>NC_143396.1:173738679-174363679 GCF_052110815.1 Crocodylus siamensis | reverse complement strand
TCATCATTGACTCCAAGATGAACATGGGCCGGCAGTGTGGGGAGGCAGTCAGGAAGGCCAACTGCACCTTGTCATGCATCCACAGATGCATCTCGAGCAGGTCCAAAGAGGTGATCCTCCCCCTCTATGTGGCACTGGTCAGGCCGCAGCTGGAGTATTGCGTCCAGTTCTGGGCGCCTCACTTCAAGAGGGATGTCGACAGCATGGAGAGGGTCCAGAGGAGGGCCACTCGTATGATCAGGGGACAACAGGGCAGGCCCTATGAGGAGAGGCTACGGGACCTGAACCTGTTCAGCCTCCAAAAGAGAAGGCTGAGGGGGGATCTTGTGGCCTGTTATAAACTAGTCAGGGGCGGATCAGCAGGCATTGGGGGAGTCACTGTTCCCCCGAGCACCGCCAGGAGTGACCAGGAATAACGGTCACAAGCTGGCAGAGGGTAGGTTTAGGTTAGATATCAGGAGGCGCTACTTCATGGTCAGGGCGGCTAGGGTCTGGAACCAGCTTCCAAGAGAAGTGGTGCAGGCTCCTACCCTGGGGGTCTTTAAGAGGAGGCTAGATGTACACCTTGCTGGGGTCGTTTGACCCCAGTACTCTTTCCTGCCATGGCAGGGGGTCGGACTAGATGATCTGCTCGGGTCCCTTCCGACCCTTGAAACTATGAAACTATAAGAGTGAATTTACCTTGCACATAATGAATTTTTGGTATAAAAAGGATCATCACATAAAAGCAAATTCACACGTAGAGAACCCGCATAAAGCGAGGGAAACTTGTACTTGAATACAGCTTTTTCTGTAGTTCTCTCTAGAAAAGCTCATAGAGACTAGCACAGCTGTAATAGTTATATATGCAGATGTTTTTCATTTAAAAGGCATGACTGAATGCAGTTTTGAGTTTGGGATTTTTTTGGTTTTTGTCTGGTCTTTTGCACTGATTTACAGCATCTTAGTTTCACAAAGAGTCATCTTAGTCTTCTTTAAGAAGGCCTTGTGATACGCTAAGTTCTTAAACAGTGACTAAACTCTATGTAGCTTGGCAATTTGACAGAGACATCTGTCTCATTTTGTTAGGCTTTAGGTTTGTAATGTTTCTTTTTTAAATACAAAGTAGTTTTGCTATTGCTTTTGGGTGTTTTGGTTAATAAAACAATTTTTAAAAAGGAACTAAACTCCAGAGGATACCAAAAAGTATCCTATACTGGGAGAGTATTTTCTTATTTGTGTATGTGTAAAACTTCATGTGGTGAAAACAGCAGTTACTTTTTCCTAGCATAGACCTTCCCATCTGCATCATTTAGCTGTAATACAAAGGGCCCAGTCACTTCACAAGAAGTTTATATCCTGAAGAAACCATTTGGCGAGACTTGTCAAACTTTGCGTGACAGCAGCCTATGGGGCTTTCACTGCAAATTTGGCACCCTGTGGTAACATTGTTCCCAGCTTTTAAAAATTTTTGCTTAGTTAGTTTGTCAGCATCTGCAGCAAGAAGAAGAAAATTTAGTAAATTTTGGGTTGCCTGTTGTTCTTACAGTGTCAGCTACCACAAGTAAAGGGCATAGATGAATCCAACAAGAACTTTGAGTTTTATTTACAGAAAAAGGTACTTTCCAGGGAAAAAAAACCCAGTAGATTAATAAGGATTACAGGGTTCCAGCAGAGAGAGAAGCAACGAGCCAGTGGCATCCACGTGTAGAATTTTCTAATTCTCCTTAAAAACCAATTTTGTGGTTAGCTGGGATTCCTGTGTACTCTTTCTTCAGCTCTTGCTTAAAATGCCCAGGGTATAATTATAGAATTAACAATTATTAAACTCTCAGGTGCTTGTTATTATGTATGTATTTTATTTAACTCTCTGTTCAATGGGCCTTTTTTTTCTTAAGTACTATGATGAATATCTTTTTTCTCTCTGCTTTTTTGTTACGGATCAATGGCCTACATTTATCTTTGCAGAATTTTCACACTTCATGTGCAGTTGTTCTGTGCTGTTTTGCAGAATGTAGAAACCAGAAGCAAAATTCATTGTCATGTAATGATCCCATCTCCAATCTGAAAACACTGCAAGCCACACTTCATGACATTATATTTTAAAATTGGGATATGGTTATTATAATTTGATCTTTTCTAAATTATACTCTTGGTAATGAATTGTTTGACATGACATTGCGTGGCCTTGAGATAATTATGATATGGGTAAGGGTTTAGCAAAAGTGGATGGCATTAAAAAAACATTTTCACTGCTAATGTGCATTAAAGGCAATATTTTCTTTTTCTTAAAAAAATAGTGCCGGAAGGAATATAAGCTGTTTTTTAAAATAACCAAGAGCTATATCTGGGACTTAGTTTACAACGACAAATATTACCATAAAGGTTCCCTGTTAGACTTTGTACCTCAAACTGCACTTTTGGGCTAGTAAAAAGGAGCAAGCAAGTGAAATAGAACTGATGAAGAATCTGAGATCTGTTGGGCTACTTTTCTTGTTCAAGCTAAGTACAAAATAAAGAACGTGCATAAATTGACAAGTAAATCAATCTATGCATTTCAGAAGGGGACTAGACGTAGTGGCCCAGGACACTTCTTCTTGTCTTGTGGTCCTGTGTACTAATGTAATACATTGCAGTAACTGTCCATTCTTCTTTAGCTGAACCTATCACAAAAAAGTGATGGAATACAATAGCAATGTATTTATTAAAGTGTCTATACTGAAATGAAACAATTTCCCAGTCCTGGGATTTTTTTTAAAGGTTTTAATTGCTTGTTTCTAAACACAGATTCTGTGTATTAAAGCATGTAATGCACATCAATCTTACATTGCAAAATGCTGAATAGGCTACTTAACAATAATTAGGGCTGTCTTCTATTCTTGTGTTTTTCCTCTCTATTAAGCTGTTCAGGGATATGCTCTTACAAAATGGGATGATCTTTTTAATAACACTCATTGGGCCCAGTTATGGCTCTTGGGCTTTGTTGCTTTTCTGACTCTGCACCCCTATACTGTTGAGAGTATGCACATATACTGCCCCCTGTCTTTACACACAGATCCCAGTGTTATTGCTGGAAATTGCATGTGGGTTGGGGTAATATGTAATCACTAGGTCCTGATTTGGCTTTAGATCTTTTTCTAGGTCACTGCTCACTTTGTGGTTGTGCTTGAATAATTGAGTAGTTGTTGAACCTGTTGTAAAAAAGATAGGGAGTTTTGGGGGGTGGAGGGTGCTTTTTGTTTTTTTTTGTGGGGGGGGTTGTTTCCTTTTACCTAAAACAAGGCCATACAGCTGTATTAACTGAAAATGTTACTGAGACAGCCGCCTATATCCAGTCTCTGTATTAAGCCTCAGTAGGAATAATCTGTCCCAGTGTTTTTAGGACCATGTTACCAAATGCATACCCTATATACAGATAGTGTTACAGAAGGAATATTCAGGGTCTGTGAAGGAAACAAAGATCTACTTTAAAAAATGTTGACAGAGAAGTAATCATGCTGCTGTTGGACTTCATTGTGTTTGATGATAGATTATGAGTAGTAATTGTCCCTTCCAGTAGAGATAGTGCTGAAAGGAAATATAAGCTATTTTTGAGATAAGCAAGAGCTCCATCTTGGACTTTGGTTGTTAAATAATGACTAACCAATACCTGTTGAGAGCTAGGATGAAATAGGACCTCATTACTTCTGAAGATCCACAAAAAGGATAGCAGGGGACTTCTTGTATGCAAGAGAAATGGAGAGTGCAGCCTTAGAGGGAAATACATCTGGCTTGCTTTCTGGTTTTCTCTGAAGTTTGAAAAATTAGTCACAGTTGGAAATAGGATGCTGAGGAGTACTTTCATACATATCTTGCAATTGAATTTACCTTCATCATGTAAGACAGATTTGGGGGTGGCTAGCAATTTCCTCTTAGGTCAGATTGTGGTGGGGAAATCTAGGATTTTTTGCCACCTTCTGCATCATGGGGCATGGTTTGCTTGCTGAGGTTGTCTGGTCGCATCTCACCTGCTCAGTTCCCTGCCCTTGCATGGGGCTTGGGCAGTGGTGGCACCTCGAACTCTCCCGTCCTCGGATTATGGCGTGCTGAAGCTTAGTCCCCAGAGAACTGTGGTGCCCTATATGACTTATTTGATAACTTTAGCAAAATTTAGTTGTTTGTGATTTATGGGAGGTCAAAATTTTGGATCTAGTAGTCCCTTCTGGCCTTAAAGTATGGACATACCAAAAATGTATTGCAAGGTAAAAATCAAGCAGGGCTTCTACCAGCACATCAGATGTGTGTCTGTATGTCTTTTCTTCACTATAGATGCAAGCCACCAGACTGCTGTTTAATCCTCAGCGATATGGTAAACTTTGCCTGTGCAGCTGATAACACTCTCTTGATGGCTGGTCCAAGACTAAAATGAATTTCTCAAGGATCTGTCACATTCTTTAACTTTGATTTCCACAACATAAATGCATATTGACATGGCCTGTTTAAAACTACACACTCACACATCCTGTGCAGTCTGGATGGACGGACAGATAGACTTATATAAAGCCAAAGCAAGCAAGCAAAAATACCTGAAAACAAGATGCACTCTACCAAAGCAAAGCTGTCACAGCAACTCTTCTTTCCCTTGAGGAAAAATCAAGGGAAGAAAATGCATCAGAAGTTAGACACAGCATTGAATGTGATGCTAGAAGGCATTCAGATACTGTGGCAATGAGCACAACATAAAAACCTATATAGAATACCCAACGTTGGGAGTGGGGGGTCCTGTGCTGTGGTATAGAAATTTGGTGTTCCATCTGTTTGGAACACAACAATTTAATAAGCATGGTATATGACTTGATACCCTGAACTGATATTGTTTTGGTACCATGGTACCATGCCTGGTTTAGAGGCTTTATTTGCATCTCAGCACTATAGCATCTACAATTGTCCATGCATGCTGTCTATAGCAACTTTTGCTTTTTGTTTAGTTACTGTCCTAGTCGCACAAATTTCTGAATCCTTTCCATTTGTCATAGACTATAAATACTGTTTTATGCTTTGAAAAAACAAAAAAGAAGGTAAAAAACCCAGAAAAATCCAAAACGTAAGCATCTGACGGACACGTTCTAAACTTGGCCTTTGTAGCGTTCCCTAGAATTATTTCTGCATGTGTAGCTCTTACTATATTTATCAGGAGGAAATCCTGCAGATGTATTAAACTACAAAGTTGATGAATTATTTGAATTTTACATATTTGAGGCTCACCCTCCTCACTGAGGGATTGTTTTAGGCTGTCTGACATAAGATCGCCTTTTCCTGCTCCTTCCATTTTACTCCCTTGTTAGGAACTACTTTCTGTAACCTTAAACTGGAGTTTTATATTCAGTTTTAGATGAGTTTTTATGCCTGCTAATGGTGCTGGAATTCTTTCAACGTTAGTGTGTGTTCCCCATTTATTTGCTTCACATTGGTCATGACAAGAAAACCATATAGTAGATTACTGCTTTGTTGTCTGTACACTTGCTAAGAAGAAAGTAGACCCTAGACTACTTGTAGTCCTAAGGGCTTTTTTACTTTACCTTCCAGTTTCATACAAACTGATAGTTAACCTGGTTTGCATTTAATAAATTGCCAGTGATTCAATGTAATAAAGTCTTGATATGATCAATATGACTATTTAGCATATCATTTGCAAATAGCCATCAGGACTTTTTAGAGTCTTTTGTTCTCTTGGCTTCTATTTCCTTACCTTCCTCTCCCCTGTCCAAGAATAATATTGAGTGTGGTCATATGGCTCACTTCTGACCCAGAGAATAGATAAGGATTCGCTGCTAGTCTTGCCCCTTTTACTGCAGTATAGGAGACAGTTCCAAGAAGATTGATTTCTTTAACTGCTTGGGGCAAGTCCTGCCTATATTTGAATTGCTTCCATCAGTACAGTGCTTTCCAAATTTTTGGAAGGGGAAATCCCACTTCAGTGAAAAAGCATGTCTTTGCTCTGCTTTCCCTCACTCCCACTTTTGCAGGGAAGCATGGCAAGGGGCTCACAGTTTAACTTGTCTCTACCAGTAGAGCAGGGGTGTCAAACATGTGGGCTGGACCCAGCCTGTGGTCTTGGATTGATTTGAGGTGTGTGGAGCCGGTCTGGTGCACAGGCTGGAACCAGCACCGTGGGTCATGAAAGTGGCCCAGAGGGTTGTCGTGGGTTGCATGCTGTGCCCCACCAGCCCAGCCCTGAGTACTGCATGTGGCAGGGCCAGTTCTGTAGGGCTCCATGTGCCGCGTGTGCTGCCCTCCTGTGCTGCATGCAATGGTCACAACTGTTCCAGCCCCCTGTGTTGCCTGCAGATCACCCCGGCTGTATTCCGGGCTTGTGCTGCAGGTTGCGCATGGGACTGGCACAGGGTGTGCACTGCATGAGGTGCCCTGTCAGACCAGCTTTTGGCACTAGTCTGGTATGGTCCCAGGTCCCAGACGGAGCACCCAGGATCATCAGTGTGTCTCGTGCAACATGTGTTCCGCTGCAACCCCCCTGCCTGCCAGGGCCCACCACGGCTCTGCTGCCCGCCGTGACTCTGCTGCCTCCTGGGGCCTGCCACAGCCCCACCACCCACTGGGGCCCAGCTATGACTCTGCCACCCATCATGGCCTGCTGTGCCACGTGCTGGGGCCTGCCACAGCCCCATTGCCTGCTGGGGCCCATTGTAGGTCTGCCACCTACCGGATCCCGCCACCCACCGCATCTCCACTGCCTGCTGCGCAACACATGGGCCCCACTTTTCCCCACAGCTGCCACTTCCCGTGCTGCTCCCCACAGGCCCCCCTGCCGTTGCGCTGCTCCCTGTAGCCCCCACCACTCTCTGCAACCACCCCTTCCAGCCACTCCTTCTGTCCAATCTTACCTTACTTCCCACTCGTACAGGGAGGGGGAACAGCTCCAGGGGCCGCAGAGGCTTCTGGTTGTGGCCTGAAGGCGGGAAGGGGGTGGGGGGGCTGGGTGGCACCAGGTTAGCCTTGTTGCTCAGCCACAGGGTCCTGCTGGGTCCTGCTGCCATTGTTCACCTGTCATCTTCAACAAGCGGCCATGGGCAGATAAAAATTAATTTTCTAAAATTTTTAAAGGCCCCATGGGCTGGATAGAAGGTGCTGGCAGGCCGTATCCAGCCTGTGGACCATATTTTGTCTACCCATGTTCTACATGGTCCCTGCTAGAGCTGGTGTAGTGGGCTTGGGTGTATTATAGGTGTGTTCCAGTCTGGCAACCCTGTGTTCCTGTAGTGCACACACTGACAGCAGACTGTACTTACCTATCAAGTGTAGCTTCATACCAGATTACCGATGTACCTTGGTGCCAGGAGCCTTGTCTGCAGGAAGGGAATCTTTGAAGCTACTTAATACCACGTTCTGAATCTCATCCTCTGAACCTATTCAGAGCAAATCTTCTGGATTCCTGTGCTAGAAAAGGGATATTGCTGATGGCTGGCATCAGCCTACACTAGGGCTCCCAAGATTTCTTGCAATGGTGGGAATTTTTTTTTTTAACCGCCTCCTCCCCCAGCGTAGACAATCGTAAAGGTTTTTGTGTCATCTTTGCCTTTCTAAAGGTGCTAGGGTGCGCTGACAGGATAGCAGTCACTCAAAGGAAGACTTCCTTTGCTGGTTTGATTGACCCGAGTCATCCTGTGGGAAAGGAAGCTAACTAATTCTAAACTAGAGGTGACCCTTGCCTCTTTTTGCTAGCAATAAAGACATAATAGGGGCCCAGTTAGGGTGTAGTGGAACCCCCACAGCCATCTGCACACTTCATTGGCAGAAGTGGTTTTCACTTGAACTTGCATTTGACAAGTTCTCTCTCTTCCCCCAACTTTCATTCAGAAGGGTCCTTCAAAGCCAACTAATTGAAATGCTCTCACCCCTCCCTCTCTTCTCTCCTTCCCCTACATATGCTTAAATTGTAGGGCCACTGGTATTCAGTGTTAATGAGTAAAAATGCACACTGCTCTTAAGGCTGCACTTTTTTCTTTTCCATAGGAAAGCTTGTAAAGAGCTTTTCCACCCTCTGTGGCTCTATCTTGATAAAGAAACAGAAAAGTTGAAAAAAAAAATGTTTCTGTTGCCTGTTGCATTGCTGCTCCCCCTACCCCTCTCTCCCCCCTTACCCATAGCCCTGGACTTTTTGAAATGAAACACAAATCAGGTCCCTGTAATAAAAGGTTGTGAGTATGCCTTGTGGCATTTGGAATGAGACTATTCACTGCCTGAATGACTATAAATAGAAAGCTAGGAGCCGGGTATTTCTCTGCTTAGGCTCCCTGCAAAGAAGCGCCCTTCCCAGTAAAAGGGTGACTTTTGAAAGAAACCTTGTTCCTTGTGGTGAATTGAATTGCTCCAGGAATTCTTCTCCTTGCAGCTTGAATAAAAGACGTTAATCTCTAATTTATTTCTCCTTTTTTAAAGGCAGTATTCTCCATAATAAATGTATATTCTTGGCTATGTAGCCATATATGCCTGTCTTGTCTGCAGAGTTTCATGTAAAATTCTGAACGCAGAACAAACATTGTTCTCTGCATTTTGCTCCTGAAAGCTTTCTTTTGGCTCTAGTCCAGCTGTCGGCTCCTTTTTATCTTGTATTCATTCTTCAGCAAGAAGGCTAAATTAGCGGCACTTGGGTTTTTAAGGTTTGAGAAACAGAACAGGAATTGTGATTGATTTTTATTATAAAAGATTTGATTCTCCCAACAGACTTCTGATGTTGCCGACATAAGAACCCCAGTAGCTTACTGTTGCAGTTCTTCAGACAATTTGTTTGGCTGATTTGGCCGTAAAAATGCTCAGAAATCCCTTGTGTTGTGCAGTTATGCAAATTCAGTGTCATAGTGCTCCCCCGTCCCTTTATAGAACCGCTGTTAGTCTTAAAGAAATCAAGCATAGTAGAAGGGAAAAAATATTGGGCAGGTTTGAGGGTTGGCATTAGAGAGACTTTTACCAAAGTTTTTGGGATGTTTTTGTACCGAACCCTTGTGGTGCTGTGCATTGGTATTTGAAAATTGTTCTCTGATTTTCTGCTCAGACCTTTTGTTTTCCTGTTTTTATGCTCTCCAACAGTGATGGGGATAACAATTTTTTCTGCATGCTTTCTTTTTTCAAAGTCAAAATATGTAAATGAGAGGTTTATATTTTCCTTTCATGTCTGCGTGTGTTATTTCTGGGTTCCTAACCTTAATCTTTCAGCAGGTTCATGACGGAGTTTACAGGTGTTGTCTGTTTAAAAGCCAGTCTGTTCCTAAGCCCTATTGGAAATGCATGGTTCTTCTAAAAATGGTTAACATAGCAGTGAGAACCCCTGTTTGGCTTAGACTGTGGTTAAAACAAAAATAATTGGAATTAATTAGTGATTCCCTTACTTGGAAAAAAAAAATCAACCGAAAACAAAGGTTAAAAGAAATGTGCTCTCTGTCAGGCCAGGGAAATCAGACTGACTGAAGGATTTCCAAAAAAACCTAAGGAGAGAAACTGGTTCTTTATTTCGTTTTGGTCTAATAACTGCGAGTACCACTTCTCTAAGGTTTTTTCCATTACTGGATACATGCACGATAGACTAGATACTTGCGTTGAAGCTGGTTATTTCCCTTCTTTGATCCTGCCTCTCTGAACATTTTGATGATCAGAGTCATTTGTTGGGTCCGCATGCTGATTTCAGTGTGCGGGTCCATATGTTTTGCTTGTCACCTTTTATTGTGTGATTTCCTTCACCTAAGGTGGCCCCCTGCTGTCCTTTTGCATGAGCAGCTACTGTAGGTATTTCTGTTGCCTTTTCCCTTTCTGGCTTTCCCTTGGGAGCCTGTTGTGAACCATTGTATGAAGACATTGGATTCTCTCTGTCAGTTTTCATCTTGCCTTGTCTCTGGTGACTTTGTCCGTCATTTAGGCTTGTTTTGTAAATGTCACCCACCATCCGTTTGAAGCTGTGAATTTCACATGCAATTATTCTCATGTTCCATCCCTATGTTATATTTTTTAACTGATTTTTTTTTTTTCTCCTCTTGGTTCAAACTGATGTTCTTCTGCAGAAAGAAAGTGGTCCTTCTTTGGGTGTTGGTCTAGTTTAAAAAAAAAAAAAGCAAAAAACCTTATGTTATGCCAGTTGTTTGTCTGAATTTCTTTTGGCTTCTTGGCTCAGTGTGATGCTACTTATAGAATTCTTTGTAGCTAAACAAAGATAAATAAAGTGTCTTATTCCTTCTCCGTTGAATGTCATGCTGGTTTTGTAATAATACAATTATTTACAGAGGTATTGTATTCTAAATTGTAAATGTTCTCTTAAAACATTTTTTTTGAAACCCTGTGACTAAATGGTTACAATTTGTAGGATGGTTGCAGAGGCAGGTTATGTAAACAGAGTATGAACACTTTTGAAACCACTTTCCCGTCCTAGCATGCTCCTATCGTTTTATCAGGATTACGCTGAATGTTTCAGTAAATCTTGGATTTCATGCAGAAAGGTTACAAACTTGCCTGTGTTAGCATTACTGGTACCTATCTGCTATAATTATAGCTGGATAGTGAAGGATCACTTTAGGTACTACAGGAATTGGGAGGATTTTTAGTAGTTGCTATTAATTTCCGCTGAGCTGCCACAACCACCTTAGGGCTCCTTTCTGGGTAAGTAGGCTTGGTCTATGCTACAGTTTTCCCGCATATCTGTCAGCTGGAGGTGTGAAAAATCACACCCCAGTGAACATATATCTGCTGACACCTCAACCCCTCCCAGTCTGCACACAGCTGAGTAAAAACAGCCTCTCTCATGTGGGGAAGTGGGGCTGCAAATCAGGCAAAAGAACCTTTCCTGCTGCCATATGCTGGGGCTTCACTGGAGGACTCTGCTGCCATGGCTCTGTCAGTGGAGCTGTGAAGGCAGCTGCCCCGCATCACTGTGTACTCTATTTTAGTACATAGCCTCAGGACTGCAAAAAGGTCACACACCTACCTGCAAAATGCGCTTACCTGAACTTAGTGTAACCAATCAGTGCTCACAAAGTATAACACAGTGTTGGTTCTGTGGCATTAGTACTCCTAAAACTGACTAGCAGCCTTCACTTTCCAGGTTTCTAATAGCAGTTCTGGAACTATGAGAAGCCGTGAAAATGACAGTCAGTTCTCAATGCTAGGGATGCTAAGACCACACCAGTAACAGTGCTAGGTACTTGGTGACCATTGCTTTACACCGCTTTCATTTCTGTGGTATTGGGAGCCAGGAAATTGTCTAGTTCCCCTCTTTTTGATGCTTTTACTCCTCAGTTTCACAGCTGCTATTTAGAAGACTTGAAAATGAGGAGAGACAACAACCTTGAAGCTAACTAGCTCGTGTCATAATCATGGTTTATGGTAGTAGTCCTTTGACATCTGCTAGCTCTATTGTTTCTGGTGCAGTTAAAGAAAATACAGTTAGCGTGACACAGATTGTTATATAGTTCATCAGAATACAGGCAGTCCTCGGACTTAGGATACAATTGGTTCCTGAAAACCACATCTTAAGTCTAAACGTTGTAACTTGGAACTAATTTTCTCATAAGAAACAATGTTATAAATGGGAGATTGGTTCCTGAACTAAGGCCCAATACCCTATTTTCACCAAAAATACCCCAGAATGTTGTACTCAATCAATTATAGATGAGTAATATATCTACAGTCATGTATTTATATTGTAAATAGCAATCATATTGATTTGGAAGGACTTCTTTGAGGTGACTTTGCTGGACTTTTTGAATGGCTCTTGGTTGGACTTTTTGAAGGGTTCTTGTCTGGAGTCTTCCCAGGAGTCTTGGCTGCAGATTCTTCTGTAGTCTTCTCTGCTTTCTTAAAGAAAGTATCCAAGCAAGTTTAGACAGATGTTCTCCAGGGAGATGGGTGACACAGCAAATTTGTTCGCTGGCGTGGCGTCACATCGGATCAAGCGTTGTAAAGTTGAAACTGAGGTCATAAAGTTGAAACAGGATGTTAATTTATAAACATTGTAAGTGCGAAACATTGTACGTTGAGGACTGCCTATACCATATTTACTGGACTACAAAATGAGGTTTTTCTTCCTAGTCATATCAAATTTATAAACTTTTCATAGGTAGAATCTAGTTATTAGGGAGTCATCTTATACTTAGGGTCATCTTATATTTGAGTAAATGTGGTAAGGTTAAATTACAAAGAAGAGTGGGACTGAGAAGCTGTGAATTTAACAGATATGGAGATAACCAGTTTGTTACAAGGTAAGTCATAGGCAAGAAGTCAGGCCGTACTGTGCTAGGCAATTAAATTATGCACTTATCCAGCATGCATGTAAGTGGATCCATGCATGTAAATGCATGCTCTGTATAGGCAAACCCTGAGTGGTGGTACGCTGCTGTGGGGTGTGGTCTTTCAGGCAAGTCATGAAACCAAGGTTCTGACCACTTGTTGTTCATTAGAAAGCTCATGATTCTTCTAAAGACAATTGATGTTAGCTTTAGTCTTCTGGAAAAAAATCTATTTGGGGTGAATTCTGTACCCCCTTTTGGCTGTGGTCTTTGACTGTTGTGCAGTGTGGCTGTGCAGTTGTGAAATGCTTTAGGATAAAAGCTACTGCGTAAACATTGTATCATTTCAATGGCTATGGCTTAGGCATCGGTCCACCTGAACTGTGCCAATACAGTTTCTGGCCCAAAACTGAGTTCTATGCTCATGGAAGCAGATTGCAGTTATTAAAGGAAATCCTCCTCTTTCAGCAGCTGCAAAAGGCCTGATTAGGTATTCTGGTTCCTTTCTGGTTCCCTTGCTAAATATGGCCATCGGACCCCTGGGAAACATGCCAGGGCCACCACACAGAACATCCTCAGTCCACTATTTCATTTCATTTCATCATCTGGGGATGAACTTCAAAGGAGCTAAAGGAAAAAAAGTGTTTCCTTATCTGACTGGACAGCTCCTGAAGTCTGTCAAGGAGAAATGTAAAAGCTTGTCACTGGCTTCTACTAGTGCCGAGATAAGGAAAGTAAAGAGATAGGTAGGAGAGACATCTCTGGCTGATGAAAGGGAAAGACCTCTGTCATCATGGAAAAGCACTAAATGAACCATGTATTGTTTAAACAGTAAAACACAAGGCCTGGTCATCTATCTCTCCTTGCAGTATACCAAGGTACCTTGTTTTCTGTATAAATGGACAGAGATTGTATTGATGAGGAGAGCTGTCTCTATTTCCAGTCTTGATACCCTCTTCCTCCTGCCCTTATGGAAAATATAAGAATTAGTAGAAAGTAGGGTAGATTTGCACCTTATAAACTAACCAAAGGAGGAGCATTAGGGAGAGGTATACAAGGGTATTTGTATCTACCAACTTGAAACAAGCTAGATTTAATATTTATATGTATCTACTTTGGTTAGTTTAGAAATTTAGTCTATGAAGTGAGCTTCAGCTCATGAAAGCTGCTTTCTCTGTCTCACTCAAACACTCTCACACATACTTTCATGGGCTGAAGCTCACTTAATCAGATAATGTGAAAGAACATGGACAAAGCTGTGTATAAGAAGGAGAGAGAAATATAAGAATTCTCAATTGGTCCTAACTTGGCTACTCTGCCTATAGGCCACAAGGGAGCACCGTGTTTACTGTTGGCCTAATCCCGCTCCCCATTGAAGTCAGTGCTTTACCTTTATTTTCAGTTAGAAGCATGGGGAAACCAGCTCATTGTGTTTAGGAAAATCCATCCTGTAAACTGAACCATCCCTCCCTACTCAAGCAATGATAGATGATGAGGACTGAGGGACATAGGCCCTTATGTTTGGGCAGGAGGTACTGAACAGAGTGAAGACGGGAAAGGGAAAGAGAATCAATATACACATTATCTAGATGACAAATAGTAGAATATAGTTGTAGCCAGTGTGGACTTGTTCATCTGGAAATTGAAGATGCCCCAAATTATTTTAAAGCAGTGTTTGAAAAGGGAAAAACAAACAAATGGCTACATACAGGAAAGTGATTTTATTTACAAGGTGTGTTGCTGCCAACATGCATTTCAGGACTTCCAACATTTTGTATTGTAAGTTAATGTATCAAATAGACGTTGCCCATCAAAATAAAAGATAAAGCAGAGTGTGCTAGAGCATCAAGGAACTTAATCCTTTTGCCCACTATCCTATGATTGTCATACTGCCTTTGCTGCAATATTTGTATGCCTCTGCTCCTTTTGCAGTTGTTCTTTGCTGTAAATATTGCAAGCCCTGCTGTCAGATTAATGCAAAAATATCTGCCATGCTGGGAGTGCAGTTGCTTGATTCCTTTTAAGCCCCCCTCCCTCATCATGTGTAAAGTTATTTTTGCGGCCATTTTTAGAGGCAGGTTCTAGTATAGGTAGGTCTGGAAATTTTATTTCTGTGATCTGTTGAAAATTCAAAATGTTCACCATAAGAAGTAAACTGTCTTTTACCATGTCCTTTCCCATAATTCCGGTCATGTGGACCTTCTGGACTATGGTTTAACTCTTCAGTGGTATGGGGCGGGTATAGCATAGCTTCTCAGACTTTCTGGCTCAAATCAAGCATACCAGAAAGTTTTTGCAGGTGTTTTGAAAACACCTTTACTTAGCAAATATGAAGCACGAATTAGGATGCATCATTTAGGAAACAACAGTAACCTTGGACAGAATACCCCATGGAAGTCCACTGAGAGTTATCTCGGTTCAAGAAAGCAAGGTCTCTTCTTCTCTTATCTAATTTCCACAGTAGGTTCACCTCATCCTGAGCTGGTGAAAATGATCCCTGAAGAAGAGCAGCTGCCATTCTAGTTCTCTATGTCATGAGACCTAATCAGTCCTAGCAAATAACTATAGATGCTTATTAAGCATGATTCCTATTAGTAGGCAATCCTTCCCTTGAACAAATCTCCAGGATATTTTCATTTCATGTAGCTGCCATTATGATTTAACGACTAGTTGTTGACCCTGGTCTAGAATATGTCTGCAAAGTGGCTAGTATTTGCTTTGGTTTTGAATCACTGTCTCGAATCAATTCGGCCGAATCTCCAAATCAAACAGGCCCCATCGATGGCTGCCCCTCCCAGCCCCAGTGCCCCAGCTCTTTTAACCCAGCCCTGGCGCGGTTCCCCCCATGGCCCCTTCCCCTCTGCTCCAGCCTGGCCCCCCTTACTTACCAACACAGAGTCCAGGTCCAGCTCCCTGTGACGGCAAGCAGGAACTGCCCAAATCTCTCTGAAGCTCTCTGAATCTTTTCTGAGAGAGAGCTTCAAATTAATTTGGACCTTTTTTATTGGTCTCACGATTTGATTTGGAGATTTGGCTGCCAAATGTCCTCCGAACTGAATCAGCACTGGAAGCTTTGCGCAGCCCTACTAAACGCCTCCTCACCCAAAGGCAAATACACAACATATTCCAGTATGAGGCTGTGGACTCTCCATCAAGAAAACATTGGATGGGATGATGTAGTTGGGGATGATCCTTCTTTGAGCAGAGGGTTGGACTAGATGACCTCCTGAGGTCCCTTCCAACCTTAGCTCTCTGATTCTGGCAATGCTCCTACTCATGGACTGTATGCTGTTAATTCTCCTGGGAACAAGGGTACACTGGTGACTCATATTCATCTTATTGTCCATTATAACCCCCAGGACCTTTTCTGAAGAGCTGCAGCTTAGTCAGTCAGCCGCCTGAATGTAGCAGTACATGGGATTGTTCTTTCCTAAGTGCATGACTTCGCACTTGTCCTTGTTGAACTGCATGAGATTTCTTGTGGTTCAGTCCTCCAATTTGTCTGAATCCTAACCCTACTCTCTAGCATATCTACTACTCCTCCCAGCGTGGTGTCATCTGCAGACTTGCTGAGGGTGCACTCTGTGCCATCGTACAGGTTGTTGATGAAGACATTGAACAAAACCAACCTGAGGACTGACCCCTGGGGCACTCCACTTCATACCAGCTGCCAACTAAACATTGAGCCATTGATGACTACTCTCAGAGCCTGATGATTCAGCTAGTTTTCTATCCACCTTACAGTCCATTCATTCAGCCCATACATCCTTAGCTTGCCTGCAAGAACATTGTGGAAGAGCATATAAAAAGCTTTGCAAAAATCAAGGCATACCACATCTGCTGGTCTTTCTGCATCTACAGAGCCAATCATCTCATCATTGAAGGCAATCAGGTTCGTCACGCATGACTTGGTGAATCCATGCTGACTTCCTAATCACCTTCTTCTCCAAGTGCTTAGAAGTGGATGCCTTGAGGATCTGGTTCACGACACTTCTAGGGACAGAAGTGAGGCTGACCAGTCTGTAGTTCCCTGGATCACTGGTGACGCGTAGGGGATGCACGCAGGTGCACGTGCACACCCTGAGATCATCCGCACTGCTGCTGCTTGTGCACTGCTGTATTGCCCTCCCAGCAGATGTCAGGGTGATTGAAATGCCCCATGAGAACCAGGGCCTGTGACTGGGAAATTTCTGCTAGCTGTTTGAAGAAAACCTCATCCACTTCATCCTCTTTGTCTGGTGGTCTATAGCAGACCCCCACCACAACATCAACTTTGCTGCTCTTTCCTCTGACTCTAACCCAGAGACTTTCAACATGGCCAGCATGTCAGATAGGCTCTATTGTCAGGTCAGATACAGCCCACAAGCTGTATTTTTCCCACCCCTGCCATACAGCTTCTGAGCATGCCCAGAAACTATGCACACACACCAACTCTTAATTCTTGGGATTTCTGGCTTCTAGTGGAGTTCCCTGTTCTGCATGTACATAGAGACACAGCATATGGCACTAAATTGAATACTTCCCTTCCCTCTGTTTTTTTCCTTTTCCTTTTTCTTTGGGCCAATCCAAGTCAACTGCTGCAGTGTAAAGCGTGTAGGTTACACAAATATTGGTGTGTAATTAGACAACAGGACAGTGTAGGCCATACACTGTGATAGAGATCAATCTGTTCATAGCAGAGCTGACACTCCATTTGCAATCTTTTTAATGGATCAGAAAGTATTTCCAGTGAAAGACCTATTGAAGAAAAAGATTTTTTTTTCCCTTATGTAAATGACTGTAGTCATATTTATGGTCCATGCCTATGGAATGCAGAGGGTCAAAGAAATATACGTGTTCCTCACCAAGACCTCCTCTGCCTCCATCCTGCAAGGTGTTGTTAGTTTAGAATGCAACAGAAACTGTAAGAAGCACTAATGACTGACTGCAGAATTGTAACATGACTTGAATGGGCCAGGAAAAACATTTGTGCTATAAACAAACGTACCCAACTACTTTTCCAGTTGCTCAGTGGCATGAGATAAAAATGCAGATGGAGCTGTTGCTTTCCCTACTGTGTTTTTGGTAACTCTTTATTAAGTTTGTCTACCATCTTTAGTTTTCCTTCATCTTAATTATCTACAGTTTAATCCAATATGTTCCTGTTATAATCATCTGTTATACATCTCGGCTTCAGCTTGTCACTGCAGTGGTCAGGAGGGATTGTTTTTTCCTAATGCATAATTGGCCAGATGTATTCCAGGGAGTCTCATTTTCCTCTGAACATCATACTGGCTGTTGCTGGAGACAAGACACTGGACAGGGGCCCAGTGCTCTGAGGTGGTACAGAGTCCCTTTTCTTTGATGCATGACTACTGTGCTTTACTTACATAATGAGGGTCTTACTCACTGCCAGATTTAGTCAGGAAGGAACTTCCTTCAGGACAGATTGGCAGGGACTGGTTCGGTGAGAGCCTTTCTCTTGCATTGTAGGGGGCAGTTCACCTGCTGAGCATTATCTCACCTGATCTGCTTCCTATGTCTGCAGGGGTCTTTGCCATTGGCGGGTCTTATTCTCTGCCTGTGGTACAGTTTATTTTGAGGACATATGTACTTAGTGTAACCAAAGTCTTTAATATAGACTTAATATAGACGTATCTGCATAAAATGTAACATGCTGTCATGCACAGCAGGTCAGACAGGATTGCCTGATGGGCCTTTCTGGGTTTAAACTTTGGCAAACTGTGGAATATTTAATATCCAGAGTTGGTGAGTTTCCCCCCCTCTCCCTTTTTTTCCTTCTACCCCTTTTGTGGTGAACCAACTTTATTTTCTTGGAAAACAACCCAGAGAGGATAATTCTGTTTCCTTTCTGTAAGGAGAGCCGTGGATTTTGCCCTGATTGCAAATGGTGTCACAATACAGGCTTTTGTTACTCTGCAGGGCAGTCCATGCATGCGGAAGCCCTATGTGGAGACCTGCTGACCCCTGTGGGGCTCTGCATGGGCACAGAACATGCAAAGGCAGATCAATTTGCAAGATAATGGCCAAGAGTTGAGACACTTGCTAAATACAATGCATTCCTCCCATGTCTGTTGTCAGATGTTGAGCTTCATTGATTTTGTCAACAGTACAAAATTCTGCTGTCAGAGCTGTGTCTGGAGGGGTGTGAAAAAATCTGAGTGCAGTGCTTCTTAACCAGGGTGCTATAGCACCCTGGGGTGCCTTGAGATCCTTTCAAGGGTACCCTCAGGTGCCATGCAGTGTTATCACTGTTAAATATACAAAGATGATATTAAATTTACGAAGATGACTCACAAGCTTTTAACACCTTGATTTTAACAAGACTTTTGATATGGTCTCCCACAACATTCTTGCAGGCAAGCTAAGGTAGTATGGGCTGGATGAATGAACTGTCACGTGGATAGAAAAGTGGCTGGAGCATCAGGCTCAGAGGGTAGTAATTAATGGCTCGATGTCTAATTGGCAGCCGGTATCAAGTGGAGTGCCCCAGGGGTCAGTTCTCAGGCTGGTTTTGTTCTATATCTCAGTCAACAACCTGGAAGACAGAGTGCATAGGGTGTACCCTCAGCAAATTTGCAGATGACATCAAGCCGTGCAGAGTAGTAGGTATGCTGGAGGGTAGGGCTAGGATTCAGAGTGACCTAGACAAATTGGAAGATTGGGCCAAAAGAAATCTCATGTGGTTCAACAAGGACAAGTGCAAAGTTCTGCACTTAGGACAGAATGATCCCATGCACCAGTACAGGCTGGAGGCTGTCTGGCTTGGTAGCAGCTCTGGAGAAAAGGACCTGGGGTTTATAGTTGACAATAAGCTGTATATGAGCCAGCAGTGTGCCCTTGGTGCAAAGAAGGCTAATGGCCTTGATTAGCCTGCATTGGTAGGTGTGTTGCCAGTAGGTCAAGGGAAGTGATTATTCCACTCTATTCAGCACTTTTGAGGCCACATCTGGAGTAGTGTGTCCAGTTTTGGGTCCCCCAGTACAGAAAGGACATAGACAAATAGTAGAGAGTCCAGTGGAGGGCAACAAAAATGGTTCGGAGGCTGAGGCACATGACTTCTGAGGAGGGGCTGAGGGAACTGGGCTTATTTAGTCTAGAGAAGAGATAACTGAAGGGGGATTTAATGGCAGCCTTCAACTACCTGAAAGGAGGTTTGAAAGAGGATGAAGCTGGGTTGTTGTCAGTGATGGCATATGACAGAATGAGGAACAGTGGTCTCAAGTTGCAGCAAGGGAAGTTTAGGTAAGATATGACAGAATTTTCTTACTAGGAGGGTAGTAAAACACTGGAACAGGTTACCCAGAGAGAAGCTCCATTCTTGGAGGTTTAAGACCCAGCTAGACAAAGTCTTGGCTGGGATGATCTAGTTGGGGCTGGTCCTGCTTTGAGCAGGGGGTTGGACTAGGTCCCTTCCAACCTTAATTTTTTGTGATTCTATGGTTCTAAGGTAAACCCAGAAGTTTCAAATAAGAATCCATGGTGTTAAAAACACTCTGACCTGTTGTGGTCTTTCTGAGTTCCTTGCAACATTAAAACTACACTATTATTTTTCCACAGTCCAAAATAAAAGAGTAAAAACTACTAGTGGGCATTTCCTGAGGAGAGTGCCTTACGTCTAAAGTGGTTGAGAACCACTGTCGTAATGTATAGCTGAGGTACTTCTGCTGGCAAACCCCAGAGTTGGGTTCAGTTCTAGGGTTGAGAGCAGTATGTCATGAGCATTGCCCTACGTGCGAGTTTGTACGGCATCAGTAAAAAGAATGCAACTTTTACTAAATTTTATTCATGCTATTCCTCGCTACCTGGGAAAACTCATAAAAATTGCATTCGCTGGAAAATCTATACCTGTAAATTTATACAGGTATAGATTTATGATTGGGGCTGCCAGTTACTGTGCTGAGACAAGGAATTGTTCCTGCATGGGAGAAAAGAGAACCCAAAGATTGGGAGAAAGGAGGTGATTATTCCTGTGTAGCTTTTAGATGAGAAAAATAGGTAGAGAGCGAAAGACATGACCTGGTTTGCATAGGGAATCTGCGGAGAGGGAAACTTAACTAAAAACTCATGCAGCTCTTCTCAGTGTTTGTAACCCTGGGCCACCTGCAGGCCACATGAATGGTCTGCAGGCTGTATTTGGCCTCATACCATCCCATGCCATCCCTGGCTGGCCCCCAGGTGCCAGGATTGGATCCCACACTGCCCTGCACAACTGATATAGTGCACAGGGTCTCATCCATGGGGCCCTGCAGCCCAGATGGCACAGTGCCAGGAGCTGGCTCTGGCTTGTAGCCCAGGGGTTGAGCACCCATGATTTATAGGATATAAGAGCTCCACAGGCACATATAAGTGAGTAGGTGTCATTTCCATTCACTTTATAGATTATTGGACTGAGAGGTAACAGCAATTAAGTGACTTGCCTTAGATTTAGGATTGGAGCCAAGTCTACGCTGCAAAGTTTTTCTGGTATAGGTTTGTTGGTTGGGAATGTGAAGTAAATCAAGCCGATAGCCAGCATGCTATGCCTGGAAACCCACCTTCCCCACTCAGATGGAGGCAGCTTAATCCAGCAGAAGAATCATTTTGCTTGTGTCATTTAGGGTAGTGGTTCTAACTTTACCAAAAGAACTCCTTTTGCTGGTAGAAGTTACCTGTCCAGTGTGTCTGCTTGTATTCACATCTCTAAACCATAGGTAGAAATGTTCTGCTTGAAAGCAGCTTTGAGGCCTTTCTAATAAGGTTTGGTGATTTGTACTAATGTTAGCAAAAATGATTATGAAAGGTGGTTAGTTGAAGAGATGGGAAAACAGGAGAGAGTTTTGTGGCATCTTTGATGGCAACAGCCATTTTCCTTCTGTTTTTGCACTCTGTGTTCCTTATGTAAGATCCTCTGGGGACTTTTAATATTCCAGTAACATGAACCTTCTCAGTAGGTTTCAGTGATAAACTGAATATCAAAATTCCTCTCCAGTATGGGCCTTTCTGATTAATATTCATAATGTGGCCTCTAGTATTACCAGGCAGGCAACTAAAGAATGTCTTGTCTTTGTCTCTTGTCACCTTATTTTTGTGACACCTTAAATCTATTTTGCTTGTTGGAGCATTTTTTTCAGTGTTTACCACTTTGACACTCTCTACCTAGTGTTAACTTAACACCCTCATGCTGAGTCAAGCCAGTCTCATAAATTTGGTTCCTCTGCCACTGAGATGAAAGTTATACTACTTCACCTTTCCCATGGAAGAAGTAGCCCGTCTGTTCAACAAAATGAATACCACTATAAGTAGCCAGCAGTTTATCTGCTGTACCTTTTGCTCTTTTTCCTTTTGCTTAAGAAGGATGTACAAGAAGATCACTGGACTTTCCTCTCCTTCAGTTTCTGAAAATCTTCCATAATATGTGATTTAGAGCCATATCACCTGTGCTATGCAGAACTAAGGTGTGCATATATTTTTAGTTCAGTGCAGAGAGAAATGCTGCTTTGTGGTGTCCTTTGCCCTTTCAGAATATCTTCTTTAGATCCCTGGACCTAAATGTATGTATTGGCAGCAACCTCCATACACTCCAGCTGCCTTTACTAGGTTAAATTAGATTAGGCACATAGAATGATAAAGGGACTATTTGAAATGTCTTTGGCGGAGCTGTGATTATGTTACAAAGAAATATAGAGTGGGTCTCCCATGTTTCTTTTCAGGAGAGGATGAAGATAGAATTTTCTTTGTGGTTATAGGGGACTGCAACAGAGGAAATTTAGGATGGAGATTTGGAAGAACTTTGACTATGTAAGTGGTTAAGTATTGGAACAGGCTGCCTAGAGATGTGGAGTTTCCATCCTTGGGCATGTTTAAGAGCAATTTAAACAGACACTTGGCTTGGGATGGCTTAGTCAGTGATGATCCTTTCCTGAGCAAGGAACTGAACTAAATGGTCTCCTGAGGCCCATTCCAGCTCTTCTTTTTTGGGATCCTATAAAATCAAAGGGAGGACATGTCCATGTCCTATACAATAGCTCATTTCAACCCTGATTTCAGTAAACTGTGTCAACAGCAGTGCACAAGGATTCTCTTGCTATGGGGATTGTCAGCTGACAGTGGTCAAGTGAGCTTAATGAAGGGTAAGTGAACTCACAATGTTAGATATGAAGCCTGTAGGTGTATGAGTGGATTATTAGAGAGAGTGTAAGGCAGGGGTAGGCAATGATTTGGGCTAGAGGGCTATTTAATGGGTTTTGGTGAGCTGTTGAGGACTGGGGGAGGATAAGGGGGCCGGGATTTGCCAGTTGATCCTATTTGGCCTGCCAGCCTGCCAGGAGCCCAAGGAGGGTGGCTGTGCCCTGCTCTGCTCTGCTCTGCTCTGCTTTGCTGCAGCCAGGGACAGGCTAGACTGCACAGCACACAAACTCCTTCTCCTCCCCCACATGCATTCCCTACCTGGCTTCCTGTTGGCACTGCAGTCCTGGCACCATGGCTGCTGGCATTTGTGCCATGCAGCACAACCAGTGGTTCTCAACCTCTTTAAACACAAGGCACACCTCACTAGACTCAAGGCACCCCTCCATAACTTCTGTAAATTGAGCGGCATCCCATTTCAAAAACTAACATTGCCATGCTTACCTCCTTGCCGAAGGTCAGGTAATGGAGGCTGGGGAATGGCCAGGCAGGGTTGTGCCCCAGGGCACCTTCAAAGGATCTTGTAGCATCCCAGGATGCCTTATCACCCTGGTTGAGAATCACTGAGTTAGACCTTATAAAGGAAGTTAGAACAAATAGCATAAAGTTCTTCAGCAATATACATAGAGAATGAGAAAAAAGTAAAAAAGCCACTGTGCAGTGGGAACTGAGTCAAAAATCTCCTCTCACATAATTTCTGGACTATCATGGCTACAACATCACTCATACACCATCAAAAGTAAGGTAATTTAGATATCAGCAAGAAATTAAATTACTCCTTTGCCTCAGTTTTTAGTAAGAAGGGATGTATACATGTACTTGAGAGAAAAGACAGGATAGCTAATGGAAATGAGTACATGGCCATATGAATGACCATATCCAAAGTGCAAGTAAAACTTGGAGCTTAATGTTCTCAGAATGGGGAATTCATATAATTTCTATCTCCGAGTGCTGAAAGAACTGATCCACTGAGTTGCTAATCTAGTAGAAAGGATTTTTAATCTGTCAAATTGGGAATGGGTGTCATATAACTGGAGAATAGCAAATGTACTACCAAAGTTTAAGACTGGTGGTAGGGGAAGGAAGGGTGTGCTGTGGGCCCCTGCAGACCCTTTAGTCTGATTTCATTTTGCAGTTTTAAAACAAACTTTGAAGGGAAAACGTAATAACAAAGTGTGGGGGGGGAGGACCTGGTAATGCAGTGCAAACTGGGATTCTTGCAGTGCAAGTATTGCAAAAATTGATCATGCCAGATTAACTTTCATAACTGATTTTCTAGACATAAGAAATGCAATACATCTCATCTGCCTGAGTTTTGGCAAAGGATTTGATGCTGTGCCACATGGGAAATGCAGAATTAGTGTGGGAATTGTAGTGTGGGTCAGAAACAAGCTACAGGGAGGTAACTGGTAGTGTTAATTAAGGAAGTATTGGATTAGAGGAAGGTTACTAAAGGAATTTCTGTAGGTTGAGCCTTAGGACTGATTTATTTAATGCCTTTGTTAAATATTTAGGCACAAAATGTACTGATGAAAATTGTTAATAACACAAATCTGGGAGGCATGGCCATTACAGAGGAGGATCAGAACATCATACAGAAAGAACTGGACAAACTTAAGGACTGGACAAATGGAAACAGAGGCTTTTAATACTAAAAAATGCAAAGTCATTCACCTGGGAACTAACCACCTGGATTTCTGCTGTGACTGGTGGCTCATCAGTTGGAAATGACACAGAGGGAGAAATGTCTGGCTGTGTACATTATTTGATCGCAGGATGACTGAGTGTCACAAGCATGATGTGGCTGTGAAAGAGGCAGAAGTATTAGTGGCACTGTATAAGGCCTTGAGTAGTACCTCATCTGAAGTACTGTTACAGTTATGGTCACTTGTATTAAGAAAGATTCATTCACACTGGAACAGGGTACTAGGATGATGAGGGAATGGAGGTCCTACTTTACCAAAAGAAACTTAGTAGAGCTCCAGATACCATTTCCCACATACTGCATGCCCTATAATATAATAGGCACCTTATTTTTGAAAAGCAGAGTGAAGGAAAAAAGATCTTTCTTTGTAGTAAGAAAATGAGCAGCAGCTAGGGAGACAAGCCTGCTCATTTGTTGTGCTCCTTGTGGATTGCAGCAGATTTTACTTTCAGTTTCATCTGGGAAGCGGCAGAACTCACTCTTACTACATTTTTCACATAATGCACTCCAGTTTCTAGCAGCTTGTTTCTAGGGAAAAGCTGTCCGTTGTAGGTGAGAAAATAAGGTAAATGGGAATACAGTTGATTTCTTTAAATGCAACATGCAGGTAAAGACAGGAAATGGAAAATGGTATTTAATCGAAAGGATGCTAATGAAATGAGAACAAGTGGTTATAAACCAGTCATGAATACAGCTAGGCTGGAAAATTGAAGATTTGGGAAATTCTGGAACAGCCTTTCAATAT
Organism: Crocodylus siamensis; assembly: GCF_052110815.1. Lineage (NCBI taxonomy): Eukaryota > Metazoa > Chordata > Crocodylia > Crocodylidae > Crocodylus > Crocodylus siamensis. The sequence continues at coordinate 174,338,817 of NC_143396.1, read as the reverse complement.
AAGCAAGCAGGGTAAATCCTTCTAACTTATTTAAAGATGGAGCTTGATAAATTTCTGAAAAGTGGTGGTAATGTGGGACCAGCAGTACCGGGGGACTGGACTCGGTGACCTAGGATATCCATTGTGATCCTGGTTCGCAGGAATTTTTGGTCTTTAATGATTTGGAGAATGGGATCAAGTGCACTTCTAACAAATTTGCAGATGACATCAAGTTGAGTGAGGTTGCAGGCACTCTGGAGGTAGGGCTAAGATTCAAAATTACATAGATTGCATAGACATTTGGGCTGGAAGGGACACTGGAGGATTGAGTCCAGCCCCCTGCCCCAGGGGCAGGAAGTCAGCAGGGATCATAAGATCCCAGCAAGATAAGCATCCAAATGTGTCTTAAAGGGGTTCAAAGTGGGTGCTTGAACCGCCTCGGGTGGCAGTCTATTCCAAACCTTGGGGGCTTGGACAGTGAAGAAGTTCTTTCTTACGTCCAGCCTGAAACGGTCACAGTGGAGTTTGTGACTGTTCGATCTTGTCATCCCTTGAGGGGCTCTGGTGAACAGACGTTCCCCCAGATCCTGATGAAAGCCCCTGATAAATTTATAGGTGGCCACCAGATCACCCATGAGCCTGCACTTTTCCAAGCTGAATAGCCCCATTGCTCTCAGCCTCTCATCATAAGGTCTGTTTTTCTGACCTCTGATCATGCGCGTGGCTCTTCTCTGCACCCTCTCAAGCTTCTCCGCATCCCTTTTGAATTGTGGAGCCTGAAACTGGATGCAGTACTCCAGCTGCGGCCTCACCAAGGCCAAGAACAGCAGGAGAATGACATCCCGGGATCTGCTTGAGAAGCATCTGTGGATGCAAGCCAGCGTTTTGCTTGCTTTACTAGCCGCAGCATCACACTGAAGGCTCATGTTCATCTTGTGGTCAACCATGATCCCTAAGTCCCTTTCATTTGTAGTGCTAACCAGTGTAGCACTACCGAGCATGGTGCAGGTTTTTCCTCCCAAGGTGGAGAACCTTGCACTTTTTGGTGTTGAACACCATCAGGTTCTCATCCACCCATTTCATGAGTCTGTCCAGATCTGCCTGGATCACTCTCCTATCCTTAGGTATGGATGCTTTACCTCAGAGTTTGGTGTTGTCGGCGAATTTGGCCAGTCTGCTTCTAACACCAATGTCCACATCATTGATGAAGATGTTAAATAGTATAGGCCCTAGGACAGAGCCTTGTGGGACCCCATTGGTCACAGCGCACCAAGACGACTGGCTCACACTGACCACCACCCTCTGAGTCCTACCGTAGAGCTAGTTCCCCAGGCAGCGGATTGTGGTGACGTCAAGGCCGCAGTTAGCCAGTCTAGCCAAGAGGTGATCGTGGGATACCAGATCATAGAATCAATGAATTGGAAGGGACCTAGACAGATCATCTAGTCCGACCCCCTGCCATGGGCAGGAATGACCACTGCAGGTGGGAGGGGTCATAAGACCCCAGCCAGGTGCCTATCCAGTCTCCTTTTGAAGAATTCCAGGCTTTGGCCACCCTTACAGTGAAGTAGTTCTTCCTAATATCTAACCTAAACCTATTCTCCCTCAGCTTGTGGCCATTGTTTCTGGTGACTACGAGGGGGGCCCTGGAGAACAGACTTTCCCTGAGTCCCTGCTGCTGGCCCCTGATAAGGTTCTAGGCAGCCACAAGTTCCCCCCTCAGTCTCCTCTTGTGGAGACTGAAGAGATTCAAGTTCCTCAGCCTCTCCTCATAGGGCTGCCCTGCTGCCCCCTCATCATGCGAGTGGCCCTCCTCTGGACCCCCTCCAGGTTTTCCACATCCCTATTGAAGTGTGGCACCCAGAACTGGATGCAGTACTCCAGCTGCGGTTTGACCAGCTCCACTTAGAGGGGGAACAAGACCTCTCTGGACCTGTTAGTGATGCCCCTGTTGATGCATGACAGGGTGCGGTTGGCTCTGCTTATTGCTTCATTGCATTGGTGACTTGTATTCATCCTGGAGTCAGTCATGACTCCAAGATCTCTCTCTGCCTATGTGCTGCCGAGAGGGTCAGCCTATAACCATAACGCTGGTTCCCTCTCCCCAGGTGCAGCACTCTGCACTTGTCCTTGTTGAACCACATCCTGTTCAGATCCGTCCACTTCTCTAACCTTTCCAGGTCCCTGCCTGCTGGTGTATTCACTTTTTCCCCCAGCTTGGTGTCATCAGCAAACTTGAACAGAGTGCTCTCCGCGCCCTTGTCCAGGCCGCTAATGAAGATGTTGAACAGCACCGGCCCAAGGACTGAGCCCTGGGGGTCTCCACTGCCCATACCCTCCAAGGTCAACATTGACCCATCCACCACCACCCTCTGGGTGCGCCCCTGGAGCCAGTTTGCCACCCATGTGACTGTGCATTCATCAGTGCCGCAGTCCCTCAGTTTGCCCACCAGAATTGGGTGGGACACTGTGTTGAAGGCCTTCCGGAAGTCCAAGAAGATGACATCAACTTCCTCCTTCACATCTAAGCTCTTTGTTACCTGGTCATAGAAAGAGACCAGGTTAGTCAGGCAGGATCGGCCTTGCAATGAACCCATGCTGGTTACCCCTCGACATCACTTCCCCTGCAGGGCTCTCACAAATGTGGCCCTCAATAATTTTTTTAAAGACCTTCACCAGGATAGAAGTGAGGCTACTGGCCTGTAGTTGCCAGGCTCTTCCTTCCTCCCCTTCTTGAAAATAGGGACCACATTGGCCCCTTTCCAGTCCTCAGGGACTTGACCCAAGCACCAGGAGTCCTCGAACAGCCATGCCAATGGCTCTGCAGTGACACCAGCCAATTCCCTCAGCATCTGTGGATGACGGTCATTCGGGCCCGCTGACTTGGACACATCTAAGCCCTCCAGGTAATCCTTAACTAGGTCTGAACTAACAGTCGGGGGACTCGCATCCTTCCTGGGCCTCTCTACACTATCACCGAAGAGCACCCCGTTGTCAGCAGACAGGAACACGGAGGCAAAGAACTTGTTAAAGAGTTCTGCCTTCTCTCGCACGTCCATCACCAACTGCCCCGCCCCACCCCGCCCTGCCCTGTAGTGGTCCAATGTTACCGCAAGACGACTTCTTGCTACCTATATACTTGAAGAAGGACTTTTTGTTATCCTTAATCCCAGAAGCTAATCTAAGATCCAGTGCTGCTTTAGCCTCCCTTATCAAATCCCTACAAGCTCAGGTCAGGGAAGTGTACTCCTGTGTCCCTGCCCCCTGCTTCCACCACCAGTATGCTTTTTTCTATCTGCGCTCAGTCATGAAAGTTTCTTGGACCCTTTTCCCACCTTCCTGCACAGTGGAATTGCCTCCTGCTGCGCCCCAAGGATAGCCTCCTTGAGGAAGGACCGCCTTTCCTGGACCCCCATACTAGCTACCCCCGGGCTCTGAGTGCCTCCCTGACTACTGCCCTGAGCACATCGAAGTTGGCTTTCCTAAAGTCAAGCATTTGCACTGTGCTAGTTACCCTCCCCATCTTTCTGAATAGCAAACTGGATCATTTCATGATCACTGTCCCCTAGCCTCCCTTGTACTAGCACATCCCCCACTAGGTCATCCCCAGAAGCTAACACCAGATCCAGTATGGCATTTTCCCTAGTGGGGACGCGTACCTCCTGCACGAGGTGTAGGTCCTGTACACACATCAGGAACCTTCGTGAGTGGCTAGACCTGGCTGACTGCTCCTCCCAGTTGATGTCAGGGTAATTCATATTACCCATGACCACAACATCTTTGCACGCACAGCCTCCCCCAGCTGCCTGGAGAATTCCAGATCCAGCTCTTCCTCCTGATATGGCGGCCTGTAGTAAACCCCTGCCACCAGATCCCTCTCCCCCTGCCCTCCTTGAAGTTTGACCCACAGGGTCTCAGTTAAGCCTTCCTCTGGTCCCATTTGGAAAGATCAAAGGCTTTTTTAAAGTTGAGGTATACAACGTCGATCTCTTCCCCCTTGTCCAGGTGATAAGTCACCTGATCATTAAGGGAAATGAGATTGGTCAAGCAAGACCTACTCACAACAAACCCATGCTGGGTATCCCCCAGGATATTGCCTTCAGCTAGTCTGTTAAGAATGGCCTCCTTGATAATCTTTTCCAGGACCTTACCCAGGATAGAGGTCAGGCTGATGGGCCTGTAGTTTGCCGGATCTACTTTCCTCCCATTCTTGAAGTTAGGCACAACATTGGCCCTCTTCCAATCATCGGGTACTTCACCAGAGCACCAAGAGCTCTCAAAGATCCATGCCAGGGGCTGAGCTATGATGCTCGCGAGCTCCCTGAGTACCCTTGGGTGTAACCCATTAGGGCTGGCTGACTTGAAGGTATCCAGCATGTCAAGGTGTTCCTTCATGAGGTCAGCTTCGGTGGAGGGCAAGGAATCTCCCTTATCCAGGCCTCCCTGACCCATAGTGGGCAGGGCCATTCCATGGTATTGGTGAAAAACTGACGCAAAGTACCCATTTAGCAAATTTGTTTTTTCCTGGGCATTGGTTGTCAGTTGCCCCATCTGGTTTAGCAGGGGTTCAGTGTTGTAGCTAGCTGGAGTTCCATCACAGCCTTGGCTTTCCTGATTTGCTCTCTACAAGTCCAGACTAAAGCAGAATATTCCTCCTTGGTGGCATTTCCAGTCCTTCATCCTTTGTAGGTCTTCCTTTTAAGACACAGGAGGTCCGCCAATTCCCTGGAGAGCCAAGGGGGATGCTGTGCCCTTTTTCAGCCTTTCCTCTGAGACGGGATGGACTTTGCTTGCGGATCCAGGATTGCTCCCTTGTGGAGCAGCCACTCATCCTGAACGCCACTCTCCATTGGGTTGTGGCCTTTTAGGGCCTCTCTGACAAGTCTCCTTAGCTTGTCAAAGTCAGCTTTCCTGAAGTCGAGGATTTCTGTATTACTGACTGACTTGCCAGCTTTCTGGCGGATGGTGAAGGTGATCAGTTCATGATCACTGTCACCTAGCTTCCCTTCTATTGTTAGGTTGCTGATTAGGTCATCCCCGGTTGCCTGTACGAGGTTGAGCAGTGCTTTACCTCTTGTCAGCCTATAGACTTCCTGCATCAGATAGAGGTCATCCACACATGAGAGAAAGCTTTGCGACTGCTCGGATTTGGCTGAGCGCTCCTCCCACGAGATGTCCCATGACAACCATACGCTGAGACCATGCGGCCTCAACTGATTCCCTGGTGAACTCCTGGTCAAGGTCTTGACTCTGGGTAGGGGGTCTGTGCCGTGTTCCCCATGGATTTTAATCCAGAGGGTCTCAAGTTGTCCACCGTGGGTGCCAATGTCGGCTTGCAGGGATGCGTAGCTTTCCTTGACATAGAGAGCTACGGCCCCGCCCCTTTTATCCACTCGATCCCTCCTGTACAGGGTATAGCTGTCTATACCCATGGTCCAGTCATGGGTGGAGTCCCACCAGGTCTCCATTATCTCAATGACATCGTAGTTATTTGTATTTAGCAGAACAAATTCCTTCTGTTTATTCCCCAGGATCCTGGCATTTGTGTATAGACATGCAAGTGTTCCCCTAGGGGCCCTTGCCTTGCCTACATTTTGTTCCAGGGCTGGGGCTCAGGTGGGGTCTCTTATGTGCCTTGGCCTGCTGGCTTTGCAAGGGCCACTCAGCGGGCCAGCAGTGGCAGTAGTCCCCCATCCCCCAGCGAGCTTAGTTTAAAGCCCGGTGGAGCAGGTCAGCCAGTCTAGCTGAGAAGAGCCTCCTCCCCAACGGAGAGAAGTAGAGGCTGCCCTTCCCAGCAGCTCGCTGCCTCGCTCTCCAAAGAGCGGACTGTGGTCATGGAAGCCAAAGTCTTCCCAATTGACACCAGCGCTGCAGTCTTTGGTTGACTACGTGGATCCCCCTCTCCCTCCTCATCCCATAGCCCGAGACTGGGAGAATCGAAGAAAACACCACCTGTGCTCCCAGACCCTTTAGCCCTGCACCCAAATCCCAGTAGCGCCTCGTGACCCGACTGGGAGTGCTCCGAGCCATATCATTGGTGCCCACATGGATGATGAGCATGGGATAGTGGTCTGTGGGCTGGAGGAGCTTAGGCATCTTCTCCACGATGTCTCGGATGTGGGCCCCTGGGAAGCAGCAAACTTCCCGGGCTAAGGGGTCGGGGCGGCAGATTGCCCCCTCAGTCCCCCTCAGGATGGAGTCTCTCATAACAAACACTTTGTGTTTGGTCCTGGGGAGAGCTGGGGAGGTAGCTACAGTATCCTCTGTGATGCCTGTGGCAGCTAGCAACTCATCAGGCTCTGCTGGGGCTGAAAGAAGCTCGTACCTGTTGCAGAGCTCCAACGGGGCAGGGGTCTTGGTGTGGCAGGCCCTGGGGCCCTTGACTACCTTGGTTCAACCCCGTGGCTGGACAGAAGGGAAGGTCCCCGGGTCTTCCCTTGTCCATGGTCTAACCTCTGCCTCTTGAGGGAGCAGGGATCTATCTCCTGCTCACAGTCCCTGATGGCGCACAGTCTCTGGACTGTGGCCTGGAGCTCCTCCAGCTGGCATGCCAGAGACTCCAGTAGAGAGCAGACCCCACAAAGGGAGGTGGCCATGCTCCCGGGCCCCAGAGCCTGAAAAAGGGACAGACAGCCCTTGCAGCCGAGAGCCAGGGGCTCTGTCTTCGTGAAGCCCGGAACCATGGGCTCCATCTGGGTGGCAGTCTCTAAGGTGCTAGAGGGGGTGCCGCAGACCCTGAAGGGACCCTTGGGGTGCAACATGTGCCCATCTGTGTCATGACGCTGGTGGGCTGGCTACGGCTGGGACTGTCTACTCTGGGGGACTCGCAAGCAGGGCCTCGGGCCCTCCCATTCACCCTCCTGTGCGAACTCCCGCACTAACTTGCACGCCAGGCCCAGGAACGCGCCTGTTTGCATGGCCTGTTTGTGAGGCTCCGGTCGCGTGGCTCCCTGGGCTGCTGGATGAAGTAGGAGCGGGGAGGGGGGTGACCCTTCTTGGCCCACTTAGCCCACTCCCAGCTGACTAGATCCCTCCCTTCCTTAGGTTCCTGCTTACCTGCTGGCAGGCCGGGGCTCGTCAGGAGTCTTGGGGTTGCTGCTGGGGTCCCTGGGCTCACAGGGGTGCAGTGGGCTTACACCCTCATGTCTTGCACTGGAGCCGGGATTCTAATGAGGCTTATGCCGTTGCTGGGCCCTTTTTAAACTGCGCGCATGCGGTTACCTTGATAAACTGGAGAAATGGTCCACAGCAAATAGGTGAACTTCAACAAAGACAAGTGCAAAGTCCAGCACTTGGGACCAGTAGCATGACAGAGGGGATGCAACCCTGGGTACTGTCTTTGTGGGGGTAGGATGGGTACAAAAATAGCTTCCTGGCCACACCTCTGTTTGAGATGGAAAAGTTACATGTACAAATACAGAGTGGGGATGAACTGGCTAGGCTGCAGCAAGTTTTCAGTGAGCAGTACTCACCTGGTGTAATGTATTCAGTTTTGAGGCCTACACTTTAAGAAAGATGCAGACAGATCGGAAAGGGTCTAGCAGAGTGACAGAAATTATTAGTGACCTAGGAAACATAACTTATGAAGAAAGGCTGAAAGACCTAGGATTATTTTAATTCTGGAGAAGAGAAGACTGAGAGGGGATTTGAAGGTTGGTTATATAACTTATATTGGGCATGGAGACAGACTGTTCCCTGGCTGTAAGGGACAGGAGAAGAATCAGTAGTCTTAAATTACATCAAGGACAATTCAAGTTGGATAGCAGGAAGGATTGTCTCACAATGAAGATGGTAAAGCATTGAAACGTTACTTCTGGGGAGGTTGTGTAGCCTCGAACCTTGAACATTTTCAAGAGCAGGTTGGACAGGTACTAGACTGGGATGGCTTAGTTGGGGATGATCTTGCAACAAACAGAGGGTTGGATTAGGTGACCTTCTGAGGCCCCTCCCAGCCCTACTATTCTATAATTCTATGATGCAGGAAGTTATAGTTGTAAATGTTTTCAGTTGATCAGCTCAGTAATATTATTCATGCCTGACTCTTATGCAACATTTTTTTCATCAGCAAATCTCAGAGCACTTCACCTCATTTTATAGATGGGGGGACCCAAAGAGCTGAGCGGTGAAGTGACTTGCCTATGGTCACCCAGCAGGCAGGTGCAGAAAGCCCTGGACCCCATCTCCTGGCTTACCACCCAGTGTTCTCTCCATTATGCCACATGATTAGTATACCATATTTACCGTAATTTAAGATGGCACCCCCAATAATTAGATTCTACCTATGGAAAAATTATAAATTTGTTATATTTTTCCATGCCTAAACTCTATTTTTTAGAGAGTCATCTTAAATTCGTTTCCCCCCACCACTGCACCTGGGCAAGCAGTGGCAGGGGACAGGTGGGGAGGAGGGGGAAAGTGCCGGGGAGTCACGTGAACTGACTTGTGCCCATTGTGACCTTTGACTTTTCCCCCCATCACTTAACTCTCCTACTGCCTGCCCCCAGTGCCAATGTGCCCCACACCTGCTTCCTTTTGCAGTACCTGTACCCTTACTGCTTGCCTCCTACCACTTGCACACCCCTTGCCTGCCCTTCTTCTTTGCCCCCACTCCATGTGCGTGCACCTTCTGAGGCCTGCCCCTCCCTGTGATGCCTGCAACCCCTGGTACCTGTCTCCTCTGTCCTCCCCGCTCCCCCAACTCCCTGCTTGCTGCCACCACTGCTTCCCTTCCCTTCATAGCTCTGATTCTGACTGTGGTCCCTTCTGGCTAGGGACAGGGAGCATGGAGAACAAGCTGCCTCCAGCCCGGTCATGCAGCAGCTGTTGCAGTGATAGCAGCTTCAGCCCCAGATCAAGACCCAGGCCCTGGGCCAGATCTGCCACCGTCTCAAGACTTGAATGTGGCCAGAGGCAGCATGTTTTGTGCTTTCTGCCCTTGTATGAGTAGGGCAGCAGCCAGAGCCAGAAGTGTGAGGGGAAGATAAGTGGTGGCAGGGAGCAGAGGCTGTAGGCGGCAGCTGCTATAGCTCTGACTCTGTCCCCAAGCCCAGGGTGGAAGTTAGAGCCACAGGTGCTGTCCCTTCCCCACCCCCACTGTACTCAGATATAAAAATAGGGGCACTTTTCAAGATGTTGAATGAGGAGAGAAAACCTTGTCTTGGGTTTGAATAAATATATGATTCCTCCATATTCTAACCCATCTCCTAGCCCTGTACAGTTTGTCATATTAGGATTGGAATAAGGGTGAAAGAGAAATATAGTCTGTATCCTGAAATCTTGGCAGTTTTATTACATGATGGTTACAATAATTTTGAGCCTATGAGAGAGCACCAGTATGTCTCACCTTCTCAATGCTCCCTTGCCTTGCAGCATAATAGGCCCCTGAGTTCCAGGTCACACTCTCCCTCTGCAACCATTAAGTCATTAGCACCTAAAATGTGGCTCCTTGCTGTCTGAGTTTACTGGTAGGTCACACCTTTCTTTGTTTAGATAACCCAGGCTCCACCATAAATTCTCCCCAGCTGTAGTCTCCAGGTCTCCCTGGCCACCTTTTTCATCTAGTCAGTCAGTCAGCCAGCCCCCTTCCAGGCTGGCTCCTATACTCTGGCCAGCCTCACAGGTCATGCAGGAGTAGCTTGTCCTTTAATTCTTTATTTTCTGGATTCCAGAGGTTTTTGTTTGTGTTACCCTAAGACAGACCAGATGAGTTGCACAGGACTGGCCCACAGGCCAAATGAATGATGCAGGGCTGGCCCCCTGGGCCAGACTGAGCCACCTCCTACCCTGCATGCCAGATCCAGCATCAATTTGGGCTGGTCTGGGACTGTGCTGTTCGTAGCACCCATTCTGGCATCTGCCCCAAACTGGCTGAAGTGGATGCCATGTGTGGCATGCACCCTAGCAGCCAGAGTTGAGCACTGCATGAGGGAAGATCCTGGAGTAGGCACCATGGACCCTGGATCCAGCATGCGGTGGCGGTTGGTGTACATGGGTACAGCATGCAGCATGCATCCCAGTGTGGGTAGCATGTGTCCTGAGGCCAGTCCAGTGCCTGCCACATGTTAGTCCGTTCAAGACCTGGGGCCAAATGATGTGGCTATGGAGACTATATCTTGGACACCCCTGCCTTAAGGACCCCCCAGTATGCCAGCTCACTTGGAGTTCCTGGAGAGGGCCTCTGACAGCACCCCAGGGGGATGAGAGCTCCCCAGGTCTCAGTGTCCAGAAGAGGAGAAAAGAAAGGCGTTTGCCCCTTCCCCATTTCAAGCACACACAGAAGTGGGAAGAATTTGGCATTGACTGGCTTCCCTTCCTTGCTTCCCTGCTACCCATCTCCAGTTCCTTCTTGTTATCTCCGTCCACTTTCCCCGACTTGAGCTTCCCAACCCTTCTTCTGTACACCTTCCTCTGCCTCTCTTAGCATGCATTTACAAGCATAATTTATTTTCTTTCTGAAAATATTTTAAGTGCCTTCTAAATTATTGGGTGCGCTCAGATTACATTTCCCCAAAAGAAGGAAAGAGAATTCTCAAGAGCTGGATTTTACCCAAATATTTACAGTGCACTGTCCAAATTCTGCCAAGCATAAGTTTCAAATTTAGTATGTCTGGGTGTAGGTCAGGTTCAGTGCCCGAAGCATGTCCTTCAAGGCATTAAGGTCACATGAAACCTGGCTGGATGAAGGCCCCAACTTGGCTGGTCTTTCCAGCCACATGTACTGTGCTCTAGTATGTGCCCATCCAGAGAGCCCAACCCAGTTTTTAAATGGCCTTTGCAATATTGCTTCCCTAAATAGGTAATGAGCATTGGGTGCAACCTGGGATGAATGTAGGATAGTAAAATGTAGAGATTATTGGCAGGATATCCAGGTGCTTGCAGAACAACTGCAGTAGAACCTGTTAACATGCAAACATCCCTTGTGTAAAAATAACAGTTATTGCTTTAGAGGGCTAGGCTTCAGGAACCCAGTTATACCAACTGTCATGAAACCATCGTGAGATTTGGGATTTCAAAGTTAAAATAACTCTGACTTGCAGTCTCCCAATCCAACCCTCAGGTCTCCAGATTTTCCCAGCTGGTAAGTGGAGGGAAGGGGCAGGGGAAAGATGGAGGCCCCCGCAGTTAGGGAGGGAGTGGGGCAGGGATGAATGGGGCCCCAGGGCTGGGGCAGGTCATCCAGAGGCACAGGAGAGGGGTTTGGCTCTGCAGCAGCCTGCTGGGGCAGGGGTGGGCAGCCTCCTATGGGCAGAGGTGGGCAGCCCGCTGTGGACTGGGGTCCTGCGCTCTGCTGCTCTTACCCTGGGAGCTCAGCCGGGCGACCCCATTGTGCCTTCTGCCACCAGGTGGGCAGGGGATCTGCCCCACGACCAGTGCACCCCATGTCCTCTGCCTGTCCAGCAGGTGGCAATGACACTGTGTACCTGAGCTCCTGGCACAATGCAGTAGGGCAGAGAGTCCCAGCCTGCAGCAGGCAGCCCGTCTCTGTCCTGCAGGGAGTACATGCCTCCCCCCAGGGATGAGCACTGCTGTGCGGAGCTGTGCCTCTCCCCTGCACCTCTGGATGACCCGCCCCAGCCCCAGGGCCCCATTCATTCCTGGCCCTGCTTCTGCCCAACTCCCTCCCTCACCATGGGGGCCTCAATCTCCCCCGCTCCCCACTCTCCCCTTCCCTCCACTTACCAGCTGGGGATTGTCAGTGTCTCTGTATGTGTGATTCTTACTCCCAAGCTAGAGCGTGCCTAGCCCTGCTACTGCTTCTCACTCCTGACTGACAGTACCCTGCATTCTGCCAGGGTGTGTGGGGACCCCGCTCTCCAGGCTCCAAACCCCATACACACACCCACAGTCCCCCACACCTTCACAAATAACAGTGCGCACGCGCACACACACACACATTTTTCAAAAATAGCATTCATAATTCACGTGCCAATCTCTTGATTTTTAATTTATTTTTTGTTAAGAGTTTGTTTCATGATTTTTGGCCCAGTGGGGTTGGCAATACCGGGAACCGCCTTCCTTAAATTGCCCAATTTTGGATCACTAACCTTGCCCTATGCCCCATGAGGCAAAGGATATTTCAAGGTAGTCCAAGTAAACAACTAGATTTAAGAATTAACTTTTAAACAAGAAGATATTTTCTCCCCTTGCCTGTGGCAGGGCTGATACTCAGCTATAATACTGCATGGAGTTAATCAGTTGCTTTGCTCATCCACATGGCAGGATCATTTTGTAGAGGAGAAATGAAGGGTGGGGGAGAAGTGGAGGGAGACAACTGTGGTATCCTTGGGCAGCTCTGCAGAGGGGCTTTAGAGAGGAGTAAACTGGGGAGTTAATTTCAATTACATATTCCCAGCTGAGGGAGAACACCCTAGGGAAAATGAACAGAGCCTAAAACAATAGCTCTGTGTTGACCTACTCTCTTCATCTGAGCAAGGCAGGGTGGTGTCGAAAGGGATTGAGGTTTTTTAGGCAACAGTTTACTCCAACAGTTTACTTCAGTAGATGCTAGGAATGTTTTGGCAGGAAAAAAAAAAGATTTATATAGATAGGAAAGCGACAAGGGGAGGGGATAATGCTGAGAGAGATGATAAGTGAATTGATTAGATCAGTTAAGATGAACAAGGCAGTTGATACCTGGACTGACGCTCAGTAAAAAAAACAAAACAGGTGAAATAATGAGTGCTCTCATCCCTACCCAGTTGTCAGTGCTAGATGGCCTGCAATAGGTACCATCCATGCCTCTTCTCAGCTCCTCAAACTTTTAGGTGAGAATATGAATGTTTTGCTAATAAACTGGAGAAAAAGTACCAGAATTGTTTGTCTTAGTTCCCTAGAGGGTTAGAGAAGAGAGAGCTATGCCTTTGGAGCCAAGGGGATATGTAGCTGTCTGATATTCTTTTACTTATGTCTCCTTAAATACACCAGTTTTAGGGATGATATAAGAAATGGTCAGGGAAGGATTTCTGCTTCTGCTCAAATGTGACCTGGCTATTCCCTCTTTTTCCAAGTGGCCTTTCTGCAGTGTCTAGTAACTAATTGTTAGCATCATCCATGTGTTTTCCAAATGAAAAATATTTTGTGTAGAAATATCTAATAGGTATGCTAGGGGGAGGAGGTGTCTTCTAAGGGACTGGACTTGCACATACCAAATATATGCATCAGGGAGAGGGGGTTGTTTAAAATTATTCCACTTCATTCACAATCAACAGAAAACAAGGTAAAATTGAAACATTCTGATCCAAAGCTGATTTGCCTTAACAAAATATTGTATCCAAATGTAAACTTAGCAAGTTTTAATACCCTCCCCAAATTAAAGACTGAACTGACATTTTCCAAGTCAAAATGGCTGTCTCCTCCTCTTAAACTATCTGCCTGTCTCTTGTATTCTGAGGCTCCAAAAAGACAATCCAAGAGAAAACGTAGTTGAGATGATTCAAATGTGGATTTTCAAGCCAGCTGACCATTTAAGCCAGCTGACCATTTTCAACCTTTAAACTGAAAACAGTTATATTTTATTCTGGTTTAGGTAACTAATTTTTCCATTCTATCTTTCTACAGCAAAGGCTGTAAGACATTATGAAAAAGTACTAGAACAGAGGTGCCCAATAGGGCTGTGCGAAATTTCAGCAGCTGTTTCATTTCAGAGGTGTTTTGGCCTGTTTCAGTGCCCGAAACACTGAATCCAAAATGAAACAGAAGGCTCCAAAACATCTCCAAAATGAAACACAACCATCTGAAGCGTTTCGGAAATGTTTCAGAATGTTTTGGAGGTGCCCCCCGGGAACAGTCTGGCACAGCCCCACAACCCTCCTTTTAAAGTGCCAGGAGGCTGGGGCCGGGCAGGGGATGAAGCCGGGCAGGGCAGCCATGGGGGCTTCTCAGACGGCTCCCCACACCCGGACAGAGGCAGGCAAAGCCAGAGGAGCCACGGGAGAACCTGCAGCCTCCCGGCTGTGCCTGCCTCTCTCCGGCCAGTCTGAATCCCCGAATCAGTACCAAAACAGCATCGAAACTCTTAAACGGGTTTGGCCAAATCAAAACAGAACAGTGATCCAAAACACCAAAACAAATCACTGCCCTTCAAAACGGCTGCATCTGAAACCGAAACAAAACATAGTCATTTCGCACAGCCCTAGTGCCCGACCCATAGCCTGCTGCCCCATGCCATCCAGCCTGCGGCCTCCCTACAGGCCCATAAATTTAGTGGCAGCAGAGCAGTGCTACCACTTCCCCACTGTCACATTTCTGGACCCAAGGCAAGCCCAGGGCCCTGCGCGCTGGATCAGGCACCCAATCCTGGTACAGGTGCAAAGCTGGGCCCCAGGGCCCAATCCTGGCCTGCAAGGGGTTGAGAGGAATGGTACTGGGCCTCGGGGCCAAATCCCAGTTTGGGGGGCTGAGTGGGGGTGGTGCCATACCCAATCCTGGCACGCTGGAGCTGGAGGGGGCAGTGCCAGACCTCTGGGATCCAATCATGGTACGCACAGGTGGGAGGGGGTGAAGCCACCCTAGGGCCCACTACCTGTGCTAAGGACAGGGAGGGGGTGGTGCTGGGTCTCAGGGCCTGTTCCCATGAGCCGGCTGTGCCCCACTCGTTTGGCCCATGAGGCCAAAGGATTGAGCACTACTGTTTTAGAATGTGGAATAATAGCAACTAAAGCATAGGGGTAGGAAGAGTCAGGCAGTGTGATCAGACACAATGTGAGCACTCTACACTTGTCCATCTTTACTAATGCAGTATGGACTTGGAAGTAAGACCCAAGATCAGGAGTCAGAAGATCCAGTTCTGTTTCTGCTGACTTTGGACAACTTAGTTTTGCTTCTCAACATGCCCCATTCCCCATCTTACCTTTTGCTAAGCATTTTCTCAGCAGCAGTGACTGTGTGCAAACAGCCCCTGACACAATGAAGCCCTTGTCTTAGCAAGGACCTCTAAACAGTACTGTAAAACAAGTAGGAGTAATAATGCAGCTTATTCCTGTTCAGCACAGTCTTACAGGGAGTTTCTAATCAGACAAGAATCAGCCAGAATTTGGGATCTAAGATAAGTGAATAATTGGTTCACCTGCCTTGATGACAAACAAGTGGAACATTTGACACCTGATTGGATCACATATAAAGCCTACTTTGCCCATGCACCCCAAATATTTTCCTTCATTTTCCTTTACAAAGCAGAGGCCTGGTGGTTGCAGATGTAAATAGCATCTGTGCATCTTGATTGTGTGTATTCTGCTTCATATCCGGAGACTCAGCTCTATATCAGTGCACTTATGATGATCCACATTCAGCGGATTATTTAATTCAGTGCACAGTGAGAAATAAAACATTTAAAAAAGAACACAACACTGTTGACTCCTTTTCATCCAAGCTTTTGCCAGCCCTCAGAATATAGTAACAAACTATTCAGCAGAACAAAAGTGTGTATGCGTAGGGGAGCAAGTTACCCCAAGTAGATCCTGAAAACAAAGTGCCCAGCACAGCACAAAGACTTTGTAATCGCCTTGGATTTTATATGGGAAGCATCTGGACGCTATGGGGATAAAGTGGCTGTGTAAGAGTTGCTGAGTCTAGAATGTTTTTAGCCTGGAGAAAATGAGAGTAGAAAAGTAAAATTCTGCTCTTGGTGAAGCATGGTTGGTCTGTTCCCCAGTATGTAGTTCTCCTTGCTTGCGTAGAACTGTATGTAGAGACAGCTGATGACCAGTCTGACTCTTACAGATATCAGATCTAACTTTTTTGCCTTGTTTTGAGTTTTCAGAACAATCCACTAGCAAGTTCTCTTAGACTGAGATGCCTGAACTGTGAGATGAGCACTTTGCTCTGCTATACAGTTAGTTAGATGTTTTTGCAATTCTAGTATATCCTCCTAATTTCTAGAGTCTATAACTGTTTGTAGATGGGCTTTGGGCCTAGAAAGGGAACAGGAGAGCATTGTAGCCTACCACTTGTGGGGGCTTATGCACCTTCTCAGTATGTGAACACAATTCTCAGGATGATATGTGGCATAGTGCACATAGAAGGAGCAGCAGGATTCCCACATATGCCACACTGGGTATGTTATGTACCTGTTTTAAAAACTTTAGACAAATCCTTTCTCACTCATTCATTCCAGTTGCCCTTGGCCCTCTCACTGATGAGCTGAAGAGGTGTTTCTTCAATCTTCTATGTGGAACATATAGATCCTCATTTCTGGCTTCTTAAGTTCTTGCATTATCCGAAGTATGTGCTGGAGGGGGAGATTTTTTCCCCAGCCCTGCACTGACTTGTTGTATGCCCTAAAGCAAATATTGTGTTTTACCTCCCTACCTTGGTTTCCCAATTTATAAAATAGGGATATTGCTATTTTTCTTTATGAAGTGTTCTGATGTGTAGACAAAAAGAACTCAGCATTGTAGGTTGAGAGGAAAACTGACCTCTAGTTAGCCTCTCCTCCTTCCCTTTTAACTATGCAGTATGTTTGTTTGATAGTGGAAATCTAATCCTTTGGAAAGGACAAACTCTTATAGCAGCTCTGATATGTATAAATAAAAACATATTCCTCATTACAAACACTAACTTCAAAGCATTCGTGATATGGATTGAAATACACAAGCCCCCTCTGTATTTATACACTGCAGTGTTAAGTTCAAATGAAGCCATTAGCAGTATCTCCAAATATTTGACAAAGGCAACTGCACTTGTGTAGCTATAGGCAATGAAAGTCCCTACTGGTGAGTGGGGTGGGGAGTAACTTGCATTGATCTAATTATCCAATGAGGCACAAAGTATGTAAAATCTCATTAGATATTGCTGGGAATGAATGGTTGGCTTAAGAAGCAAGGAATATGTAACTGATTTGTTCATGGGTGGATTATTCATGTCTTTGAATCTTCCCAAAGGAAATCACTTTTCAAAAATATATAAAACATTAAACTTACAGATGCCTGGTCATGAGATTTTTCTCACTTCTTGCTCGAGGGAGGCTCCCATGGGAATGTGTCTGTAAAAGGAAGGAACGAGGACTTCAGATTTTAGCCCATTTATTGTTTTCTGATTTGAATTCTGTGAACACCTAGGAAACCCCAACTGAGACCAGAGCTTCTTGTGCCAGGCATGGCCTGAAACCATGGGAAGAGACTATTTGGTATTGCCAGGTTCAAGTACACAAACGAGACAGGCTTGAGGAGGGGAAAGAGCTGCTAAAACTGGCTGAGCCCCTCTTCTCCCTTCCCCAAGAAAACTTTTCATGGCCTGGAATGAAGCAGTCTGATAATGAGATTTTTCTGGCTCGAGTATTGTTGTGAAAGTTATCCCCATTCTTCAGTTCAAACTTGAAAATCACTGCTACGTTGGTTATGTCCCATTTGATCAAAAACAGAGATGGTCATCACTCTTGTCTCATGTTTGTTTGTTTAAATCTTTCCAACAGGGAACATTTCAGTGTCATTTACATGCTATTTCCCTTCTTCCTCTCTCTTTCCTCCTCCCCCTCAAAAAAAAAAATCTTCCTTTGAAACATAAGTACAGTACAACTGGGAAATTAATCAGGATTTCTTCTTTGGTAAGTGGAAAAGAAGACCAGAACTCTTACCCAGTTACCTACTAATAGATACAAAATTAATTATTACTGTAACCTTTTAAAAGGTCTAAAGGGATATGAATGGCCTTAGCAGCTGTGTTTGCATTCATCCTGTGAAGCAGAATCTGTGCATGTTTTAGAGTGAGTTTTACTGTGCTCAGTGAAGGAGGTGCTCTTAGCACACTGAGGACCAGTGTTCTCAGCATCTGCCTCTCTACCTGTAATTTTCCCTTCCTTAAGACTCACCAGACCCCTTCCTGTGCCAGCCTCCATGATCCCAGTAAGTAAGGCCTGGTTTAAGTTGCGGACCCAGCTAATGGGGCCTGTTGACCTCGCTGCTCACTCCAGATGGCTGAGACGCAAAAACCATGGTTTTAAATGTGCCACTGTTTTTCGCTCACACTGCTTACTGCTGACTGCATGGGAAGCAAAAACCATGGCATATTTAAAACTGCAGTTTTCACCTCCCGGCCAGCAGGAGTGAGTGGCCAGTGGCAGGACCAATGGGTGCCTCCGCCAGTCAGCAGTGTGGGGGCACACGAGGAACTCCAAGATTAAAGGAGCTGCCATGCTGCAAGCTGGGCCCGTGATGTAAACCAGACCCTACCAATGAGTGCCTGCTCTCGCCTTCATATTTTGTGTCTCACTCTGTAATCCCAATGCACTGCTTCAAGGGTTGGCAACGTTTTCTGGTAGTGGGGCTGGAATTACCAAACTCAGAAATTAGAACCCACCTGCCGCCACTGCTTGTCCTTGGTGCTCAGCTGCAGCCCGGCATAGCAAAAACCCCCCCCTCTGCTGGAGCCTGTGCCACCCAGCTGTGGTGTGGCATGGGCAGAGCTCCCTCTCTGCCAGAGCCTCAGGTGCTGACTGTGTTGCAGTACAGGGAGAACTCTCCTCGCTGGAGCCCAAAGTGGCTGACTATGGCACAGCACAGGGAGAACTTCCCATTGCCAAAGCCATGGTTCTGGAGGCTAGATGCAAAGGCTCTGCGAGCTGTAGGTTTCTGGCCCTTTCATTACTTTAATTCAGGGCTCAAACCTTGTGGTTCTTGTATGAGAGTATGGGCAGGTTTTCACAGAGGCAGCTCTTCACTTTGGTTTTGCAGCTCTTATCTCTAGTACAGAACAGCCTCCGAGTGAATAGCCAGCAGGAAGATTCTCCTTTATATGGGGCAGGAGGGTGACAGCACTGTGTGGCAATATGTGGCAATTTCTCTCCCCTTCCCCTGTCGATAGGTTGCCTCTGCTTGCCCTCACTACCATTTTCTCTCTCACTGACCTCTTCACAGTGGTGCTGTCCAAATTGCTGTGGTCCAGAACTTGTGGATCTGGTGGTTAATAAAGCTATCGTCCAATCTTGTCAGCTCTACCACTACACTGCAGTTCCCTTCTTGCTTCCCTGAGTCAGACAGATGGGTGCTTCCTTTGTCTTAGCATGTCGGTCCCATCCCATCTGTGGTGACTTCAGTTCCTACCCAATTCTCTCCCTCTGGCTGGTTTCTTGGCTGAGGAGATCTGGATCTTGGTCATGACTTGTCTAGGGGTGGTTTGACTGAAAAGAAGCTGCATTTGTTGTTATAAAGTCAAGGTGAATGTTGCTTAGATGTAAGAGTCTGACCACATACCACTCAGCTGGAAGAAAGCTTCCTTCCTCAAGCAGCACACTTACCATTCCCCAGAAAATCCTGGAAACTAACCTGTTTTCATTCTCATGAGCAAAGACCAGAATTTGATCATGATGCCATTCTGCCAATATCACAATACAGCTCCCCCTCGCCCCCAAAAAATCCACGCCGAAACAAAACCCTGTATCACTGATGCTAGGATTTGAGACTGTCCACAGAAATGAAATCCACTAAATTATGGTAGTACCAAACCACACCAGTAGGAATTTCATTTCAGAACTTCTGTGAAGACCATGCAAGGCTACAGACATTGTACAAATATTGCTTTAAAACTACTGTAGGGCCCTCATGTTTGCACATGGACTTCTGCCCTCCAGAAATTTGGCACATGGACTCATTTGCAGTGAAATGCCATGAAGGAATTTCCCCTAACAAGTAGCCTGACTGTGGGGCTTATCTCAGGATATCCAAGACCATTGTAGAAAAACCGGTGTGTCATGCTCTCTTTACCCAGTTTCACTAGTAGTGTAAGTAACAGAGAGGGCATATATGTGTTTACTACAGTAGGAGCTGTGGGGCTAGATGACAGTGTGGTTTAAAAAAAAACAACAACACACACACAACAAAATCCTGGAATATTCTTATCCATATTGCAGCCTTGCTCTTACAGCTGCGCTGCTGATGAATTCAAGATCCTATTTTTTTGTTATTTTGGCAGGAGAGTGGGTAGTAGATAAGATTACATGGGATTCCCACGAGATTGAAGCAGCTTTGTGTACATTTTTATTCCTACAGCATCATGAGCACGCCTTAAAAATGTATTATCTTCTCTCATTCCTTTAGAAGGGAAAGCTGTTCATGGTGAGCAAGGACAGGATGATGCTCTGATTTTTCACAGAGCCTGTGGTATGTTGACTGTGCATTTAGCATGGTGCATCTTTCTGGGCATTGGAAACCCTCTGGTATTCATGAGAGAAAGTTGCCTCCCAGGCTACTGCTTTTATTGCAGATTAAGAGTTCTTACAGTAACACATGATCATCATTATTAATAGTTTTTTGAAAAACCTTCCAAAAGCTTTAACTTTTGATTTTTCTCTTTAAAATTAGCCCCTTTCAGGTGATTGTAGATGGAAAAGAAACTGATTGACTGTGTACAGGAAAATATCTAAGCGCCTTGTCTTTTGGTAAGGTAAATCAGGCCTGAGAGAGTGAGCTTTCATAATTTCTTCATTCCATGCTTTCTGTTAAAACAGCTTGGAAGCTAAAAGTCCTGTGCCAGGCATTGGGTCTGAAGGCTGGGAATAGCTAACAAAGAAATATTGAGCCTTTCTTGGAACAAGAATAGAATACTTCACAAGTGTTGAGGCCCTACGCTTTGAGCCAGAAGTTTTTAGTCTAACTATAGAAAAAAGGCTGAATATTTGTGGTCATGGGAACTGAAACCAGGTCTTTTTGCAGGTCTGCAAACTTGGTGGAGATTGTGATGAAAAAACATTGTCAATTACAGACTATGGTAAATGTGTGATTACTACCATGTGCTGTTGGCTTAGTTCTTCAGAAGAGATCAGGCTCAAAGATGTATTAATGCATTTTCAGCTGGCATTGGTAGCTCTTTACCAAGAAGAGTCCTAGAGGAGGCACATTTCCCTTGGGGATAAAACTTTGCCAACATTCTCTTGGGTTAGACTTGACCCTCCAGTGAAACAGAGATGTGGGAGGGAATGATTTATACACGTGAAGTATGAATGCAGTACAACATCTCGATATGAATAGCTGGCGTTGAGCTTCGCAGCAGAGCCATCTTAAATGAACAGGCAGAAGGTAGCTAAAATAGACTGTCTAGCCTTTTTATGAGCTGCGTTGTTTTTACATTTTAAAGTTGGCAACAGAATTGAGAGTGAAATACTAATAGGGGTACGTTGAGGTAGACTGCATCTTGCATTGGCTACATCTTGAAAAATAGCCTTTGATATTAACTGGGCAAACTTCACAAAGGCTATGGTAAGCATGATCCAAAAACCAGCTGGTTATGTATTTCGGGGGGTGGGGGTTATGTTTCCTTCTGAAGATATGCTGTCTCCTCTTCCAGGCCTCCTGAAAGTTTTTTGGGGGGAAGAGAGGGATGTATCCACATCATCTGCAAATAGGTGTATATGGAAGCAAGCAAAATATGAAACGAGGCATGATATGTGCTGCTTATTTGATTAATGTTGTCTCAGACTGAGGCGCCTAGCTACACGCTCAAAGTAAAGCTGGATAGAAACCAGCTATAGAGCTGTTACACATTTTCAAGCACTAACAATTGTAGCTGGTTGGCTCTCTTTATAGCTGAATTTTTATGGTGTGATAACTTGGTGTGTGTGGTTTGTCTATATTTATTGCATGATTAACCAGTTAATTGCTTAATATATAACGTGTAGCAGGGGCCTCAGACTTGAGTGTCAGCTTGGGCTGGATTCTGATTCACTGCTGCCACTGATCTGAATCCTTGTGCAAGTCACAGTTGTTCTCTGTATCTCCCATCTGTAACATGAAGATGATAATGCTGTTTTTTCATCTCTTGGATCTGTACTGAGACACCACATAAGTATAATACCATTTTTTGTTAGAGTTTCCCCAGACTGAGCAACACTAGCTCCTTTTTTTATTCAAGGATCTCAAAGCATTTAACAAATTTTAGGTAGGATTAACCATGCCATTCTGAAGTCAGTAAGATACTTAATGACCATTAAAACAAGGATTAAACTAAAGCCTTGAAAGAGTAAGTTACAGCCTCAAGATCACCCAGTGAATCTGGCAGAGCTGGGACAAGAACCTATGAAACCCTAGGCTGGTCCCCAACTCTTAACTACCAGACACTCTATTTCTAGAGGTTTTGGTGGTGGTTTTATTTTTCCATCTAAACCAGGGGTATTAAACTCATGTGGCCTGCAGGCTTGTTGAGCTAGTCAGCAGACTGGATCAGGACCAACCTCCTGTGCCAGATTCATCCCATGTGGCATGCAGCTTATGCTGGCCTTGCTCTGGGGCTTATGCTTCATGTGGCATGCAGGCTGGACCTGGCACTGCATACAACAAAGGGGGTGGTTTGGGGCTTGAGCTGCATGCAGTGCCTTGCATGCTGGCTCCGGTCCAGATCAGAGCCCAAGCTTCATGCTGTGCCCCAGACCAACCCCATGCTGCATGCAGCATTGGTCCAGCCTGCATTCTGCATGCAGCGCAAGCCCCATGCCAGCCCTTTGTGCCACATGCCCAGTGAGACCTGAAGTCGGCTTTTGCTATATGCAGCACACAGGGCTGGGCTGACCATGAGCACTGCACCATGCCAGCACAGGACATGCCCTGCATGCTGGCTGTAGCTGATCTGGTCTGGTCTGGGGCTGGCATGTGCCATATGAAGTGCTTAGGGTCAGTCTGAAACTCACAGGCTGGATCATATAGTTCCATGGGCTGAATCTAACTGTTCCACAGGCCAGAACTGGCCCTTGAGCCTTATGTTTGCCACCCCGATCATTACTATAAAAATAACTTTTACAGCATTTTTTTATGGAAGAACGTGAAAAAGAAGTGTGCAAGAATGTGATATCGATCTTGTAAGAGACCGTTTTAAGAAGGGAGGCGTGGTAAGGAGACCTGAGCTCTAGTTTAGATTGCTGCCAAGACATGGTCTTTCTCAGCTATTTTCATTTGCTACTGCGCAAAAGCAGAGTTGCATATTGAATGCTTAAGAAACGACTCTATTTAGCCAAGTCCATATATGAAAAGGTTTTGGTAGCTTCTTCCTTTTGTTTCCTTTGATTTCTCTGGTCTTGATTGTGTACATCTCCTAAAAAATAATGTTATAGAACAGGAGTGCTCAACCTCTGGCCCATGGGCCAAAGCCAGACCATGGAGCTGTGTAATCCAACCCGCAAGAATCCCCACAGGTCTGGAAATTTGGTGGTGGGGGAGCAGTGGTAATTAACACTGCCATTGCTCCCCTGCCACCAAATTTCCAAGCCCCACATTGCTGGATCGACCCTGGCTGGTCCAGCACCACATAGATTAATCGGATCCCATTCCCATGTGGATGGATCAAGCGGAGTCCTGATGCAGCCATGCTGGAATGGCCCAGCCAGGACCTGATGCAGTCATGGTGGAGTTTTCTAAATTTGAGGGTGGTTAAACACTGGAATGCTTTACCCAGAGAAGCTGTGAAATCTCAATCACTAGAAGAGTTTAAAAGGAAGTTAGACAAACACTTGATGAGATGCCTGTGACAGAGAAAATCCTACCTTGTCTGAACAGAAAATTTGGCTAGATGACCTCCTGAGGTTCCTTCCAGGCCTATTTTTCTATAATTCTATATAGGATGGCTCCTATGGAAAAACTGGATATTTATGGACTCTAGTGTGATACAGGTAAACACAAAAGGAAAATAGTTCTCTAGATCTGCGCAAACAAGGGCTGACCTTGTTTCCTCAGCTCACTGGCAAACTGTTCCCTCTGGGGCAGACATAGAAAACAGAAACTGCCAGAGCAATACAGAGAGCAGCAGGCAGGTGGGAACCTGGGGGTTGTAGATTAGCCCCCTCTAAGCTGCATGTGGTCCACAGGCTATCAACTGGACAACCCTTATCTAGACTGAAACTGTGTAAGGGATTCTTCATCTATACTTAGGAGTGTATCTAAACTGCTGGGGGACTTACCAATTTTTGTGGGCTGATCATGTCATAAAGTTCCCATTCCTTGGTCATTTCATGGCAGTCCTGCCCCTCAGTGCTGATTGGTGGAGGGGCTTCAGAGGGGGAAGAAGGACAAAGGGGCAGCAGCCATCTTGTTTGCTACCCTCCTTGCCACCCTACCTGCCAGCGCCTTCCACTTCTGGCAGCAAGGACCGCTGAGTCCCACTGGGGAGCCAGTCTTTTATTTTTATTAAATTTGTTGTTGTTGATTTCACAGATTTTGCAGACAATCCTGGATTTCACAGTTTCTGTGAAACCATGAATTAAGTAGGTCCCTAGCTATAGGGCAGCGTAAGTGATGAACTTTAGGTAGCATCAAGAAAAGCTATAAAAGAGTTGTTGTTAATAGTTTGGTTATTTACAGTAATATTTTCAGGTAGTCCAAATAATAAACCTGTTACATTTTGAAATCGATGCATATATACCTATATCTATCTATATATAGATATCTATCTATATATATTTTTAAATAAATAAAGCTGGATCATCAAACCTTTTGGGAATCTCTAAGAGGAATTGAGTGAAACTTAAAATGCTGTAACATACTTTGCTGATGTGCAACTAATTTTAAATTGTACCAGATAGCAATGAGTTTCATTGTTCAAATTCTACTAAAGCTGTCAGTGTCAGGTATTTCCTTCAACTAATTATATCAATCTAAAGAAAAAAATGCACAGTAGATTTTTGTTATGGTTATGTTTGCGGCTTATTAACATAATTGCACTGAAACTGGGATTGAAGTTTCCTTGTTTTATAACAATGTTGCGGTTCACAGTTGCCACCACAGCTGGTTAATTGTCTGTTCACAATGCATTCCATATGTGCTAGAGACCACATTGTGTAGAATTTACAGGGTACAAGGTGGAGTGTAAATAATGGGGATGGAAACCCTACTCTGCTTTTTCTGTCTCCCCCTCCTGAAATCCATTTATAAAAGGCTTGATAGAACAGCAGGAGGACGTATTTTGTGTGTGAACTTTGAATGAACATTCAAATACAATTTAATTTTGGCTGAAGGACCACAGTATTGGCAAGGGCCTTTGACTGAACTGTTGGCATATATCAGACTGTATAGAATGTATGGAAGTATATTTTAATGCAGTGCAGAAATTGAACATTACATTTATTACCAGAGAAAAAACAAAACCAAAGGGTAACATCAGCCTTCAATCCTCTGTCACTGTTCTGTCCGAGGGTAGGAGGGTTTGTCTTCATAGTATGAATTTCATGTTCACAAAAATAACCAAAGATTGTTTCTATTTATTTTGCTTGCATGTTATTTGGCTCAATTATTTTACCATTTCTGATGTGAATGCCAAATAAGTCGTCATTGTCTAGTTGGTAGATGCAGGGACTGAAATACAAATGAAATGATTTCTATTCCTGAATTTCATTTTGACACACCATAAGGTAATGATAATATCTCCTTTCTTCGCATTACAGTTTTTAAAAATGAAAGTCAGTGCTATTGGAGTGTTAATACAATTTCACCATTAACAGTTTAGCCATCTACTCCTGTTATCAAGTTATACAATTCCCTCTGGTTTAGATATCCTAATGTATGTAGAAGCTAAGTGCTACAATATCACTAAAAATAGTCCTGATACCTGCTTGAATACAGTGGCTTTGATGGCCTTCCTCCCAATTCATCCCAGCATAAGTGAGAGGGGTGTCAGGCCCTGTATATTTGACAAAAAGATTTTTTTTTCAGGAGCATGGCAAATACTTCCAAACAGTATGTGGATTCTGTCCCTCTACAGAAAACTCATGTTTTAAGAAAAATCCTCGAACCTTTGACTTCTGTTGTTACTGTGCACATCTGCACGCAATGCTTTAGTTGAGCTTAGAGCAAATTACTGCTCTGTAAGCATCACCATCTACATGTGAAGTTGCGTACTGCACAGTAATTTGCTCTAACCCTGAGTAAATTTGCTACTGTAAATACAAGTAGCAAATTTACTCGGGAGTAATTACTGTGCAGTATGGTATACGTAGATGGCGGTCCAGGAGCAAATGTGCTCTTGGTCAGCCAGGCAGCAGGAGGTGGGAGATTGCTTCCTGCCCCTGGGAGCGGTCTGCTGAATCTCTTATCATGGAGCAGGAGCCAGTGGGGGCAGAAGCAGACTGTTGCCATGAGCAGCAAATCTGCTCCTCTTTGCTGCACATGTAGATGCCTGCCCAGGGTGAATTTAGTTTAGAGTAAATTATGTTTGCTCATTTAGACATGCCCACTTTAGTGATAGCAGCAAAATCCGAAATTAATATCCTTGAATTAATCATCCTTTAGCCATCTTGCTTGAGCTGGGGTAGTGGAAAAAGTAAGAGGTTGAAAAATGGTTGAAGAATTTTTTTGTTTGTTTGTTTTTGGTTTATCCTAGGACTTGGGTGCTCCACAGAAATAACATTTAGATTCATTTTCAGGCCAAATTTTTAAACCTTTCAAATGCTACAGAGCTATCAAAGGACAATTGCAAAGTCCTGCACTTAAGGATGGAACAGTCTCATGGATTGGAGTAATTTGGCACATGACAGCAGAAAGATGAATGTCTACTTATGAGATAAGATCAGCACTCCAAGAATACTAGGCGACAGCCTCCCGCAGGGTAGTTTTCTGGCACTGACACTTTTTAACATCTACAGAAGTGATGCACATCAGCGCAGAAATTTATGTACGCCAACGATATCGCTTTGACCACACAAGCAAAATCTTTTCAGGATATTGGAGCCACATTGAACTCTGATTTATCAATAATGGCTGACTAGTTCTGTAAGTGGAGACTACGACCAAATCCAATCAAGTCCATCATCTCCACATTTCATCTTGACAATCACAAGGCACGTAACACCCACAATGTCACCTTTTGTGGAGAAAAAGTACATCACGACCCAACTCCTACCTACCCTGGGGTGGCCCTTGACTGCTCCCTAATCTGCCATCATCACCTCCAAAAGACTGCCATGAAAAACAAAGCCATGAGTGAACATCATCCGAAAACTCAGCAGCATAAGCCGGAGTGCAAAAGCTGCCATCTTCTGCACTTCTGCCATAGCTCTGGTCTTCTCAACAGCTGAGTACTGTGCACCCATCTGGACCTCAAGTCAACATACCAAACTCATCAACACACAACCCTACTCAGTAATGAGGACCATCTCTGGAATTCTGCTATCAATTCCAATGCAGTGGCTACCAGTACTTTCAAACATTACTCCTCCCTTTATTTGACAGGATGCAGCAACATACAGAGAAAAATGCGTACCAATAGTAATCTGGAATTTTCCATCCATAGAGACCTTCAGGATCTTCAGACTTGTCACACAATTTCACAAAAACCATTTTGGACACAAATCAAGCACCTCCTATACCACAACACTGATGAAGCTTGGGCAGAAAACACTTTCCCAAATAAACACCTTACCTCCAATCCAGGAATGGAACAACCAGGCTTCAACCTTTCATGGGGCATGTAGACGACCCTTAATAGGGTATGTGCACTGGACATGGTTGGTGTTGCCACCTGACATACAAGTGGTGCCTAAAAATCTTGCCTGGCTGTGACTGTGGTAACCCTGACCAAACCATGGAGCACATGACAACATCCTGCCCCAGATACAAATTTGAAGGAGACATCCTGAAGTTGCACCTGTTTTCCAGCAGGTTATTGGTCTGGTTGGGGAATTTGGAATTAAAACTGACAATAGCTCTTGTTCTAAAAGCCATACAAAAGAAAGAAGAAAGAATCCCATGCACTGGTACAGGCTGGGGACTGAGTGGCTAGGCAGCAGCTCTGCAGAAAAGGACCTGTGTCACAGTGGCCAGTAAGCTAAATATGAGCCAACAGTGTGCCCTTGTTGCCAAGAAGGCTAACAGCATACTTGGCTACTTTTGTAGGAGTGCTACCAATAGATCAAAGGAAGTGATTATTCCCCTCTATTCAGCACTGGTTAGGCCACATCTGGAATACTGTGTCCAAGTTTTGGATCCCCCACTTCAGAAAGGATCAGTGACGACATGTAGGGGAGTGCTGGTGCCCCCCTTACAAGTGCTGGCTGGGGAGTGCAGCACCATTCTGCTCCCGGAAATGGCTACAGCAGTTGGCCACAGCGATCGTCCGTCTCACAATGGGCCATGGGGGACCCCCCCCAGTCACTGACTGGTGCCGCCGCCCCCCCCCCCCCCCCCGAACTAAGGTGGCACCAGTCACCCGTGGAAAGGATGTGGACAAATTGGAGAGAGTCCAGTGGAGGGCAACCTAAATGGTTTGGGAGCTGGGGCACATGACTTCTGAGGAGAAGCTGAAGGAACTGGACTTCATATAGTCTGGAGAAGAGAAAGCCAAGGAAGGATTTCATAGCAGCCTTCAACTACCTGTCCAAAGAGGATGAAGATAGACTGTTCTTGGTGGTGGCAGATGACAGAACAAGGAGCAACGGCCTCAAGTTGTAGCAAGGGAAGTTTAGGTTAGCTATTAGGAAAAATTTTCTCACTAGGAGGGTAGTAAAACACTAGAACAGGTTATCCAGAGAGGGGGCGGAATCTCCATCCTTGAAGTTTTTTAAGACCTGGCTAGACAAAGCTTTGGCTGGGATGATATAGATGGGGATGGTCCTGCTTTGAGTAGGGGGGTGGACTAAATGTGACCTCCTGAGGTTCCTTCCAACCCTCATTTTCTTTGATTCTATCCATGTACACCCACAGAAATTGCAAGTCAGAGTAATCGTGTAGTGACACCTTACCTGTTATAACCATAGAAGGCTGTGGGATAAGGGGAGCCCTGTGCAGCATTTCCAGGTGCTTGTTAAATCTGTGAAATGAAGCAGGAAGCCTTCTCAAACACTGGCCTGCTTCGTTGTAAACCAAAATTACTGTAGCTTGAGCATTGCTCAACTGAGTGATTGTGCTGAGACCAACTTATTTCTCATCATTCAAGTCTTAACTTAGGTAACTGTCACTGATGATAGGTGGGTCTGGACAAAATAAGCTCATAAACTGAAATCCTCTCTGGTCCACAGTTGCTCCTCAGCTCTGTGGTCCTCAGTGTATTATAGAATGACTTAAATTTTCACGGCAGCCTCATAGAAAAGGATGAAAATACTTTTAATTCTAGAAAATAGAGCTATCGGTAAAATAGGTAAGGATTTCGATAAAAAGTTGGTAAAAGCTGTCATTATTAATTAAGGTAATGCCTAATAGCCTTCTGAGTAAGAAATTAAGCTAGGAAAGGGGCTCAAGTTAAAAAAACGGCCTCATGATTTATTGCCTTTTTTTACAGTTCATAACTTCGTGTAATTTGACTTTTTTCACATTGTTACAAAAATTATCTGTAACGTACACTGGAAAAAATGTCTTTTTTACAGTACATTTTGTTTGACCTATAAATACTTGCTCTGAGTTGCAAATCTTTGTTGAAATGTAACCCTCCTTTTCAATGATGATTTTTTCTGAGAGAAAAGGAAAATATTTAGGTATTTCCTGTAGTGTTTTATAGTGTTTCAAAGAAAACTTACCAAGGGATTTTTTTTCCTTCAGTCAAAGACCCAGCATATTTAAATAAAGCTTATACATATGTTTCTTCTTAATTTGTAAATTTTCTATTGGCGCATAGAGAGGTAGGCTTGTACTGCTTCACATGACTATTGTGTTCTGCATTAAGGTTGCATACTTTTATACATCATTCAAAAAAGTTAAGCAGTGCATCACTGCATACATCCCAGTGTGTTCACAAAGAAAGATGATGTGATGGTAATTTGTCCTTTATATTGCAGTAATACTTGAGTGTCTTGACCAGGTTTATTGGGCCTTTTTCATTTGGTTCTGTTCAGATGTTTAATAAATAGCAGTCCTTCAAAATATGTTCCGTGTTTCTTGTGTACGAAGAGTCCTATGGACTTAAAGATGCTGCTGTCTTGACTGCTGCTTTTGGTTTTTCCACTCATCCCAAACACCCTTGTTTAGCCACCAACCAGAGAAAAGTTGGAATAGTCTGTTTACCTTGAAGTTGTTTGGCGGTAAACAACATGTAGTCATATTTCCTTCTGGTTATGGCGTTTCTTATTTCACAGTGGAGTAAATAGATGTATTCCAGCTTTTCTCTGAGCTTAATCTGCATATAAAATAAACTGTTCCAAACAGGAGATTTTACCACACCTTCAACTCTTCTATGAAATATTACCCTACATTTCTATCCAGGAGAACTTTTACAGTCTTTTCTCCGATGCCTGAAGAAGCATGTTTGTGCCCAAAAGCTTGCAATTAGAGGGGTTTTTTTTTTGCAAAAATCTAGTTGGTCTAATAAAAGATATCACCTCTACCACAAGTCCTGATTGCTTTTTCCTCTAGACCAATATGGCTACAACCTGGATACATGAATAACTAAAGACATTTGATGGCACTGCTCACCCACACTGACAAAGGGGAATGCAGTATTTTGCAGTGTCTGTCTGGCATCCTTCTCATTGCACTGATTTTTGTTTTGTTCTTTACAAATTCACCTATGTTGTGGCATTTTGGACTCAAGCAAAACATCTTGTGCCTTGGGTTGAATGGAAGAAATAGTGCCTCCTGAGTTTGGGGTAGGGAATCCCTTTGTGGCCAATTGCACTGAAACTTCTGGGAAGCATGATCGGCCGTGGGGGAACAGCCCCCTGGTCAGCACCATTGGCTGCAGGGGGACCATGGGGATCACTTCTGCTGGCACCCCCACTCCTTGGCCAATGCTCTTGCCTGCCCCTCCATCGCCTAAGTGGGGAACACTGCTGTCAGGGGGTGCACATGCACCCCCTATGCATCGCCACTGGCTTGACTACCTTACTAAAAACAATGTTAAAAAATGTAGGGTCAAAATTCTCTCTAAGGATCCAGACCCTCTGCACTGCTATCAGGGCACAAAGGGGCCAGAAAGTAGCTAGACATGCCTAGTTGAAACCATCCTTCCTTTAGGTGCTTGTAGGAGCTGTCTAATGGCAGTTCTGCACAGCCTCTTCCAGTGGGAAATTCTGTATTGTAAATTTCTTGTTAATCTAATGTATCTTAGATAAGCTGTTTGATAGGAAATTTAGAGAATTGTGGAAAATTAGGGATGGAAGGGACCTCATATTCACAGCAGGGCCATCCCCCAACTATATCATCCCAGCCAAGGTTTGTCTACCTTGGTTTTAAAAACCTCCAAGGATGGAGATTCCACCACCTCTCTAGGTAGCCTGTTCCAGTGCTTTAGTACCCTACTAGTGAGAGTGGTTTTTCCTGATACCTAGCCTAAACTTTGTTTGCTGCAACTTGAGACCCTTACTCCTTGTTCTGTCATCTGCCACCACTGAGAACAATGTAGCTCCATTCTCTTCGTAGCTATCTTCAGGTAGTTGAAGGCTGTTATGAAATCCTGCTTCGGTTGTCTATTTTCCAGAGTAAATAAGCCCAATTCCCTCAGCCTATCATCATAAGTCTTTCACCTGATCCCTCTAATGATTTTCATTGAAACCTCTGCTGGATTCTCTCAAGTTTGTCCACATCCTTTCTGTAGTGGGGGGCCCAAAACTGGACACAGTACTCCAGATTTGGCCTCACCAGTGCTGAACAGAGGGGAAGAATTACTTCCCTCAGTCTTCTGGGCAGCACTGCTGCTAATGCAGTCCAATATGCTGTTAGTTAGCCTTCTTGACAACTAGGGCACACTTGGCTCATATTTAACTTTTTGTCCACTCTAACCCCCTGGTCCTTTTCTGCAGAGCTGCTGCTTAGCCAGTCAGTCCCCATTCTGTATTGATGCGTGAGAATTGTTCCATCCTAAGTGCAGGACTTTGTACTTCTTATTGAACTTCATGAAATTTTTTTGGTCCAGTGCCTTGATTAATCTAGGGCTCTCTGATTCCTAGCCCTACCCTCCAGTGCATCTACTACTTGCAGTATGCAGTCTCCTATATTGCAATATGTTGTGTAGTAAGTAGTGTCATAATAGCCAAGCCACGATGGTCAATAGCATGTGCGAAAATCAGATTATATCTTTTAATGGATGAACTGTATATCCTGGAGAGATGTTACACAAGCTTTTGGGAATAAAATGCCCTTCAGGTCTGGGAAGGAAAAATAGATGGCCAAAGCCAAATGCTAAAAAAAAGTCTTGCTTTTGTTTAACCCCATTATTAAATGAAAGTGGTCACTTAAAAAGGGAAGTGGTCTGTACACTCATGGAGCAGTGTTAGCAGAAGTAGTTACAGATCAGGTAAAAAATAGTTGAAGTAGATCAGTGATTCTCAAATAGGGTGCCCTGGAATCCTTTCATGGGTGTCTTGGGGTGCCCCACAATGTTTGCACCACTGGGTATGCAAACATGATTCACAAAATAAACCCAGAGTTTTAAGATGGGAGTGATAGTGTTAAAAACATTCTGACCTGTTGTGATATTTTTGAGTTCTTTGCAATGGAAGAATTGCTCTACTATTTTTCTATAGCCAAAGGAAAAAGAGGGAAAGGATGGAAAAATAAGAGCTGGCATTTTTTGAGAAGTGTCTCAAGTCTCAGGCTGTTACTGTTCCCCTCCTTCCTCCCCCCCCCGCCCCCCCTCCCCACACATACACTGTTTCCGGGCCCTGGCTCCAGCAGAAATTAGGGGATGGACACACACGTGTGCTACCTCCCCCGCATTCCCTCCGACACATAGCCTATGATGTAAGTTTACCTGGAGGACAGGGGGTTTGAGATCACCGTATGATGCATATAATGGATAGTCACTTTTACTGTGGTTCATACTTCCTTTGGTAAGGGAGTGGCTAAGAATCCCATCTTTTATTGAACCTCCAAACTAAGATGCATTATTTATAAAAATATAAAAGTCAAAACTTGAGTGATCAGAGTTTAGGAGTAAACTTGAACCATGCGTGAGGGGGCATAGATGATGGTGTGGAACCAGCCTCTTACAGCAAAGCAATCTATAGTGTCATTACACTGCCCTTCAATTGTCTCAGTTTAGGGAAATCGGTTTAAGTGCCTAGAAAGCTAAGCATCAACCTAAGTGCTTTTCTGAATAGGGCAGTTTGCTGAATTGTAAGAATTGGGGCATTAGAGCACATTGTGATTTGAGGGTTATCTTCATGCAAGTTTCCTGCTGGCATTGATTAGTATCTGTTAGTGCAATGATTGCTCTGCTTTGTTTTTCCACGGAAAATGCACTATTTATCACTTCTATTTAGATATGGCAAAAGTAAATCCAAATTTTAGTGAAAGAAGGAAAACGTGTTTCTGACTTGCAAAAGCAACAAGCCTTTGAGCTGCAATGCCTCAGTCATATCTCTTCAGTGTCCCTTTAACGTGAAGAGGCAGACAAGGTTCTTTGGGTAAATCAGATATCTTGTATTAGAACAACTCAAATATTTGAAAAAAAATTTCTTAGCAAGCTTTTGGGTTTAAAAACCCTTTGTCAGGCTGAGGAAGCATCTGCAGTTGGTGTGTGCTCTTCCTGGATGGCATGAATCTTCCTGGCTGGAATGAAATTAACATGAATGTTCATTTAATAAGGGCTTTTTAATTTCACTTTTGAGGAGTGTTTGAAGATGCAAAATTAGGTAGGTCTGGCTAAGTAATTAGCACCTGGGGACATAAAAGCATACATAAAAATAAAAAGGTGTAAATATTAGCAGTAATGGCA
Organism: Crocodylus siamensis; assembly: GCF_052110815.1. NCBI lineage: Eukaryota > Metazoa > Chordata > Crocodylia > Crocodylidae > Crocodylus > Crocodylus siamensis. The sequence goes on along the minus strand of NC_143396.1, from coordinate 174,305,292 downwards.
CTTAATTTAAATTAAGCTAATTCAGGCTCTTATTTCCATAAACTGTTTTTTTTTGCTGTGGCCTGTTCATGCTCAAACCTTTCATAAGATTGGGCCCTTAAAATAAAAAGTCCTTAAGTAACGTTTTTAGTCATGGTTTCATTATTTGACTTGGTGAAGCTTAGCACTATATAAATACACTATAACAGCATCAGAGGCCACTATCAGACAGACCAGGAAAATAAGACTAAATTTTTCTGTGAAATTTGGAATCCTGAAGGGGAATTGTGGGAGCTCAATCCTGGAAGAGATCTCTGAGTGGAATGGGCAAAGTGCTTGAGAAGGTGCTAAAGATAACAATCCAGTGTGGACAAGGAGAATGGGCTAGATGAGACCTTGTGGGTTTTTCTCTCTCTGATTTGGTTTTTAGACCTAAAAACTTTTTCCCTTATCCCTTCTATCATATCTCATTTTCACCTGTTTATTTACCTTACCAATACAGTTTGATAAACTTGCTTCTCTTGTTTATCAATTTGGTTTACATATAAGACAAACGATGAGACAATGAACTATTCAAATGGGACTGGCAGATACCTTTAAAGTTGGAAAACACCTGTACTAATACTCTGAAACCAATTTTCAGAGTAAAGGAAAATGAACAAATCTGAAGGATGGACATTTGTTTTTCAGGTTTTTTAGCACAGTAAAATTGAAACTACCTCTTGAACATGCTATTTGCTAACTTTTAAGACTTTGGGGGAGGTGGATATTGGATACAGGAAGATTAGCAGTCGCCTTTTTTTAATATTGTGTTATTAAGAACAAGAAAGAGTTATTTAAAAGATTGGATATCCTTGAAAGTTTTTCTGATGATAGTCAGGATCTTAGAATAACTGAACTCCAGTTTTGTATTATGTATTATTATTTTGGATTTGTATTGCACTTACATAGCAGCACACTTTCTACTGTTGCTTTGTTATAAAGTTTGAATGAGAAACCAAAGATAAATAAGGGTTCAGTACATCTACATATATGGCTTTAATGTCTACTGGATCAGGGACTTCATTTAAAAAAATAAAAAATAGTTGGAGTGTTATGCTATTCTTTTCCTGCTGCATGCATGGTTCTGTACTGTAGTAATAGTACATAGGACAGAACTCTTAAGAACTGACCAGCTGTGTTCTCAGTGCTTTGATATCCTGTAAACAGAACAAAGTTCTGGAAATATCAGGGTGATGTAACAGTACTTCATATGGAGAACATTAGCTGTTCCTAGGTTAGCTTTATAAAACATTAGATAGACAGATTCAAGATTGCCATTGTCAGTGCAACCTTTCCAACTCAAGGAAAGTTATCCATTGATTTGTCTCTGTTAGAGCTTATTTTCTGCAGTTTTACTGTTAAAAACTTGTGTGGATGCCCAGGCTTTTATCTGGAACTAAAAAGGTCCCAGGTAAAAATGATGGGTGATCATTTTGATATGTGATGAAAAATGTTAACAAACATTGGTTATAAACACTGTAGAAAGCTACCATTGTTTATAACCATCTATTTCAGGTGGTGATGATCTGAGCAAGAAAAAAAGATACGTGGCATGTTTTCTTGCATGCAACATGCCCTGGCCTATAATATACACTGTGTTTCTGAAAGGCAGAATGAAGGGGAAAAGATCTTCCTTATAGTAAGTAACTGAGTAGCAGCAAGGAGGGGGCAGAGCCTTTTTATTGTTCTGCTCCCTGGGAGTTGGGTGCTTGCTTTCACTTTTGCCTGTAACCAAAAGAAACTGTTCTTACCATATTTCTCACATGTAATGCACGTGGAAAATTCCAGCAGCTGATTTTTTGGGAGAAAGTGCACGATGTATGCAAGAAAATATGGTACATGTGTGTCCTAAAGCAGGGATGGTCAAAATGTGGCCCACAGGCCAGGTGTGGCCAGCCAGGCCATTCTGTCCAGCCCACAGGGCCACTAAAAAATTTAAAAAATTAATAATTATCTGCGCCTGTCTGCCTGTCATGCAGCCCTCGATGGCTTGCCAAAACTCGGTAAGCGGCCCTCCGCCCAAAATAATTGCTCACCCCATGTCCTAAAGCAATTGATATTCTGAGAAAACATAACTACACTGAGATTTTACGTGTGCACGCACGTACACACACATTTCCATTTATATTAGTCCTGTTGCAAAAGCAACTGGAAAAAAATAAATTTTATATTCCTGTAGGTTTTTCAAAATGTAACAGCCTATCAACTGCCTTTGGGGTTCTTAAAGAGAAAGAGAGAAAAACTACTAACAGTCTCTTCCATTTGTAACGTAAGGTTACAATTAATACAAAAAAAAAAAAATTGAGGAAGAAAGTGTTTTTGAGTCGGTGAGCTTTGAATGCAGCTTTGAAGTGTCAAGTTGATAATTATATTTAATTGACTAGCATGCTGGAGTGTTAGATTTTGTAGCCATCTGGAACTTTTGGGAAGTTTTAGTCTTTTCAGTTGATTGGCTTACAATTATTCTTTTATTTGACATAAATGCTGTGAAACATGTTCTTCCCATCCTTACTAGACACACGTTCACATATGTCCTTTCCTTCCCTTTCTACTCTTTTACCTGTTAGTCTTTAACTTAGTCTAACTCTGCCTCTAATCAGTTAGTCTCTAATGTGCCACCCTGCCCTACCCTCTGTCTGACTTCAAACTAATACAGCTAACTAACTACCTGCCCTTTTTGCCCATGAAATGCTACTTAAAAACCAAACCGTAAATGTCAGTTTCATGGTTTCATCTATGTTTGCAACACAGTGGCACAGAATGGTTCAGTTCTTGTGTTTAAATGTTAGCACTTAATCTGAGAGGATTCCAGGGGTGTATTTTTCCTGCTGCTTCATTTTCATGACTTTCTTCAGTATGTATCCAGTAATATGGTGGAATCTGATGCTGATATTTGAGGAAGAATCAATAACCCCACCTATTTTGGCACATTACTGCTGTGGCACATTTGTTAAAAGCACCATTGGGGGGCTTGTATTTTATTTGCTGGAAGTTCCATTGTGCAGCCCCTCATGTCCCTTCTGCTGATTTAATGTTCAGTTTTACCCATGAATCTCACAGTCCCATGCTCTCTATACGGCCAATGGCAGCTAACACTCTTCTGAAGGGTTGTCATCAAAAAGATGCAACTATATTTTGCTCAGTATTAAAGTTAGATTTTTTATCTTTTTCAGGTAATAGCAGGTAACTTAAATGGCATAAATCATAGGGTTTACAGTAATCATTTCCATGGTCTGAAAGGTACTGATTTCTATGGCCGAAGTTTTTAAAATGTGTTTTGGGGTTCCTGGCCAACCACACATTTAATTGGTCAGATTTTCTTTTTCGTCTTTTTTCCAGAACACATTAAGCACTTGGCCTCTAAAAAGCAGATTCCTTTTAAGTTGTCTTAGATGGAAAATCCCTATCACAAATAACTTCTGAAAATTGTGTCAGATGCATGCACGTTATTCTGCTGCACAAACCAAGTCAGAAAAGACAGGCGTAGTTTCACAGTAAGCAGTCTCCCTCCCTTTATACAAGTTAAAGAGGAAGGTGACAGGAAATAACTTTTTCGCTGCTCTCCACAAGAGTGTACTTAGGCAAGTTGCCCGATCCTGTTTTGAGGATGTCTTGGGAGAAAATAAAGGAGCCACTTGAATAGGTTAGCAGCTCTTGATAGTGCCCACAAATGCATCAGTGGTTCAGAGTCATCAGCATTGAAGATGCTGGATAAACTTTGAGAATCTGCATGGAGTGTCCAGTTGCCAGATGCATAGGGCCACATCACCACTGCAGTCCTTGTTCTGCACCTAGGTTTAACCCCAGAGTGACTGGATGGATCTGAGGATCTGAGGATTGGAGGTGGTATTAGAGTTATTTTGACATAACCTTCTCGATAATAGCTGGAAAGCTGGTCTGTGCCAAGTGAGCAAGGTTCAAACAATCCCTCCTTTGAAGAAAGTTGGCATCCTGCCTTCTGTCAGAGGCATTGAAAGCAGACTCCAATAATGGGCCCCCACTACCTTCCTGTTCACTTTCACCAGCCTGAAGGCATATGGGTTGTAATCTGAGCCCCACTGAGTGAGTGAACCACAAGTCAAGCAGGGTAATCTCTGTGTGAAATCTTGGCCCCACCACAAAACTTCCATTGACTTCAGAGGGCCCAGGATTTCATTCTGTGCTAGCCCCTCCTCAGGATTTAGTTCTGTGGTTATGGGGTTTTCAGGTGAATCCAAGTGATCTTATTCACAGGAGAGCTTGAAAGTAACTCCAGAAAACCCATTTAGCCATGAAGGCTAAAAGCAGATGGGATTAACCAGGCAAGGTTCTTTGGGTAGATGTGATCGCTTTTAATAGACCACTGGATTAACCAGAATTCTATAACTTTTACTCAGACCCAGTTATACAGGTGAAGAAAAGCTTTTTCACTTCTGCTATTGCAGCAGCATATTTTATATTTCAAACAATTTCTGCCCTGAGTTCAAGTCAGGGCCTCCTTCTTCTTCCCTTACCCCGCTCTTCCCTCTTGAGTTTTAGCTGACTTCTTTCCTCATCCAATGGCATCATCTCATGCAAGCACAGAAACAGGACATTACTTGAGCCACTATACTGACAGTGAAGTCAAACAGCACGGTGTGTGGACAAGAAACACAGGCATTCTCATTCCAAACCCCACTACGTAGTCCCACCCAGCTCTGTAACTTTCCTCAGTGATATTTTTAAATGCCATATGACATGAAGCCCTGAATGGTTCAGTCCCTTATTGGAACTCTGTGTCTCTCTGAAAGTTTGTATCCAGCACTGCCTCAAGAAACAGCTTTTTGTGTAGGGTGGCATCCTGCCATTCTCTCAGATCAGGCGTACGACCACATAGAAGGTTTGCCTTGTGTCAGGCAGTCGCTAAGTAGTGTGACCTGATCTGGGGCTAGAAATAGGGAATGTCCTTGGAAAAAAGAACTTGGTGTATCACTAGACATCAGTGCCATAGCAAGGGGGGTGGCGAGCTGGGCAGCTGCCTTGGGCGCCAACAGGCACTGCCCTGCCGGGGGGGGGCAAGGGATGGAGCCACAAGCAGCTCATTTAGCGGGGACAGGGGAGGGCAGCCCCTGCTGCTGCATGCACTCCTGAGCAAGCATGGGAGAGCGTGTGCCCCCCAGATCTATGCACTGGGCGAGGGCGGGCTGCTGCTGCGGGCTTTGTCCCAGGAGCCAAACTTCCTTACTGTGGTACTGCTAAACATCCAGAGTTTATTCCCAGAGTTGAGATAATCCATTTTGCTAGCCTGTAGTGCAGATTTTACATATCATGCAGTAGGCTTTTACTTAATTTGTGATTCATGAATTAATTCTAAAAATTCTAATTTTGCTCTTTACTGCAGATCATTCTCAAATAAGGTAGATGCTAATAACTGGTTTTGGTGGGGGTTTTTGGTTGTTTTTTTTTTTAAGAAACATTTGAAGAATTGGGATCATCTGTGAAAGTTAGAATAACAAATACAAATGACTGTGGTTTTCTATGCTAGGAGGCAGATACCATTGATGTATAAGTTATGTGAACATTTAAATAAAATATATTTTTTCCAGATGGATGGAATATTGTCAAGGTGCACTGATATTGTTGCAAGACGGCCTTTTTATAATCGCTTAGCTTCAAACGAAGCTAGCTGAGCAAGGAAGAGCTGTTCTCTAAATTCCCAATTTTTTCCAGCCACTGTCAGCCAACAGTTTGCTAAGAGACGCAAGTAGTCTGTGTGGCTAGTGGCCAGAGATGTGGTAGGGGTTTTTCAGTGTTGATATATGGGTTTTGGTGCTGTTGATTTTAACTTATTCCCTTTTCTACTTGCCAGCTTCTGCCAATACATGCCTGGCATTAAGCCCCTCCAGGGGGAAAAAAAAGAATCCACTTTTATCCTGAGGCACTGATGAAAGGTAGTTCTATTTCAGCTGTTGGAAATGTTAACTGATGGCCTAAACTGGGCTGAATATAGAATGTAGTACAGCCTGCTCACAGCTGCCTCTCCTTTCTCTTTTCAAGGCAGGGTGTTGACCTTCTGGAATCCCACTTCCCTCCCTTTTCCATTTTTTCTTTTTATTTGCTCCATTGCCACCCACATGGTCTGTGCCTCACTGGTTCTTCCACTAGCTGAGAAAGTCTGGGCATGGTGCCCATGGTCTCTCCTCAGCCATCTAGGGAGAACTGTCCATAGCCAGTCAGGTTACTCCTGCCTATTAAGGGCTGAAATCTTACCCCCTGGGAAATAGCCCCCAGGCCCTCTGAGCCCAAAGAGCCCAGGACCTGAACATAGGTTCCCCCGCCTAAGTGCCAGTGCTGCTTCTCTGCTGAAACTAGCCCGCTGACCCTATTTTTTATTATGCACTTAATGATCTTGCCTTGCCAAGGATATGTTTCTAGTTGTCTGAGCTTTCCCTGTATCAAATCGATGAATTGGTTTCAGCTTAATGAATTAAATATAGAGGCTAGTGCTCCATCTTGTTCTTTGTTGCTCTATCAAAAGACATGCTGTATATGCACAATATTTGTTTCTTCATAGATGCACCTGAAATCTAATCTGTCTACATGAATCACACTGTTGTGTAGAATTTAATTGCATTGTTTTACTTTAATCTTGTTCAAAGAGCCCGATGCTTTTGAATGTTATTTTTGGGAATATTTGTTAAAATATTTTGCATATACCGAAGCAGCAGCGTCTAAACAAAATCACACCTTATTGTGCTTTCTTTGTAATTCAGTTCATTAATATGTTTTGATGTCTGACTATTTTTTTTCTGCCGAGGACAGATTTTATCTATGTTTGATGAGGCTTCAATAAAAGATTTGTCGTTCAAACCTCTGAAATAGTCAGGCATTTAGTATGCACGTATGTAAGAGCAGGTCATGTGGCCTAACATTTGGAATAAAGCATATACCAGGTTCTGGGTCATGGGTTTGTTCTTTGACCTTCGGCACATCACTTTTGCTGTGCAATTGGTTCAGAGTAGAAACTTACTGGGAAATGCATACTACATCTGTACCTGTACATATGGAGCTTGCTTTTGTCTAAAGCACTTACAGGCACAACCCTGTTATTTTAAACTACTTTGTTCTTCATTAATTGTATGGCTACCAAGAGTTCCATAACATAAAGTAGTTATATTTGTAAAGTGACAAGTGCATTAACAACTTACTGTAAAATATTTTCCCTACATGTTTGCAACATGCTCCTGTAGTGCTTGTTCTAGTGCTTGCATATTTCCTGTGTTCACATTGAGCAGGAAGAGGTAGACTTTTGAATTTTCTTTTTAAAATACACTGAAAATGTGAACCTTTTCATATTTTTATGTGTCACTGGTTGAATTTGGTTGACTAGGGAGTGACTTAATACCTGTAGACCATTTGGGAGGAGGAAAGGAACTTGTGTGTTCTTAGGTTCTGACTAGTTCCCAGGTGACCTTTTTAGGTAGTTCAAGAACTCGTATCTTTCAGTTATCTATGACTGTCTTGAGATCTGACTGGCCACAGGTCCAGCCTCATAAGTAACATTTTTCTCTTTCTGGTTAAATGCCAGATCAGCTCTACAACACAAATTGACAGGCAGTGCCAAATTAATTACTGCTTTCCAGTCATTTGGATTAATTTGATATTTACTGCATTATCCTTTTTTTTTAATTAGCATGATAAAAAGATCTCATTCGTTACCATTTAAGTCTTTGTGAATTTGTGCCGACTAATCTCAATTCTAGGCATATGCCTATTCAAAGATTAAACAGTAGTAACAGTTGTAACTATGGTGGCATCATATAGCCCAGGGATGTGCAACCTCCAGCACGCATCCCAGTTACTGGCATGTGGAGACATATTTTCCTTGGCACACCAGGAGGTCTGTGAGGAAATTGTTAAAAAAATAATTTTTTTAAGTTGCTGCTCCAGGCTCTCCAAAGCAGACACAGGTCCCAGGGCCACAGCAGGCACCGGGGGCAGAGTCAGAAGAATACAGGCAGGGGCACAGTCTGCATTCTGCTGCCCCTGTCCCTGGGCTGTGCCCTCCAGCCCAGCCCCTGGAGGGGAGCTTTGGGTGGACAAGGCCAGGGCCTAGGCAGATGCTGCAGCAGGCCACTGTGCTAGAGGCTCCCAGACGGCTCAGCCCCAAGCACTGCCCACAGCAGCTGTTCCCAGGACCTTGCGGCTCCCACAGTTGAGCCTTCTCACTGGGTGCAACTCCACCCCACTCGCACTGTGCCCAGTGCACAGGAAGGCCAAGCCGGAAGCCCCCCAAGCCTGGCATCCTGACCTGGCCAGACCCCACTTTAGGTGCCACTGGGTGCCCCCACCTGCCTGTTGCAGCCTGAGCCAGCAGAACCCTGGGTTAGCCCCTGATTCCCACCCAGCCCTCGCTCTCCTCTGCCTGCCACCTTTCCAAGGGCCTGGCCAGGCTGGCCTGCCTGAGGCACCCCCCTTCGAACTTGTTTCTCCTCATGCTGCCTGGACCCTGCCCTGAGCACCCAGCCCCAGCGCTCAGCGCCCTGGTGACACCCCCACCTCGAGCCCCAGCTGGGCCCAGAGCTTGCCCACCCACTGGGAGCCTCCAGCACAGTGGCCCTCCGCAGCTCCTGCCTGGGCCCTGGCCTCGCCCACTTGCAGGAGGGATGGTGCGCAGAAGGTTCCAGGCTGGCTCGGCCTCGAGTGCTGCCTGCAGCAGCTGTTCCCAGGGCCTGGGGGCACTCCTGCAACTGTGCCCCATGGCTAGACCCTTGCAGTGGGAGCAGCTCCATCCTGTTCATGCTGTGTGGTGGCAGCCTATCCCCATGGAGTGGGGTAGGGAGACTGAGCCTGGAGCTGGGAGCCCCCTGAGCCCAGCACCTTGCCCCAGTCAGGCAGCATCCTCTTCTGGGCAGGATGGCTGCAGCCCATCCCCATGGGCTGGGCCGGGCCGGGCTGGGCCAGGCCCCACCTTGGGTGCCACTGGGTGTCCCCACCCACCTGCTTACTACAGCCCAAGTCTGCAGAGCCTTGTGGGGAGCCCCCAATTCCTACTTGGCCCCTGCTCTCCTCTTGCTGCCACATTCCCAAGGGCCTGGCTGTGCCAGCCTGCCTGTAGCACCTCCCCCCACACCACCCCCACCCTGCCCAAATGCTTGGCCCTGGTGCTCAGCACCCTAGGGCTACCCCTCCCCCAGCCAGGCCCCCCCATCCCAGCCCTGGGTACAGGCTCCCCCTACTCCAGCACCATTGGAGAGGCCTGAGCACCCCAGCCCTGGCAGCTGTTGCTGGAGTGTCGCTGCCACCCTCCACCAGACACTGCCCTGGACCAGCAGGCCCAAGCTGCAGCTGGTAGTGATGGGAGACATGGGCAACGAGGAACACACCCTCTTTCTCTCTTTCCTTTTTTCTCTTTCTTTCCCTCTCTCTTCTCTTTTCGCTTTTTCTTCTCTTCTCTCTTCTTTTTTCTCTCCTTCTTTTCTTTCTCTCGCTTCTCCTCTTTTTCCTCTCTGCTTTCTCTTTTTCTCCGTTCTTTTTTCTCTCCCCTCTTTTTGTCTCCTCTTCTCTTTTTTTTCTCTTCTTTTTTCTCTATTCTTTGTCTTTCTCTTTCTTTCTCTTCTCTCCTTTTTTCTTTTTCTTTTCTTTCCATCACAGACTTGGGCCCCTGGCAACTGTTACACTTAAGACTTGATTAACCAGTTAATCACGTATTACATAGTAACCAGACTGCATGTTCATGCATTTAATGGTGCAATAAAACAGGGAATAAGCCACAAAGTTATTATACAAAATATATGTAATAATTTTGTGGCCAGTTTCCATTGCGCATTAAATTGAACATGTAGCCAGGCCAATCAGCTGACTGGCACCCCAAGCCAGCTGTACTGGGTGTCCAGCTCACTTGTCAGTAGTCAGTGTCATGATCCCAGGCTGCCCCTGCCTCAGCAATAGGACACAATTTAGGATCAGATCACCAGTCCTACAACTGTGCCTTCTACCATGCCCATATAATTGTGGGATTGAGGATCTGATTGCAATATACCTTTAATTGAACATCTACCAGGGACGTTAATCCTGCTGTAGCACAATTCTGCATCTGTAACATGCTTGCTTATCAGTGGGCATTAGAAATGTCTATCTCAGCCAGCAATGGACTGATTTCTTACCTAATGAAGTTTACTAACTAGTCATGAAGGGCTAGAATCCAACTACAATGATGCACACCTAAATTCTGCCAATGTGGTTGAATTTTAAATGAGTATAGCTGGCCAAAAGTCAACTAGAAGTGACTGAACTAGGTTTTTTTTACCACCTACTCCCATGTGTTGACATGATCATTTCCCACTGACAGGGATTGGAACCAATAATACCTACCAAGGAGAAGAATTCTGAAGACCATATCTGTCTTTCGGCTTCCAAGTGAAGGCTGCTTGGATTTGTTAGGCATTCTGCCAATCAGAAACTATGCTAGAGAGAACTTCCGCCATTTCCATCACAGCCAAGATATAACACTTCCGAAAATGTTTGTACTCTGACCAATGCTACAGTTCAGATCTCCATTCCATTACATATCATGTATCACATAATGTCAGCACCGTCCTATACTGGTGCAGGAAGGGACCAGATTGCCTAAACAGCTCTTTTTATTTTATAACTTCAGCATGGCTTGCACAAGTAAATAGTACAGAGAGTTGTATGTGAACATACATGATGAGTATTTCCCCATAGCTATCCTAAACCAGTGCCCCCCAGTCAGAGGTCCCAGTACTTAAATGAAAGCTTGCCATTTAGTATTTCTCAAATGTTTAGAAAAAATACTTGGCTGAAAGTGTTGCTGCTGCATTGTCCTGCTTGCATAAAGAGCTATATCTTGTTTACTTAATAAGGCACCCAGCGTGGCTTCTGTACCTGAATCTGCAAAATGAACTTTTGAACCTGGAGCATTTGGCCAGCATGTTGCCTGTGGGATTGATACTCCTTTAAATAAATGAGTGTTTGGGGTTTGCCTGGACATGATGTCATGCAGATAATTGCAGAACCATTTAGATTTTCACTGCAGACATCAATGCCCTCCCCCCCGCTTCTTTTTTTAACGTTCTCTATTTAGCTTAACTAAATGAAAAAGCATTAATCATTTTAGTCTCTGCAGCTTTATGTAGCAGAGGAATTATGGTCTGATTAGTTAATACAAAACTCCCCAGAAACATTTAGATTTAAGAAATCGCAGTGTTATTTTTAGCTCTCTCAAGCTGGAGACATTTATCTGAAAGGAGTCCACTGACTTGTCAGTCTCCCATAGCTCCAGGATGTCTCCGGAGGGTTATCTTTATCCTTCAGACTGACACCTATGCACCACTCCTCTGCTTTTTCAGTCTTCTCTTTTCTCTTTCAAAAATAGCTGCTTTTAATTTCAAGAAGAGTTGAAACACTTTTCTTGGCTTTCTGGAAAGAAAGAGAGGCAGTAAGTGGGTTGATCAGGTAGAGATTATTCTTTTCTTCCATTTGTCTGTTAACAGTACACTGAAGGTTGTACAACTAGGGGCTATGTGATAGGTAACTTTAAATAAGTGTTTAGAAAATGGTTAAAATGTCCAAGCCCTACAGTAAAGTAGACAGTGTATTATACTGGAGATTTCTGTATACAGAGCTGCCCAAAACTGTACTGCATGTTTTGGCTAGATTTGTCTTGAAATTCTAGCACTTGGCATGTGCTTTCTTGGTTAAAACCAGCTGGCTAGAACTGACCACAGCAGGCCTTAATATGAGGGGCGTGCGAAGCAGGCAGTATTCGATTCGGATTTGGTCCGATTTGGGGGACAGTGATTCAATTTGCTAATGCAGATCACTGTCCCGATTCAATTCAGCCGAATCTGAAGATTCTATTCTGATTCTGAGAATCAGCGATTCAGCCATAGACACAGCTTTATATGGTTTTTTCCGTACGTACCTCGAGGTACCAGGTGCGGCTCGTGAATGCTGAGATGGTGCGGCGGATGGAGCGTCCCACAGGAGTGCCAGGGGGTCCCCCCCGCGCCCGGCAGTGGACCTGGAAGTACTTCTGGTCCACTTCCAGATCCACTGCCAAGCGCGTGGTCAACTCTCCCCAAACACCTCTGCCAGCTCAGCAATTGGCCGTGGGGGGACCCCGGGTGCTGGCCCAGACCCAGGAGGCACTAGTCACTGAGCCAGGGGACAGAGGGGGTCCCCCATGCGCTCCATGATGGACCCCCCCCCCCCCCAACACTCCTGTGGGACGCTTCATCTGCCCCATCGTCTGTTTTCATGAGCCACGCCTGGTACCTCAGGGTACATAGAAAAAACATATAAAGTTGTGTCTGCGGCCGAATCGTCGAATCTGTCCAAATTGATTCAGATGCTTCCGATTTTAATTCAGAGAGATTAATGGGTCTCCTGATTCAATTCGGATTTACAGATTCAGCTGCCGAATTGTGCCAAATCTCCTCCGAATCGAATCAGTGACCAAAGCTTCGCACATCCCTACTTAATATCTATCTCCAAATGGCAAGCCTCATGCCTAACCTGACTTGTTTTTGAAAGAAGGCGTTCTTGTAGTGATAGTGTAGCCATGATGATATAGACTCTAGAGAATAATGTGTGTGAAGCAACATTTGTTTGGCATTATCTTTTACTGGACCAACAGTATAGTTGGGAGAGACATTAGAGAAGCCATCAGGCATGATATGTCCTTCCTCAGGTCTGGACATGAAAGAAAAGCATGTGACTTTGTTAAATTTGCCTGGCTTTCAGTGAACTGTTGTAGAAATGCCAAGTTTCATAACTGAGGTTTTCTTTCTGTACTAAGAGGCCCATTCAGAAAGAATGTGCTAAATTTCAAAGTTCTAACTTCATGGGAACATGGCCCTTGTCAGTCAGGTACAGGATTCCCTCGCTTTATGTGGGTTTTGTCTGCATATTCACTCTTATGCGATGACCCTTTTTCTACCAAAAATTCATTATATGCGAGGTAAATTCACTCTTACGTGATTGGTATGGTGGAAGCCAGCAGTCAGCTGCTTTGTGCGGTGCATTGTGGGAGTGATACGCACCAAAATATAGTCTCATCTGGATCTATGCTTCTTGCTCATTGTCCATAACACATGTTTCTGTAGTAGCCATATCCATTGTGATAGTGCCCTGTGCTTGCGTGCACTGTCTGCTGGTGGTGAGTATCAAAGTTGTCTTGTAAAAGTGGTAGAAATGTGTCTGGGGGTCAGTACAGTCGAGATCTTGGAATTGATCTATTTGTTACATTGTAAAGTGGGTTCCCTTTATGCAAGTTTGAATTATGCGCCATTTTCCAGGAACGCCTGTACAGCATAAAGCAAGAGAAACTTGTATTCCATACTTTAGCTTATTACAGGCATATGCATGTATATCCCTAATTACTAGACAAATACAGCATAACAAGCCATTAACATTGAACCCATTATGGAATTTATGCTTCATGGCTCTTTAATATGTTCTTAGCATTTAATAGAATGAATATTAGTTTGGTTTCTATATTAATATTTTACTAGCGTTATAATTCAAGAGAAATTAAGCATTGTCTGTCTTATTAACAATGGTTAGCACATTTTGAACGCTAAGGTGTTACAGCACATTCTTCAGAATCTGCTTTGACTATTCTCTTCTTGTTCGTAAGTCACAAGAAAATAGAAGCAGTTTTATAAAGATATTTCTCTTTCCATGTAATGTAGATTTAATATACTGCTGCAAAAAGAATGTCCAAGTGACAGAAGAAAAAAAGCTCATGCATAGTATAGCTTTGAGAAGATAAAGGATTATCTGGTATAAGCCCCCTAGCACACCTTCGTTTAAAGGCACCATGGGATCTGAGCCACACAGGCACAGCAGGAAGTATGATTTTGAGATCAGGATCATGCCCTTTCTACTTGTCAGCACAGGAGAGGCCTGGGATTGTGATGATGTCCCCTACCCACAGGGCAGCTCCAGGCCCAACTGAAGAACTTGGGCTGCCCTGGGAGCCCATGCTGACAATCAGCTGGTCATCAGCACTGGCCTTAGGGAAGCCCCCAGCTGGTTGGAGACTGGGACCCCTGCAGGCTGGGGCTGACAGTATTGTCTGCATGTATGTTGGAGCCTAGAACTATCCAAAGCTGATTCTGACAACCAGCTGATTTTTGAACATCATCCCTGTAGAGGCCCAGTATGTGAACATGCCACATTCAATTTAAGGCATGATACAAACCCGCCATAAAAATAGTCTGCATTTTATATAGAACATTTTTATTGCTGGTTTTGCCATTTTCTGACATGTGAAATGTGACATAAACGTAATGTAGAGTGGCTCTAAGAAAGCTGGTCAAATGACATTTAACTCAGCCTCAAAATATGAATTAAATTTGCAGCTTCAGCCACAAACTTCCTACATAACCTGGGCCAAAACACTTAATCTACCCCAGGTCTCAGCTTCCTATCTGTAACATGGTATTTATACTTCCTTACCTCAGAGGACCACTGTGATAATACAATGCATTAACAACTATGCAGTACTCAAATAGTGCATTGTTAAGAAACGTATCAATACCTAGATAGACTGAAAAATACAGATACAGATAATGAAATAGAAAGCCTTTTCCTTTCTTGAACAGTGATTCATAATCTACACAGGTCAGCAGTGATGGAAACTAATGACCATGAAGTAATCTAGGAGTTTGAAAAGCAGGGTGCAGATGGTGTGGTGCATCATCACCTTGAACGCAACGGACACTCTTCTACACTTAAACATGATTTTAGCAACCACGCCTCCCTCTTCAGTAATAAGATAGAGACCTAGAACTATAGTATTCAATTTAAGATTGAAGCAATCAAAAAAAACTCCAATAAAAGTCTTTATTGGAATGTACATTCATTTACTTTATATTATCTATAAAAATGCAACAAATTAAGCAAAAAGCTATAAAAATATGTTATTCTATAGTCATTGTAGTTAAATGTACATATCTTTCAGATTCGTACAACAAAACCTAGCCTTTTTGAGTATCTTGAGAGTGCATTCAATGCTTCATTGAAAGTCATTTCCACACCTGAGTTAACATTTCTAGAGTTAAAAAAACAGCATGCAAGACTCTGAAATGGGAGCTACCTTACTAGGAGAAGGTAACAGACAGCAGAATTGCTGAAGTAAGGATAGTTTGAGTAGTGGAACCGTTAAAGACGATTGAAAAAGAAAGAGTGTTGTTAACTCCTGTGGAATGAAGAGTTTAAGGAGGAAACCATTAGACTTATCTATAAAGTCAATTAACTCTCTCATTGCTGCCTGAATAGAGGTGCTTCTGCCACTGCCAGGCAGTAGTTTTTGAAAGTTGGATGAATCAGAGAGGGTACAATTGCACCACTGCAACACCACCCCTCCTGGTTCTGCCTCTGCTAATGACCACTGTCTAATTCAGTGATTCTCAATATCTTTGGACTTGAGAGACCTCTCCTTGAAAACAGCTGATAATTTCATACCGTTTTTAAGTTTGGACTCAAGGCACCCCTTCATAACTTGTGAATTGAGTGCCACCCAATTTCAAAAACTAATTTATAGATTATATTACTTACTTCCTTGCAGAGGGGGTAGGTGATCAGTCAGGCAGGAATAGGCCTGAGCTTGCCTCTATCTGCTTAGCTATTCATACTTTCCAGCACCCTTCAAAGGATGTCATAGCACCCCAGTGTACTGTGGCACCCTGGTTGAGAATCACTGATATAATGGCAGCTGGATTGGATAAAAATGTTCAAAATTCTTTGGACTTGGTGACAGGGTCTGAGTTGCATGACAGAGTTCTCTGTGATTTCCCATGCAGCCTGCAATTTTTCAGTAGTTTAATGGTGGTGATTTTTTAATTGAAGTACAGTATTCACTTTGTTTGCTTTTAATATTAAATTGAACTTCATGCCACTTCACTGTACATATTAAGGTTAAACCAAAAATCCACAAAACATTTAACTTGTTTTTGGGGTTTTTTTAATAAGATGTAGCATCATTGCACTTCTTATTGGGGCAAGGGAAGAAGCTACAAGCTTTGGCAGCTGTATAGAGTGGCAGCTGTATAGCTCTAGGGATTTTGACTCCTGGGAAGGTACAGGCAGGTATTTTGATCCAGGAGGTGGTTGTAGTTTTTGACACAGGAAGAAGATGATTGTCCTCTTTCCATCCACTTTGCGGAGAAGAGGGTAATTACTTTAGCCTGTGCCTTGGATGATGCTGTGTGTAGATCTAATAATACCACATTGCCTGTAAGCCTTTGACAGCAGCCACCCTGCCCTAGTGTCCCTCATTGCATCCATCAAAGTTCCATTGTAACTGGATGTTTCTGCTAAAACAACTGGCTGTGAAAAGTATGGGTGTGTCACATGTTCATGTTTGGGTATTGGAGTTAATGTACAAAGTGGGACATTTGCGAGCATCTCTGTAGTCTTTTCAGCCTGTCTGCAGCCTCAAAGACAGATCTGCATTGATTTACATTGTGTTACATCTAGAAGATTCTCTTCACAATCTTAAGAGCTTAAA
Source organism: Crocodylus siamensis (assembly GCF_052110815.1). Taxonomy (NCBI): domain Eukaryota; kingdom Metazoa; phylum Chordata; order Crocodylia; family Crocodylidae; genus Crocodylus; species Crocodylus siamensis. The sequence goes on along the minus strand of NC_143396.1, from coordinate 174,288,773 downwards.
ACACAGTGAGAGTTAAAATGCTGGAGTTTAGTTTCTTGCAGTGAGTTCAACCTTTGTGAAATTGTAGAATTTGAATGACCCAGCTCTCGCAAAAATATCTGATAATCTCATACCATTTTTAAGTAGCTATATGCAAGAAATCTTTTTAGCAACCAAGTCCCCCTTTTGGGGAATCTTCGAGAGAACAGGGGTTAAAGGGAAATAAGCATTGACTGTTCTTACGATGCCTTCTTCATGTCTAGATGGCTGCCGTAATGTAAATGCAAGATGACTGCTTGCCTGGTTGTCATTTTGGCTCTTTTCTTGTTTGAACTAAGTCAGCTTACCTTTTCTTTTTAAAGAAAGATTCAAAATGATACAGAGTGTGACACAGCTGATATTTGCCTTCTCTATTTAGATATTAAACAAAAAAGCTTTTTTTATATTGTATAGAAAAGGTAGCAATTCATTTGTGCCTTACACAGTTCCCTATGTGCATTCAGAATTATCAAGAGTTTTGTTCTAATTGTGTTTAGGCCTCTGAATTTGCTTGCTGGAGTTCCTAGCTTGCAATCAGCAGTGTTTTCATTGCAACTGTATTTTTCCCCTCCTTTTCTTATGTCCATAGGTCATAAATGTTGACGGAACAATGAGGAAGACCCTCCTAGAAGATAAACTGCCACATATATTTGGGTTTACACTACTGGGGGACTACATCTATTGGACAGACTGGCAGAGGCGAAGCATTGAAAGAGTTCACAAAACAAGGGCAAGCAGGGACATCATAATAGACCAGTTGCCAGACCTAATGGGCCTCAAAGCAGCAAGTGTCACCAAAGTGTTTGGTAAGTATGAGCAATGCAAAACAGATTTGATACGGTTTCCAGAGGGCTGGGTTTTAATTAAGCAGTGTTCACTACTTGTGACGGGATGAATTATGCTCTCCAAGGCTAATGCTGTTTATAGGCAAGGGGTTACCTAATTTTCTGTAAAGCCAGAGCAGTGAAATGTCACAAAAGTCTGTCTTCTGTGCAAATGTAGTCAGAAAATCCACATGATAATTTTGAGATTGCAGATTAATGCAATGTGTGCCATTATTCATGGTCTGCTCTTCTGAAACCATTAGGCAGCTGTTTCCCCAACATTTCAGCAGGGTAGCAGAATTTTGTAGCCTATTACAGGCATTTCACTGGTCTGACAGGAACTCATCAAGCCTCTTTCCTGTGCTTTTCTCCTGTTACAATCAGTCTAGTGTCAGTCCTGCCCAAATGACACATAGATTAAGAGTTGAGGGTGCTGAGCAATTTTCAGGCAATGTGTGGCGCACTGAGGAGGTATCCTCCCCATTACTGCACTAATCTTGAGGTTGTCTGTGGATCATGTTTTTAGCATAATCTAGCTCTCAGCTTGTAATGTGATATGCTGTGAAATGAGTAATTCTGTAATGCAGTAAGTTTCACAACACCCTAATATCTAACAGATGAAAATAAGGGCAAATAAAATTTCATGCCAGGCCACCCAAGCCCCTGAGTATGGGTATACAGACATAGTGGCTCTGTTACTATTTTGTGTTGTTGTTTCACAGTACTGTTCCAGTCTGCCCTTGATTTTGCTTTGATGACATCTGAAAACTGTGATGAGTTTAATTAATGAGATCATAAGCTTTAAGTGGCACTTGAAGGGGTGCAGGTTTTGGCAGAGAAGCCTCCTTAAATCACTGGAACAGAAATTACTTGAGCAGCACTGGAGGACCACATTGTCAGCTGGTCTGAATCAGGCTAGTGCCAACAACTTGAATGGATCTCTGTGCTGACTTTTGCCAGCTTGGGGATCTGATCTGGAATCTGTCCCTGCTCTGAAGCGAAGAAGGAAAAGAAAAAGAGGAGGATTGTCTTAATTTAGCTAAAGAACAGAGACTTGTATTTTTGCCCTGTCTCCCCACAAATTCCCTCACTGTTTATTGATAAAAACACTGGTTTGCATAACTAAAATTAGGGAGGAGGATGATCTTGTTGGATTTACTCCTGATGATGAATCCCAGCCATTTGATTATATTTAACAGCTGGGGAAAGCTGCAGTTGTTCAGTTCTGTTCTCACCAGTGCCTGCCACTTGAATTCTCACACATTTAAGAATGGATGATTCAAGTAAAAATGAAGATCAGTTGTCTGGCCAAAAATAAACAAGCAGAACAAATACAAAACTGTGTCTGCCTTGACAAAATGATCAAACTGTCTGAGGAAAATTAGAAGAGACTTTTTTAGAGTAGCGAGCTATGTTTATAAGAGGACTAAAACTCACATCTTTGGTTCAGAAGATCTGAGTTGGTTCTGGAAACCTCCCTTAATCACAACATTATGATATTTCTCAGTTCTGTAGCTATGTTGCATTTCCATTCGAGCCATTTTTCCCTCCTAATGAACCATCTTTTGCTTTCCAGGAACCAACCCATGTGCTGAGAATAATGGCGGGTGTAGCCATCTGTGTTTCTTCACACCTCAGGAGACCAGATGTGCTTGTCCCATAGGACTGGAGTTGCTGAGTGACATGAAGACTTGTATCATCCCTGAAGCCTTCCTGGTTTTCACTAGCAGAGCAGCAATCCATAGGATTTCCCTTGAAACCAACAATAATGATGTAGCTATTCCTCTTACCGGAGTCAAGGAGGCATCGGCTTTGGATTTTGATGTGTCAGATAACAGAATCTATTGGACAGATATTAGTTTGAAGGTATCATTGACACTAAATTCCCTGAATATGAGGGCACAGCATAGTTAGGGTGACCATATTATTTTTAAGGAAATCCTGGACACTGCTCTTCTCCCTTCCCCCCTCCCTTCCTGTCCCAACCAAGCCCTCAGTGCTGCTGCACACAGAGGCAGCTGGGCAGGAGCCTAGGGCGCAGGCCGGCAGGGAAGTGGAGTGCCCAGCCCAGCTCCTCCTGAGCAGCAGCTGAAGGTAGGGAGTGGGCTGGGCTAGACACCATCTAATCCTCCTGCCTTGCTGCTGCATGACAGCAGTGGTCCTGCCTGCCTGACACCATGTCACTCTGCCTTCCCACCAGACTGCACCCTATTCCTCTGCCTGCCTGCCTCTGCTTCTGGGACTTTTCACTAACCAGGCAGGACTGCCTTATTAAATCCGGGACTGTCCCAGACAAACTGGGACATGTGGTAACCCTAAATATAATCCCTTTAATCTTGCAAAGATCTTTTGGTTTGGTGGTGTATCAAATAGTTGCTAATATTGTTACTGTATCCAAAGAAACTACTGGGGGCTGTATTGGGGGAGAGTTCCATTTTTTTTAAAATGCATTTGAATGATAGCTATGTTCATGTTCCATGTAAATAACAAAGGCAGGATCCAGTTATATTGGCTTTCTGAATTCTGGATATGTTTTGTGATGTGTCCATAAATTTACCTATTTCAGAAAAGCTGCTTGCCAGATATTAGGGTAATTTAAATGGGAGGTCTGGCACCCCACTCAGCTTGCTACCCCTTTCCAGTTTTGACTTGGAATGCAACCTATTCAGAATTAAAATTTGACAAGTAACCCTTGGATCACTCACTTTTAGCTGTGGCTCCAGCTTGCTGCCTTGCAGCTGCATACAGTAGACTTGAAAGCTTACAGAGTTTTCGCAATAAAATTCTCTATTGGTGTGTTTCCTGAGCCATCTGAAATTTGATATGTGACATTTCTGGTTTTTAGCCAGGTGCAGGCTAAGGAGAGTCATGTGTCATCCATCAATGTTGTTTAATTTTCTTTTAAGTGAATTAAATACTGGTGGAGAATGTCAGATTGATATTACTGGAAACTGACTCCTCTGTTTAGCTCCTTAACTGTGAAAGCTCCCATGTTAGAGTGCCTCAGTAGGAAACAGTTCACTTCTAGGGACCATGGGGGTAATTCAGTTTCCATAGACACTCTGTGTAGACTAGTAAAAGTTTCACTTCAGTGCTAGCATAACATAGAACCCTTCTTCCTACTAGGAACTGTCCCAGTATAATAAATTCATGTGCTGCAGATAGCAAATGCAATTGCTAAATAAATCACATACACAAACCTGGGGAGCTAAAATGACTCTGTTAACTGTGAATAGCAGAAGGTGCCATATCCTCTTTGGAGGGCAATATCTCTCTCCCTCTCTCACCCACCTTCCCTACACATGTGCATGCATGCGTGTATACGTACACACCTACACGCACAAACGAAAAAGCATTCTACCAATTTGCAATCCTTTGAGCCATCCTGTCTCCCGGAACATTAATTCAAGTTGTAGTAAAATTTGGGTAGCTCACATTTAAACAGCACAGATAGAAATAAACTGCATGAAGTGATGATAGCAAAAAAAAAAAATAAAAGACTATGGCTCCAGGTGATATCACTGAGTGTGGTGTCAACCATTTATGTGCACCTTGACAGAATTTGTTTATGTACTACATACATATTCCTTGTTCTGTGGCCTGCTCCTATGAATGTGTACATAAATGTAGGTAAAGCCAGCAGACAATTATTTCTTACTTTTACTGAGTCAGAAGGGTTCTATGTTATGTTTTAAAGTGACACGGTAGTAGCATAAGGAGACGAGTAAGTTCACTCCCCTTTCTCCAGAAGAGAATACATTCTTATGTAGCTTGAAAATGTTACAAAGAATAAACAGAGAAAAGAATTCCAGCCATTTTTTTTGTAATGAGCAAACAGGGATTTGCGGCAGTGTCGCCTCAGATGTTTGGATGGCCAGCTTAAGACCCTTTGCAGTGAACTGATGTTCAGAGTGCAGGTATTCAACAGGTTCTGAAAATCAGGTCCCTTCACAAGTGGTCAGTTTGGGCATCACAAATCAGTGTTCCCTTCTAAAAATTCAGACTGTCTTTTATTTTGTTACTCACTAGGCATTGGCCCTGTTATTAAAGATGATATAAATATGAATCACAAACACTTGGTTTAAGTATTTTATGATGGGGGCGAGGGGATTTGTTTTTTAACTCCGGTTGAACACTAAGCATCATGGAATTCTGATCATGCTAATTTGTTGTAAAGTACTGCAAAGTTTTCATCAATTGTCTTGCAGACCATAAGCCGAGCTTTCATGAATGGGAGTTCTGTGGAGCACGTCATAGAGTTTGGGTTAGATTACCCTGAGGGAATGGCCGTGGACTGGATGGGAAAGAACCTTTACTGGGCAGATACTGGAACTAACAGAATTGAAGTAGCACGCCTGGATGGACAATACAGACAGGTTCTTGTGTGGAAGGATTTGGATAACCCAAGGTCTTTAGCTCTTGATCCCACTAAAGGGTAAGAAACACTCTGTTTTGTCAGTCAGCTTGACAGTTACTGATAGCATATACTCTTGCATTACACTATAGTTTATATTTCTCCAGCACCATTTAATTAGGGATCCTCAAATCACTTTACACAAGTTAATTAACTTAACTCCACAGTACCCCTGGGAAGTGAGTAAGGGCTGTAATGTAAAATTTAAAATGATTGGCAATCAAAGTGTGCTATCCTTACTATTCAAAAAGAAAACAGCATATTTTAATCTACCATAATTCACCATGCACCATTACATGGGGTGTTCCAATTTGTAGTAATTTAAAAAACAATCAAAAGATATGCACTATGTGACACTTGCCTGTTTTTTAAATATGTTGCATTCAGTTCATCTGATTCTAAAATCTTTTGATTTGCAATTTGACACCTGTCAAACACATTCGGCCCAGTGGTTTTCTGGCAGGGAGCCAAATGGCTGTTACTTTTATCCCATTAAGTCTATGGCAAAATGTAGTTATTAACCCAGGGGTAGGCAACCTTTTTTTGGCCAGAGTACTGAAAAACCCCACAATGCCTACCTTGGAAGGTGCCAGAGTGTCGGCATGCCAAAAAAACAGAATGAGGGCAGGGGGTACATGGTAGGATGCCCTGCTTGTGCCCCCCCACCCAAAACCCCTGCCCCCAGCCCCAGCTCCATGGCTATCAGCAGCTATGCAGAGCCAGGGCTGGCTGCAGCTGGAAGGCTACAAATAGCTGCTGCCCTCCCGCCTCGGTTCCAGCTGTCTCTCAGCTCTGGGGTCTGGGAAGGCAGCAAGCATTGCGCTCATTGGGGCTGGGGCCGGGGGTGGGAAAGCAGCAGCTGTTGGTAGCCTCCTGGCTGCAGCCAGCCCCAGCTCTGGGTAGCTGCTGGAGCCCGGGCTGCTCCTAGTAGCATCGCACTGGTACAGAGCTCATGTCTGGGCTCTGGAGCCTGGCACAGCTGTTTGCAGTCTCCTGGCTGCAGCCAGCCCTGGCTCTGGGTAGATGTTGCCAGCTGGGAGCTCGGGCTGCTTGCAGCAGGGTTTGCAGCCTCCTAGCTGCCTGCTGGGAGCAGCCTGGGCTCCGTCGCTGGCAGCAGCTACCCAGAGCTGGGGCTGGCTGTGGTGTGCCAAGCAAAATGGCCTTGCGTGCCATGCTCAGCATCCATGCTGGGGGTTTCCGACCCCTGTTTTAACCTGAGCCACAAATCTGACTTGGATCCTGACTCTTCACGAAAATGCCACCGGACCTTCCAGCCCCAAAGGTGGCCAGGTACTCAGTTTTCTCTTTGATCTGGAAGGCTTAAGCAATTGGTTACAAAGAGCTGTGTAGCAACAGGTTAAATAGGCAATTTCAGGGATGTAGGGCTTGATCCTGCATGATGCTGAACATTGGTTTGCCTTGACACATGCCTTAAACTTGGTGAAATGAATGAGTTAAGGGTTGTTTTTTTTTAATTTATGAAATGGATTTATGGTAGTCCTGTTGCCATTTCAGCTAAATACTCTAGGAGTCCTAGGTAGGAATGATGGATTTACATCTATGTCACACGGGCTTGTGTTTTTTTTTTGTTTTTTTTTTTATGTAATTGCAGGTACATGTACTGGACTGAATGGGGAGGTAAACCAAGGATTGTTCGGGCATACATGGATGGAACAAACAGCATCACTTTGGTGGACAAAGTGGGACGTGCCAATGACTTAACTATTGACTATGCAGATCAAAGGCTATATTGGACAGACTTGGACACAAGCATGATTGAGTCATCAAACATGTTAGGTAATCTGGTTTTATATGCAGGAGAGCACAGATTCATTCAGATGTGATGGACCTCAGTAAAAAAAATTGAGTAAATTTTCTTTTAAAGTATTAAATTAAAAATTAGGAATGCTTTCCTTTAAACCAGCTCCTATTCTAGTATTATGACATAGCTAAGATTTGAGACTCTGGGTACATCTACATGTGCAATTAATTAGAAGCAATAAACTCCAGATCATTTTGAGCTGGAGTAAACTACTCCCAGGTGTAGCATCTACATGTGTACCTAGGACAGTAGCAGTTTGAGTTGGAGCTGAGCAGTTTACACCGGAGCCAGGAGTATCATAGTACTTAGGGTCATAAGGGACCTCAACAGATCATCAGGTCTGTCCCCCTGCCTTGGGCAGGAACGAGTGCTGGGGTCATAACATCCCAGCCAAATATCTATCCAGCCTCCTCTTGAAGACCCCCCAAGGTAGGAGGAAGCACCACCTCCCTTGGGAGTCTATTCCAGAGCCTGGCAGTCCTAACTGTGAAGTAGTGCCTTCTGATGTCCAGCCTGAGCCTCCTTTCTAACCATTTGTGGCCATTATTCCTAGTAAGCCCTGGTGGAGGGCCATTCGCATGGTCAGGGGGCAGTAGGGCAGGCCCTACAAAGAGAGTCTAAAGGGCCTGAATCTATTCAGCCTCCACAAGAGAAAGCTGAGAGGGGATCTGGTGGCCGTTTACAAATTCATCAGGGGAGCCAGCAGAAATTGGGTGAGGCTCTGTTCCCCCCATATAGGAGGTCAGCCCCAAGGTCCAGGTGGTGGTTGCGGAGGGGCTGGGGCACAAGTATGCTGGAAAGTATGGAGTTGTGTGGTTAGGTGGCAGGCAAGAGTCTGGCCCCCTGCTGGCTGGGGTGACTGGGCTTAATTTACACCCATGGTCAGCATTTGCATGTGTTTAATCACAGTTAATTACCCTACTGTAAGATAGCAGTGTCCCCAAAAGTAGTATGTTGCAGCGGAGTTAACTAGTTTACTGTGGCCTAATAGTGTGCACATATAGATGGTGTTACTTTACTCCACAGCTAATTAGTCTGCTCCACAGTTAAGCAGACATGTAGGTGAGGCCACTGAATCTTTTTCTCCAAGATATTTAGTGTGTTTTGGAGGGGGTTCCATTAAACTTACATTTCCAACTGGAATGTTATTATGCTATTAGGTATTTTGGAGAATTAAAAGCATAAAGAAATTGACTAAACGTTAATTTTATTGGCATGGTTAACAAAGCTGAGGACTAAAAATTTCATGTAATAAAAACATGAACTAGACTTTCTAAAGAAGTTACCATAATGTAATAACATAAGGTCATATGGTCCTCTTGCTCTTGCCCAGTCTTCTGCTCAAGGCAAGATCAACCCAACTAAACCATCCCCGTAAATAGATTGCTCACTGCCACAAAGCAAATGGATGGCAGAGTCAGAATTAGAAACCAAGAGTAGCTGATGTCCAATTCTGTATTTGCTTCTGTTGAGTAGACCTTTGTTAGATGTGAATTAACACTTCAGGAACACCAATATTACAAGTAACACTTACAGTATGTATCTTTTTCCAAGTATTTACTTGATCCTGAGACAAGGTGCTACCCCCCTCCCTGTTTTACATTCTGGTGGGGAAGCCCCTCATAGAATTTTATGGTGAGGAGCAGGTGGCTGCTGTGACTTGGGCTCCAGCCCCTACCCAGTGTTAGGGCCGTAGCTACAGCTGCGGCCTGACCCCTCTTACCCTGTCCTGCCGCAGGCTTTTTACCGTACTATCTCCCTCACCCCGCATCCACAGCCTGTGCTCTCCTGCTTGCCCCTTCCTCTTCCCACCTTACCCTTGCTCTGCACCTATAGGCTCTGTGCATACTGTAGACTCAGGCACTGTGCACAGCCCCAACCTGGCCCATAGCAGTGGCATGCATCCTATAGGGCTGCTGTGGGGCTGGGCTGGGACCTTGCTTTGTGCCCCTGGCAAGAACAGACGGAGCCTCCCAGCAAAGAGCAAGAGTAAGGAAGGACAGGCAATGTGAGGAGCAAAGGATGGGGGGGAGGGGCAGGAGGGGGAAGGGGGACTGTGGGCAGGGCAGGCATAAGCAGGGGGCAAGCTGCTTGACCATCCCACACCACCTGCCCCCCACTGCCTGCTTCCCTGCAGTAGTGAGTGGGGGGATGGACAAATTGAAGGTGACCCCCCCAAGTAATTAGATTCTATAAATGGAAAAATATAATACATTTATAAATTTCCATGTATAGAATTTACTTGGGGGGTAGGGGCCATCATACATTCATAAGGTGGTCTTAGATTCAGGTAAATGTGACATATAACATTTAAATGAATGGTATCAGTATCACTAAAGTGATATTATAGTTGGTTGAATAGGTATTGTAACTTTGTATTTTCAAGACCCTTCTAATTTTCCATGGAAATCTGCCTTGAAAGCTTTATTTTGGACATTTTTATATGTGATCAGAGCAATCTTTTTTTTTTCCAGAAAGTTTTAAATGCCTTTTCTGTGCTAACATTACACAGGTTCTTATTTAAAATAAAAATAAAACTTGTGGGATTTGCCATCAGTAAGCAAAAACCCTTGATGCATTCTGAAGAAATTTGTTTCAAGAAACTATGTAACTGAACAGCACATGACTTCTCAGCATCTCTCTTTGTTAACAAAAATTGCTGAGCTGTAACATTCCAGATAGACACTGACGAGCAATGCATGTAGATATGGTGTTTACCCAGATCTAAGATGACCCTGAAGTTAAGGCAGACCCCAATAATTAGATTCTGTACATGAAAAATGTATTAATTTAATTTTCCATGTATAGAATCTAATTATTGGGAATTGTCTTTAATTCATCCCTCCCACTACTGCTGAGGGGCTGGTGGTATGGGGAGGTCAAACAGCTTGCCCACTGCTTGTACCTCCCCTCCAGACTTCTGCTCCCCCCTCTCCCTCCCCTCCCACCTCTGTTCCCCCCTACCCCCTGGTCTCTGCTTCTTCTCCCGCCTCTTATCCTTGCTCCATTCCAACAGGCTCCATCCTTGTTCCAGCCTGGGGCAGTAAACAGGGTCTGTGTGGTGCTGCTACAGGGCTAAGCTGGGACTGTGCTCAGTGCCCCAGACCAGAACAGGGATGGACCCTGCTGGTGTGTGTGTGGAGCAAGGCTAAGCAGGGGGAAGTGGGGCAAGCAGGGGAGGAGAGGCTGCATAGTGGAGGGGTGCAGAAGTGAAGGCGGAGTGTGGGGGGAAGGAAGGCAGGCAGCACCTGTGGCTATGGCCCCGACCCCAGGTAGGGGCTGGAGTCCAAGCCATAGCAGCTACCCCCCCCACGCACACCCCCACCCCATATTCAATTCTAAGATGGGGGGGGGGGTTTCCCTATGTGAAATGGGGGGAAACCTCCATTGGATTGGAGGTTGGATAAATATGGCATATACAACTGCATTTAGCTCAGTATTCCTTTATACACTCATGAAACCATAAGGAAAATAGAAAATTAACAAAGCAAACTATCATGCCTATAGATTACCAATTCTGCTCTTAAGTGCTGATCCCAGGTTATGTACACATTAGGCTTTATCCTGGCTGGGATAAAGTATTGCTGTTGTCTGCTGGCAGCCAGTATTGAAACAAATGAAAATTGAGGAGGGGAAGAGATTTTGGAAAATGGGCGTTCTGAAAAAGCTTTTAAAAAGAAATAGAATAATTTCTCTGAAGCATTGTCAAATAGCTGTGTGGTTCTTAAAACGTCTTCTATAATCTAAGCTTTCCCAGTGGATGTCACTGATTACATTAATGTCTGTGGAAGTAGATAGAAAATGCATTACTGATTGGAAATCGGGGCTTGGATTCTATGGTATGTATAGCTTTTCTGTCAATCACTTTTGATATGGTCATTCATGAGACTATTTAGGAAAGTAAATTGCCAGTTGAAATCTGTGGTATTGGGCAGGGCCTGAGCCCTGCCGCCATAGCAGCCTTGCAAACTATGCGCCGCTGTTACAGGGTTGGGCTGGGACTGTGCTTAGTGTCTCAGGCAGTATTCAATGGCTCCTTCTCCCACTGAAACAAATTTAAATCAACCATGTTAAATTAAACTGATATCAACAATGTTAATAGTTTATTTTTGTGGGGGGAGGAGGTACCAGGTAACCATTTGCTGAAGCTGACATTGAGGTAGGTAGTCCATTTCTTTAGCAGAATCTACAGAAATTAGCAGGAACTCAGCTGGATTTTTTTAGCCAACCCACTGGGTAAAGGATCTGTAACTAGGATGAATCCAGTGGCAAACCTTTACCTGTAGTGTGGGACTGTAAGGATCCTGTGCTGAAAAAGAGCTGGGTAGGGACTGCAGAAAGAAATACAGTTGACCAGGGAGCAGCCCCTGTGAATGAAACAGCCTGAAATGGCTAAGCAGATGCTGTTCTCAGACCAAGCAGTCCCCACAAATAAGTCTGAAATGCCATCCCTCTTCTCAGTGGTTTGTTCTGTTGAATCAACAGAGACATAACATGAAACTCAACTTGAGCCTTGTTTTCGAGGGTTGGATGGTTGTTGCTACATTTTCTCTTTCCAAACAGCTCAGCCCAAGTCCTAGATCCTCTGTCTAGAGAGATTTCCCATTGCCCTGAAGTCTACCTGGGTAACAAGCCACATGCCTGCATGAGTCAGGAGAATTTAACCTTTTTCCCACAGGGTCAATAGCTGCTAGCAGGGTGGGATCTTACAGGCAAAAGTTGCCAGCCTGCTAAAGAGGTTTAAAAGGGGAAGGGGAAACGAAATGATTGGTGACATGAAATTAAATTCTGCTTATGTCATGCACACAATTAGTTCTGCTGAAGCCAGTCAAAGTGCTTTCGCCAGACAGAGTTGAGAAGTGTTTTCCCCAGGGCCGCATTAACACATGGCAAAATTACAAAACTAAGGGTTATTTATTCTTGAACAGAAATGTGGGAAAGAGCATGATTGAGTTTTTCTCAGCTGTTAGGAGCACAGTTTAATGCAGGGGTATCAAACATAAGCCCTATAGGCCAGCTCTGGCCAATGGCACCCTATAGTCCAGAGGTGGGCAAAATGCAGCCTGTAGGCCAGATGTGGCCTGCCAGGCCATTCTATCTGGCCCATGGGGTCCCTAAAAAATTTAGAAAATTAATATTCATCTGCCCCTGGCTGCCTGTCATGCAGCCCTCAATGGCTTGCCAAAACTCAGTAAGCAGCCTCTGCCTGAAATAATTGTCCTCCCCTGCTATAATCCAACCCCTGGTGCTGCCCTTTTTGCCGAGCCAGACAATCCTCAGGACATGCTCGCTCAGGCTGGTATCCTGGACCATCCTGGATAGGTGCTGCCTGGGTTGGATCAGGCATGCAAACAGGAGAGGGGGAAGAGGAGGAGTCAAGTCAGTGGGACCCCGGGCCACACTCCTGCAGCTCAGATGAGCTTGACACCCCTAGTCTAACAATTTTCATTTCCTCCTCCTTCTACCCTGTTGCACAATGTGAAGACAAGAAGAAGTTTAATGAAATTAAAGGGCTGTAACTTCAGTAAAAAATGAAATGTTTTTACTAGCAGCTATCTTGTCTAGAGAAAATAAAATCCTCCTAGCTTTCTTGTTACTGGAAAGTGCCCTTTTATGCTCCGCCTTCCTCCTCCCATCTAGGCTAACTCAAGTCCTGGAAAAGGCAGGGCATTCTGTACATTATGGGACTGTGGGTGCATGTTAGAAGAAATGAAGGCACCCAGGGTACATCTCCACTTGGTGTAAATAGGCAATGGCATAGCTGCCTTGGAAACATTTAGGAAGTGGTTACAGCAGGATTTGCCACAGAGGTTCATTTTGTTCAATGTCAGGCCTCTGGCAATAGCCGATACCTGCTGTTCCAGTAGATGATAAAACTATTAGTAACCTTGCTAATTAAACAGTGTTGAATATGGGAGTTTTGGGAATCTTTCCATGCTAATAATGTCTTAATCATGCTGAATATCTATCTCTGTTGGCTTTTTTGGCAGGGCAAGAGGGCGAAGGAGGGATGCAAAAGGGGTTACTAAAATGATCTAGAGGAATTCTGTTATTAGATCTGTCACTTAACTATATGCTGCTTGTGTTTTGTATATTAAATGTTTGTTTTTAACTGGATTAAATATCAACCAGGGATTAAGATTATTCGTAAATATCTTGCTCTGGATCCAGTTGGGGGTACTTACTGCATGATATTACCTAGAATTTCTTAAAATGTCATTTTTCAGTAAGGTTACCTCTGAAGTAAGAAACTGCTCAGTATGAAGAAGGAATTTGACTACAAGAGGCCAAATTTAAAAAATAATTATGGATTACGATTACCTTTAAAGAGAAATTGTTTAATTGGAACTTAGAATTCCATAATATTGACTCTGACCAAATAATTTTTTCAAAAATAAAATGTTTTTTGTAAAAAATCAAGCAAGGTATTAATGCCAAATTAATAATCTTTTATATGGTCACTTGAATGCGACTGTGCTCAGTTACTATGTTCATTTATTGCTAATGGTATGTAATTACATTTTCAGGTCAAGAAAGGGAAATAATAGCAGATGATCTGCCTCATCCATTTGGATTAACCCAGTACAGTGATTACATCTACTGGACAGACTGGAACCTTCATAGTATAGAAAGAGCTGACAAGACAAGTGGGAAGAACCGAACACTGATTCAGGGCCACCTGGATTTTGTGATGGATATATTGGTCTTCCATTCATCACGCCAGGATGGCTTAAATGACTGTGTGCAAAATAACGGACACTGTGGTCATTTGTGCCTTGCCGTACCCAGTGGGTACAGATGTGGCTGTGCTGCTCATTATACCTTGGACCCCAACAGCAGGAATTGCAGTTGTACGTCCCTTTTGTTTCTCATGATATTCACAGGCACTTATAGGCCTTTGCTGCTTGTGATTGCTTTTATTAGAAAAAGGGATCGACACCTGTACATGTGAAGGGTACTGGTTTTAAAGGTGATTGAAATGAAGAGAAAAACATGGGTTTTTGCTCTTCTTAAAATGTACGAATTAGGGCTGGAACATTTGCTTGCTTTCTAAGTCATAGACATAACAGCCTTGTCAAGTCTGGTCTTTCTTGTTTTGCTGGAAGTGTTTCTTGGGTGATTCAGATGTGCAATAGAAATTTTCCCAGCCTCTAATTGAATGAGTGGGTGGGTGTGAGTAAAATTTTCAAGGCATTTTTTCTTCTGAGTGTATTAGTTATACTAGTGTTAATAGACACAACAAAAATAGCATGTAAGAAAATAGGGTTTTTTAGGTAATCTGGACAAGCAGTCACAAGCCCTTTGAATTAATCAGACTTCATTTCCATTGTGTATCTGATGTCATGATCTTGCTAGTTCTCCAGTGGTCCACAGAGCCCTTCCAGGCGAGGCCTAATTTTCACATGTGGAAAAAAGTCTTGGGTCAAGGCACTATTGTTAAATTGTCGTTCAGATTTAGATGGTCCTGCCACAAAAGCTTACACACACATTTTTTGAGTACCCCTGTCCACCAACAGAAAGAATGATTAATCACCAAAAGGGATAATATCTGAAAGCACTTGCCTTTGTTAGTCTTAATTTCGGTTGTTATTCTAACAGCAGTATGCTCCCTGCTGTGGAATTCAAATCTTCTATTAATATTAAGGGAAATACAATCTTGGCGTGATAGTATCATCTTTCCCTTCCAAAACAATGAAGCATTGAATAAAAACGGGACCTTTTAGACTTAATAGCAAAAATCACAAATTGGGAGTAATTAGTTTTCATTGTGAATACTTTTTATCCCTCCTAAAATTTTTCTTGATGTTATGTATTGCATTTCCTCCTCTTATGCACTCTTATTTGATTCATTTCAGCACCCAGCAGCTTCTTACTGTTCAGCCAAAAGTCTGCAATCAGTCGGATGATACCAGATGACCAGCAGAGTCCAGATATCATCCTCCCTATGCATGGGCTAAGAAATGTCAAAGCTATTGATTATGATCCCTTAGACAAACTGATCTATTGGGTGGATGGACGTCAAAACATAATTAAGAGAGCAAAAGATGATGGTACCCAGGCAAGTTTACATGTTGCATACATAAAAAATAGTGTATTTTTGTTTGAAGTTTTCAAAGTGCCCATCAGTTTTTAATTCTTATTCCTGCTAATATGTTTACTCATGTTTAATTTTATTCTCTGTGGAAAGCATCTAATGATTTGCATGACCCAAGGTCTAAATTTGCACACAGTCATGTTGCTATATAGCGTATGAATCAGAAACTGTGGACCTTACAACTGTGATGGATAATCAGTGAAATGAAGCACGCTTGTGTATACCTACTGCCGAGTTAAACACTTTTTAAATCAGTGCTGTGTATACCAATTCTTCAGTGGTATCATGAATGTAAAGATGTCTGGGACTAAAAACAATTCTGTCATCTCAAAATTACACTTAAGTCCCAGTTCATCTTAAAGGGCTTTGCTGACTAAAGATGGGTTTAAGCATATGCTTAATTGTATTGCTAAATCAGGGCCCTAAATGTTGTGTTCCAGTTACTTGAACACTAGTGGGAAAAAGTGCATTGCTACTTTGAGGCAATGACAGCCACTCCATGCTTACCATGTTCTGGGAGTTCAACAGTTTCTTTAAAGATGCCATTAGAAAAAAAATAGTATGCAAACAAATTTGAGGTGGACAAGATTTAAATGCACAGTTCTTTGCCAGCTGTAAGCTCTGTTACGTGATTTACAAAGAGTCTAATCTGCCTATGTCTTCTTTTCATGCATTCAGAGCACCAGATACAAGGTAGCTGATGTATAAAAATAATTGGTGTCATTCCAACAAAAGAAAGAAAATTTTCACTTTGTTATGCCTTTTGATTAATGTCTTTGGATTCTTTGGGAAGGGGGGAACAGGGTTGGGATGAATTACTTGTTAGGATGTTTCAGGGATGTTGGTTGTAGCTGTGTTGGTCTAAGGGTACAGACAGACAAAACTCTTTGAGTAGAGATGATATCTCTTATTAGACCAACTAAATATTTGCAAAAAAAAATTTTCTTTGCAAGCTTTTGCACTCACACACCTTTCATCAGGCCAAGGAGAAATTAGAGATGGTAAGAGTTCTTCCAGTAGAAGAGCCAGTTTGTAAAAAGCTGTTCTCTGAGAATACATTGCAAACCCATGTGCAAATGCATTCTCACAAAGCAGCTTTTTACAAACTGGCTTTTCTACCTGGGAGACCTCTTGCCATCTCTAATTTCTCTGTGGCATGATAAAGCTTTTTTTTTTTTTTTTACCTGGGTGAACTCTTACAGTCTTTAATTTCTCCTTGACTTGATGAAGGGTGAGTGATCCTAAAGGCTTGCAAAGAAAAACGTTTTTTACAGATATTTAGTTGGTCTAATAAAAGATATATCACCTCTACCCAAAGAGTTTTGTCTGCCTAGTTGGGGATGTGGAAGAGTTTTGAGGAAGTGTTACACAAGGTGTTAATTATTGGAGCCTAGTTTCCCTTTATTGGTACTCAATAGGTGTAAATTACATTGGAGATTAATTTGCTCTGTGGGGTTGTTTCTACTGTTGCATTGGTTAAAGAATGTTAGGGGCTTTGAAGAAGTAGCTTCTCTGGAAATTGGACTTTCCAGTTTACAATTTTCATTACTTATGCTTTTGCTGAATTTTGTTACTTAATGTTCCCATGAATTTTACTAATTAATGCTTTGTATGGAGATTGGACATTATTTGTCCATTGCTGGGTAAAGTTCTCCATGCGTATGGAAGAGGATGGCTTTGTTGTATTTATTTCCATATTTCCTGACAAGATGAAATGTCTACACCTACAAATAATGCCTTGCCTGCATCACTGAGCACAACTCATATTATTAAATCAAGGGTGTCAAAATCCAGTGCATTTTTGCAAATTCAGTTTTTTTCTTGAACTTATGTTGGCTTAGACCAGCGGTTCCCAACCCAGGGTCATGACTCAAATGCCGGTGGTACTGCACAGAAAAGACGAGCGGTGCCATGTGTCAGGAGCTCCCCACCCCCAGGCCACCACTGCTGCCACACTCCGCTCCCAGCAGTGGGGTGCGGAAGAAAAAGGTTGGGAACCACTACCTTAGACTGAGTATAAGCTGGACTGTTTCACTTCTTGAGTCTTACATACTTGCTTTGATGCTGCTGTGTTTTGAAGTTGAAAAACTGCACTGGGTAAGTCAAGGAAGCAGTTATGCTTATGACAGTCACTGTGGCTGCTTATAGACATTTAAAAAAGACCCCAAAAAGGTGCTGTACTGGAATAAATAATGCAGTAGTTTGACCCAGGTCTGTAGTGTCTGCATAGTTTGGGCACTTCAGTGAGGCATTTTGGTGCTTTTACCTAATAGCTGATTCAATCAGCTGTTACATCAAAGTGCCAAAAGCCCCACTAAAGTGTCTGATCAGTACAGACACTGGGTGAGCCGGGTCCAGCTAACACAATGCCTCTTCTGGGTATACACTGGGCTTGGTGCAGGAGTGTACTGAGCTTACAGTGCTATTTTTTGCTTTTTTTTAACATCTATAAGCAGCCCCTGAGACCAGAGGTGATTGTTCTCAAATTTTATTAGAATACACGGCTTCCAAGAATTCTGCTTTTGGGATAAGTACCCAGAAAACATTGCAATGGAACCACAGTATTGGTAATACCAAGTTTTAAAAAATCATGAGCTTTTAAAAATAATACGTTTTAGTTTCTCTTAGCTTTGTGGGCCTTTAGGATAGATACGTTTCCAAACTTTTCTCCATAGAATGGTGAGGGCTAGAAACATTCTACATTATCAAACTAGCTAGCATAACTTAGCATAACCAAAGGATTGCAGTAGCCTAGGGCTTTATGAAAAACACCAGATACCATGAGCTCCATTCAGAAAATGGGAAATAATTTACAGCCTTGCTCATGTGGACAGGGCAACACTGCAAGAGCTCAGCTCATGGAGAGGCCAGCTGAATTAAAAACTGTTCAGTTCTGTAACATAGATGCTTCAGATTTACGCAGTGAACTTTATAAGATGGTCCTGTAAATGGGTTCATCTTGTCATTAAGACATCTAATCTATTCTGTGCTTAATTAATAAGTGTTCTGTACATATTCTTGTCCAGACACGTTTTAATTGATTTTAGTGACAGGGTTTATTCAACTACATTTCAGAGCTTTTTTCACAGGTATGTTGATTTTATTCACATATTTTTCCCGTATTCAAAGCTCAAATCTTTATTTGCTACATTTTGCCCCTAGCTTGCACTTGGTCTTTGCTGATCATTTTGGATATTTCTTTATATATAAGGATGCAAGTTCCACCCATCCTCCCTGTTCTCCCTCCAACAGAAATTAAGCATTTCCACAAACCATGTCTTCTTTATCTTGTAGCCCTTCACTGTTATGAGCACTCCAAACCAAAGCCAGAATCCAGAGAAGCAACCACATGACCTGAGCATCGATATTTATAGCCACACCTTATACTGGACCTGTGAGGCCACAAATTCAGTCAATGTCCACAGGCTGAATGGTGAGGCAATTGGAATGGTGTTACGAGGAGATCATGACAAGCCAAGAGCCATAGTAGTTAATGCAGAGCGAGGGTAAGACTCCTTTCTGTGATTTGGACAAATGGGGCACAGGGGTTTTTTTATGTATCCACATTGTACAATATCTGTGTGTGTGTGTGTGTGTGTGTGTGCGTGCATGCATGCATGGTGCGCACATACATGCATTTGATTGCCTTGGGCCAGATTCTCAGCTCCTCTGAAGGACACATCTCCATCAATGTTAATAGAGTCGTACTGAGTTTATGCCAGCTAAGGATGTAGCCTGTGATGTTTAGTCATCCAGAAAATAGTTTGCAGAAATGGGTCAGGTCTCCATTGTGATAACATCACAGCAGCTTCTAAGGCAATTGGATAAGAACAGCTGGTTTTCCTTTTTGTGTACTTTAGGCTAGTTTTGCCTGAAGTTTATTTTGCAATTGCGTTTTTAAAAACCTTGAAATGAATTAAAGCAGGTAGCACATGCTGGAGTGATTTTTTTTCCATGGCAGATGAAATACAAGGAGTTGTTTTGCTATGTCATAGTTTTGGTTATATTCAGGATACCACATCTCTAGTACATAGTTGCATTAACTTTGGGTTTACAAGTAAGAGTGAGCCCTTTTACTGCTCTCTTTAATAAGTTAGATGCCTAGTTCCCTGACCACTAGAAAAGTAGCTTGAGAACCATATGTTTGACAGATGTTGACTGACAATATTCCATAATCATGCAGACACAGAAGTTCCAAGAAAATCTGTCTGGAACAATTGCAGGTTTTTTAGTTTACTGTTCAGTTAGAGTATGTAGGATAGTGTACAGTGCTTGATATATTTAACTCATCTTAGAGACCACTGCAGGGAAAGAGGGATTCAAGTCATATTGGGATAGACTGACTAGGACCTGATTCATGTTTATAAAGGCAAATTCTTTCTGTCTGCTTTTGCAATTAAAATGGTGAAATGAGTTTCCAGGTTGATTCCAAAAACACCCTTCCTCACTAGTCCCAAGCTTTCCAGGCAATCTTTCAGGCATGTTTAAATGAATCTACCTTTCAGTATAAAACCAGAAATGATGTGGAGGAATATTAAATATTCTGAGAGCTGAAGTCCATAGTGACCCCTCCTTCACCAGATTTCTCAGAGAGGTGCCATTCTTAGAGTATTGTCTTGTGTTTTGTGACCTTCATTCTCATTAATTTAAGTGGGATTTTTTCATTTGCTGACAGGGAAAGAGCCTCAGGGAGAAGGCAGGATTTTGAGGGTTCACTGCTGGAAGCTAAGCCTAGGGAGGAGGTGTGCTGGACAAGGCCCTTTGTTGTGATACATGATTAACCTCCACCTGCCAAAACTGTTGGTTAAGTGATTGGCTTATCTGTTCATAATCAGGTACATGTACTTCACTAACATGCAAGAACGAGCCCCAAAGATCGAGCGTGCAGCCCTGGATGGCACAGAGAGGGAAGTGCTCTTTACTACTGGGCTGATCCGACCTGTCGCACTAGTAATTGACAACAAGCTTGGGAAACTGTTCTGGGTGGATGCAGATCTCAAACGTATCGAAAGCTGCGATTTGTCAGGTATGTGGTATGCCATCTAAGCCCTTTGAGAAAGGTATAGGTCGCACATAGATTTATTCTCTAATAAGCTCAACAAGGGTTTCTGTTAGCTCCAGTCATGCCTGTGTTGCAGAGGCAGCTGCTGAAATGATTGATTGCAGACCTTCTCCTTGGCAGTGCCCAAGTGATCAGAGAATGTAAGCCTCTTACAGGATGAAAATACCATACATGAGTGTTCCATTTTTTCTGAATCTCTGTAGCTAAAGCTGAGTTTTAAAAACCATACACAAGCTAGGGCAGGGGAATATATAAGGTAGGTGATTGCAGTAGAGGTAACTTTTAAAGGGGAATTGCCAGACTTGAAGCCCGCAAAGCATATCCTATTTTTTTATTTCAGATTTGTCTAGAATTGTGATTAAGCCTGCCAGTGACAGTTAAGGCAAGCCCTGGCAGTTTTCTTCCCCCCACCTTCCTACTGACAGTCATGCAAATTTATATTTATAATAATAATAATACTTGGCTTCTATAGATCTGTTGCTCACAAAGCATGTTACAAAGGTGAATAAATATTATGGACCCCTGTTTTATTGGTGGAGAAAGCAAGCAATAAGGAGGTTAAATTACCTGCTCAGTGTCACTCAAGTCGCTGGCAGAGCTGGGACTAACATCTTTGTTTTCTGGCACACTTCAGTATCATTCACTCCTGATCCCTCCATACATCAGGGAAAGCAGCCTGTGGAAGAGTGATCTCTAGGGAGCTAGAGGCCAAACTATCATAGGGAGCCAGAGGCCAAACTATCAATTGGAACAGGAATCCAAGGCACGGTTCAGAGAGAAGGTGACACAGAGCCCAGAAGAAGGATGGAAGGTAGGGAGAAAGGGAGCAGTTGTGCAACAGAGCACCCCATAATTGGGAAGAAAATCTTGGGGTAAGATTCATATACAGATTGTAAGGCCGTTTGGAACCTTGGAAAGATGCAGAATACAGAAATGCATTTGGAAGAGAGACCAGAAATCAGGAGAGGATGTTTAGTTAAGTAGTGCTGGTTTGGGATTAAAATTAGAGGTGCACCAATATATCAGTCACATATCGGATTGGCACCAATAAAAGGAAAATTAACATTATCAGCAGTTGGCTTTTTTTGGCTGGTATAGCTGATAATGTTACTGATAAATGCCATATGCGCGCACACAGCTGCAGCATGCACTTGGCCAGGAATGCAGCCTGGCAGCATGGAGAGCAGCGTCTTGCTGATAAGTCTGTGGTGGTGAAGCAACCTCAGGTGGGCAAATTGAGGCTCCCATGCTGAGGGAGGGAGTGGGGCAGAGGCAGGCACTGCCCAGCCAGGATAGCGAATGTGACCTTGGAGCCAGGAGTAGAACAGAGTGGGGGTCAGGTCATCTGGGCAGTGCAAGGAGGGGGGGCAGCTTCCTGCTGTTACATGAACCCCAGGGGGAGGCCTGGGGGGGTATGTGATCCTTGGGCTTGTGTGCAGGGCAAGGGCTGGCTGCTCACTGTGGGCTTGGAGCCAGGGGCTGCCCCAGCCTCTTTCCCAAGGTGGGGGTGGGAGGGAGCTAGGCTGGGGCTGGGGCTGGGGTTGGGGCTGGGCTCTGAGTGGGCAGGGGCAGGGTGGGCAGTGGTGGTGCTGGGAGGGATAGCTATGGGGATTTTTGGGATGGCTATAGTTGATTCCATTGCCACCCCTCCCAGCACCATCACTACCCACCCTGCCCCCGTCCACTCGGAGCCCAGCCAGCCCCCACCCTTGCTGGGCAGCACCTGCCCCTGCCTCTGCTGCACTCCCTTCCTCACTGTGGGGGCCTCTATCTGTCCCCCCACACCCCTTCCCTCCTCCCTGCCCATTCCCTCCCCCCCCCACAGACTTACATCTGACAAGACTCTGCTGTCCAAGCTGTTAGGCTGCATTCCTGGAAATCAACTGTATGGCTGGTTAATAATTGGCTATCAGTATCAGCCAAGAAAATCTTTATCGGTGTACCCCTAATTAAAATGCAAAGATGAAGGGAAGGGCAGGGGGGACAGGCATCAGTGGAAGCCATGCAAAGGTTATGGAGCAGAACATAAATATTGGGAAGTAAACTGATAGTGTAATGAGTAGTGAGGGCAGAAGATTTACTGAGGAAACATGAAGGAAGTTGGGGGTGTAGCTGTAGCTGTATCAGGCTGCACCAGAAAGGAGGGTAGTGAATGCCTGTCATAGTATCTACAAAAGGACAACTTAAGAGTGTTGACAACTGCACTTGCATAAGAGGAAGAGGGGACTAGCTGTCATATATAGATATAGATCAGGGGTGGGCAATTGTTTCAGCTGGAGGGCCGCTTAATGAATTTTGGTTGAGGGTCACAAGGGTAGCCCCACTCCTTGACAGGTGCCCCGGTCCCTGGTTGCCATCTTGGGACCTGAAGTTCCACCCTTAACTCCTGACCTTTGCCACTGGAAGTCCCTCCCTTTGCCCCTAGAAGTACTCTTTTTGGGAGAGGAAGGTTGCCATCTTGGAATCAGAAAAAAACCAAACCATACACTAAAAGTCAGACACACACTATAACATATTTTAACTTTATTACAAAAAAACTTTTGTCACTATTTGTGTTTGCATACTGTATATAGAGGTGACTGCATAATAACTCAAAAATAAAGTCTTATTCTTGTATATTGTATGTGGAGGCTGGTTGGGGATGGGTGCGTGTATATGATGGGGTATGGGGGGCATAGGGTATGTTGAGGGGGTATATATGTAGGGGGTTAAGGGATCCAGGTGTGGATGTATGGAGTTTGTGGGATGTGAGGGAGGATGGGGGGGGTGGGAGGGTGGGAACCCCCCCACACTTCTCCCCATGGTGCACAGCCCTTGTCACGAAGTGGCAGGCGCTCGTCGCCCACACAGTTGCTGTCACCCGGTGGCATGTGACAAGGAACACAGCCAAGCTGACCCACCTCTGTCTCGTGGGGCTCCCTGAGGCGCACATGCAGCTCCCAGTATTTGTGCACCACCGAGGGAAGCCCCACACAATTGAGCTGGCCGTCTTCTCTGCCCCCTGCTGTGCAGGTCTCAGGACTCTGCCAGAAGCTTCCACCAGCCCTGTGCTTCTGCCCAGCTGCCGCTTCCCTACCTGCTGCCTGGAGCACATGCTGCTGTAGGGAGATGAGGAGGAACCACGGGGCTCCAGGGAAGCTAAGCAGATCCCCTGGCGGCTGCAGCAGTGGCAGCAGCAGCCCGACCAGGAAGCTGTGTGCTGGCTTGGCCTAGCCCTTCCCCACACAAGGGTAGGAGTGAGGTACATGGGCTGAATAGAGTACAATTAGTTTGTGGGTGCCTGCGGGCTGGATGAAATTGTCTCGTGGGCCGGATCCAGCCTGCAGGCTGTATTTTGCCCGCTCCTGTGATAGACCCACCATCTTGTCTACAGGATTTGCATTTTCATAAGCAAGTAAGCTCTTTCCCAGCCTGAGCTATTGATGATTGTGGAATCCTGTAAGGCCTGGTAAACATCTTCAGGTCACTGCTAAGTGAATAGAAATATTTTTTTTAAATTTAAGTAACTGAAATTTATAAAATTGTTGAGATCAGAGCTTCTATTTTGGGTTTGGTGAATGCTTAAATAGAGGGATTATTTGTCCTTCATGCTTAACATTCTCTTTCATGTACATTTTAATTTCCACCTTCAAAAGATTACACATCTATTTCATAGGGGAAATCAAAGTATTTAATTACTACGGAAATTAGATGGTTCTTTTACTTGTAACATGTTTTTCATTATCTTTATTAGTTAACCAGAAAACAACCTCTATCTGTAGGAGTAAAGTCCTTACTTCATTCAGATTTTTTTCCTAAACTAAAACTCAGAAGCTGCCATTCAATCATCTAGGTGCCCTCTGACACTCTTAAAAATATACTAATTAATAACAAGAGTTGTCAACTACTCCAAATCAAATAACCTACCGTAATTAGTGAAATAACCTTTTTTATCCACTTCCTTCACACATTCTCTAAATAAGTACTTCACCACCACCACTGAGCCCTTCCCAGGCATGGAAGAGAAAAGATGGATCTCTGGAGAGGGTGCATTAGATCTGGGCAAAGGAAAGCCTTTGGCACTGGGAGAGAATGCCCTACCAGCTTTCGTGCTAAGACATTAGCTTTGGCACTTATACAGACCACAGCCATGGCAGTCATTGGTTTGTGGAAAGAGTGAGGAGGAGGTACTGATGTGAAGCCTGTACCACTTCAAGATAAAAAATGTCACATTTATTGGGGGGGGGGTTTAAAGGGAATGTGATCAATTCTTCAGAATTAGTTTATGGACTAATTTCAAATAGTGTGAAAATCTTTGACCCCCATTCATTTGTCTTTTATTTCATCTGTATATATTGTGCATGGCTTCTTTTGGCAGTACCATAAATGTCAATAGATGTAATAATCTTCTGAACCCATTTAAGAGCAGCTGTAATTGAAAAAAACTGCTATATTTTCATGTGCAGCTGAGTTCTAAGTAATTTATGCAGCAAACTAGTTGAACCTGGGGCTGAGTAACATTTCTACTCATGAATCTTGATTCTGTCATCTTATTCTGTGGTCATACAAAACAATTTTAAATGCCAGATTTGAGAAGAGCCAAGTTATCATTGTTCTGTAATTCAGTTGTGGGGCATCAGTACGACTGAGTTCTGCTTTTATTTCCATTTTTTTCTTTTTTTTGCAGAATATGTCTGGTATGCACAAGCAGGAATTGTCTGAATGTGGCTTCTGTGGCATAACAATAGTTTGAGGTGTCTCTCCTTTTCCAAGAACAAACAAAATTGTAACTTATAAACACCTTTTATGAAAAGTCACCAGCCCTGTTGTTATATGTGCTATTGAACTGTCATCAATTAAAGATAAAAGCAGCCAAAAACACATTTTCATTTAATCTGATTTTGTATATAATCCCAAAGTGTTTTGAACAGTAGTTGAACTGAGCTTTTTTTGTTTGTTTTGTTTAGAAGAAAATACCACTTTAATTTACATCCCTTTTTTTTTCTAAACACCAAATTTCAGTTCCTTGGGTGATTGGGCAAGAGAGAAGGAGCGGTATAATTGTTGGTTATAATGTGGTCAGTTTTTTTTATACATCTACATCAGTGTGAATGTGGAACTTGGCTTCCCTCATTATAGGCACTCTACAGTTGTAGAAGAGGTGACTCTCATTGCCCCAAAGAGCTTACAATCAAGATTTACAATATGGAATTTTAGTGTTGAGTGGCTTAAACTAACATTATGCCAAACAGTATCTGACTGGTTAGACAAAGACAGCTTAGTATTATGTCATTCAACTCCAGTGGGATGAGCTCTTAATTACAGTTTGCTGGTATGAAACCACGCAATAGGCCCTGATCTTGGTCTGTACTGCTTGGTCAAATTAATTGGTGAGCTTACTAAGTAGCAGTTTTGAAGCTCATTCTTAAGTGGTAGTAAACATTGGTTTAAAAATCTGAATTTCATGTTAAGTTCTTGAAACACAGAGCATCGTGCATCTGTCCTACTGAAATAAAATGCCTGGATTTTTATGCTGATTCTGAATTAAGAATGTTTCCCCTTCTTCACTCTCTTTTCTGTGTTGAAACTGTTGGTTCATCAAGGCAGGAGTTGCCAACTTGTGCTGTTTTTTGTGGGACATCTTCCAATCCTGGTGGGGGTCTTTATGCATTGTCATAATATAGATGATTTGTAACATGAAGAAAAAAGCTTAACTGGAGACAAAAGCTGTCTCAGGGTTGCCAACCCAATACACTTCTTTACTGACTGTTTGCAAACTTCTTATTGACAGCCAAACATTTTTACTAGCAGATGTTTTTCCTGATGTTTTTTACATAATGTAGAGAAAACCTTGCTGCCTGGCCCCAGTTAGTTCAAGTTGGGTTCAAGTTTAAGGCTTTAACATCAATCATAGTAAAAAAGCAAAAAAGTTTGGTTGTCAGTAACATTTTGAAGTAATTTTTTCCTTGGGTTGGCAAACTCTGCTTAACTGTAGCTCTGGTTTTACACTGTTCTGAGTGACACTCCCTCCCCTGTTCTTTCCTACCCCCGACCCAACCTCATCAGGGGTCTCCTACTCACCCTGATGCCCTCACCTGCACCATGCTGTCCACCCCTAGCTCATCCTGCATTCTTGCCCACCCTCCCTGTCCCATGATTTTACTGATGATTAAAATTTTTTAACAGAATTTACTGGCAGCCATTCTTAGCCTGAATTTTTTTTTTACTGTCTGTCTGTAAATTTACTGATGTTTGGTAACCTTGGGCTGTGTACATTAGTTCACATAATTCAAGAGAATTCTTTAGGGTTTGTTTTCCTGATGGAGAAACTTACCTGAACAGATGTTTGAATGCTAAGCCATTACACAGCCAGCAGACCCCTACATACACATCTCAGGGTGCACTGCAGGTGCTGTGGTCTGCTTAGCCACAGATGACAGCAGTGCTCAGGACTGCCTAGATTGGCTGACCCAGACTACCTTAGAGACTGTATTCCCCTGCAGCACAATGTGGGTGAAGAGGGCTCCCTGTAGGGCTGCACCAGCCTGAGTGGCACACTGTCTCCCTGGACCCATGGTGGAAAGGCTGGGAGCAAAGCAGACTGGGATGCCAGAGGACTGTGCTGCAATTTCTTTCAGAAGGTACATATACAAAACTTTGCTCTCCCACGAGAAACTCTCCTGGGAGCCAGTTAACCCTGGTTGTTCCCAGGTTATTTTTTTTCCTGGAGTAGCTTTTTTTGCTCTGGGAGAAAAATCCTGAATGTCTGTATGCTCATGGTTTCTTCTGGAAAAGCAGCAACTCGCCCTGTAGAAATTTTATGTCTCTACTTGGCCAAAAGCTGTCAACCAAAAGCAAAGCATGATTTTGCCTTTTTTTGTTGTCTTCTATCAAATGGAAGCAGAGAACTGTTGTGTGCTTTTAGCATCTTCTTAGCTCCCTTCTTTGTGATGATACATACCAAAATGGACAATTTGGAAAGAGAGAAATGAATTAGCAGTCCAAAGAGGAATAGGTTATATGTTAATCTGTTCACTGCTATTTTGAGCAGCGACTGAATGTGGAGGCTTATTTGAAAGTGGTGACATGCTATTGGAAAGTCTCCATGTCAAATAGGAGATGCCTCAGGGACCTCAGACTGCCCTGGTGATGGAATTTGCCCAGTACTCCCAAAATCTGAGAGAGTGCCCAGGTGGTACCCCAGCTAAGTGAGATGTGCCTGTCATCTTTCTGTATTTGACAAACTCTCCAGAACAGCATTGCATAGCTTCTGCAGCATACAGGGACCTGCTGACATCTTGTCAGCCATCCTAGCATGGGCGATAATTTGCAGACAGATTTATATAAGCCAGGCTCCATATGTTGATGTACCTGGTTTCCTGCTCCCCTCCCTCTACCCTCCCTGCCCCCCCCCCCAATAAACCAACTGTACTTGGGTTGCATTGACTTAAGATAAACAGGAAAAGTGCTGTATCTCATGCTTTTTTCTTCCATTTCCATATTGTTTGCTACATTCCTTACATCAATGTTCACTTCATTTCTTCTTCCTTTTTTGCTATATTCCTTGCATTCATTTCCTTTCCTCTTCCTCAGGATTGCTTCATCTCTTGCCCTTCTGCATTGCCTCCGCATCTCTGTCCTTTCATAGACCTTACTTCTCCCTCCTTTCTACCCTCCTCCCATTCCTCCAAGCTAATCTACACTCCATGGCCCCACCATCACTCATACTGTCTCCCATCCCCACTTTCTGTTCTTCTGCCTTCACCATTTTTCACCCTTTATTTTTTTCAATGGCAAATCTGCGTTCTGAATAAACCAGCTACTCACCCCATCCTACCCCTTCTCTTCACTTTGTTCCTGAGGCTGCCATCTCCAGCTAGACGCTTCAGTGCTTCAGTTTTCAGTCCTGTAGCAGAAAACAGAACAGAGCTTGCTTTGCCTCTTGCTTGTTGGGCATCTGATGGGTGAGATGAGGAAAGCCACTTGTGGCAACCAGTGTAAGAAGGAAAGTAGGATATAGGAGCAGCTGTTTGGTGCTCAAGGGAATTTTTACTGGAAAATAATCCATACCAATAGACAGCACCTGTGCTTTCTCCACCTACAGTCTTCTGGGCAGGACTCCACACGCTTTCCACTTTCTAAAGCAAATGAGGCAGGGGAAAGAAGCAGCACATGATTAGTCTGTGATCATGCATGCACACAAAGCAGGCAAATTAAGGTGACTGAGGCCACAAAAATGCCAACATTACCAAACTTTTACATAGTTAACCTTGCAATTTCAGTTGCATTCATAACTTAGGTTTTTATGTGTGTATATACCATATTTATTTAAGGTTTTTATATAGCCCTCATCTCTGTGATACTGAGTTGTCAGCTTTTAAATTTTTATGACCAGCATCACTAAAGTTCTCATATGCAGATCTTTATTAGAACACCCAATAAGTGTATGAAAGAGCATGAAAGCCTTTCTCAAGAAATATCTCCTTAAAGACCTAATCTTTTAGGGGACAATCCTGCCCTCTACTGCCAACAGATGGTTTCCAGTGGCAGTTTATATTATACACATGTAGGTCTGAGAGCTGAGTTTACCTGGGAATGCCTGAGGGAGGTATTTTTTGTTGTGGCCCATGCAAACATTTCCAGTTGTACTGGATCAGAAATATGAATTTAAAACTCCAAAATGCATTCCTGATGGTGACTCCATTCAGGTATAAAGTGTGTTTTGGAAAAAGGGGTGGCGGCAGAGGGCATGTGGGGGGCAGTGGAAGAGATGTAAACAAGTTGGCTGTTGTAAAAACCGGACATTTGCTTTTGATGGTGGCAGGAGCGAACCGTGTGACCCTGGAGGACTCCAACATCCTGCAGCCAATGGGCCTGACTGTTTTGGGGAATCACTTGTACTGGATTGATCGCCAGCAGCAGATGATTGAGAGAGTTGAGAAAACAAATGGATCCAGGAGGACGCGGATCCAAGGCCGAATTGCTCACCTAACAGGCATTCATGCTGTGGAAGAGCTCGATATGGAAGAATTTTGTAAGTTTATGTCAGCTCCTGGTTATGCTGATACTGGTTTCTCTTTAAACTTCTAAATCAAGTGCTCAGCATATATCCCAGCGTGTGCATTTTTTGATCCTTCAGTCTCCAGCTTGCGGTAAACCCTGATATTCACCCTAAAGAGACCACATGGAGTTCTTGGTTTTGCTTTTTTTAAAAAAAAAAACAAACAGACTGCTGAAAGCCAAGAAAAAATGTTTTTCTTAATGAACAATCTTGACTTTATTTAACACCCAAAACACCCAAGGTATCCTCAAAACTGAAGACAGATCCCTGTCCTGAAAAACTACTGTGGGTAGGGCTTGATCCTGTAAAGCACTAAGCATGCTAGCATTGAATATATGAGCAGTCCCAGTGACTACAAACAAGTGTTTAGCTGGAGCACACTAGAGTGCTTATCACTTTGCAGGTTTGGGACCCTCCCAGAAGAAAATATCATGTAAACCTCTTCTCATTCCTGTCATGAGTTGTCCCTGTACAGAACAATGGTGTTATTATACAGCTAGCCTGCTGGTTTCCTAAAAGAGAGCAGTCTGTTCTGTACCCACATGCACAGTGCATAATTTGCTCCAGAAGCTGCTTAGATATCTATGACCAAAAACTAGATATATGATATACAGAAGTCAGCTACACTAGCCAATCACCTCTGCAAATGTATGGGCTGATATGCCATGGTGGAAGATGTCATCCCCAGTGGATGACAGGACTCAGCCATAAGAAAAATAGCTGCACATTATGTTTGTGTTTCTCAATCAGCAACTTTACAAACTAGAAAAGGCCTGGATTTAAACTACTAGGCAGTAACTTGTGTGAGTTCCTCTTAGCTGCTGCTGGTAGTACTAGGGAACTGTAAGGATGGGAAGAGACGCCTTCTGTTTGGCCCAACATGTTTCAAATGCCCCATCAGTACAGCACTGCAAAGGAGTTTTTTTTTCTTTTTGTACTCTGAGCACTATTCAAACAATTAGGGAATGATTTCATAGGGTAACCTGGTGGTACTCAATCTCTGTCCCATGACCAGATCCAGCCAGCAGAGCTGTGTCATATGGTCTGCAGTGCTCCCCACAGGTCCAAAGGTTTTGGAGGTCATTGCTCCCCTGCCACCAAAACTTTGGAGGTCCAAAAGTTTGCTACCGCTGCTCCTCTACTGCCAAATTTCCATGCTGCATGCATTGGATCAAGCTGGCACATGGGGCCAGGGCTGGGGCTGTGTGCCAGATCACACCTGTGTGCTGACCCTGTTGTGGATTGGGCCCACAGACCAATCCCTAGCACCAGATTTGGCCCACAGACTAACCATGCATCGCTCATCTGGCTTGAAGCCCAAAAAGGTTGGGCACTACTGAGCTAAACCATGAATAGGGAAAAACATGATTTATTTTATTTATGGTGTGGATCCTGCTCTCTACTTTGAGTCATACTTGAAAGGAACAACCCTTCAGGGCTGAAATCTGAAGC
This sequence comes from Crocodylus siamensis, assembly GCF_052110815.1. NCBI lineage: Eukaryota > Metazoa > Chordata > Crocodylia > Crocodylidae > Crocodylus > Crocodylus siamensis. The sequence continues at coordinate 174,258,046 of NC_143396.1, read as the reverse complement.
TGATGTTTTTAAAGGTGAATCTCATTTACAACAAAACAGTTTTTCTAAATAAATTTTCTCTTACTCTTTTAACACTGCATGCTAAATCCAGGGGCATCTTGAAACCAGATATAATAATGGCATATTTTTAAAGGTGAAGGCAGATTTCTGTGCTTAAATGACTGATAACACAAATGGAGAGCATGTCTGGCACAGAGCTGTTTCTACATGGCTCCTCCCAAGTAAACATCTCTGTTCATTAGTATCAAAGAATGTTTCCTTCTGTGTCTTCAGAAATGAGATGGGTTCCAGTCCAGCAAAGCATATCGACGCACACAGGAAACAGTGTTATCTAGCAGGTAGGGCTTTGGATTAGGAAACAGGAGGCAGGTTTTTTGCTCATTTCTAGGATCCTGGACCGATAACTTTACATCACTGTATCTCTGATTCTTCTGCAGCCTAAGTCCTGTATATTTTGTTGCTTCAGCTGAGAGTTGTTGGGCACTCAGTACTTTTGAGAATCTGACTACTGATGGAAACACCTAATTATAGTCCTAAAATCATAGAAAAATAGGGCCAGGAGGGACCTCAAGAGGTCATTTAGTCCAGACTCCCTGCTCAAATCAAGATGATCCCTGTGTAAACCACCCTAGACTAATATTTACCTAACCTTCTCTTTAAAACCTACCAATGACAAAGATTCCATAACTTCCACAGGTAATCTGTTCCAGTAACCACTCTAAAAAATTCTTCCTTATATCTAATCTAAATCTCATTTGTAGCAATTTAAGCCCAGTACCTCCAGTCCTCTGCCCTCTGAAAACTAATCTCCTGTTCTTTTAAATCATGGCCTGCTTCTGTGTGCATACTGCAGTTTTATAAGTAATTAAGGAGTTCTTTGAGAGTAAAAGAACTAGGCAGCTCATGAGTTGTTTGTTTGTTTGTTTGTTTGTTTTTAAAGCAGTATAAGTTCTTTTTGACATCTAGTTAGCTTCAAAAAGCAGATGTGAAGTCTACCCGTTCCTTAAATATACTCTTTTCGAAGAAGCATGTTAAGGTTTTTCTGCACCTGAATTTCCAAATGCATCTAAGCAATACTTTAAAAATCCATGTGTCACATTGTTCAGGAGCAGTCTAGTCTTAGTGAGACTGTAAATGAACTTGCGCATTGACCTTGGAAGTCATTTATTTACTGCATTCATTTCTAGTGAAATGTGGTGGTTCCTCACAGAAGCAGTTGCTGCCTTTGCACTAACTGAACATCATGGTGTATTTACAGTGTACAATATTCCCTTCTGTATGTTGTTTATACAGCTGCACACCCCTGCTCCCGGGACAATGGTGGGTGTTCACACATCTGCATTGCAAAAGGGGATGGAACTCCAAGATGCTCGTGCCCAGTGCACCTTGTACTTCTACAGAACCTCTTAACATGTGGAGGTAAGTGGACTGTATTAGATGGGGCATGGAGGTTATACAAGGCAGTTAGTTACATAAAGAGATTTGTGGAACTTCTAGGTCCAGGCTCCACAATGATAGACCTAGGCTCAAAGGTGTCATAGATCTCAGTGTTGTTAAGTTAAAGAAAACCTAAGTCATTAACTGTCTTTGGTTTAAAAAGATGAGGTTTTCAAAAGCTTACTCTGCTTTTATGAAAGTAAATGAAGTCAATGGGAGAACAGGAGAGCCAATATTGGGTGTTTGTGATTATTTTCAATCAAACTGTGTATGTATTTGTAACTTTTACCTGGATATTTTGTTAAGACTGTTTTGGTTCTAAAGGTAGGTCTTTTGGGGGAAGTTCTCTGTGAGCTTCCCTCTGGGTCAACAGGTAATACACTTGTGTGAGAATGAAGTATGAGAATTGAGAGCTACTTTGATTTGGTTCTCCCTATTATCAGGAATTCAAGAAAAAAGAGAGGGAACAAGGAAAACACAAGAGCTCCCCTAGTTGCCTGCCTGCCAAATTATTAAGTTGGCGGCTCATTTGCTGGGTTTCTTTTTATGATTTCACCATTCAGAAGCATATTTTATCCTTCCCTCTCCTTAGTTGAAGGGATCTCTAAGACAGGGATGTCAGACATGGCCCAGGGAGCCTACAGGTTCTTAGAAGGGTGAGAAATTCAGAAGCAGAGTGAGCAGGGACAGGGCCTGCCATCAGATTTCCATTATGGAGCCAAAATAGGCATGCATATTGGTGGCAGGAGAGAGAGCAATGGCTGCGTTAACCCCTGATCCTTTGCTCATCCTGCTACTAGGTCTGAGGAGCACAAGTGAGTTTGATACCCAAGCTGGGATCCCGTGCTCTAGGATAAAACTAGCCTCATGACATCTGTACCTTTCTGCAGAGTAGGCCAAGTTGAGCGCTGGTATATGCATTGTGTGTTTATCTCTGACCAAAATTTGGCCTTCGGTCTCTCCACGGGCCATGTTCTGCTTTCCATCTCTCAACCAAAATGCTTCTGCCTGGTCGTAGAACCTTTAGTTCTGGCATTGACACTTGTTTAAGTTTGTCTGATATAGTACATTTGAGGATTGTCCTCTGGAAGTGGTGTCTGACACCAAGTGACAATGTTGCATCACATCATCATGGCCTAGCACTGAAAAAGTCCTAACACAGATAATAAGATCACAATGCAGCATTTTGCATGCTCTCAAACAGAGCTGTTTGGGAACGTGATTTGGACATGCTCTTGAAAATCGAGACCATTTCAGCAACACCCAGATGAACAGGTACCCTTTACCAAATCTTTCATAATTTCAGGAATTGTGAGTGCTTTTAGCATCATACTTAATTAGAGAATAAAATAAGGCCTTTGTTTTTTTGGAGAAGTATTGCATCTTCAACATTTTGGCTTCTTTGCTGCTCTCAAGATTTTTTTTTAAATATATGCATTTCTCTAAGATTTCATGTGCTGGTTGAACTCTGACCTCCCTTGGGATGGTCATTTCTGTTATAAACTGTTTTCTTTCCCATGACCACAACATGCTCTGTGGTTTCAGGGTAGTAGCGGTTACTTCTTTAGGAGAAAAATAAATCAATCTCCTCATGTTTCTCAGTACATTGCTGTTGGAAGACATTGCCAGTGAAAGATTCTTACCTCCCACTGCTTCATTATCTGCTGCTATAAATCTGAAAATTCAAGGCCTCCCTTTTTGTCTTCATTCATTTTAACCTAATTATATGCTAAGCCTGATAAGATTTTTTTAACATATCCTGTCTGCAGCAGTAGTAACCCAGAGCCATTGTTTAACAGTAGCCTGATGACACTGGGGTGCAAAAGGTCTGCCCACATAGTCCCACAGGCATTGACAAATTTTAGGTGAAAAAGTATCTGTTCAGCGTAATGTGGCATAATGTTAAATGCAGCTCACAAAGTGAGGGCAATCAATTCTTGTAGTTTTTATTGCCTGTAAATATTTTGTCTGCAGAGGAAACCTGAGTCAGAGTTTAATGCCTGCTGTCTCCAGATTATTTGTGTATACGGCCTCTTAATTTATCTGCCCCTGCCATTTCATTGTTTACCTTTGAAGTACTTGGTATTCCAACCCAAAGCAATCAAAAATCCCGATTTAGTTCAAAAATCAAGAGTTTTTTTTAGAACTGATTACATATTCCCATTTCTTTGCCTTTTGGTTTCTTTGAGATTTCAGGTTACACTTGAATCTCATTTTCAAGCTTTTCTTCTTTGCTCAAAGGGTAGCAACTTTATTTTTAATGGAAGTACAGGCTTTCGTGTAATCACATGGCACAGAGAGCTGGACCTTTAAAAAGCTGTACCAACATCATGAGAGAATGGCCTCCTCTTTATTATTGGTCCATTTGTCTCCAAAAGGAAAGTTTTGCTGATGCTGGCCACGGGCAGAGAATTCCATATTATACCATGTTTGTTACCCAACAGGCCAATTAACAAGATCATTACTCAAAGGAGTTCCTTTATTAACCTACGATTATTGTTTTGTTTTTGTTTGTTACCTCTTCATCCTCAAAAAATGAAGCTTTGTTAAAATCCTCATAGTCATCAATTTTCAGTATGCTATTACCACTTATGTTTTATATATTCTCCATAATAGATGTGAAGTGTAATTATGTACTGCAGCTCTTTAAACCAGTTGTTTTACTCAGTTATTAAAACAATAACTGGGAATATCAGTGCAGTAGCAAAGGGGTAGTGATCACTAATATCCTTAATTACTCTGGGCCTGTTTTAAGTTGATGGGAATCTTTCCCTTTCTTCTCATCTGGAATGTTTTCTAGTTGCTTTGCCACAGCAGGTGATTACCATGACTGAAGAGACAGACTCTTCATGGTCGTGAGTAGCATGTAACTTCACTGGTTAAGATCCTAGGGGTGTTTTCTTTCGTGAACACTCTTAACCGGGCACCATCACTGGGCAGGAAGTGGCTTTTGTTGTGCCACTTGATAACTTGATATTTGCAACCCTTTATGAGATGGCAGCAGCTTCTTAATACAGTGCCTCAGGAGCAACAGTGGTGGGATTGCCTATGTGTCTTGATGGCCTTAGTTAAAAGATTGTAGATGCGTCAGTCTTCTGGATGTAGACTGGCCACTAGAGGAGGAGAGCACAAGTTACTCTGTATAAGCAGGGGTTTTGCAGGGTTCAGGTTAAGTAGTTACTGGTGAACCCTGACTGCCAGCTTTATTATAAAGATTATTTTAAACTATGATCAGAAATGTTCTAAAATAGTACAATTTAAGGATTAGAGTTATGTGAAACTAGCAATTCATGCTTTGCAAGTAGACACTGATACTTTCAGTAATTGTTTAAATTTAATCCATAAAATAAACTCTTTGTTGAGGTAGTTGCTAAAGCCACAGTAATCAGAGACCTGGATTATGCCCTGTTTTCCCCGGTCAACATACTGTACTGATGTCAGGATGGTAAGAATTCATTTGCCAAGCAAAAGGGTACATTTTCTCCTTGCTGGAATCTTGTCATTTTCACAAAGGAATTTCAGCCTAAACATGTACTTTTCCATACACTTTTCTGTAAAAAGAAAAATAAAATGCACCTCCATCCCCTCCCCGCCCCCCTTTTTTTTTATTTGGTTCTCTGGACTCAGATAAGTGAGTGCATGTGTGATCTGTTTTCTTTTCTCCAGAACCTCCAACTTGTTCCCCAGATCAGTTTACCTGTGCAACTGGTGAGATTGACTGTATCCCAATGGCATGGCGGTGTGATGGCTTTCCAGAATGTGATGATCAGAGTGATGAAGATAGCTGTCCCATCTGCTCCGCAGCCCAGTTTCAGTGTGAGAAAGGGCAGTGCATCGATGCCCGTTTGCGATGTAATGGAGAAATTGACTGCCAAGATAAATCCGATGAGGCAGATTGCGATAGTAAGATTCAGTGTCCACAGCACCTAGCTCTAACACAGACATCCGCCCTGCATTTAAGAGCTTTTTTGCTCTGAAACAAAAATATGTTAAAAATTAGTTGTATGAAACTGAAAGTATCCTGTGATTCTGCCCTTCTCTCTCTGTTTCTGGATCCCATGCTTCACAGCAGAAATTTCCATGTTTGCATTAGTTGTGCTAATTATAAGGTTAGTGGGAGGCAGGAAATGCAGTTCATATTAGAATGTAAATGTAAAAAGAAAAGGTATAAAAGCAAGTTTACTGCAGACCTGGAATAACTGAGACCTGCAATTAATTTTGGTGGGCTGCCCTTCCTTCCTTGATTTTTCACCACTTCTCTGCTTCCGCTATGTGTGCATGCCAGAATTATACACTGTTGAAATTATTTGTGCCTTGCTGACCATTATTAAAACTTTGGATTTTTGAAAACATTTAAATGCTTCACGTTATAATTAGATTTGGACTGAGGATTACATGTGGTGATTTAACCCCTGCTTTTTCTCTTCCAGCAATCTGTCTTCCAAATCAGTTTCGATGTGCCAGCGGTCAGTGCATCCTCAGAAAACAGCAGTGTGACTCCTTTCCAGATTGCATTGATGGTTCTGATGAGCTCATGTGTGGTGAGAGGTCTTTTCTTTGAAATTAAAATGGACTGCATTCAGGCAGCACATGTTGCATTCCTGCCTTGGTTTGAAATGTATAGACTAATGTGTTTGGATGACCTTGAGGCTAAGGTGGACTGACTTAACCATATCTTGCCACTAAACTTAGTCTTGCCCTTTCTTAGGACACAGTCTACAACAATGCAGGTGTGGTTGTAACCTGGGTAGGCTAGTTTTATTCTAGCTAACATGGGTAACAAATACGAGTGCAGGTGTGGTAGTATGAACTTTAAAACAAGCTAACGTAAGTGCAAACACGGAGTCCTCAGCCCCCACGTTGGTGCAACATCTTGCTGAAGCTGCTGCTCTGGGATCCGAGGGGCAAAAAAGGGTGGGGTGGGTGAGCAACAGCACTGTTCAACTTCAAGACCCTGGAGGCACACTGGTGAGCTGGTGGTCACTGAGAGTTCACTAGTTCACTGCACAGACAAAGGGGGTGTGGCTACATGCCTTCCTCCCCACTCCCTTGCCAGATCTGCCCCTGCTTGGCACCATCTATGTTACAAAAACAAGCTCCAGTTTAATTATGTCATGGAATTGCCATGAGTACAGAAAGCTGCATTCTGTACAGCGCAGGTAAGGGGTGAGAACATAAGAGGGACGTTGATGTTTCTACTTAAAACAATCCTAAATTCTGATGACCAGAACTGTATACGAATCACAGCTGTACCTGTGCTGAGTGCCCTGTTTTGCCCTTAGCACTGTTTGCTCTACTATTTTGTGAAGTGCTTTGAGATGGATAAAAGTCATGATGCAGATTCTGTCCTGCCCACAGTTTTATCCTTTGTGTCCCTGGCATCTGGATGTCAAGCTCATAACACTCATAGATAGTGGGGTATGAGGTAAGAGGAGTTGCTGCAGCTAACAAAAGAGGATGCATTTAGCTGAATGTTATAGCTGCTGCTTTTAAAGTGCTGCTTTTGGGATAGAAGTCTTGGTGCTGGCCTTCTGCACAGTGATGTCTAACACGCCCCCCACCCAGTGCCCTCCTCCATGCACTGAGGTGCCCAAAGGCATGCTCCATAGTCACCTGGCAGCTACTCAACAGTAGTTGAACAGTTCCTTCCTGGTATTCAAATGTCCAGTGTAGGGCTTTGCGAGGGTCCCTAAATAACAGGAAAGGGGATGGTCATGCCCTTTGATGTTTGAGCACTGCAGATAAACTGAGTCAGCAGGGGCATTCAGTTGGAGTTCCTGAAGACCCTGAAATTGTGGAACTTTTCCAGTTAACCTGTTGGTGAAGGGCTGGCCCTGCTCAGCCTAATTAACTCCTAGGTGGTTTTGTGTGTGATCCGTCCATGACACACCACAGGAGATCTTTCACTTTATATATGCCAAGTTATTATGTATGAAAGAACTTAAATGCAAAAAAGAAAAAAAAATACAGGAAAAATCCACTTTTCCCGCAAAATAAAAGTGAGAATTATTCTTTAGAGGTCGGAAGTGAACATGTGTAATCCTATGGATTCATTTGATTTTAGAAGAGGCTGTATAAACTCACAGCTGTTCAAGGTTAATTAAGCACTGGAGTGACTTATCAAGAGTTGCGGTGGACTCTACATCATAAGAAATTTCATTTCAAGATTGAGTGTTTTTTCTAAAAGATGCTCTAGTTTTCAAGCAAAAAGTAATCCAAGGGAGTCCTCTAACCAGTGTCATGTATATGCAGTGGTTCTCAACCTTTTTTTGAACCAGGACCCATTTGTAAGCATTGATGGCCAGTCCCTATTCAGTGCCCTTCATTCCCAACCTGCTGCCCCCAGCCCCACAGTGTGTGGGGTAGGTGATGGGTGTGTAAGGGAAGGGGGGGCCCCAAGCAGCCCCTTGAATGGCAGAATTCTGACAAACTGCAAGGGAAAAGTCATGGTTTCCCATGTGTTTCTCCTTAAAAAGAGAATCCATTTTTAAAGTTTGTTGATCCATTTTTTAAATTAGTTCGTGACCTTTTCATATATTCTTGTGACTTACTTTTGGTCTGAAACCCATGGAGAGTGGTGGTTTTCAACCTATGGTCTGCAGACCCCTAGGGGTCTGAAGACTCTGTATAAGGGGGCTGTGAAAGATGACGATGATCAATCAAAAGTATGTTAATACCCACACTTACAATTCAGAGGACTCTGCATCTCCATTTGAAATTTCCAAAGCAGGTCCACAAATTAAAAAAAGGTTGAACACCACTGGACTAGAGGGGTGCTTGCAGACGTAAAAAAACAAATAGTGCTTTCTTTTAAGCTCAGTACAGTCCTGCACCATGCCCCATGCATGCCTAGAAGAGGTAGTACATTACTTCAACCTGGCTCTGCAGTGTCTGTAAAGATTGGGCACTTTAGTGGAGTTTTGTTGGTGTTTTTATCTAATAGATGATTGAATCAGCTTTAGCTAAAAGTGCCAAAAAGCTCCACTGAAGCGCCCAGCCTTTACAGATGCTGCAGAGCTGGGTTCAAGTAACATGCTGCTGCTTCCAATAAAGCTTGTTTTGTTTGATTTTGGACTTATTCTATGAAGCTATGAACCAACAGAAAATTAAAGTAACATGTATATAGCCACCCAGCAGGTCCCATTCGTCATCCAGTAATGAAAGGGTTCATCAGTGAATGTGATGGGCATAATTCTCAAAATTTGGTAAATAAATAGGTTAGTAACTTCTTACTGCTTCTTGCCCTTCAAGGATACTTTCTTCCAACATAACATATATTATCATATAAAATGTCTGTGGAAGTCACTACAATGGATTCATTTTCCTGGCTAGTCAAATGTGTATTGGCGTATGGATGTAGTTGGATTCTGTTCTGCTAATGATTTGAATCTCCAGTGAAATAAACATTGGAATGACACCCAGCATTTATATAAAAAAATAAAGGACTGAAGATAAGTAGTCTTGAAAGCTTTCTTCTCTTGTCACATAGCACAGTTTACCCGATGTTCTCTTTCTTACCTTAAGGTTGCCCAATGAAGAGCCAGGTTCTGTAGTACAGTCCTCTGGCTAGCCTCCTTCATATGGTTCTGGTAGAGCCTACGGTAACTGCAGGGCCCAGTGTGCACTACTTCATTTTCAAATGTGCTGCAATACATCCTGTTTTTTCTTTTACAAAGGAGGTGCCCATTCTGAGTGGGACCATTCGCTCAGGCCACAGGTGTGTGTGTAGCTCCAAAGCAGATGTAATCTTTGGGCATGCAAGGCTTGATCATGCCAGTAGATACATTGTAAACACTACAGGAAGATATTTTTGGCAGCTCACTTTTCCTAGTTTAAAAAGTTTATTTCACTGCTGTTGGAGCAGCGTGCTCCATTTTTTAAAGGGATACAGGGATCTCAAAATTCATTCAGTTTAAAAACTAGGTTAAAAGTGATCATAAGGATACCCCTGTGACAGGGACATCTTTGTGGGTTCACAGTTTTATTTTTCTATTTTTTGTAAATGGTTTCATTTTAGTTTAATAAGCAAGGGGACCACATGAAAGTGGAGTCAGCAACCTCAAATGTTTTCACAGGCACAGAATAAACAAACTGGAAAAATATTTTTTCCCTAAACTTTCAGGCTTTAGTGACCTCAGGACGTTTCTTTCATTACTAATAGGCAAATGCATATTCTAATATAATATAACATAATTACAATACAATACAGTGTTCAGACAGAAATGTTCTTTTTAAATGTCATGACAGATCCTTATAAAATTCCAGTCACTTTTCATTTTTCCTCAGAAGTCATCTGCAGCCATTTAAATATCACAGACCCACTAAAGAAAATTATCACAACCTGGCTATGAAAGTTAAGCAAGCCCCTTCATTCCTCATGTGTTCAGTGAAGGGGTTCATAGTTTGGTCCAGGCTCATGTGAAACTCAATGGCTTTGGCTGAGTTTTGAGTTCTTGTATTTATATGTATGCTTGTGTGAAAGAGAGCAATACCAGGACTTTGCTTTTTGCCCTTTTCACTTAAGATTCTCAGAACACTTTCATTTCCCCCAAAAGTACAAAATATTGTGTGACGGTTGAATTGGCACAAATGTAATTGCCAGGTTAGGTTTCGAGACCTACCCCACCCATGGAAATTCTTTTAGAACTTACTAAAGTTATTTCTGACCCTAATCACTCCTGAATGATCAGAACTGAACCCTGTCACTGATGCAGAACTAAATGTTGACTCATTGATGCTTCCTGAATCTTGGACCTGCATAGTTTTCAGAGGAAAATTCCTTATCTTTAGGGAATAAGAAACTCTTCTTAGCCTGCTTCTATTTTATGGCAGTTGTTTCCAGCTGCTAAGAAATGTAAAGTGTTAGAAGTTCCAATACAGGTGGTTACATTGGCAAAGCATGGCTGAAGTGGTGAAAGGAACCTGATAACACTACAGTCCATGTATGTAGTAGGAAGAGGAGGTATATAAGAGGCCCAGGGAACACTTTGTGTGTATAAGAGTGTTTAATGTACAATATTAATGCAGTTTGCTGGGTAAATGTTCATAAGATACTTCTATTTGACTCCTGAACAGCATCAAATACATCAATTCAATGCTTTTCTTTCTTTCTCTTTCTCCTTCCCCAACCCTTTGCAGAAAAAAATAAGCCACCTGCAGATGAGCCTCAGCCTCACAGTAGTGCTATTGGACCTGTGATTGGTATCATACTGTCCCTTTTTGTCATGGGAGGAATGTATTTCGTTTGCCAGAGAGTAGTATGTCAGCGCTATGCTGGACCCAATGGACCTTTTCCACATGAATATGTCAGTGGTACCCCCCACGTCCCTCTTAATTTTATAGCTCCAGGGAGTTCTCAGCATGGCACTTTTACTGGTAAGGATGGTAAGGACCCTGCATCTAATCAGTACTATTGTATTACTTGGATTTTATTTTCATAGGGTACTAATTGAGGGGTAGAATTTCAGGGGCAGAAAAGCAAGTTAGATGCTGGTGAATCCATTAACTTTCAGTCTGACTTTGGCATATAATGGCCTCTTGGTCCAGGTTTTCAGAAGTTTTTAGGCAAATAGGATCATCTCATTGTCACCTTACAGAGCTGAGCTGACACCTGTGTGTGAGTCTGCACCTCAGACATTTTGAAAGTGCCCCCCTTTATACCTATTCTGGTGTTGTATAAATAAGCCCTGTTACATAGATATAGCACTTTTCACCTTGGAATTCTCTGCAGACTAGCCTTATTCACTAGAAGTAGAAGACAGAGGAGGGTCTTATGGTTTTAAGATTTAAAAACTTTTGACAGAAATCTAATAAGAACTGTGCTAAGACATCATGTGTATGTCGTTACTGCAGTTACTCAGGTTCTTGCTAAGGGCTAGGGACAGAAATTACATATAAAACAGTATAAGTGATCAGAAACCAATTCAAATCTGGAACACAACAGAGCTAGGGACAGACATTCAAAGAGCTTGAGCCTGAATTGATTCAGTCTTTGCAGGTTAGTGTAATCTGGCTAGACTGAACTGGTTTGTAACTGGACAAACATTCTCTCTGGAGTGAGGAAATTCAGGCATATGCCTGCAGTGGCTCAGGCTAGAAGCCCGGAGGCACTAGAACAGCCCTCCCTTCCCTTGCACACTGCTGAGCTGAGAGGGACATGGCCAGGCCCCACGGGATGCTTTGATTAGGAAGGTCTACCTGCACCATCCCGGGCTTTTCCCCACTGGCTGCTCAAGGGGTGGGAGTGTTACCAGACCCAGCCCCCTGCTAGCACTCTGAGGCAAGGGGGAAGTATGCAGTGCATTGCATCTGTTGATGATATGGAGCTTTTCAGTCTCTCTCTCCCTGCTTCTTTATGCTGTCTGCAGGAAACTGACAGCAAGCAAGCCAGCAGGGGGCCAGCAAAACAATAGTCTCTTTCCATTAGTTCAAACTCTTCTTAAACAGCTTACCAGCTGACCTGCTGATTAGCTCCAAAAAGCCCTAAGTGGGTCACTGGTCTGTCTGCCTGTCCCAGTGTAATAGAAGACACACACACACAGATACCTTTTGGCATTAGTTAGCATACTACATGCCTAGGGTCCATGGGTCTGGGGTCTGTGCTGTGGAAAATGGGGGGTGGGGGTAGGGCAGGGGGAAGCCAGGCAGACCCTGCTGTGCCTGCAGTCTCTGCCAGAGCTAAAGTAAGGGAACAGAAGGGAGGGGTGAGCTCTGCATTAGAGCAGAGAGCCCCACCCAGCCCAGAGAGCACGGTGGGGGAGTCTGGGGGCCTTTGTATAAACCATTTTAACCCAAATCAGTTAAGTCTAATACTACATTCAACCAGGTTTATCTCAAACCAGTTTCAGCCATTTTCAAACTGGTTTATGCACACTGAACATCTGTTCTGTTACAAGTTTCAACTCATTTCTGATCACTTAAGTTGGTTTATGTGCAATGTCTTCCCTAGCCCAGGAGTTTAGTGCACACAGATCGCTTTCAAAATGGCCAAAACTGGTTCAAGATAAACCTGGACGGGTGCAGTATCAGACTGAACTGATTTAGGTTAAATCAGCTTATTGAACCTGTCCCAGATCCTCTCTAGATTCAAATCAACTCACAGTCCCTCAGAGTCCCAGGATGCTTTGCACCTCCCCTGCAAACCTCCCCTCATGGGGTGGCCTAGATGTTGCCCCATCACTCCTCCCAGCTGCACTCATAATGTTTTTACCTGATTTTGGTTCTTCAGACCCAGAGTAGCTGGCCCATCTGGGAGCATGGGTTAGAGAGCCTCCCACTTTGCAGTATGGATGCAAGCTAAAGCAGTGAATCTCAGTAGGCCACCAGTGCATCTCAGGAGCTCACCCCCTGTGCCTGGGACAGAAAGGTTCTCCTACAGTTCTCTGGGGAAGAGTAGAACAGTCATCTTACTGCAGCACAACGAATGTGAAATATGCCACAACTGTATATGTATATGTAAAAAATGTAACTTATGTGCAAAAATCCCAACAACACATACAGATTTGTGTAGCATCATGATGACACAGTAGCTTGGGTCTGACTTGTCAGTGTGGCTGCCCTATCCAGGCTGGGCTGAGGTAATTGGCACCTGGGCTACTTTGCAATGAAAACAGATCCCCTAGTTTCAGTGCCTGTCCCCACCATAGACTTCCTGCATGACCTCAGGCAGTTCTCTTTATCTCTCTGTGCTTTAGTTCCCCCATCTGTAAAGCAGGATTCTTCCCTACCTCACAGAGGAATTCACAGGATAAATCAGTTGATGTTTCTAAGGTACTCAGTGCTATGACCACAAGGATATAGGACATAAAGGTATATGCATGGACTCGGGCAACAAATTACAGATTGTAAACTTCCCACAAGCATTACACTAAAAAGTTAAGTTAAATCTGTTTTAAAAGAAATAGTAGTTAATATTTTAAAATATAGATTTTACAGGGTAGCAGTGTGAAGCAAACTCTGAGAAGAGGGATTCCCTTAAATTATTCAGGGAGCCAAATAATAGAGTTTCTTGTGTACCTTACCAGTAAAAAGCAAAATATATGGTCATTTTCTGGTTCAGGTGCAACCAAGCCATGCCCCTGCTGTGTGTCTGAAGCATCTGTTTTTCTTAACAGCTGGAGATTAGATACAGGATAAATCTAAAGTCCACTTAAGAAGTGTGGTTTTGTCTCATACGTTAAGATGTGCTAGCTATGGCTTTCCCATAGCCATAAATGTGGAAACTGTTGGATAGCTTCCCTTCCTCCCATATTTACGCATTGTTACTATGATGGAATTTCAGAATTTAAAAGGTAGGATGTGGAGATTTACCAGCAATTTAAAGAAGAGTTCTCCAAGCTCTTAGGAAGCGAAGCATACCAGGTCATGTTGTTAATGTACTGATGTCTCAGAACCAATAAGGACATCAGCAAGGACACACACAGCTAGTTAAATACATACCAAAGCCTCACTCTCAGGGAATTAAGAGCACTGTACTGGTGCTAATGCAGGTGAGATCAGGCGCACTTGCTGCCATAACCTACACTAGACAGAACTACCTGTGACTTTTACTGCCAAGTAGTGGGCAGTAGAAAAATAACCTGACAGCCTGTAGGTGCCAATGGCTTTGTGCAAAAGAGCACTTTATCAGATTACTATAATTAGTCCTGGCAGAGGAACTATTGTCAAAAACTTGTGGAACTGAAATCCACTCCATGATAGGGTACACTGGGCTCCCTAACCTTAGTCAGCAACCAGTCTAGGGGCGGAGCCCTGATAGATGGACAAATGGATGATCTCCTTTGCTCCGACACTTCCTGGGACCAAGCTAGGGCCAAACGCACTGGTTTTCCCTTTGGATTACACCAGCAAGACTGAAGGGGACACTGCTGTATAGGCAGCTGAGTGTCTTCATACACACTGCCCAGGCTTTTGCACCCTGGTCACCCCAATGTTGCTTTGTCTTTCAAGCAAGGTTACACTCAGCGAGTTGATGTCTCACTCAGCATAATTCTGTTGTCTCGTGAGAGACAGATGTCATTGCCTACTACTAATCCCTAGCCTCTGGAAGGCAATCAGCCTTGTAAGCAACCTGGCATTGTGGTGTTGCTGCTTGTAGTAAATATTTTTAAGTTACTAACATTAAGAAGTTTTGGGTAGGGAACTAAGAGATGAGGAAACTCAGGTGAAACCTTTGCTGTGGTGGCTTTCATTTGTGTCCATTTCACATGCACCCATTTCAGGTGCATTTTAAAATTAAGATTAATATTTATCTCCAGTAGTTTTATACTTAAAATTGTTAAAATAATACCAGGTCTTAGTTTTAACTTCCTGTATTTCAGTACAGGAGACTGGAGTTGTGTTGTCACTTAGGCCAGGAACAGACTTTGCATTGGTCCTGGAACAAGTTGTGCCTGTGTTCATACAGAAAAATTCCGGGATTGGCATGTACACATATCGTCCTTCTGATCAGGGTTTAATGAGCACCTGAATGTACTATCATTCTTCTGCTATTGATTCAATTATACTATCCTAAGACAACTGTTCAAATGCACTTTACAATGTCTTAGGACAAACATTTAGCATTTTTTATCCCATGAACCTATTTTAGGATTTGTTCTGGGACACCAAACATGACTGTGTGAATGATAGCACTTCATCCTGGGAGAAAATGGCTTCTCCCAGGACAAATGTGATGTCTGTTTGTAGTCATACACATCAAGGGGTCCATTCTCAGCCAACAGAAATTCTCACAGCTTTGTGTGGTACTGTAACAGTTTATAACAGGTGAGAACCTGCCTTTAGCTGTTGAAACTCTGGAGAAAGAAGAAACTGTAGGGGCCATAAGGCTAGGAGCAGATACATGCTATTTGTTGCGGTTGATTGTAAAAATAATATAAACTGTATAGGTTGTGTTATCAGAAATGAAACACCAGGTTTAGAATCAGTAAAAAATGCATTACAAAAACTTCTGAACTAACGTCCAACCCAGATATTTTCCTAACTAATAAAAAGTCTTATGGGAACAAGCTGATAGCTCTGTTGTCACAATGAATGTATGATACATTATCTTATCTGTGTACATATAAAGACTAGAGCTGGGTTAGAAAGTGGGGTGATTTCCCACAGACTTTTGACAATTTTAATTTTTTTTAAAAAGGAAACCTTATCTTTCATCAATATTTTCATGACAAAAATGTGGGGGGGCGGGTTCATCCTGTTCTGTTTTTAAAAAATGGGGAGAGGAGGAGAATTGAGCTTTTTTCCCCTCCAAAACAACGAAATTCTCTGCATAAAAAGCAAGTACTTTTCAAAACATGAATTAATCATCAAAGACCCTACTTTTGCTCAGAAACCATGCAAAATCCTTGACCAATTTTGATGAGATGGCTTTATTGTCCAGCCCTTAGGGAATCCTTTCTGCCCTAGCTCAGGGCAGTTGTGAGTCGTTATATATGCTAAAACTGTTACTTTGGATTGTGGCATGGCAGTTTCCTTTAATTTTCATAGGCAATAGAGGATCCCAAACCAAATAATCCATGCAAATTCTTGAAAAAAGATATAACAGGGGATGTTGCTAATAGCAAAGAAAGGTTTAGTTCTTAATACTCTGAAACTCAGTCACTTTCCCTATTAAGACATTCTTCACAAAGAATGAGGATGTTGAACATATCTTCTGTATGTTGATCTGCACGAGTTGAGATTCCAATTGTGTGTTACAAGGATAGTTCAGCAGAGGCATAAGGCTCTTTCAGCATCTGGGGAGGAGGGGAATTTTGCCAGCCACTGGAGAGGAGAGGGGGAGTGGAGTCCAATCTGCCCCAGCCCTCCTTACTTGGGTGGTGGCTGCTGTTGTAGTAGTGTGGACTTGGGCTGCTGCGGCTAAGAGACAGGCAGTGGTGTGGACTCCCCAAGGGATGCTTCTGGTGCCTCATTCACTCCTTCCATTAGGCACAGGGCCGTCTGTCCCATGGTAAGGTCCCCTCAGAGTAGGAAGAGGTCATACTAAAGCCCCCTTCAAGTCAGTGCCTGGGACTGGTACCTTGCTTACCCCCAGCCCTGTCTTAGTTCTGCTACTGCAGATCATAGCATGGTTCCCTAATTTTGATTCCTAGTCTTGTTCTGCTTCCATGCAGGTATCTCTTGTGGCAAGTCTATGATTAGCTCCATGAGCCTCATGGGAGGAAGTAGCGGTGCCCCTCTTTATGACCGAAACCATGTTACTGGAGCCTCTTCTAGTAGTTCATCGAGCACGAAAGCCACTTTCTACCCACAGGTAAGTCTTAAAAAGGTACATGACACCTTCTCATTTGTAGCCATCAGTGGACAAATTAAAATTTGTACTACTAGAGTAGCACTAGTAAAGACTGTTCTTGTTGTTTAGGGAAAGGACAAACAGAAATGAGCTTAATTTGCAGCATAGATTTAGGTTGGAGCTTAGGTAAAACTTTATAACTATGAAGATAGCTAAATACTGGAACACGCTGAATAGGGATGTTTTAGAATCTTCTTCAGTGCAGGTTTTTAACAGCAGATTAAACCTCTGACAAGGGTAGTCAATGCTTTATCCTGCCTTAATGCCAGTGGGGTGGAAGATTTCTTGAGGTCCTTGCCAGCCCAAGATTTCTAGCACCTGAAGTCTTAACACAGTGTCCACTGAATTTAGAGAAAGTTAGTTAATTTATTCCATTGTGTGTGTCCCCCTTCCTGTAATTTTTTAAATATTTTGTTATTAAAGGGATGCTCTTCAAGGACATTCCAGTCCATTTTTATTCTTGCGCCCTGGCTCCTTGCAAATATCTCTTCATCTGTCCCTTGTGAACTCTGATGTCGTTGGCCTGATGGTATTTGGCACTGCATAATTCAGCAAGCACACACAGGAGCAAAAAAACAAACAAGACGCAACAGGGGCTGGAGAAAATGCTTAAAAAATAAGCTTGGCTTGCTCTTTATCCAACAAGTTGTGCTTCGATTCAGAAAATCAAATGCAAACACTGGAAAAACAAATACCAGAGTATGATACCAAGTTTTAAATGCTGGCTTTTCAGCAATGGGTTTACTCTTAATTTTTGGATTTATTTGACTTACCCATGGGAAAATGACAGATTCTTAGTCCCTGAACCAGATTTCTTTAAATGAAAAAGTACCCCTCAAGGAAATAAAAATGAGGAAATCCATGATAAAAACTGATAGAAAAAGGAACACTGGTGGTATGTGAGAGGAGGGAGGTGAGAGGATAATTTTTGCTGGCATCTTACTATACAGTCATTTTTCTTCCCCTAAGCATTGCAAGCGTTTGATTTCTCCATTAATGTGAGCTTTCAGTACCAACTACTTTTAGCGTTAGTTGCTTTGACAGAAGTAATTATGTTGGGAGCCAAATGAGTATGTAGGTATGCATGCAGTTGTGTTTACATTTAAACAGTCAACACGTTGTAAATCAAAAAAAGCATTTGAGAGCTTGTTTGTTTTCTTTGTCTAACAGCAACTGTAAACTTGTTTCTTAATTTTAAAGAATGTAAAGGTGGAGAAAGGGAATTGTGCAAACAACTATGAAATGTCTAGTGGTTCCTGCTTTATGGGAAACTTGGGCTTGCTTTCCTTTCCTGGTTGCTTGCTCACTTAGCCATGAAGGAGTCATTCAAGAGTTTTATTGATATCTGGAACTCCAGCTTACCAATCCTTTTAATTAGTTAATGGTGGAGGACAGAATTAGCTGGATGGTTTCATGCCAGAAACTGGTGAACTGGTCACCTACTTGTAAAAAGGATCACTTCAATCATTTAATTAATTAGTTCTCAACCTTTCCAGGCACTCTTCCAGCACTGTTGGTGCTGCCTCAACTGGCTTCAGTGCTTTACAACCAGGTGCTGCTGCCTCCAGATATACAACTGCCCCACATGCCTGTCACTCCTCCTGCAACAGGGCTCTGCAATCGGCCTACAGCAGGCAGAAGCTGGCTCAGGCTGTAGCCTTCCTGATCCAGGTGGAACTGTCCCCTGAGCCTCTGTTTCCAGCAGGAGCACAGCTCAGGAGGGCCTGGACTGGGAAAGGCTACAACCCGAGCCTGCTCCTGCTGGCTTGAGACTGATCAGAGATCCCTAATGCACACAGGGCAGTTTTACGTAGCTGCCACCATTACTGCGGCATCCCTGAGGGGGTTTTGCTGTACCGTGTTTGAGAACCACTGACTTCAACAAATCTAAACAAGAGCGCCAGTGTGCTGGTGTTTGCACAATTATTATAAGAGTATTAACTATATTAATTTAGAAACAAATACAGTTAAAGCACCATCACCCCAGCATTGTTTATGTCTATATGGCTTATTCACCTTAATTTACACAAGCAAGTTACACCAATATAAGTGCCTAGATTATGTATGCATAGCTGTGTCTAAAACTAGGTGGTTGTACAACTTCAGCTGAGGTTCAGAAAGTGATATAGCAGTCTGTAGTTGAGCCCTTGACTATTTCTACTTTGCCATCCTTCACTTTGTAACTGAGACCATGTTACTAGTGAAGAGACAAACTTCAGAACACAGGATGTGATGTTTGAAGCACTGAGTAATAAAATTTATTACTAGAGATCAGATTGGTTGAAGAGGAAAATGGCACTGTGCCTCTAAGCATTGTCTGTAATGTTTTTCACCCTGTCATCCCACAGTTCTGGCAGTTTCAAACTGAGCAGGAAAGAAATATTCAACGCTGTAAATTGCCACTAGGTGATTAGGGTGTAGATTGGATAAAAATAAGTGGTGGTATTTCTCCCACACTTGCCCCTCAGCTCTGATTCCATCTATGTTGCAAGATCTGCCAAAACAGGAACCTATTCCCATTAGGTTGGGCAGCTCTGTGTAACTCCCACTAAAGCAGTGGCTCCCAGAAGTTCAGTCCCCCTCTATAGGTCACCACTTGTTACAGAGTCTGTGGGTTATCTGCAAGGATTGAACACTGGTTTCCTGAATCTAGAAGTCTGAGCCTCTACTATGAGGCACGTGAGCTTGGAGTTTGGAGCAGACCAGTGGTCACTGGTCACAACCAGTGTAGATGCTTTACCCACTGGAGGACAGAGTCAAACCATCTCAGCTTGAGCTATATGAGCAATACTGGCAGGAGGAGAATTTAGAGTGGTAGTTCAGAGAGATCACAAGGTGATGGCTGACCAGTTGTGCCAGGAAGTCAGTAGTGTAAATGATGGCAGGGGTGGCTGAGCAGCCCTGGTCACCACCCTTGTGACCCTGTTTTGGCCCATTATGTTCTGGTATCTAACTCCCACAGTTTTTAAGCTAAAATGACAGAGAAGCCTGTGAGGAGACAACTCTGAGCATACCCACCTCAGATCTTCTTTATAGTCATTCTGGGTACAGCACACACACCCCAGTGGTGTTGACTGATGTTCTCTTGATCCAGGGCCATATCTGTATAAATCAGCAATGCTCTATTGATGTCAGTGGAGCTCTGCCAGCTTACAACAGCTGAGGATCTGGCCCCAGGCATCATGGTTGCTATTGTGAGGTCTGCCTGCTGCTGCCTTCAGTTTGAATTGTGAATTGTTGCCAATGCTGCCCCAATAGGAGCAGATGGAGCTGCACTTGAACAATCCTAGAGTGTGGCCTTAAGCAACTGCTTATCTTTAATATCTACAGATGCTACTGTGGGGAAATGTTCACTGGTCCTCCCCTACCCTGTCTTTTAAAAAGTGTATGCAAGGATATTCATATCAGTACTGGCCCCAAAAGGCCTGGTTAGGAACCAGGGCTTCATTGTGCAAGGTACTCTACAAACACACAAGAAAAAGGCAGTCTCTACAGAGAGTATAAGGCAAGAGAAAACAGATGGAGACAGACAGATGAGGGAATACAAGGAGGCAGTATTGATCAGTGCAGTAGGCTTTGGCCTGTGGAAGAGAACAAGGTCTGTTTCTGTGTGGGAACTTGTCAGTGCATTGGATGCTTTGTTTCTCCTGTGAGTTATTAGAAATCAAATGCCCTCAACTCAAGCATAAGAGTATTAAGCTGCTCAAGTCAGTGACATCCTGACTCCCTAAATTCATCTGCTGCTGTTGCCTTTCTCCTCCTGCCTTGTAATGCCAAATATTTGGTTCTCTTCTACCCTGCAGCAGCTGCATTTCATTGGTGCCCAAAGTGATCCCCTCCCTACTTTACCATGGTGGGAAAGCCCACTGTGGTTGTAGAAAAGAATCTCCCTCAGATCTCTTGGAAGAAACAAAGTGTTGTTATTTTATTTATATTTTATAAACGTCGGAGATCAGATGTCTCTTCCTGCTGCTGGGGGAGGGGCTGTATACAGAAGAAAGTAATGAATACCTAGCGGCACATTCCCATCTTACTGCTCAGTGATTTACAGCCATCACTCCCTAGGCACTGGGAGGTGACGTGGTACCCATTCAAATTGTGGTTAATTTGAGCTGTGCTAGAAAGAACATGAAAAACACACAAAAATTATGACTCTCTTTGTCCCTGTATAAAAGATGAACAAACTGGAATCTCAAAAGGTGGAAGGGGGCAGGTTTGGCAATGCCAATGTATGCTTGGGTTCATCTTCAAACATGATGTGTGGGGTTTTTTGCCTGTTAAGTGCTGCCAATAATGAATTAGTCATATACTATATACATTGTGAAGGGGGAGGGGGGAAAGATTTTGCCCAACTACTGTGATTTCAGACGTGCTGTAAAAAAGATGTTGTAGAGAAAACATGGAGCTGGACTAATTCTTGTAAAGGAGTTAGGACTCCTTAATCCTCCACTGATTGGCAGAGAATTGGAGTTCAGGGAGTGGAAACTGGGAGGCTGCAGTTCCCACTGGTGACTCTGAGACACCAGCAGTCATAAAGGAAACATGCATTCTTCGTTAAGAAGTTGGGTTCAGATAGAAAATCTAGTCCTACTGGGACCTTTCCTGACAGTAGGCAAGCTGCATACATAGCAGAAGAGAATCCATCCCTCCACTGGAGTAACCATTGGTTGAAATTCTGTGGCCTGCACTATGTCAGAGCCTGGACTAGAAGACCACAGAAAGCATTTCTGATCTTAAAATGTATTAATTCTTTTGAGCTACATGTAATAACATAGGAGGTAAGAATAGGATTGCTATGGTAGTGACAGAAAGAAAACAAAATGCTAAACATAAGTAGAGTTGTGCAATTAATTCATTCAGATCTCTGCCTTGTTTTTATCCTGCACAGATTTTGAACCCACCTCCTTCCCCGGCCACTGATCGCTCCTTATATAACACAGAGATGTTCTATTCCTCAAACATTCCTTCGACGACAAGATCTTACAGGTACTGATCAAACTGAAAGCTTGGCATTTTCTTGCATCAATATCTCTTCGGTTTTACATCTGAAACAAAAAGTTCCCATTTCAGAAATTTACCTTTTAAAGGGAAAAGACATTGAGTTTTTTTTGTTTACACCTTCTTTGATAAATAACACACCAGTGTTGGCATGTCAAACATAAGGTCTATTTATGTGTGCTTTTTTTCCTAATGCATTGGTTTGGTTCCAAAAAATTACATCAGGGGAGTGCGTGTGTAAAAGTAGTATTAGAAGTGGGATCCTGAAGTCTTTTGTTGGCAGATTGAGGGTTAAAATGCAACCCAAATGGTTTGTTTCCCTTAAAAGCGGCTCAACATCCTGTGCAAAATGAGACTGGTGATGTCATAGCACTGTCACATGGTATGAAGTGTCATCATGTTCAAATCATTGGGATTTATTTTGTCTCAGAACTGAATTTTCTCACCTGTGGCTGAGATTACTGAGTGTTGTAGAGTGTACTTATGTTGTAGGGAAAAATATTTCCTCCCATCACAGGAATTGCTCGGTGAGGCTAAATGGCCTGTATTAATTAGGGGAGCAGAGTAGATGGTTCTGGCCTTTTGAATCTACAGATCTACTTTGTGTTGGGCTAGGAGTGAGCCAGGGGAAGGGAGCATGTATTGTTGCTGCTTGTATAGGCTGGGATTTTCAGAGAAACCTATAGGAGGTAGGGTGCTAAATCCAACTGAAATTCAATGCTTCCAGGCACCTAGTTCTGTTGGGCTCCTTTGAAAACACCAAACCTATTCCTTGGTTTGGCCTCTGGATAAACAGAGGTCTTAATGCAGATGCCTTTTCATCCATGGTTTAAAATTTGTGCTGTAGTATTTTTAATGAGCTTTAAAGCATAGCTAATACCCAGCCATTAATTTTTCAGGCCCTACCTTATACGAGGGATAGCTCCACCCACAACACCATGCAGCACAGATGTGTGTGACAGTGACTACACCACAAGCCGGTGGAAGACCAACAAGTACTACATAGACCTAAACTCAGACTCGGACCCTTACCCCCCTCCCCCAACACCTCGCAGTCAGTACATGTCGGCAGAAGAAAGTTGCCCACCATCTCCTGCTACAGAGCGAAGCTACTTTCACCTCTACCCCCCTCCACCATCTCCTTGTACAGACTCCTCATGACCTCATCAGAAGGAACTTGTCTTTTTCTGTAAATATTTTTAAATATGAACAAAGATTTAAAAATATATATTTTATGATTTTAAAAAAGAAATAGGGGTGGGAGTTTTAAGAAAAAAAAGAAAAGGAAATGTGAATAAAAAGGGGTGGGGTGGGGTGGGCCTGTGAAAATGTGTACAGTGGAAGAATATTTATAAATTTGAGGTTTTTTTAACTTAATTTCCATTCTTTTGTGCCATATTTGCCTTTTTTTTAATTGAAGTCATGAGATTGACTTTGACTTTCAAGGGTTTGGGGGTGGGGGGACGTGGAATGTTGAGCCTTGTAGGGGGGTTTTAAGTCACGTTTTTAATTCTGTAAAGTATGTGTGTAATTCTTTTATTAATGTGACAAAGAAGTGATCAGTGGGAGTGGCACGCTAAAAAGAGAAAGTGATTAGCAAGGCTGACTAAAGATTTATTTGAAAAAAGCGCACAGCATTTTTGATCCCAAAACTTTTCATCAAAAAAATCACCAAAATTGTGGGGGGGGCTGGTTTGGGAAAATTAATTAAAAATGTAGAACCCTCTGTCCTGAATGCTGTCTCTTGCAACCAAACTGGTAGCTTCCCAGAGGAATCTATGCACTAAAGCAGACCTGGGTTCTGAATCTTTCGCTCAACATTTGGCACTCTCCCTGGTTTAACTCGGTAAAACAAGATTTTCCATCCCTAGCAGCCTTCCATCCCATCCCTAGCTGCCACTTCCTTCAGGGTGGGCATGTGCCTGGCCATAGACCAATAACATGAGAGAGACTATGGGGTCAGGCAGGAAAGAGCTGCAAAGGCCAGTTTGTTTTCTCCTTCCTAAAAAATTGGTATCAGTTCAGTTGCTTCGGTCTCCACCAAATCTGGAATTCATAGTCTGTTTCCGGGTCTTTATCCCCACCGCCACAGCCTTTGTAAGTTCAGCTCTGTGAATTACTTCAGTTCCAGATGTCCAGATCCCCACATGGGTTATTCCATTGATATGTTAGTTTGTATTTATTTAAAATGGGAAGTTTTAAGATGAAATCTATAGAAGATTGTATAGGTAGCTACTTAAAACAAAAAATCCATTCAAGCACATGTGATTTTAGTCATGGTCTTAGGAAAATTTGCCAGAAAATGAGTTTAACTTCACTAAGAGGCAGCAAGAATTAAGAGACCCTCTTTAATGTATGTTTTCTCTTTTTGAAACATATACAAACTGCTGTAATGCCAGGACAATGCCACCAAGAGGCCTGTTTCAACATTTAGCCCTCAGCCCTTACCTGGACATCTCTGAACTTCTCTCACTGGACCTGGAGTCATTAACTTTTTTTTTCTCCTTGCTGTAATAAAAAGGCATCATATGGTATTTTCAGAAACTCAGTTCTTACATTGATAGCCAAGATGTGGACATGTGATCAAGGCACACTAAGGGAAGAGCTGGGGAGTCTGTTTCTGCAGCTGTTTTTACAGCTGCTGATCCACAAATGAATTGGGCCTTTGACAGCTCTGACACTGTTGACAGCAGTGAAAACTTTTACTTTTTGAACTCGAATTCAATTTTTTTAGCAAGTCTCTCTTTTTTTAAAAAGTGAGTGAAGATGCAAATGGGAGAGAATCCTATACACTGTAGTCAAGTACAGTACGGTCAAGTCCGTCACCCACTCCTGATGGATTTTGATTCACAACCATCTGATCCTGCTCTGTTCTCATATGTTGCAGCAAGCTCTTCCTGCTCTTGCTTCTACAGGAATAGATTTTTGTTCGCCACTATGGGTGTGTTACTAAAACTTGCAAGAGGGACTTGGCTTTATTCACCTACACCATAAAATTCCCAGCCTTTCATATTTGAATTTGGTCCAGAAAAGAGGCTCACTACTTGCAAAGAGAAAGAGAGAACAGTGTATCAGGATCTACCATAATTTTTCAGGTCTGGCCTTTATTAGGAAAATTGCAAAATGTTTATTTTTCCCCATGAACCTTAGCGGTTCTGCAGTATGTCAGGAAAAGGAGGACATAGTATCTGTTAACCTTTGAGTGACTTGTGGCAGATCTCTGAATAATAGTGTGAACCCTTTGGGTAAATGAAGACCATGCTTCATATGAACACATTTCAGTTATTGAGATTGCAAATGCAAGCTAATGACTGCTTATACATATTGTTTCCTTCTTAGAAATAAGGGCTTGTTGTGTATTTTACAGCAGTTGGAGAGAAGATTCTAGTTTCTCATGTTTTTGTCTTTAATTTCGTGCATGACCATCATTCTTCTTTTGTAATGAATCCATTATTTTAGCTATGTCACATAGTTCTTGCTTAGGAAACTGCAATGTTACATTTCCTGTGTTCTTGTGATGACACTGGATGCAATACTACATGGATGTTTTATAAACCACTGATCATTTAAAGAGAAAAACCACACTTTTTGCTTTATCCTAACCACTCTGTCCGAAGATTAGTATCCTATGAGGACGTTTGGGATTAAATTTGAAGGAACTGTAGCAATTGCTGAGACTTACTGAGTTCTTTGGGGTCAAATTCAGATCTGGTATATGATTTGCATTGGCCCTAACTGTTTAAAACCTGGGAAACGCTTCTGAGTGTGTGTGAATAAACCAAGGCAATGTGGTGGTCGACAGCCTAGTTTCTAATTTCTGAGCTCCCTTATTAGCTTGCTGAGAAATTACCTTATCTGAGATGCTTGAGGTCAGTATCTGAGATTATTGTAAAAATTCCACCCTGCTCTATTATCATTGGTTTAAATACTGTATCCTTAAAAAAATAAGTATTTTCCCTAAATAATAGAATATAGACATTGTTTCTGATTACTGAAAACTGCATACATCTTGCATAGGGTTCCCACAGCAGCACTGTCAGAGATGAAGACCTATTTGAGAAAGAGGAGATTCTTCTTGGAAGTATGTCATAGTTTGTTCCTAGTGCGATAGGTTTCCTACCTTGTAAACTCTCAGTTGCTGTGGCAAAACAACAGGTGTGATTTTCCTCTAAATCAGTGAGGGAGAGAGCTAGAGAGGATTTGTTAGGTAGCAAATTATGACAATTCAGCATTGTCTGAGAGGAAACCAAAACGTGCAAAAGTACTTTTTGATAGCTTGTATATGTATAATTTTACCAACCAAGCTGACTTAGGGGAAGATGACAAGTGTTTTGAATTGTCTTGCCAAAAACCTGCAGGGAGATGCATGCATTTAGATTGCCTCCTTTTGAGCACCTGAGGGCTTAAATCAGTTTAGCCTTTAAGTTTTATATTTTTATTGAGATTATGATGCACTATTGCAGTATATTATCACTTCAGATAATTTACATTAAGACAGCCGCATCTCTGGAGAAGAACTCTTAATCCTGTGCCATGTGGGACAGATGTGCTGAGAGTGGTGAAAGAATGAAAAAGAGTGGGGATTTGTCTATTCTCTACTGGTGACAAAAATGAGGTTAGGCCTTCTCTTCATGGGAATAGGCCCAGTTACAGCTATTGATGTAGGTGAAGTAAGGTGAAGCCATCACATAGACAGTCAGAGCCTCTGTAACTGTGGCTTGCACCGGTGGAGTTTAGTCTGGTTTCAGGACAAATCATGACTTTCAGTAGCTTCATTACCAATTTGAGTAGACTCCTGACCATTAAAAATCCTTGGCATATATAAGCAGACAAGGTTCTTTGGATTAATCTGATATCTTATATAAAGCTTTGGTGTATATAAAGCCTTTAATGTACTGATGGTGGTTTATTTGGAAATTTGGGCTAAGTACTGCCTGAAGTGCTATTGTACTCCCAAGAGGCCTCCAAAGAGCCAAGATAAATACATATATCTATGCTACCTGATTGGGATGCTTTTCTCCTGGTAGTGCCACACTATTGTGACATCCTTGGTAGAAAGATCAGCTACTTGCACACCAGAGGTTGGTCTCGTACTGTTACCAGGAAAGTGCAGAGAAAGGAGTTGGTTGAAATGAGCAAAAATAAATGTGTCCTTTTAAATATTTTCTTTTAAAAAAAAATCTGAATTACATTTTAATGAAAATAAAATGTATTTTGACTACATGGTATAGAGCCACTTCAGTTTAGTTTTGTATTTCTTTCAGAGTATCAACAAGAAAATAAATGCTGTTTTTTTCCTTTGTGGTAATTCTCTCTCTCTCTCCCCACCGCCTGTTTTGAAATTCCCAGTTTTGAGGCTATTATGTAATACAGCCCTGATGTATAGAAGCCAGTGGTCCTCTGTCTGTTTAATACTCTCCCATTCTCTTCCAGACTTAAGACTTACTTTATGCCAACTGATACCTCCTGCCTGCTGGGGCTTGCTGCACCCAATCTCTGTGGAGCATTAATGTGCAATACTTAACAGGAAACCAGAATCAGTGGCACCCAGGAGCCCTACTTAGAGGCTTATCATTAATGTGTGGATCCATATCCAGTTGATGGCAATGGAAAGATTTCCATTTACATCAGTGACTATTGAATCTAGGCTTAAGTTAGGGAGAGAAGTCATAATAAACCAGCTACAAGAGCCTACTGTAATCAGCACTTGTGCGCTTTCCAGTGATTAATAACCACAGATATAATTTGCACTTCTTGTTTCCTCTGAGCATTTTGAAAGGTGCGTCTCCTCTAATCCCAGTTACTTTGATGGGCCATGAGGCTAAACCACTCCAAGTGAGTAACTTATGCTTCATAATTGAGCTACAACTGATATCCATTAATGTCAGGAAATGAAAACAGAAGGCAGGCATGTTCCCAATAATTAAAAACATACAGAAGTGCTTGGCACGGAGCCCCGAATTAGAAATACCATTTTTGATGTTAGGCAGCAGTCAGGGACATGCTATAACTTCCATATTTGGACAGAGCCTCGTATTCATGCTGCCACAGTCAAAGGGGATTTTGGTTTACAGATCACAGTTATTCCACAGTTTATGGGTTTAAGAGACTTAAAGCAAGTTCCTCAATAAAAAATTGACTACAATGTAAAAGACTGAAATAAAATTGAGGACAGAAAAGGCAAGGTAATTGGCTACAGAATAACCAATAGACTTTGCTACAGAAACAGTCAGTTCTCTGATGGTTCTAATGCAGCTGTGCTTTCCAATACTGTGCTACGTATTTACGTTCTGCATTGCCAGGGACTTAAAGCCTTTTTCTTAAGCTGTTTTTCTGAGTTTAATAGGAAAATACCAGTTTCACAAATGTAAGAGGTAACTGAAATGAGTATTATTATGCACAAATGTTTTGTAGATCCTGTATTTTTCATCCCCGTTCTGCTTTCTGTAAACACTTTAGACAGTATTCTTGTTTCTTTTGAGGATGGCCAAATGCTCTGTGGCATTATGGCTCCTGCTGAAATAGCTCGTTTCCCCACTCTGTGTTGAACCTGATGGTAAAGTGGGTGGAAGTTAGTCTAACCTGTGTCCCATAAGAAAATTCCAGTTCCTCCAGGTTTTGAGATCCAAAATCCAGTCCCATACCAATATTCTTCTAACTTTTATCCGGTCCATGGACATTAATGAGTTGCAATGACATAGGGCCTTATCCTAATAATTTTAATAAGAGCTGATTTCAATGAGTGTTCAGTCAGACTCTTACTGCACTAACATTACTGATCAGTCCTATACAGAGTTTTTATATTGACAAGTGAATACAGAGATATGTCTGTGTTGTGTTTTCAGAGGGAGAAAACAGGTTTGATAGCTACAATAAGTGACAAACTCATATGCCAGCATTTATGTTTTTGGAAATTACATACTCAATTAAAATACTTTTCTCCACAAAAGAACAAATTGTTCTTTCAGGACAGTGATCACCCTTATTTCTTAATAATATCTCTGTGTGCTGAAGAGAGGGGTACTCTAGCTCAAAAAATTGTGGAAAAACGCTCTGTAAATAGGTGTTGAGATATTTGGTTGCAATTAAAAACAAAACCAATTGCTATTACATGGAAAATTATCAGTCTGACAGATAAAATTAAATTATCTAAAGTATGAGCAATGTTTTGCTGTTGTATGAGAAATTTGGAGGGCATTGTAAAACAGAAATCTAACTTGGACTGCTTTCTTACTTACCTAAATGTACTGCAATTGCTGCTAATGTAAATGTTCATGAATATACAAAGATTAACAAGATTTTTTTATGATTAAAAAGAATCCCACACAATCTTACTTTTATATTTATATTAAAATGTGTATTCTGCAAACAGCCTAAATATTGTAGCTTTATACTTGTATCATTTTGTACAATTCATTCTTTCAGAAGAAAACCAAACCAATATTTAAGTGCCTTGGGTATTTTGAACATCTCAGCATATTGACTGAGGAAAAACAAAGCCTTAAATCACAAGTGCCCCCTATATCACTTGTTGACTGTACTTTGTTGGATAGGTTTTTTTTAAACTTTGCAGTTTACAGCATTTTATTGTTCTGGGCCCCATTCATTCCAAACAAAGATACACAAGGATCATGGAATGAGTTTTAATGTATTTTGTATTCCTTAAATGTGGAAGCTAATAATAAGTGCTATTTTGGGAGTAAATGCTACTTAAGTAATTGGAAATATTCCGTTACTTTTTCTATCAGTTACATTACTCCAGGTGCATTTTGGTTGTATACTTATTTCTTCTCTGGATTTTTTACCTTTTTCATGAACGATTTTGCTCACCATTAAAAATACATAATGTTAATTTAAGCAAATACCAATATCTTATTTTGGGATTAAATTAACATTATTTTCAGGTTGTGACTAATTTTGTGTTAATACCATGCAGATTAAGTCTTGATTCAGAAACATGAGTTATTAAAAATTATTTTTCAAATAATGGTTTTGTAGCATAAACATGATTTTTTTTTAAACCTGCTGAAATTAGCCTTTAAAAACACTTTATGGAAGGCTATCGATGCCAATAAGCAAACAATTTGAATATTATCTATTTTCAGGCCCAGAAATTACAAATTGCAATGGTTTTATTTTCATGTCATCAATACCCAAGTTTTGTTTGAAGTAACTGGCTTTATGTATAAATATCTGTAAAGTTAACAAACTCTGCATTTGTACTATAGATTTTGTGGATTTTGTTTTATAATAAATATTTTTAAAAGATTTGTTTAGCAACTCCATGTGTGTGATGCTACTTCATGGTCTGCAGACCAGTTTGAGGCCCGATGGGACAACTGACCAGTGCTGGATGGCTTTGGTGAAGGGTGACAGTTGAGAAAAGGATAGAAGCTGTCTAGCTTTAGTGAAATTAAGGATTCATACTACCACTAAGAATCCTGTTTAAACTGGAATCAGAACTATGACGTAGCTCTTGAATATGCGCTAATACACATCATCAAAATTATAGCTTCCCTGTCAAGGGTGACCAGGAATTTTTTTATTATAAAACTGTGCTGCATGCTACTCAAAAGAAATATCAGGCTGCATAACTCAAACTTTATTGAGGGCCAGTTCCAGGGTATGTTTGCTGATGGAGGGCTGTCCCTAGTGCCCTCTGCTGTGGTGGGGTATAAACCCTCAGTACTTCTGCAAACAGGAAATGATGAATAGTGAGAACTGTGGGGACTCATTGTTTTCATTTTCAAATCCTTTGGCATTGACTAAAGGATGATGGGAGGTCACTGGAATTATCCTAGTGGGGGCCACATTTTGTACATCTCTGGTCAATACGCCATGATTTGACTAGCTAAGTTCTGTATGGGGTAATCGTCCATATGCAGCACATGCTCATGGTGGTTGTGCATGTACCTCAAGCACTCAATTGGAAACTTGTTGCCTCAGTAGTATCTATAAATGGGAACTTTAGCCAAACCGCGCGCCCCCCCCCCCCCCCCCCCCCATGGCGTGGGACTAGTATGGTGCACACTTCCTGCTCCTCATTTTCTCCTAAATGCTTTGGCTAGAGAGAGCAACTCTTGTCAACATGTTTGTACATAGTACCCCCACTCAAAGCTTTTTTTTCCAAAGTGCTGCTTCTTGCAAGTATTCTCTCTCCCTTTTGGATTTTCACACTGGGTCATGGGTTGCCAGGTTGGGCTGCTTGGGGATTAAAGTGCCCATTTGTGATCAGGAGGCATGAGCAGAATCCAGGGACAAGCTGAGTCAGGAAGCCAGGTGGTCAGTCCAAGAATGGAGCCTAGGAACAAACTGAAACACGAAGCTGGGAGATAAGGCAAAGAGCAGTCAAAGGGCAAGCCGGAGGGAACAGCAAAGCATTCTTGGATCAGGTTAAGGTCTGTTGCCCAGACACTTCCTGTTCCTATGCAGGGGTTTATAGGAGGGAAATGGAAAGTCAGCTGAACCTGACTGGCCACTCCAGTGACAAGTGGTTGGATGGTTAGGCTCTGCTAGAGGCTTCAAGCCAGGCTTGCCCTGTCTGGGTGATCAGCTGTTGGGTAGAAGGCTTGGATGAGTGGCCATGGTCAAGGCTACAGCTTGACATGGGCTTGCCCCCAGACTTTAATTTTGACTGCCTCATAGTATAACTTTAACTTGTGGGTCATCATCCTCATTGGCTATCCTCTTGTAGCTTCTTCATTTCTTAGAGGAAATTAAAGGGAAAAGAAAAAAAAAAACTATTATAGAAGTGTCCTTATTATGGCTTCTACCCTTTCTCTTGGGTTTAAGGTATACTCATCTTGCCATGAATGCCATGCTTGCATCAGATCGGCACCATAAGCTTTTTACCCAGGTTGGTTACTGAATTTCAGCAAATCACTTTACTGGTGTTCTTTCTCAAACCTCGTCCTATCTGAGGTGAGATGTTCTTAACACTCACTAAGTTACACAGAGCTAAGCCTTTCCTAAAGCCTCCAGTGCCATTTGTTTCCTTAGCTAAGAGCAAAAGGCACAGCAATTGTCCAACTGGATGTCAGGCCATGTTAAACAGTGTT
The DNA here is from genome assembly GCF_052110815.1 of Crocodylus siamensis. NCBI lineage: Eukaryota > Metazoa > Chordata > Crocodylia > Crocodylidae > Crocodylus > Crocodylus siamensis. Next base: position 174,226,261 of record NC_143396.1, on the reverse strand, counting down.
ATGAGAACACCCAGGTGGAACTGCCATCTCTGGTCATAGCTTGTTCCACCAGAATCCCAGTCATTTCAGCCCAAAACAGCCACCTGGATCTGCAAACATGTCTTCACCACGCCCCATGCAATTGTAGGAGCCTCTCTGGCAGATGCTTTTTGGTAAGTCCCTGCCTTACCTACAGCACTCTGGGCCCTACCTCCAGGTATGTGGGCATTGCTTTCTATTTACCCATAGTGAGGATGTGCTCATGGGCAAGCACTGGAAGGAAAAAGTTATATGCCAGTAACTGGAGTCCAAGATGTGTTGCCCATATGCACATTTGCATTCTGTCCTTCCTCTCTTCCTCTGAGTCACATAGTATGTGGCTCTGTGGTTGAAAGGAAATTTGGGGGCAGGAAGTACACACACCACCTTTTATCCCCTCAGTGTGGGGGCACAAGGGCTACAGGCCACCCTATGTGTACTGCTATGGCAAAGTTCTCCAATCAAGAGGTTGAAAAGCATGCACACCCACCATAAGGGTGCACATATGGACAACACATCTTGAAGACCTCTGGTAGCTAGTAAGTCACTTCTCTGTCCTTACATAGAAAGATGGGGAACTCAGGCAAAATGCCCTAATGGAAGGAACATCTGCATTTAAACCTGGCAGTTCCCAGCAGTTTGGGGGTAGGATTAATGGTGACCAGCAAAAGAGATTAAAGAAAAATGAATAACGTCGTTTATCTTTTAATTGTTCCTTTAGGATGTGTAAGGAAAACCTTCAAAGGAAGCTTAACTTTTTTAAGTGAATGCATCAGAGGTATGAGAACTTTCTGAGGACAGTCTTTCCTGAAATATCCATGGGAGGTGTCGAAGATGCTTTAATTCAGGAATTGGCAACGTTTTGCACTGGTGGGGGGTGCTGCTTTAATGGAGCTTAGCTTGAGCACAGCCAGCCAGTGGCGCAGTGACAAGCCTCTGACTATTATAACCACAGCTGCCAGCAGCAGCCACCTGTTTGCCACCCACCTCACTCTCTGTTTGCCCCCCAGTTGCACCCTAGTTACACCACTGCAGGCTGCTTCCAACTTAGCTCACGGTGGAGCTACAACAAACATTGCTCGGTCCTGCAGCATCACTGTTGCCATTGCTTTTCCCTGCCACTGGAATGCTGCAGAAGTTCCTCAGCTCAGCAACCTACATACAGCTCATGGGCTGGATCCGGATCTGGATGTCAGACTCCTGCCTAAATTGAAATGACTGAGTACTACTGAATCTTTATCTCTGACATCCTTTCTCCCAACAGTGTTGGCCAGGCATTGGAGTTAACCTAGAGCAAACAAGCAACAGTCAATAATCCCAGTAGTAACAACTAGTAGAATTTTTATGTGGATTCTTCCAAGGTGGTTAAGGTCTTAAAAAAAAAAACCCTAATAAAACCACTGTTGCTTACTTTACAAAATCCTTTCAGTTCCTCTTACAAGTAAAAAAGGACACAGGACAGTTATTTTCTTAGCTGCATCATTTTAAAGTTGTTATGGTCCGAACAAAGGTGTACATGCAACCTCAAGTGTAACTGCAGCTCTGACAAGGCTGCTGTATAAGTATTGAAGGCTTCAGCAGTATCTTTTGAGTGCCTCACTATTTTTAATTATTTTATTCTCACTGCACCCTGTAAGATGGAAGCTGAGACACAAAACCAAACTTGGTGTAGTTGTAGTGATTTCCCAAATGGTACTAGAGAAACTGTGGGTCAATTTAAGTGTAGTAATATATAAACTTAAGCATGTAATTTTATGCAAATGATTCTAGGAGCTCTTTTCTACATTTTATTTTTGATATCAGGAAGAACTTCCTTACTGTTAGAATAGTGAGGCAGCAGAATAGACTGCCTAGAAAAGTTGTGGACCCCCCTTCACTGGAGGTTTTCAAGAAGAGGTTGGATAAGGGTTTGTCACGGGTGATTTAGGAGAGTTATTCTGCATTCATACCAGGAGTTGGTCCAAATGACTCTTGAGGTCCCTTCTCACACTGTGATTCTAATAATAATAATATTATTAGAATATTATAATATATTATTAATATTCTTATAATAATAATAAGGGCAGTACAGAAACATTTCTCCTCCAGAACTTCTGGTTTGTATAGAGAGAGACCTTCTTCCCTCCCTCCCTGTCCTGCTTTGAAAAGGGAAGTTTGGCTTTTATTCATCCAGATTTCTGCAAAACTCTTCATAATTGTTACTTGGGAGGTTGGGGTAATGGGAGGCTTGCTTAAAAGATGGTGTGTTTGTGTCTTACATGTGGAGCTCTGAATTCATGTATAGTTTATCATACAAGTGTCAAGATTTTTATGATCTTCACCTATGTAATGCACATTTACCAAGCTCAAAAACCACCCCCATCAAGGGTGACAAGACTTTTTTTTGCTCTACCTTACCTAATTGGCCATAGGGTGTGGGAGGAGCTTCTAAAAGGAGCATTAATCATAACTGAGATGGAACCATTTAGACCCTAACATAAGCCTCTCCTCTGAAAAGCAGTGGAAAATGAAAACTCGCACTTTGCCCATAGGAAACATGGAAGTCCTTTAGTGCATCTATTCAAGGCATGCCTGGCAGCGGAAGAGTGTGTCAAAACCAGATGAAATAATGGAGCTGTAAGGGGAAACATATAGTGGTTGCAGAAGCCATAGTAACTCTAATCCCATTAAAAGGGTTCCTTTCCCTTTACACTGTTAACAGGGACTGAAATGCACCAAATGAGAACACAGCTAATATTAGATTCTTGGGTTTTAGACTGTATGGGCGCATCTACATGAGATGCATTAATGCACATTAGCCTAATTTAATGTGTGTTACAGGCATGTGTCTACATGTACACGACCTTAATGTGCATTAAAAATGGCAATTAGACTAATCAGGCATTTTTACAAATGCTGGGATGCAGCACTGAGCACTTTTAATTAGTGAACCACTCTAATTAAAATTGCCTGCACATCATGTCTATCATCATTCACTAAGCATCCCTGCGCTGAAAAAATGGTGGCAGGGCACTTTGAATTAAAACTCATCAAACGTGTTTTATTTCAAAGTGCACTGCTACCATTTTTTCAGCACAGAGATGCATGGAGACACTGATACACATGATGAGGAAGGCTGCTCGAGTGCATCACTTTTTGTGCTCAATTAATTGAGTCTGCACCAATGCAATCCAGTGCATCAGAGCAACTTCCATGCATGTGTATAGGAGGTGATTGCGCCTAAATCTGATATCTGCAAATGCAGGTATCAAATTTAGGTGCATTTCATTAAAGCACATTACACACGTGTAGCTACAACCTGGCACTAACTTTAGTGCTGGGTCTATCCAGCCACTAGGGGCACATGGCAGGGCTTCAGGGACTTGGTGCTAACTTCAGTGCCAAGTCCCTGCATGAATAGGGCACTCTCTTCCTACTTACACCAATGTGAGGGTGTAAGTAGGGACTCTCTTTCTACTTACACCCTCACGTTGGTGTAAGTAGGAAGAGAGAAGTTCCTGATCACTACAACTAGTACCTAGTAGCAGAAAGACCATCTCACCCCCTTCAGGTAATACCTCAGGTCCAGGTAGTTAGATATTTCTGACTGGACTGAAAAGATTTTTGGAGCCATTGGGTGTATGTATTCATGCATATTAATGCACAGCAATAAATTCTGAAGCTTATTGCTCCAGAGTTTATTGCTCCCAGGTGCACATCTGTACATTTGCCTGGGCTCGCTACACATTGAGCCAGGGCAGAGCAGCCCTGGGTGTCCCCGGGGTCAGCCTGCAAGCCTGGGGTTGCTCCCCCTGGCTCAACATGCTGTGGAGGGGCTGATTGGGGCACAAGGGTGCTTCAGTGTGGGGCTAGCTGGCAGGCAACCCCCTCACTGAAGCATCTTTGTGCCCCAACCAGCTAAGCTAGCATGTACATGTGCGCTGCTGCAGTTTTTTACTCCATAGCAGGGTAGAACTTGTATTTATAAATACTATCCTGCTGTGGAGTAACTTAGTTTACTCTAGCCTAATAAGGGTGCACATGTAGACACCAATTAGTCTACTGTTCAGTAAATGTCTTGTGTAGATATGCCCATTGAGAGGAAACTTTGGGGATAAAAATATGAATGAGTTCTGTGAAACACTGTAATGTGTTACAGTGAAAGACTTTTACATGAAAATGAAAGTTGTATCTGTTAATTACATTAATCCCTTTAGACATCCTGATACATGTAGGGCTTGAAGTAATTCTTGCAACCTCTTTATGTCTTAGAATACAGCAGGCTATAATGGTGGAGGCATTTACCGGTCCGCTTCACTAGCTGTCTACAGGACTGAAGGAGGTAGTCAAAGGTTTGATTTCCCTACTAGACTGCCATTAGAGTAAAGAGTTGCCTCCCCTCTGCCTTTCTGATGAAGAACAGCGGTGGTATTTGTTTGCTATTGGTTCTAATCTCATTTCTTGCCTGCCTTGTTGCTGCTCCTACTGTTTGTAATCACAGCAATGGGATCAGCTGAAGGAAGCCAAAACACCTGCTCCCTGACTGCCTACTTTATATAACCAAAAATTAAAAAAAGGTGAGGGGTGGGGGTGGGATTTAATTCTTTCTGTTGCCGCAGCAAGGCAATTCAGCCACACCACAAAGCACAACTGACCTGTGGAATGTCTCTGAGGGCAGTGGCAGAGTGGTGGTCAGCTCAGCCCTGAATAATCCTCCTTTAGCTCAGCACAGCTTAGTGACCAGGGCACTAGGCAGGGAGAAAAGAGTTCCCGTTGCTGTGGGCAGGCACTGTCTTTGTCCTTCTGTGTGACATTGTTTAGCCACTTACTTCACTTGTGAACCTCCATCTCCTTTCCCACCATTTGTCTTGTCAGCTGAGCTGGTTGTCACTGGGCGTGTCTATACAAGATGCTTTCTTGAACAGTAGAGCAAATTACTGCACAATAAGCAGCACCATCTACACGTGCAGAACTTTACTGCTCAGTAATTTGTTCTACTCGGCAGTTAATTTGCTACCTGCACTGCCATTACCCAGGGTGCAGAACTGGACGGTCATGTGTCTGTGAGGAGGAGTGGGGTAGCCTAGAACAGCAAAGACAGGTTAGAGCAGTTTACTCTCTTGTTTACTCTCTCTCCCCAATACAATCCCTTCACACTGCAGCAATTATGAATGCATATGTCAGGATACCTTGCTGCTATCCTGTGCTTACAAGGAGAGTCCTAGGTCAAAAACTGCAGTATCTTGCAGTAACTTAAAGTAGCTTAGCCCTGAGCAAAGCCACAGGCTGGAGGAGGTTTCTTCATATCAGTGGCCCTTCTCATTCTTGGAGGAGTAATTCAATTTCCAATACAAGATGTAGTCCTGGAGCTTCCCCTTTTGGTGCCAATCACTCAGGAGCACTGTACTTTTAGCTCATCTCCACTTTACCCCAGGTGCCTTCAAACAGATCTACTGTACACTGAAACTTTTGCCAGTATAACAAATTTTGGCTAGGGCCCCTGTATCTCAGGCTAACTTAGGTTGCATGACCAACAGCATGTCTTAGGTTGTGTTGTTAACATACACCAACTACGTACCCATGTTGCTACCATACATGGAGCCCTATTTTATCTTACAACACTACAAAACCATGTGAATAACCATGATTTTTAACATTTTCTAACAATGTTTTAAATTTATTATGGTGATATTGTACAGGGAAAAGCTATAGCATTCACATAAACAGAAGTATTTCTTACTGCAATAACTTATAAGTTATTTTGCTCACCAAACCAGGATAAGCTGTACCAGCAAAAGCACTTGTATTTACTACTGTAAGCTTCATGTATGCTAAGTTAGAGTTAGCTATAGTTTGATGCAGCTTTTACATAGAATTCATCATCATTAACTCACAAAACAAGCACACCTTCCCGGATTATGATTCTGGAAACACTTGCTCAGCTGTTGCCTAACCCTGGAGGTGCTCAGACCTTGCTCTTGGAGTACACACCTCCCCTTTTGATTTTCAGGTTTCCCCAGTGAACAGCTGCACCCTCTGTACATCCTCAGCAGTGCCTCAGTCTTGGTAGAGTTGAGCATCTCATCATACACCTAACCCCACGAGGACTTTCTGGGAAGCCTGTGTGCAGCATCTGGAAGCCCAAAAGCGAGGACCAGGAAGGCACCTAGCTTTGGAAAGGAGTCAAACATACAAATACATTAACGAATTACTGGAGGAGCAGGAGGTCCCTCGGTCTTTCCTTTTCCGAGGCTTCTCCTCACGAGAGGCTGGAAGTGTAATGTTGCTGGGGACGAACGCCCCGCAACAGGGAATCCTTGGGCATGCAGCATTCTTCTAACTGTGGGCTCTGTTGGCTTTGGCTGGATTTCCTTGCAGGCTGCCTGCTTCTCTGGGCTGTTTGATTGCATCTGGAAATCATTTCCCTCATGTGGACTGTTTGTTTTGCTTGCCTCTAGCAGGAAACACGCCAGCGTCTGACCTGCCCATTGCCCGCGGACAGCTTGGCCCCTTGGCCTGGAACTGCCCGCATTCTGCTGTCCTGTTCCAAGCGAAGGCAGTCGTGTTTGGCTTGCCCTTTTGTTTGCAGCTGCAGTGGCTCCCTCAGTCGACATGTGGTCTTTAAGCCGTTTCAGCTGTGATAGGCCTCTTTTGGTGCCACTGGCAGATAAATACATGCTTAGCTCTACCTGAGAGGGGTCTGGCAAACCAAGTGCAAATCCTGTGTTGGAGGAACAAGGCAAAGATGGTGCATTCAGACCCCTTCAGGTTCAGCAATGCTCCTCTGGGGAGTTTTGATTAGGACCACCTCTGAACACAAGTGAAGACAGATAGCTGTGGTTATCTTGTCCTTTGTGCCAGGAGGCAACAGTAGAGTAGTAGGGGTGGTACAGGTCAAGTTGTAAGTAGACTGGCAGGTTAACACAGAGAGTAAGACCTAGAATGGCAGGGGTGCCACAGCGTGGGGGTGAGTTGACTTAGCCAAGCTATGGTCAGATGCCTGTGTTGAGTCTGTTTGGGTCAGGTCTGCTTTACTCTTCACTGTTTTTCACTCAGTATCAAATTTTCCTGACCGAAAGAGAGAGGGAGGCTGAGAGAGTCTGGAAACAGCATTGCTCTAATCATTTTCTCTCCTGCAAACTGGCAAGCTGCCTTCTTCTCAAGAGAGCTGGGCTTGAAGTTTACATTAGGTACATTTTGCTGCACAGAATTCATGTGTTTTTCTAATTAGTGAAATTATTCTAGACATCGTCTTTCTTTACAAAGCACTGCAGAGCCTGGAAGTGATTGTGAATTCCCTCGTATCCTGATTATGGGAGGGTGCTCTAATGACTCATGAATTAGCTTGGCATATATAAATAATCAGAGCCAAGACCTTTCTCCCAGCGTCTGTGTTTAGACAGGTGTTTATCCTACACACCCGTTTTCATTCATAATTTTCACTGGCTGTGGGCACCAATTTCCTTCCTTAGAGGGTCTAGTGGAGACAAGCCGCAGATAGTAGGGAAAGACATTCAAAGATTTGGATTTTTGTGGGTGGTATCTTTCATTGGACCAACTGCATACTTGGGATAGACTTAGATAAGCCTTCAAATGCAGTGTAGTGCAGCACAGTCTTCTTCACGTCTTCGAAAAGTTTGGTAGCTTAGAAATCAAGCGCACCCAAAACAGACACGTCCTTTCTTTTTTTCCTCCTTCATCCCCTCTCCTTCTCATTTCCCATCCAAATTGGCCTTTCTCTTTATCTTCGAGCCTCATCTGGTCTCATGCCCTAAGTTTCTCCTCTCTCCAGCTCCCTCCCTAAGGGCCTCTGCATCCAGTGAAGCGTAGCATCCCCAGAATGGGTAGGCTGCCCAAAGATCAGCTGTCAGTCTGTTCTTGTCTTACCAGTTTCTTGGAGACCTTAGGTCTTGTGTTCCTAACATGGCTTGCCCATTTGATCATCTAACTTTGACTAGGCAGATTTTTTACTGCAGGAACAAGCTAATCTGCTCTTAAATAAACCCCAACAGGGAAAGGACAGCAGTAAACATGAGAGGAGAAATAAGACCCACAAGGGCTAGGTATAAGCATGTGCCACTGGTGCCCCCACTCAGGGGCTCTCACTTCAGAGCGCACTTACCACCATCGGGGGCCAACCTTTTTGGCAGGCATGCCACGAAGTAGGCCACACACCCTGCCTGAGGGTTACTCTGATTTCCTTCCCCTGTCTGATATGCTGCTCTACTTTCTGCTCCCTGCCCTAGGCACTGCTGTTCTTCGCGCCCTCCTGGATCTGCCACATGCCACACACAAAAGCTACCCATAACACATTTCTGCTACATATGCCATAGGTTGGCCACCCTGTATTAGCATATCGAAAGTGTATTTTTTGTACCAGATTTTAAAATTCTGCTAGAATATGCTGTACTTTCTTATAATGTCTCTGAATTTTGTCTCCTGAGTGAAATGTTAACTTTAGAATGATCCATACGTTGCAACATAAATTCTATGAAGTTGGCTTTGTAAGGAAGCTGATCCAACTGATTCTTTTTTTGTTTGTGCCACCCCATTCAGGCCTCAAAATAGGCAACTGGAAGCAGAAATGAATCCACATTGTTTAACTGCCAGAGAGCAAGAAAAAATAATTTGGCTTTGTGTAAGCTGAATGACTTTCTAAGATTCTAGATTTAATGCTCCATTTCATGTATAACCTAGCTCTGGGTTACTTGTTTGTTATCAGTAGTATTTAAAGTAACACTCGTGTTTCCACAAAGAATAAGGTGATCAATTTTATGGTATTTATCAATGCAAAATAATGTATTTTGCAATAGCTTTCATAATTTCCCCCATGATCACCTCTGCTTGTAATTTTTCTCCTGCATATACTCAATGCTGATTTTTGCCTAGAGTGAGCTCTTTGTTTACTAAAGTCAGCTCTGGGTGCTACTGTGTAATTAGTTTGCCAGCTCATCTTGATCCTGCTTCCCCGCTTTTGTGAAGGGACAGAAAATTGCATTTCTGATCCAATTACACCTCTTGCTGATACAGGCAGAGTTCAAAAGTACTAACATAGACAAAATATTTTCTAACAGATCTAAAATAACTAAATAAAAGGCTCATCTACACTACAAAGGGAACAAGGAGCTTGGATATCACCTGTTAAAATCTTCACTGGATCTATCAACTATGATGCAAGAATCACTGGGCAGTGTTTTGTACAATGATCCCTTCTGGCCTTAGAATCAATGATCTACGTGGAGTAAAAAGCTAAAAGCCTTAAAGAAAGAAACGTCTCCCTGTGAAGCCTGGAAGTGCTATTAAGTGGTGTGCCCCACTCATGTCCACTCCACATGCACCAAATCAGAAAACTGAGATCTCATAACTGCCTTACAGCAGCTCCAGTGCCACTGTCAGGATCTCCGTTTCGGGTGTGATGATTAGCATATGCTCAGGACTGCTTTAAGTCAGCTACGTTGTCTCCTTTCTGGGACTGGCACATGCCAAGTAGGAGTGAGTGGACAGGCACACTTCTTGGTAGTGCTTGCACACACACATGTGGCACAGAGGCAGTTTGGACAAGCCTTTTGTATGCTACAACTGTAAGCAGGGATCTAGTGACAACTAAGTTATCCTTTGACTGAGTTACACTACAGTTAGGACCTACGTGCACCACAAGAGTGAATCAGAATCATAGAGAAGCCGGACTGGAAGGGAAATCCAGTGATCATTTATCTCAACCCCCTACCTGAGGCAGGATCATCCCTATCCAAACCAACCCATACACATCCATAATCCAAACTCTTCAGAACACCGCCATTCAACCTTAACACAACACTTATGACTTACGCCCAGAGCAGTAACTAATGAGTTTCAGCTCCTTAGGCAAAACTCTCCTGCATCCCTGCCACAGAATGGGGGTGGCAGAAGGTGCCATTCTGGTACCTGCTCTAAATCAGCACAAGAAGCAGATGTCCTGCTCATCCCCCTCCCCCAACCACTACTGCCAACGCAAATTAAGGATTCTGAACGCAGAAAGGAGGTATAATGTGGACAAGGCAGGATAGTATGAGAAGCCTGCAAGGTTTCTTGTTACAGTCCCATTAATGCAAAAAGACTACTTCATAAGAGTTAAGGCAGCACAGAAAACCTCTAGGGAAAATGAGGTGTCTCTCTGAAAAAGGTCTCTCATCCCCTGAGGCTTCCTTATCAGATGTTGAACGTAACTGTAAGAATGGCCATTTCCTGGGTCAGAGAACAGGTCTATCTTGCCCAATTTCCTGTGTCACCTAGTGACAGTCTAGAGAATGGATGCTGAAAGGGAGAGTGAAACAGGGTACAACCAGGGTTTTTTTTTCCCACTGTTCCTCTCTCACTTGCAGCCTCCAGCATTTAAGGCCTATCAAGAGCTAATTCAGAGGCTATATCCTTAACTCCCATACTCAATAACTACTGATACCCCTTTTCTCCAAGCAGGGGTGATGTGTAGGTGCACGCGGGTGCATGTGCACCCCATGAGCGTGGCAGTGCACCCCCTACAGTGGTGTCTGTGGGCAGTCCGTGATTGCCGCTAGCCACCGCTGATGCTGCCGGCAGCATCTACAGGTGGTTGTTGACCCCTGATCAGTGCTCACACCCCTGCTGCTGACAGCACCAGCAGCATCTGTGGGAGCTCCCCCTTACTGTTGCTGTGCTCCTGCCACCACTGTGCCCCCCCGCCCCATCAGCTGGGAACATGCATCATTCATGCCTCCAAAAATATCTTCAATCCCTTTATGAATCTGGCTAAATTGTTCGCTTCCACAACATCTGGTGGCAAGGAGTTGCACACTAATGACATGATACATGAAAAAGAACTTGCTTTTTTTTAGTTTTAAACTTACTATCTAGTAGCTTCCTGTTGTGACCCTTAGTTTGTGTATTGTGAGAGAGAGCAAATAGTAAATCCCAATTTACTTTCACTTTGCCATTTAGTATTTTTTAAACCCTTATCATATGCCTGGCCCCCCCAAGGGTCTCTTTTCTGAACTGACTAGGCCTATCCTCTTTAGTCTCTCCTCATACAGAAGCCCCTCTATACCACTAATAATTCTTGTTGCCCTTCTCTGGACCTTCTCTAGTTCTTCTGTATCCTTTTTGAGGTATGGGGACCAGAACTAGGGGCCAGTATTCAAGGTGTGGATGCACAGTGGATTTATAAAGGGGTATGATGATACCTTGCATTTTGTTTACAGTTCCCTAGTTAATGATCCCTACATTTTGTTTTCCTTTTTATGGCTGCCGAGCATTGAGCTGATGTTTTTAGTGAACTGTTCACAATATCTCCAATTCTGTGTGGTAACAGCTAATGTAGAGCCCATCATAATGTAGGTGCGGTATGGGTTATTTTTGCCCATATGCATAACTTCACATTTAACCTGCCATTTAGTTGTCCATTCAGTCAATCATGCCAGATCCTTCTGTAGTTCCTCATAGTCCACCTTGGTCTTTACCACTTTAAATAATTTTGTCATCATTAATTTGGCCATTTTGTGACTCACGCCCTTTTCTAGATCATTTATGAGTATGTTAAGCAGCTCTGGACTCAACACAGATCCCTGGGGGACCCCACTGTTTACTGCTTCCCACCCTGAAAACTGACCATTTATATTCAATCTTTGCTTTCTAACTTTAAACCAGTTTCTAATCCCCTAGTGGACAGTCCCTGTAGTCCCATGACTACCTAATTTAGTTAAGAGCATCTGACCTTGCCAAAGACTTTCTGGGAGTCCAAATATACTAAAACAATTGGATCGGCCCCATCCACCTGCTTATTGACACCTTCAAAGAGCTCTAGTAGTATGGTAAGGCATGATTTCCCTTTGACTAAGCCGTGTTGATTCCTCCCCAGCATGTCCTGTTCACCCATGTGCTGAACAATTTTTTTTATTATTGTTTCTACCAGTTTTTCCAGGAACAGAAGATAGGCTTACTGACCTGTAATTCCTTGCTTTCCCTCTGGAGCCTTTTTAAATATGGGAGTCACATTGACAACCTTCCTATCCTCTGGTACCGAAGCTGGTTTTGGTGATAGGTTGCATGCTACAGTCAGGAATTCACCAATTCCAATCTGAGCTCTTGCAGGACCCTGGGGTGAATGCCATCAGGCCCTGGTAATTTACTACTGTTTAGTTTATCAATTTCCTCTACAACCTCATCTATTCAAACCTCAGTTTGGGTCAGCTCCACTGAGTTTTCCCTAGGGAGGAGTAGATCTGGTGAGGGAATTTGCCTAACATCCTAGAGAGTGCAGACAGATACAAAGAGTGCTTTTAGTTTCTCAGCAATGGCCCTGTCATCCTTCAGCACCCCTTTTATACCCTGATCATCCAAAGGTCCAACTGACTCCCTGGCAGGTCTCCAGTTTCTAATGCACTTAAAGACACTTTTATTATTACATTTTTTGTCTCTAGCACATTTCTCCTCAAATTCTCTCTTGGCTCGTCTTATTACAGTTTTACATTCGATTTACCAGTTTATGCTTTTTTTCTTTTCCTCATTAGGATTTGGATTAGAAGCAACATTGGAATAAGGTTCTTCCCCCTTGCATTGGCCTCTGCTTGTGGGGGAATTGCTAATCAAGCCTTGGACAGTATCCTTAATAAGAGGAGATGATGCCCCTGGCACCTCAAGGTGTTGGGTTTGCTGAAAGAAAAAGGATCTCCCTTATATGAACAGGTCCTTCTTCTATCCTGCTGAAGTGGGTGGCATTTCTGCAGAGCTGAAACTGGCCCAGGATGGTTTGTGGCAGAAGCCCTGCTTTCCCTAGAAATCTTCGCTCTTTGCAAGTCAAGTGGGAGGCCTAGTATGCCAAAAACAGCAAGGTGGGGGAAGCCAGGGAATCCCTCTGGCGCAATTAAAGTAGGCTGGCCACAAAAGGTTTGATTCAGAGGAGTTTGCATCCAAACCATACAAGGTCTTTCTCCTCTCTTCTCCAGATCCTCCTTGTCTAGGACCTCCTGGCCCTGAGCAGTCAGCTCACTGGCTAACTCCATCCTCCCACCTTAGAGCCAGTGACAGCACTTTCTCTCTGCCCTAAACCCTGCACAGCCCTTGCCTTATGCTCCTTCTCCTAACAGACAGCTGGCCTCGCAATCTGTAAGGCCCTTAGCTGCCTAAAAGGCAGGAAAGCTAAGCAGTGAGTTGCCTCCTTCCCTCCGTCCCCGTGCTGGATGGGGCAGCTGGGCCATCCCTGAGCTGCAAGCCACAAACAGTTGTTTGTGTTACTTGGGCTAAATCCTGGCTCAGGCAGTTCTCATGGCTCCCCACGCTTCAGACTGCATCCTCTGCTCGTCACTCATTGACGGCCCTTGGCGGTTCTGGCTGGCCTGGGCCCTGGCCGGGAAAGAGGGAGGATAAGGGACAGTGCTCTGTGGTTCCCTTATCATTACCAATCACGGCTGCTTTCACTTCCACTTCAGCCTGAGATCTGAGAAACCCCAGGTTCTCCGTGTGGGCAATAAACAGCAGCAGTTTCCCATCTCATGTTAGAAAGGCAGCGCTTTCGGTGAGGGGCTCCAGAGCACGACAGCTGCTGGGGGCGGTTTCTCCGAGACCTCGTCCCTGGCGGACGCAGCGCCTTTTAGACAGCAGCAGGACATATGGAGTCAGAGGCTTTGCCGAGCAGACAGTAGAATTAAAAACTGGAGAAATGGACACTAAACCCAACTTGTACAAGAGACACAGCAAAATAATACAAGCCCCACCTGGGTTTCTCTCCCAGTTGTTCTAGATGCCGGGAAGGCTTCGGCACGTGGGAGTTTGGTGCCCCCTAGTGGTGCAAGGACAGAACTCTGCCTGTGGTTTTAAGCGTGTGATTTTTCTTAGCATTTACACGTTGAATAGGTCATGCACGTTTCCTCTGAAACAAAAGAAAGAGCTCTGCAAGGAGGAAAATAAAAAGGTGCATGTGTGTGTGTGTGGGGGGGGGGGGAATCTCCACGAATTGGCTCAGGGCTGTCACCCTATTCAGCAAGGCACCTCATAGGAGTATGAATGATCTGAGGAGCTGAAGATGCACAGGGGTCGAGGGTAGTGAAGTAAGGGTTAAAGAACAGGGGGAGGAACAGATGAGAGTTACCAGATGTCCAGAGCTAAAAAGTAGGTCACCTATTTCTGCCTGGGGGGATTTAGAAATCAACATAAAGTCAATGCACAGGCAAAGCCCAGTACTATAGCAAGGGTAAAATGGCTCTTGTTTTAGGGGATTTCTATCAGGCTTCTGTTGCTTTAACCCTTTGTACTGAATACGGTCACTACTTGTTCCAAATGAATCCATACAAAAAGGATACAGTATATATATATATATATATATATATATATATATGTGTGTGTGTGTATATATATATGTGTGTGTGTGTGTGTGTGTATACACCCCCCGTATTTATCTATCTATACATACATATACACACACACATACAGATATTACACACACATATACATATATACACATAGATATGTGTGTATACACTCATAAATACATGCATGCACACACACACACATATGTAGGCAGGTATAAAAAAGAAATGAGCATTGCTTTGATTTATAAGGGGAAGAGAAACAGCAACAACTTTGCACTCAGTCATGGAGGACCTAGGTTCCCATGTGACCTTGTGCTAGTCCATGAGGCCTGATTTCTCAACCCGGCAAGGATTTCTCAAAGTGCTGGGCTCCCATAAAAATCATGTCACTGAAATCATGGAGAAGTAGGCACGCAGTTACCTTAGAAGATCTGGCCTTTAGACTTAAATTTAGCTCGTCCTCTTTCATTACTCTAATATATACTTTTTTTTTTTGTGCAAATATATATATACACACACACATGCAAATATATATATATACACACACACACGCTCTTTTTTTTTTTTTGCAAATATATATACACACACACACACTTCCAGAACTTGGATGCTTTACTGTTGGGCAGAATCACAGACAAGCAGGGGGGAAATGGAGCTCAGAAGGTCATCTGGTTCAACCAACTGCTCATGACGGAATGATCCCTGTCTGTTTCAGGACCCCAGGGATTTGAACTAAGGCCTTTTGTGCCCTAAAGAAGAGGAGCCTAGGCTACAGCACCACCTAGCACTTGGCTGAAAGCCAACCCCAGCCCAGGCTGGTGGCTTCTATGGATTCCAGTGGGGGGGGGCAGATGACCTGGGAGAACCAATGGAAGACACAGCCCCTGGATGGGAAGGCTATAAAACTCTCTCACTTCCTCTAGGGCCTTGTCTCAGCAATAGTGTTGTGAGCTGTTCCTGCCTGCTCTTGAGCAACTGTTGCCCTCACCACAATCTTGTCTGGACACCCTGGCAACTAGATGGCTATCTGGCTTCAGGTCAATCCTTTACATTGGTCCTAATGTCCTAGACCCTGTTTATTGTTCCTGTTTTCCTATGCCTTGGGTCCAGCTTCCTAAGTTCCTGGCTCTGTCGTTGTTCCTGGTTCCTGCCCATCGATCTCTCTGCCCCCAACTGCCTTGCTAGCTCCTGGTATCACCTGATAACCACCTCTGCCTTCATTATAGGTCTGTGACAGTCTAAACTTTTTCAGGCAAATCGAGATCTAAGATGCATAGAGGTAAGTAGTATTAAAGACCAGAGAGGTTGAAGGGACTGCAATAAGGAAGATCTCCTGGGTGAGATTTAAAGCATTTGTTGATTTGTAATGGAGGAAATAACACTATCAATAGCTTGAATATTCAAGCCATTTATAATTAGATATTATTAACCAGGGTCAGATATAGGCCTGTTTCCTATCTGGCTGCAAATTGCTTATCATCATGCCTTTGCAGGAGACATAGGTACACTATTAGTCATTTAGAAAGCTTTATTCTCTACAACACAAGCCTCAGTCCCCAGTAAAATGAACAAACCAAATCAAAATCCTCTCTTCTTCAGACATTTGGAGAAGAGACACTTTCCAATCTGGCTTCTCCACACAACTTGCTTCCCTCTCTCTTCTAGGAGATTTTTAAAGCCCCGGTGGGATCCACCCTCATTAACAAAAAGCCTTACAGTTGGAGTCCTTAATATGGCTGGCTGCCTCTTCTTAAGGGAATCAACCACCCTGGATAAGTATAGATAGTCAAAAAGCCCAAGGCTGAATCAATTCAATCTTTGCAGGTTAGTCTAAGCTGTACAGATTGAACCAATGAGCAAGTTAACACACATTCACTTTTGATTCCAGGAATGCAGCCTGTAGTGGCCCAAGCCAGAAGCTTGGGGGTGCTAGAGCATGCTTCTCTGCTCAGCTGGAGCAGACAGCTTGGGCCAAGGCTATCCCACCCACCATACAAGGGTGGGGTTGCAGGGGAGGTACAAAGTATCCTGGGATGCTGGGGGACTGTGAGTTAACTTGAATCTGGAGGGGATCTGGGACAGAAGTTCAATAAACCGATTTAACTTAAATCAGTTAAATGTGATACTAAATCCATCCAGGTTTATCCTAAACTGGCTTCAACCATTTTGAAATCAGTTTATGTGCACTGAATTTCTGTTGTGTTACAGAGCTGAACCAGTTTCCAATCACTTATACTGGTTTATGTGTAATTTCTGTCCCTAGCCTGTTATACAAGCCTAAACATGATCAGCATTGTGCAGTTATCAATTAGTCTGACAAAGGAACTGTTTCAGATCTTTGGCAGCATGTCTTCTGTAATATCCTAATCCTACAACCCTTATTTGTGAGTACTCTCCTATTTACCTTAAGTAGATGAGGCCTCACACATGGTCTGAACCAGGAGGTGTAATCATAAGTGCATAAAAAAATGAAAAAGAAAACAGTTTGAAATCTAAGCTGTTTGTCATGGCCTTGTCCTCAATATGCATGACCACAAAAGGAAAAAAGTTGCTTATATAGTGTTAAAAGGAAAACTGTATCCTTAAATCTGGGTTTAGTTCTTGGCTCTTGCACGATCTGTTTGACCTTGGATTAATCATTTAACTCATCTCTTTCCTCTTATGTAAGATGGCTCCCCACAGAGCAGACAAGGTATGAAGGCTCCTCTTCCTACTCTCACCAGAGCAGATATGCTATAGTAAAATTCCTGCTCATAATGTTAGGTATTCAGCTATGTGGGGAAATGGGGTGGACTACCTTGGGTTAGTCCCCCGCATCCCCTAGATGGTCCCTGGAGAAGAGGGGGGATCTACCATCCGTACCGCGCTTCCGCCGATCTCGCCTGCCAC
This sequence comes from Crocodylus siamensis, assembly GCF_052110815.1. NCBI lineage: Eukaryota > Metazoa > Chordata > Crocodylia > Crocodylidae > Crocodylus > Crocodylus siamensis. The sequence goes on along the minus strand of NC_143396.1, from coordinate 174,209,057 downwards.
GACCTGATGGAATTTTGGGGGGTTCACCCGTCTGGGGAAGCGGGCAGTCCGGACGTGGTCCCTCGGCTCTAGAGTCCAGGGGTCCTGAGGGCTCCTCCTCCCCTACACCCTCACCCGGTCCTCCGGGATTAGCCGCCCTCTGGGTGGCTTCCTACAGGGTGCTAGCCCCTGTGATAGGTAACAGGGCCAAAAGGAACAAAGCAATGTAATGCCAACCCAAACGTCTGCGCCCGCTTCTCTGGGGCGGAGGTTATCTCACTCCCACAATGGCCTTCGGCCCTGGTCGGGCGAGGACCTTTGGCCCCTTAGTCTGTCCACCAGTCCCGCAGTGGGGTTTCTTCCTCCCCCTGCAGGACCCTATAAGAGTCCTTACAGTACCCGGCTTGGGCCGGGTGCCGCTGCCTTCTGTGGTCCTGGGGTCGGTGTTCCCCTACCGCCTGCCGCTCGCGCCCCGTGGGCGCGTTGGGGCTTACCTCCACCCCTGCGGATCCTGCCAAGTGGCCAGATGGCTTGCAGCCGCCTGAGGAGGGTCTTTCCGTCGGTGCTCCTTTTACCAGGACCCTCCGGCTCCGCTGCCGCTGGCTCCGCCGCCTCCGGCTCCGCTGCCGCTGGCTCCGCTGCCGGTTCCACTGCTGTCAGCGCCAGCTCTGCTGCCGTCGGCCCCACTGCCGCCGGCGTTGGCTCCCGTCGGAGCCTCTCCCTCCTCCTGTTTGGGGTTGGGGGGCTCCTTTTATCCCTCCGGGCCGGTCCCGACCCGGATCTGTCCGGGTTCTGGAAAGGGGAAGGCTCCCGAGCCCACTTCCGGGTTCGCACCGAGAAGCTAGGCTGGACTCCACCGCTTTCCGCCTGGCCCCGGCCCCCCGGGTCTTTGACCCCTTCACAAGCTAGATTAATCAGACTATCTTCAGTCCTGTGTGCTGTAGACCAGAACTTGTAAGAATACGTTTAATGTATGGCATGTATTTTTTAGAAGCTTGAGCCACCAGATTATAACAGTTCCCTCTGGTCTTAATACAAAACGAGTGTTTTCTGGGCTTTTTTCATACATGCTGCAAAAAAGAAAACTGCTATTTTTAATATTTCATAATTTAAATCTGATAGAAAATTCCACTGTAACCATAGACCTTAATTTAAGGCCAATGAACCCTTTTAGGGTGTTTGAGTTTTAAGAGGAGGAAAGGGTACCATTCTGGAGCTAAGTTTCAAGCTTTACTTCACAAAAGCACCCTCAGTTAGGTGTCTGTTACCCATTCCTGCAAGTTTGGTTTGATGATCCAGTCTTTCTGTCACCTCTACCTACATGCTCCCATGCTACAGTTATTGCGGGGGGAGGGGGAGAGAGGAGGGGATTTGGGGACATAACAGTTCATTTGGCTATGAGGTAACGGACATGTGATTTGTACTTACGCCAAATCTGGACACAACCTTCATTTTCTTGACGGAGGCTGCAATGATGTGATTATCTTACCTTGTTTTTCTCCGCACTCATTTCATCATCTTGGCTCTTGAAAGATAACTGGGGTTTAGGACTGTCATTAGTTTTGACTGGTCATGTGCTAGTGCTGCTAATTAGTACAGCTTCTACGCTCCAAAGTGTTTTTCTTTTTTTTCTATTGGAAAGTAGATCACAATAAATGTCAGAACGGACTGTACACACAAAAGAGCTACCAGCATAAGAATAACTAAGGATCCCCAGCTCTGGAGTTATACTGCGATATGTATTTCAATAACTTTTAGATTACTTGTCCATGTGCCCCTGGGCACCTGCAGTTGTTCTCCTTCCTCTTTTCTCCTCTTTGTGGTAACTAGGAACCAGATTTTTTTAAATCTGTGGAATTTAGGAAGAATTTAGGTCCAAAATTGTGATCTTGAGAACCACCACTCCGCTTCACCGAAATCCCTGAAATAACCTTTAAATTCTCTAAAGCCTGCAAGTTCTACAATACTGCACGCGTGTCAGTCTCAACAGGACTGAGAAACATGGGGCCTAACTTAAATCCAGCTGAGATCCAGATACTAGGTATCTCTACTTTCCCCTGACCCTGCTCTGCCTTGCTCTGTGTGTTCTGTAGACATATACTTGTCACCAGCACCTAGCTGCCAGAGCATATATAATGAAGGGTTGAAGCAGGAGAGTCTACCATCCCAGTTGTTACTCTAGGATTGTTTATGTCTTATCCTATGACTCATATGGAAAAAGTGAGCAAAGATGGGACTTTAGCACTGGTTTAAAAGGCTGAAGAAACTCATAACTCGTTTTAGATATGTTTTTCCTCCTTAGCTCAGTGATACTCAACCAGGGTGTTGCAGGATTCTTTCAGGGGTGCCATACAATATCAGTACTATTTGGTGTGCAAACACTTACACGTGATTCACAAGAGTAACCCAGTGATTTCAAATAGGAATCACAGGGTGCATCTACATGTGCCTATTAATGTGCAGCAATAAGCTGTGGAGTGTAGCGCTCTGGAGCTTATTGCTGCTGTGCACACACCTGAATGTGCGCCTGGGATCACAGCATGTTGACCCAGGGCAGAGCAGCCTCAGCTGGCAGGGGGCCCTCGGGGTCAGCCTGCCAGCCGGGCACTGCTCCCCCAGCTCAACAAGCTGTGGTGGGGCTAGCTGAGGTATGACGGTACTTCAGTGCAGGGCTAGCCAGCAGGCAGCCCTTGCACTATAGCACCCTCATGCCCCAGCCAGCCCCTCCAGTATCTACATGTGAACTGCTGCAGAGTTTTTTTCCTCTGCAGCAGGGTAGTACTTTAATTTACTGCATAGCAGGATAGTTCTTGTAAATGCGTTTGCTCCAGCCTAAGAGGGGTACATGCGTAGACCCTGAGACTTTTACTGCCAAGCTAATTAGTTTACTGTGCAGAAAACATCTCATGTAGATATGCCTACGGTGTCCAAAACAATCCAACCTGTTTGTAGTCTGAGTTATTTGCAATGGGAGAATTGCTTTACTATGTTTTCACAGTAAAAAAACCCCCACACAAATGAAGCTAAGAACTGGCATTTTCTGAGGCATGCTTGGAGCCCAATGTGGGTGCCTTGAGTCAAAAAAGGATAAAACTCACTGCTTTAGCTGTTTTGGAGTTGGGAGGAGAGAGGGACTGAAAGACTTGAGCCATAGTAAAAACTGTAATCTCAGTCTGTAAAAAAAGACATAGGGATAAGCCAGGAAGTTCTAGTTCCATAAATCTAACCTCTGTGTTAAGGAAAGCCCTGGAGACAATGAGGTCACAAAACATCTGGAAAAATGTAGACCTAATTCACTGGCATTGTGATTCCTTAAAGGTACGTGCTCCTGAGTTTGGTAGAGAGGATGAAGAGAACAAAGATGGAAAAAGCACTGGACAGTCTATAATGGTGATGGAGAGAGGATTCCAGTGTGGTGATATGGATTGATATGTTAATAAGTACATCAGAGGCATAAAGCCTTCTTGACTGGAGACTGAGAACAGTGGCACAACAGGGAGACAAAAGGGTCTTCTGGTTAGAGCCCCGGATTGGGCAGAGCCGACCTTGGGGTAAATGACATGAGTGACCGCCCAGGGTGCCGTGATCAGAGGGGTGTCACACGCATGCATGCACACACACGAACACATATACATCTAACAGGGCTCTCCAACCCCCACACCCTCCCAGCGTAGCTATCAGCTACTGGATGCGCCCTTTTCATGCCCCTGGATGACATAGCACTACCAGGAGGACTTCAAAATATACTCAAGACTATGGATTGTCTTCCAAGCTTAGTCAGCGACCTTGAGAAAATCATTTTGTTTCTGTGCCTCAGGCTTTCCTCTCTCCATTTATCGAAGTGAACTCACCAGGGCACAGGCAGTGTCTCACTTCTGGTTTGTATGATGCCTAGCATGACAGGGATACCATCTTAGCTGCTGTGAATATTCTGATACTATAGCCTGTCTAGCCATAATGCTTTATTCACGCTCTGATTGGTTGTCTGAAGCAGTGTTTCTCAACCTTTTAAGTAGCAAGTACCCCCTAACTTCTAAAAATTTTAATAAGTACCCCAACACTCAATTTTCCAGGGGATTTTTTATTTACAGACTAATGTGTGCCATATGTTGGGAAAAGGGCTGTGCATATAAGGCCGTGACATGACAGATGTCTGATCTGGTGTGGGTAGGGTTGCCACCTCTTACAGACAGGGAAAGGGGAGGGTGAAGAGAGAGGGAGGGAATTGTGGGGAGAGAGGGGACAGGTAGCAACCATAATTGTGGGGATGAGCCTTAGGAGGAGGGAAGATTGTTTTCTGCTTTTTTTCTAAAAAGGGTGTCTGCAGGAATATTGTGGTGTCAATGGGTGAAGGGTGTAGTTCAGAGAGAAAAAGACACAAGGACACAGTCAGACACATGCAGCAACATGCTGAGCCACACACATGGAGGCACACACACGCACAAATAGGCATACAATAATGCAGAATTTAAATTTTACTCTTCTTTATTGAATTTTACAATATTTTTTGGAACAAAATAATACATGGATCATAAATTATAGAACAGTAAAAACAATATATAACTCATTTATATTAATAAAACTCTAAACATAGGTATCTTTGTGATGGGAACTGATACTCTCTCCCTCTCTAGAATTGTTTTACAAATCAGGGATTGGACTGGACTCTTTGCTAGTTTTATCAAAATAGTATAAAAAATGAGTTCTTGTAAGAGTTGGATTTAATGAAAAACTTGGGCCTGTTTGGATGGCCTAAGTGTTCCAAATCTTGGTTTTAACCTACTTATTGCCACTATCAGATCATTTTCCAGGCACAAACAATTTATTTTACTTTTTAGCCCAGTCAGGTGTGAGAAACTGGCTTCACACAGATACGTTGAAGCAAACGGGAGCAGCTCTGTGAGAGCCATGTTCCTCAGCTGTAGGTATTTCCATTTCATTTTCTACCAAAATGCAGGGATGTCACCCAATCCCATGCTTTGCATCCTCTGCAACGTACTGGCTGTGAAAAGCTCAAAAAGTTTTTCCTTCACGCTTTCTGGAATCCCTGCTTGTTTAATAGCGCTGTCATTAAATGGATTCAAAATCCACAGTTTCTGTGGATCTTCATGCTCTTCAACATTAGGGAAATAATGTTCAAAGTTTGACTCCAAATTTACCAAGTGTTCTTTAATATTTTCTTTCACACTGCCTTGCAGAGGGATTTCATTTTCTTCACAGAACTCGGAGACCTGTGGAAATGAACCAAAATTTCCACATAAAGCTTGATTTTTCCAGAACCTCAACTTTCTTCTAAAAGCTCTTACTTTATCATGCAAGGTAAATATATTTGTGTTGTATCCCTGAAGCTGAAAGTTCAAGTCATTGATTTTATCAAAAATGATTTTGATATGACAATATCAATGACAATGATGATTGTCATTGATTTTATCAAAAATGTCACAAAGATAGGATAATTTGCAAATCCATACTTCATCCTCAAAACGCTGTAAGAATTCAGATTTCATCTCTCTGAGAGAGACAGTAACTTCATATCTCAACTCGAACAGGCAATTCAACAACCTTCCATGTGACAATCACTGAACTTCAGTGGGAAGAAGTACAGTAGTATATTCAGATCCCATGTCACGACGGCACAACGATCAGAAAAGAAGTGAATTCAGAGCCCGCACTTCTAGGAAGTTAACTGTTTTCACGGCTGTGCCTAGCACGCTGTTTAAATCTTTATTCAGTTGCTTTAAAGCCAGTGCCTATCTATGGATAATACAATGGTTCCACTTGATTGAAGGACTTATACAATCATAGAACCATAGAAGAATCATAAAAGTCGGGTCGGCAGGGACCTTGTAGATCTTCAAGTCCAACCCCCCGCCTGGGCAGGAGAAAAACTGGGCTCAAATGACTCCCGCCAGATAGGCATCAAGCCTCTTCTTAAAGACCCCCAGGGTAGGAGCCAGCACCACTTCCCTTGGAAGTTGCTTCCAGCTCCTAGCCGCCCTGACTGTGAAGTAGTTCTTACGGATGTCTCATCTGAACCTACTCTCCAATAACTTGTGGCCGTTATTCCTTGTTATGCCAGGGGGCACAAGGGGAAACAAGGTCTCTCCCAAACTCTTCTGGTCCCCCCTAGTGAGTTTATAGATGATCACCAGGTCCCCCCGAGTCTCCCTTGTGAAGGCTGAACAGGTTCAGGTCCTGCAGTCTCTCATTGTAGGGTCTGCCCTGTAGTCCCCGGATCATGCGGGTGGCCCTCCTCTGGACCCTCTCAATGTTGTCCACATCCCTCCTGAAGTGGGGCACCCAGAACTGGACACAGTTCTCCAGCTGTGGCCTGACCAGTGTCATGCAGAGGGGGAGGATCAAGGAGGTGAGATGCACCTGTGGATGCACAACAAGGTCCAGTTAGCCCTGCCAACCATGACCTCGCGTTGTCAGCTCATGTTCATCTTGGAGTCAATAATGACTTTATAGCTTTTAAGTAAGCAACAAGACCACTTTGACCTACCATTGCTGCTCCGTCTGTGCACGCAGACACACACCACTCCCATGACAATCCATTTTTTATAATGTGCTTATTTAAGATCTTAAAAATGTCCTCTCCTATTGTTTTTTGTATCCAATTCTTTGCAGCCATATATTTGTTCCTGTATTCCTTGCTCGTCTTCATCATCAATGTATCTTACAAACATCATCAATTGTGCATAGTTGGACACATCTGTAGATTCATCAATCTGTAAAGTGAACATTTTTTTCTGGATAAGTTTTTCTGAAATTTGTTTAATTTTGCCTTCTGACATGTAATCGATTCCTCTTGTTGTGGTGTCATTTGAATGTGGGGTGGATTTAATTTGATCTACTTCTGTTTTGCCAAACATCATTTCAGTGATTCTGATAGCAGCAGGAATGACAAGGTTCTCAGCAATGGTATGTGGTTTCTTAATTTTTGCTACCGTGTGTGATTTCAAATGAAGCTTGTAGAGCTTGTTTAGGGAGCACAGAGTACGATTTCATAGCAGCACTTGATTTTTTCAAACTTTCACATTTTCTTGTGAAAAATTCTAGTGATTTGTCCTTCAGATTAGGATATTTAGTATGAAAGTGCCTTTTCAGAAGGGAAGGCTTCATACAATGATTAGACAATGTCTCATTCCAAATCACACAAAGTGGTAATGAAGGTATACCTCTGTTTGTTGTAAACCCAAGAGCCACATAACTAGGATCACAGCTATGTCTTTTATGAACCTGTGAAGACTTTCACTACTGAAGCTTGTTTTTTTAGAACCGTTTTCATAGATTTCATAGATTTCTAGGGTTGGCAGAGACCTGGTAGATCATCAGGTCTGAGCCCCTGCTCCAGGCAGGAAAGAGCGCCTGGGTTAGGTAACCCCAGCCAGATGCCTGCCTAACCTCCTCTTGAATATCTCCAGAGTAGGAGAAAGCACCACCTCCCATGTTCCTCTGGGTCCAACATTTGTTGCACATTTTCCTGGGAACTACCTTCGTTTAAATCTGAAGTCTTTCTTTTTACAAGAAAATGATCAATTTTAACACCCTCATGAACAGTAAAATTAAAACACTGACACAAGCCCACTTAAATTTAAACACTTAAAGTGGAAACTATAGCAGACAAGCACATGGTTAAACTCTGAGAACTGCAATCTTTCTCCCCTCTACCGATGGATGACTCTATTTCTCACAAAGGAGAGTTCTGATGCAGCAAAGCTGGCAAGCAAGCTCAGGGTTGGTGAGTGATGAAAGTATCTTATTTTAGGAAAATATACAGGTTTTATGTATGTGGGTTCGGTATATGCAAATTTTCTCTTATGTGATGACCATTTTTACACCACAGATTTATTATATGCGAGGTAAATTCACTGTTATGTGATCAGCTCTGGGGCTCTGTTTGTCCGCACTCACCCCAGCCCCTGGGCTGCACCTATTGTGGAGTATGAGGGGGGAGGCCCTGGAAAACAGCAGGGTAAACGGGGATTAACAAGCAGGGAGTAGGAAACAGCCCCAGGGCCCCCTGGGTAAGGGGGGGCATTTGGGCAGACTGATTAGTAGCTGCCCTGGGGCTGATAAAACAGATACTGGAAGGAAGAGAAGAGGAAGAAAAACAGCCAGACTAAGAGAGTCCCTGCAGGGAGAGAGCTGCTAAAATGACAGCCCAGAGAGGTTTAAGAGTGCTGGAGCAGGGCAGACAGGGAAAGGCCAGGGAAGATCCCAGCCATAAAGGGACAGTGTGCCAGGCAAAAGAAGAATATCGTTTCTTTAGTTAGAATGGCCTGGTATTTATTTACTTCCTGGAGAAACAGAGGGGACTAAAAAAGGGTGAAGAAGAGACCCCCATAGGACTGCAGGCGGGCTCAGCTACAAAGTTAGAAAGCAATGGATAATTAAAGAATACAGAGCAAGAAAGCAGAAACCCAATATGCAAATGGGACAGGGCCCATCTAGAGAGGCAGGGCACAGCAAAGTCCTGCTGATAGAGATGAGAATGTGGAGGGCAGGGGTACTGCTGAGCTCACAGACCGTGGTTCAGACTAGAGGGATAAGGGGGACTACAGAACAATACAGACCACCAAGCCCCAAGATAACACCCTTGTGAGTGGTGAGCAGCCTGCCTTCTCAAATCACCATCTCATCTGAACCAAAACTGCATGTCAGGCACTGGAATGGAGGCAGACTTTACCCAAGACAAGGTCCAGGGTGGGAAGGCAAAGCAAAGACCCTGCCGTCCTGTGATCAGGCAATTGGGGTGGTCAGGCATGACCTGCCCTAGGTGAATCCATGCTGACTGTTCCTAATTACCTTCTGCTCCTCCAAGTGCTTAGAAATGAATTCCCTAAGGATCTGCTCCATGATTTTTCCAGGGCCTGAGGTGAGGCTGTCTGGCCCGTAGTTCCTCTGATCCTTTGTTTTCCCTTTCTTAAAGATGAGCGCTATATCTGCCCTTTTCCAGTTGTCTGGGACCTCTCCTGATAGCCACAAGTTTTCAGAGGTAATGGCTAGTGGTTCTGTGGCCACCTCCCTCAGCACCCTTGTATGCATTGCATCTGGCTCCATGGACTTATACACATCCAACTTTTCTAAATACTCTCTAGCCTGTTCTTTCACCACTGAGGGTTACTCGCTTTCTCCCAAAACTGTGCTGTCTGGTGCAGTAGTCTGGGAGCTCACCCTGTCTGGCGAGACCAAAGTAAAAAAGATGGAGGGTATTTACAATGACATGATTACCCTTGATTTACACAGGCATAAAAAATTGGGTCTAAATCCATAAGGATATATAGACACATAACTGCCATTGATTTCACTGAGTCAAACACACAAATACCATTGTAGATATATAATGTAGTCTCTGTGGCCACATCCCCACAAGCAGGGGCATGTGGTTGCTACAGGGAAAAAAGCAGAGGCACAGATTTGCACTGCTGCTTTTTGCCCCAAAGTATGCCCCTGCACATGGGATTAGCATGGTGAAAAATGCTCTGGGTTGGGTAGGGGAGGCTGGCCCCAGCAGCCTTACCTGAGGGCCTGGGGGCCTCCTAGGGCTCCATCAGTGGCGATCTGGGCACACGGAGCCTGGACAGCAGCTGGAATGTGGCTCTGGCCAGGCAGACTCCAGTTCTGGGCAGTACACACTGCTGCCACATGCACCGCCCCACTTTTTTTCCCACATGCTTTTTTTTGATACCAGGATTTCCCAGTATCTAAATTTGACTCCAAATCACATGCATGAGTTGCATTTTGGCTCTGAAGTGCAGCAAAAGGCTCTGAGGTGCAGCAAAACACATGTGCGCACTCATGTGGACACGGCCCAAGGGTTGTTATGATTAGGTGCCATGATACACAAGTCCACCAGAAGAGCTGAGTGAGCTCTGAAGTATCTGCTCAAATGAGAGGTACAATAAGGTCAGCTGGAGACATGCACCTTCAGTTTAACCTTAGTCCCTTAGCTTTGTCCTCTTAACTGTTGAAACTTTTTCTTTTCTTAAGAAGAATGTTAATAATGTAATATTTAGCCCGATGTCGTATTAAAAATGTGTAAAGTAAGCAGCTTTGGAAGGAGGAGTATGAGCTTTTAAACAATTATTCCACACTGAAGCTTCTCAGTGAAACATGGCTGTACAGTTTCACTGGACCCCTGTGTTAATCTATTTAGTTGAAACAAAATGTTCAAATTCAGTTTTCTAATCTCATTTCTAACACTGATCCTATTATCACTTCTAAGGCAAAGCTGCCCTTGCTGTTGGCTGCCACAGGCCCTGCCTAAAGGTACTCCAATCATAGACAGCAGGATCACATGTGCTGGGGATCCTCTTCTCACCAGCCCTGTCCATTTTCACTTGGTATTCAAATTCTTTCTTATCTTGCTGGCAAAATGCTCAGACACTTGAGCCTCCTTCCCTTTAAAACTTTGTTCCCTCCCAAAATATCTTCTCCTGTATGATGATACAGAAAATAGCCTAACAAAGACCAGACCTGTAGTACCAGGATTTGCTGGCATAGCTGTTTTAATTGGGAGCATTAAAACCCACAGCTGTAGCTCATGAATCATAGGAAGGTGGGGCTGGCAGGAACCTCGCAAAGCCATCTAGGCCAGGCCCCTGTTCAAGGCAAGATCACCCTTGACTAAACCATCCCAGCCAAGTATCTCTGTAACCTACTTTTGAAAGTTTCCAAACATGGAGATTCCACAACTTCTCCAGGTAACCTGTTGCAGTGCCTGACCATCCTCATAGTCAGAAATCTCTCAGGCCATCTCAGAAATCCTCATCTCTAACCTAAATTTCTCACATTGCAGTTTAAGGCTGTTGCTCCTAGTCCTGTCACTATTGCAACAGAGAAAAGCTATACCAGCAAAGCCCCAGTAAAAACATCCTTTGCTTGCCAAAGGATGCTTTTATTGCTTTGCTTATATCAATTTGGAGATGTTTCTCTGCTGGCAGAAAAAAATTCCTTCTATAGGGATATGCTGCATCTCCACTAGGTGGCTCTACCTCCATCTTCATAGTGGTAGAGACTCTTCTAGTGTAGACAATCAAAAGCCAGGACATATGAAAGAATAGACTGGGTGATGGGAATGGAAGATGGAATTGTTAGGTGTTCTGACCCTACATAAGAAGTTAAGTCTGGAAAGGGAAGGATAAATTATAGGCAGCACTTCCAGGGTATGGTTGGACATGTCTTCAACTTGAAAAGGGATGATCACAATTTACTCCTTCCGCACATGGTATGAAAGCAGAAATCAAGGAGAAACTCTGTGGACGTGAGAAGGGTGCTGAAGGAGTAGGGGTTTAGAATCTGTCAGTGGGCATGTTTCTACACATGCGCTTTAATACACATTAAAGTTTCATTAAAAACAGTGCTATTTAAAGTGCGTTAAAATAGTTTAATGAGCATTAAACATTGCTTAAAACCATGCTCTTTAATTGATGTGCATTAAGACAGGCTAACACACATTTTCCTAGTATCTCACAACGGAGGCCTCTCCAACATGCTGTGATTCCAGTGTGTTGAAGCAGTCTGGATTAATCAAGTCTGCTGGAGCATGGCAATTACCGCGGTCTGGCAGTCTTCCACATCTCATGTATCAGCGTCCCTACACTTCAAAAGGGCTGTGGGGGGCACTTTATTTAAAGCTTGTTTGACAAGCTTAAAGCACCCCCTCCCTCGACTCCCAGAGCACACATATAAATGCCCAGCTGAGTGTGTCTACATGTGCATTAATGCGCTTTAGTTAATGTGCATTAAATCTAGTACCTCCATTGTGAGGTACTAGGAAAATGTGCATTAGCCTACCTTAGTGCACATTAACTGAAGAGCATGGGGTACTTTTACACTTTAATTAAAGCATCACCCTCCGGGGCTTGCGGGGTGATGTTTCATAGTTTCATAGTTAGTAGGGTCGGAAGGGATCTGAGCAGATCATCAAGTCCGACCCCCTGCCATGGCAGGAAAGAGTGCTGGGTCAAACGACCCCAGCAAGGTGATTATCTAGCCTTGTCTTAAAGATCCTCAAGGTAGGAGCCAGCACCACTTTGCTTGGAAGTTGGTTCTAGACCCTAGCCGCCCTGACAGTGAAGTAGCGCCTCCTGATGTCTAATCTGAATTTACCCTCTGCTAGCTTGTGACCGTTATTTCTAGCTCCAAGAGCCACTGTAATTAAAGTGCAACTCCATCTTGTGTATCAGTGTCCCCACACTTAACAATGGTAGTAGGGTCCTTGATTGCAGCCCTTCAAGTACCCCCCCCATCATTTTTAAGCACAGGGACGCTGATACATGAGACGGAGGAGGCTGCTGGAGCGCAGTAATTGCCATGCTCCAGAAGACTCGATTAATCAATTAATCAAGTCTGCTCTGATGGGCTGTAATTACAGCATGTTGGAGCAGTCTCCATACTTGTGTACAGGCACCTATGATTTTTAAGTGATGCTTAATGCACGTTAGCCTATTTTAATGCAGATTAACTAAATAGCACAATTTAGTGATGCTTTAATGTGCATTAAAATGCACGTGTAGATGCGCCTGCTATCTTCATACCCTGATAAGGCTCAATTTAAGAGGGGTCATTCACAAACAGTTACAATTTTACACAAACAAGCTTAAAAACTGAAGCAATTTGCTATATGAATCAGGCCTTTGTTGAAGTCTATGGCATTTCACTAAGTATAAATTTACAGTAGAATGCCAGCTCTGCTTCAGTTAACATTGAGAACCCATTACTGCATAAAAGCTGACTTTTCTAAGTGTTTTAGAATCCACATACTTAATGAGATTTGTCCTGAAACTAAGTGTGCCTCTTGGAGATAAGAAGGGTGGAGTTACTGGTTAAAATCTGGGATCAGCTGAGCAAGAAGTTCCCAGTATAAAGCCTCCTACAAAACAGATTGTCTTAAGTTTAATAGATTTCTACTTTCTCCTTTTGTTTTTCATAGACCTGGGGAACAGACTGTGACTTTGACTGTGGTCTTATGGTTTCAATGGCTAGGGACAGACATTACACATAAACCAGTCTAAGTGATCAGAAAGTGGTTTAAACCTATAACAGAACAGATGTTCAGTGCACACAAACCAGTTTGAAAATGCCTGAAACCAGTTTGAGATAAACCTGGTTGAATGCAGTATCAGACTTAACTGATTTGGGTCAAATTCATCATGGGGGCGCAGAAGGGAATTGGTGAGGCTCTACTCTCCAAGGCGCCCCTGGGGGTCACAAGAAATAATGGCCACAAGCTAGCAAAGCGCAGATTTAGGCATTAAGAGGAACTTCTTCACAGTTAGAGTGGCCAAGGTCTGGAATGGGCTCCCAAGGGAGGTGGTGCTCCCCCCTACCCTAGGGGTCTTCAGGAGGAGGTTGGATGAGCACCTGGCTGGGGTCATCTGAACCTAGCAATTTCCTGTCTATGCAGGGGGTCAGACTCGATGATCTATTGAGGTCCCTTCCGACCCTAACATCTATGAATCTATGAAAAACCGGTTTATGTAATGTCTGTTCCAGACCCCTTCCTGGTTTAAGTTAAATCAGAGTCCCACAGGATACTGGCATGCTCTCTGGGCTTGGCAGGGCTCTTTGCTACACAGTAGAGCTGGCCCCTCCTCTCTGGTCCCTCACTGGAGCTCCGGCACAGACTACAGGCATTTGCCTGGCTTCCTCCTGCTCCCCCCGCTCCTCTCACTACTCCCTGCTAAGCAGTAATTCCTCCCTCCTCCCTACTTTACACAGATACCTCTCAGCATTAGCTAGCATCCCAGAAAAGCTTGAAATAATGGAGGGAGGCTTTGTTTTCTGATAGGGTGATAAACACTCGTGTTATCAACTGCCTTCTGGACTGGTCAGGATGGGGGGGGGAACCCCTCCCTTATTAGGGTGTCCTGCCTGGGTCTGGTCATGCCTCCCTCAGCTCAGCACTGTGCAAGGGAAGAGAGGGCTGCTCTAGCGCCTCCCGGCTTCTAGCCTGAGCCACTGCAGGCATGTGCCTGCATTTCTGGAATGTCTTTACAGTTACAAACTGGTTCATCCTAGCCAGGTTAAAGTAATCTGCAAAGACTGAATCATAGTTTCATAGTTCATTTATACTTCCTTAGCTTGCTTGTGAGAATGCTGTGGGAGACAGTATCAAAAGCCTTGCTAAAGTTAAGGTATATCATGTCCATTGCTTTTCCTGCATCCCCACTTCCCTGCTTACCTCAGGGCTTTGTTCTTCATCACCTTGCAAACCTAGTGTAAAGTATTCACTACACCTTTGCTGAAGCAGATTTGAAAATAAGCGTATTCCCAAAAAAGCTTAGTTCTCTGCATAGGTGCAGGTGTAACTCTCCTGTGCACAATGGATTAACATGTCATGAGTGCACATTTACCAAGAGCGTCTGAGCCAGGTTGTGTTCATATGAGGTGGGAAGCTTGAGGATAGTTTCTGTAACCATTGAACCCAACCTACACTCAGCCAAGTACAGTCTGAATTCCACCTTTGGCTGAAAGCTAAGAAAGATTTGCAAGATTGTTGTTAACCTGTCTCTGGCAGAAGGTTTTTGTCTCTGTGAAATGGAATGTGAGCACAATGGATAAATTAGAAGTTGTTCAAACTACTCCCCCACCCCCAAAAAAGGGGGAACTCCCCCGCTCCCCATGTATGAACATTTGCTAGTACAAAGGGAGCAAGAATTAGGGGGCAGAAGATTGGGTGAGGAAGTGGAATGGGCTCCCAAGGGAGGTGGTGCTCTCCCCTACCCTAGGGGTCTTCAAGAGGAGGTTGGATGAGCACCTGGCTGGGGTCATCTGAACCTAGCACTTTCCTGTCTATGCAGGGGGTCAGACTCGATGATCTATTGAGGTCCCTTCTGACCCTAACATCTATGAATCTATGAAAAACCGGTTTATGTAATGTCTGTTCCAGACCCCTTCCTGGTTTAAGTTAAATCAGGAGATAATGGAGGGGAGATAAACTCCTTCACCCTTCCTATTTAGTATATAGGTAGGAGGTGGGAGGAGGGATGGGTGACAGGGGCAGTGGAGTGAAGGCCTGAGGACCCACCAGCTTGAATTCTCTCCTTAGTATCTGCTGAAATCTTGGAGGATCCTTGTCCCTCCAGGAAGTTCTCAGCCCCTTTTTCTTACCCTGAGTATGTATGTGCCAGGGTCTCAGTGTCCCCAGCTCCTCTGCATGCGTCTGAGCCACCCTTACCACTCTGTAGGCCAAGATGGGGGGGCCATCTTATACTGGATATATACAACTAATGTATTAGGGCTACGCTCTTTCCGGATCCTCCAACCTCCATCTGGGCAGTTCTTTTTAAATATGATCCATGTCCAGGATTTTGGTCAGCTCAACTTTAAAATTTTTCCTGGTATTTCGCAGCTTGCCCTAGTAAGGAGCTGCCTGGGGCTGAGGGGAGTGGGAGGAGGGCGATGGGAAGCAAGGTGCACATACACAGGGCCAGCATGCACCTGGCAGGGGGTGGGCAGGCAGGCAGGTAAGTCTGAGTGGGGCAGGGGTTGGAGGGCCAGAGCTGGGCACTGTTGTGTGTGTGTGTGTGCCAGAGTGTGTGAGGGGGGCAGGTGCCTGCTCATACTGGGAGAAGGTGTCCGGGCACTGGGGTTGCAGTAGGGTAGGGGAGGCACCTGCTTCTCCAGTGGAGGAAGGGGATGGGGCCCTTTCGGGGGCAGCAGGGGGCTGTGTGGCTGGACTGGTGGCACTGGGGCTGGTGCCCTTGTTTGAAATTGCAGGGATGGGGCAGCTGCTGCAGGGCTGGGGTGAGAAGGCAGGGGGCTGTGGGCCAGGAGTGAGGCAGCACAGAGCCCCCTTTTCCCCCAGCAGGTGCCAGGACAGCCTCTGATCAGGCAGGTGGCTGGGGCAGTGGGAGCAGGTGCCCCAAGGCCGGCACCAGCAAGGCTGAGGGGAGCAGGGGGCTTCAGGTCAGGAGTGAAGGGCACCGACGGAACTGGGGGAGTGGGAGTGAGGGGCAAAGGCAGTGCCAGGGGGCATCGGGTCAGGAAAGAGGGGCACCAGCATGGCGTAGGGGGGCAGGGTACTGTGGGTTGGGAGTGGGGGCACTGGCAGGGCCAGCGGTCTGAGGGTCAGGAGTGAGGAGCATCAGCAGGGGCGGGGGTAGGGGCATTGTGGCTTGGGAGTGAAAGGGAATGGAATGGGGAAAGGGCAGGGCACTGACATATCACTGCCCCCTACAATCATATACCCACCCCCCTGCCACAACAGGTGTCCTCTTTTTTGGAACTGGAAATATAGTAATGTTAAATATATAATGCATGCCATTCTTCATGCCAGGCATCTGAGAGGAGGCATCTGAGCTAAGAGACTCAAAAGGGTGGCCTGTTTGGAGCTTGGAGGTGGAGGGTCTGGCAGTGAACATATGGGATCTGAGTACAGCTCAGGCTAAGGTAACAAGAAAGTGCACAACCCTTCAGTAAGCTGCAGCTTGTGATACAGCAACAGAGGGCACCAAACAAGAAGGAGCAACTTTGGATTCTTCAATGCTCACAGTTTAATGGGATAGAAACGTAGAGTAGGAGAGCGAGACAGTCTGGGAAACGTTCTGATCCCCATGATAAAGTTATTAGGTACTGGGAGGTATTACTTGTACAGATTGCTATATCATGATGAACAATTCTGTGAATGTGCAGCCACCATTACTAACAAGGCTTCCAACCTTAACCCACTAAGCTGAGGACAATGGAGAGAACTTTACTTTAATGACTGTGCTCTGAGCAACAATGGATGTGCTAAAGAGGTGGCTGACAATGGATCCAGGTTCCTCTTAAACACACACACACACACACACACACACACACACACACACCCTTGGTTTTGGAGCAGTGGAAATATCAAAGGTTTGACGGGTGTTTGAAAGCTGTGCACATAAAGAGGGAAACATTCCTGACACCGGAAGATTGGGAAATAACACAGGAAGGCTTCAGCTCTTTTTGCTAGCGCAAGGCACCGGGGAAGGATAAGCTACAACAAAAAACACTGTACTCAGGCTGATGTTTTCTAAACGGCCTGTATTGTGCTTTGTTTGTTAATTCATGTGCACAGCCAATTTGTGCCTCTATTGGTTATATGTATCACAGGATTACTGAAGAATTAAACTGTAAAGCAGCAGAGTTGTGGCTTTTAGTACTGAGTTCTCTGGGAGGATGTTTAAGGTAGGACAGGGCTGGATGAACCAGTAGTAGCCCCAGGAGACAGGCAGTTGTGATGCAGTTTTCTGTCCTTGGAGGTGTTATAAAGAGGATCTCCACCTTTAGAGAGTGTGCCCATGGCGCCAAGTGTGGTAGTGTTCAAACACTGGCTGAAGGTATAAAACAGAAGAGGGATTTGGCTGCCTTTAGGGGATTTGGCTAGGGCCACTTGGCCAGATCTGTGAATGAGAAACACATTAGTCTTATTTCAGACACTTGAAAGTTACTGTAACCACTCACCACTAGAACTGTCAAGATTTTGAAAGGTCGGCCCTGTTGAGGGCTGGATCTAGAGGGAGAGCAGTGACACCATCCTTTTGGCTCACAGTAATCCCTTTCAAATTGCAGAAGCAGTAGGCAGGGACTTCAAGTCCCAGAAGGAGGGAAAAAATCCACCACCTTTCCCTGCTCTTGCCACCCCTTTCCTTGCCATCTGCACCTCCCCTGCTGACCCCCCCCAAACACACACTTTCCTTCTCACCTCTGGTCCTGTTTCTGGCTAACAGAAAAGGGGGGTAAGGGAGGAGCTCCAGACCTGCTGCTGCCCTGCTCCAGCTGGGCTCATATAGCCAGGCTCGGTGGGGATGGCAGCAATGCTGGCGGATGGGTTCTTCCTTCATGTGCAGTCCCCTTTCTGGTGTTCCCCGGGTGCAGGGAGCCACTTCGCACAGCCCCAGCTGAAGCCGGGTAGGAGCATCTGGGACAGCGGCAGTGCTGATAGGCAGATCTTCCCAAGGAGTAAGTGGAAGGGGGTAAGAACAGGAGAAGCAGGGGAATGAGGGGAAGGGAAGTGCTGACAGTGGGGAACGGAGAAGATCCTTACTTGATTCAGGGATTTAAGAAGTCCCCTCCAGCTGCTCCTGTGGCTTGATCTGACTGCAGGAGTGGAGTCTGGGAGGAGAGGCGTGCAGACATGTCTTCAGTGCTGGTCACTGCTCCCAGCCTCCCCTTTTAAAATCCTGGATCCACCCATAACCCTGTCTGTGATACTTTTTTTCTTACTGGCCCTGTCAGCAACTAAACCCTCCAAAAATGTCAGAACATGTCTAGGATCTCCATTCTGTTATGAACAACAAGAAGAACAAGTATACAGAAAGGGGAAGAAGCACACAGGAGTTGTGTATCATTTGTGGGCAGAGCCCTGGACAGGGACCTGGGAATCTGGGTCATGTCCCTGGCTCTACCAGCTGACCTGCTATGTGAGCTAGGTCAGGTTATTTTTACCTCCATTTCTGTACCTGTAAATGGGGAAGAATGATGTAGAGCTGGGGTTTTCAACCGGGGGTAAGCGTACCCCTGGGGGGTACTTGGGATGGCCTCAGGGGGTACTCAGCAGTGGGTGCCACTACTGCTGCTGGCACTTCCACTGCCATCGTTGGCACTTTCACCACTGCTGTGCCACTGGCATAGTCTCCAATCACCCATGGGAGGTGCCCCCCAGTTCGTCTGGCTGCCAGGGAACTCCCGCCTTCTTGACCACCAGCCAGAGGTACACTGACCTAAAAGGGTTGAAAACCTCTGATGTAGAGCACTTTGAGACTTCCTAAGGAAAGGTCAAGGACGAGGTCTTACTGTTTATAATCTAGCCAGAACAGTGTATTAACAACACACCTATGTGATATCAGAAATGTCATTTAAAGAATTAAGGTTGCCCCTGTAAGGCCTCATGCCTTTCTGGAACATTGAGTTCAGTGGCATTCAACCCTCTGAGAGTCAGGAAATTTGAAATTAGAGTGCATAAAAATTCAACCTTAACTTTGCCCTTTTTTAGTGGTGGCGCAGCCATTGCAGGTGCTGCACATCACTCGGGGAACTGGGCATGCAACAGAACATAGCACAGACTAATGCCTTCTCTTGGCTAAGGCAAAATGTGTGTTTAGGTGAGCTGGGCTGAATAAGAGTTATCCACAGATATATTACACCCAAGCACTGAGCCTACTCCCCAGAAATAACTCACTTCTTAAAGTTCACACACCAGTTAATGCTCAACCTCATCTCTAGGCTGTATCCTAGGTTATACTTTGATTTACTCATCACTAAATCCACTGACCAATCTTATACTGGATCTCCGCCGACTGGCAATTCCCTATAGCAAAAAGACACCCCCACCCCAGACCACTATAGCCTACAGTTTAGCACTAAAATGCTTCAAACTGGATCCCTTAAGGTAAATGTAAGGCCTGAAAGTATGTATCTCAAGTATGTATAGGACCATCTAAGTACTTAACAGTTTTTAACATTTTGTTATGGATTGGGATGAAGCTGATGAATTGCCCTCAGGGTAACTACCAAAGCAACTAAGCTCTTTTATGGAACCAGGTAGGTAACACTGCCTAAGAAGAAAACCCCACAGGTATGGGGGAAAGCTTGTTCAGCTAAACCACATGGCTTAAAAGTTTTTTCTGGGGATACTGGGGGCATCTATGCGTGCACTTTACTGCGGAGTTGACTAATTAGTTCCACAGTAAAGCATCAGTGTCTACACGTGTGGCACTTCTAGGTCACAGTAAACTAATTCACTCTACCACAGGTTAGTACTGCCCAACACAAGTCCTATCTTATGGTGGAGCTATTTAGTGTGCCACAACTCATGTGTAGACAGTGACCAGGGCTGACTGCGGCACAAGGGGTCTGCAGTGCGAGGGCTGCCTGCCAGCTAGCTCTGCACTGTAACACCCTCATGCCCCAGCCAGCTCCTTTGCAGTACGTTTAGCCTGGGCAGAGCAGCTCCAGGCTGGCAGGCTGAGCTCCTGGGCCCCCTGCCAGCCAGGGCTGCGCCACCCTGGCTTAACATGCTGCAGTCCTGGGCACACATGTACATGACGTGCTCCAGAGTGATAAGCTCCAGCACAAACTGCACCGGCGTTTATTCAGGCACACTGAGTTTAAGATTAGATTTAGATACAGTATGACTTGAGTATTAAAAATGGTCTTCACCAAGAAGTGCCCCACAGTTGCTGTCAGTCAGTGCACATGGAGATGCGTCTACTGACAGCAACTGTGGGGCACTTATTGGTGAAGATTTGTATCTGCGAGAAACAATCTGAAAATACTACAGGAATAGGTTTGGGACAGAAACAGAAACCAAGGAGACCCAGAACAAGCACTGGGATCATTGCCCAGAGAAAAAAAACCCTTGAGAAACAGTTATCTGAGCTGAATAATGGCTGAAAGAGGCTTGAAACTGTGATGCCTACTGTGATCAGGGGAATTATGCTTTGTACATTTCTTGCAAATAAATCTGAACACCTCAATGAAAGACCAGATGGAAACAACTCACAGGGCTAATCACTCTGGTCAAAATAGGAGAACGGTATTTGTTTCCATAATGTTCCTAGAAAATAGAAACGGATTATCATTCCTGTTATACCAAGGGGGAATTGAGGCATATGGAAATTAACTCTTCCCCAAAGCCTGACAGGAAGTCTATGGCAATGGAGGGAATTCAGATGAGAAGTCCCTGGCTAATCCTCTAATTGCTGAGACATTCTTCCTCAGGCCCATGTGATAACTATATGTACCAGTGTAGCAGTTCCAGATTATTATAATGAAGCAATAGTCCTGTCTCAGTTTCCTTATAGCAGCTGGAAATGCTCCTGTGAGGAGGACACCAGTTAGCAACAGTGCTGCTCTGCTGCGCGGTGTCTCCAGCAGTACCGTCCCTTGCCACCTGGATTTACACCCCTCATCACCAGTAGAGTGGAAGTCAGAGAATCATAGAAAATTAGGGCTGGAAGAGACCTCAGGAGTCATGTAGTCCACCGCCCTGGGCAAAGCAGGATCATCCCCAACTATATTATCCCAATCATGTCCATGCACATGAATAAGAAAAGGACAAAATCAAATTGAAGAGCTTAAAGGCAGAGACCTGCCCTGTCCTGTAAGGCAGGGGTGGCCAACTTGTGGTAGGTAAGTCACAAATGGAAGGGCAGCCTCTGTGTGTGGCAGGCAGCAGATTAGGAAGGGAGCAGGGGGAACACACAGCGGTAGAAAGAGCAGGGAGCAGAAAGCTGAGCAACAAATCTGAGCACGGGGCAGGGAGCTGAAAGCAGAGCAGCAAATCTGGCAATAAAAGGGCATCAGAGTGGCACTTGGGGAGGGTTTGGGGCTTATGTTGTGGCATGCTTGCCAAAAAAGGTTGGGCCCCACTGCCCTAAGGAGTCAAAGTGAAAATAGCCATGGACCAAATGGGGGAAACAGGAGGAAAAGAAAGAAATAGCGCTAAAGAGTTAATGGCAATCCTTACAAAAAAAGCTTGGGTTGTCTGGATGAAGCACTACAGGCCAATTTAATTCCTGAAGTAACTCTTAGCATCAGTAGAGGTACAGCAGGGATCGGTGTCTTATAATGGGGATTCTGTTGTCGGTGGTGCAATTACAACGATAATCGGATTTTCTTTGTTGCTTTTTTTTTTAATAAGGTCATCCTAGGATTTATAGGTGAGAGACCATTGTTTCAGTATCATGAACAGTATTTGAGACCATTTTTAATACTCGAGTCATACTGTATCTAAATAATAAGAACTCAGCATGGTTTCTGTCAGGCTAAACTGTGCTGTTATTAAAACCTTAGGCAACCTAATAAATGGCTAAATAAAACACCAGGAAGGAAATTGTACTACCACAAATCAGGCTGATCCAAGGGTTCTTAGGAGCTTGAAGCAAACCTAATGTGTGTCCAGCCTTTCATACAGCAGGTATTATAAAATGGAGCACCTAATTAGCTGGCAGGAGTTCCCACTGTATGAGGATCTGCCATAATTGCACAGGTTGGGACATGTTAGCCAATTTGCTGTTCTTGAAATTCTGATGACTAAAGAGCTGGTGTTCCTGCCTGAACTAGCATCATATTTAGGAACTGAGGCCTTGTCACATCTTATGCTGTGAGCTGCACAAATGTTGGTCAGTGTTAGTGCTAGCTTGGAGCAGTCAGACACAAGTCTAGAAACCTACTCTGACTGTCCCCCACCTGTACAGCTATGAGTTGCCACTAGAGGGCTGGTGAGCCAGGATAGGCCTCTATACCTGCTCTACAGACAGGGGTGTGAGAGATCCTGGGATACTGGGGGACTTCAACTGGGGTGGGACGTCTGTGAGGAGTGCACCTAACTGGCACAGGAGCTGGGTAGTGCAGATTGCTCTGGTGTGGCACAACTTTGAACCAGATAACTAGTGTTTAAAACCACTTTAAGGTGTTAATATGTAGATGATTCAGGGGTTAAGAGCTCCAGAAGCCACCCAAAATGACTACGTAACAAGGCCCTTAGAAGGAAGTAGTATGGTTTGTTTCCGAAGGCCATATGTGACATGGTACTGGATCAGAATTCAAACCATCCCATAAGAGGGGATGAAGCACGTGCAGCCTTAGCTCTCACTCTTTCTGTGTTACAATGCTGTTTTGACAGAAATGGATCCAAACCAAAACCTCAGCTACAAATGTTCCAAAAGCTCAAACTTAGCAGCTTGAGTCTATTTCCTGTTTTACTTTCATCCTTCCCCACTATTTCTACCCTTTCCAAAAAAGAAAATTCACTCAAAAGCAACACTGTAGCCAAGAGTTTTTCTGTAACACAGTGTTTCATTAGGCCTGTGCAAAGCGACTAGTATTCACTTCGGATTCAGATTCAGTCTATTTGGGGGGTAGTGATTCAACCCGATGATTCGAATCACTGTCCCGATTTGATTCAGCTGCTGGTGAATCTCCGAATCAGCCAGGCCCATCCCCCAGCTCACTGGGTGCTGCTGGGCAGGGGGTGATCCCTGCTGCCCCCCACTGCCCCATGCTGCATGGGGGGCTCTGCCATGGGCCCTTCTCCCCCCCTCACTCCCCCAGCCACCCCACAAGTGCCCCACTCAGGCCAGCTCTGGTCCTTTAAGAAAAAAAAATAATGAGAAAACCCCATGCTTACTGCTCCTGCCACTGCTCCCCTATTGCCCTGCACCACGTGGGGGACTCTGCACAAGCCCCCCTAAGCCCTGAGGCTGTTGCAGGAGTGGTGAGTCCCGGGGCTTTCCTCATTTTTTTTTTTGTTTCTTAAAGGGCTGGAGCTGGCCTGGGCAGGGGTCCTGTGGGGGGGGGGGGGGGGCAGGGGAGCGGGGGGAGGAGGGCTTGTGGCAGAGCCCCCATGCAGCATGGGGCAGTGGGGGGCAGCAGGGATTGCCCCCCTGCCTGGCACCACCTGGTGAGCACTGGGGCTTTTTTAAAGTACGGAGCTCGGGTGGGTGGGGCAGCCATGGGGGGGTGGCTGCAGGAGCAGGGGGGTGGTTGGGGAGGCTGGCAGGGCCCCCCCCATGGTCCCTTCCCCCGCCCCTAGTACTTACCAGCTTGGAGTCAGCTGCAGCTCCCTGCTGCAGCCACCAGGGACTGCCTGAATCATGGAAGCTTTGAATCAATTCGGACCTTTAAATTGGTCTCCTGATTCAATTCGGATTTCGAGATTTGGCCACCGAATCAGGCCTAGTCTCCTTCAAAACGAATCACCACCCAAAGCTTTGCACAGCCCTAATGACTATACTTCTGGGTATGCTTTTTGCACTCTCACAGAGGTGAATTTTATACAAATGAGATATTCACGGGAGGCACATGGAAATAAATTACTGAAAATGCTCTTGCTTTATTCCAGATAGCTGGTTCATGACAAAGCCCATTAAGGAGGGAAACATGTCAGTTCCCTCTTTTGGTATATATGGGCAGCCCCAAAATAATAATATCCTTCCTCATTAAAGTGTCCCATCTGAAGAATTCAAGAGATCGATTCTGTCACTTTATATTATAACTAAGTGTTCTTTGCCTTTGAAATGTAATTAATATAATTAAGCTCATTACAAATCTCAGGCCTTTCAATTGTCATAACACAACTAATGAAACCAAGAAACTCACGTCACAGTGCAGTCATGGACAGACTGCATTGCCTCCATATACAAACACATAATTGAGTTACAGAAAGCCAAGGCTATCTTATAATTTTACGGAAAGGCAAGTGTTAGAGTTACAGAGTTACAAAAATTAACCTTAGTAAGCCTGGAATCTGCCATATGGCTTTCAGTTATTAATTACACAGCTTCACAATGAGCCTGCTGAGAACACATTATTGGTGTGAGTCAGGACCTTGGCAGCCTGGACTGAAAAGATCCACTGTGGAAAATGAAACTAAATGCTATGGTATGAGAAGAGAAAGGAAGAGGCCACAGAGTGAAACAATGACATCACTTCACAAGGGACTTAATGGACAATCCTGCCTGCCAGTGTCAGCTGTATTAAGAAAAGGTATTTAGAAGAGAGCAGAGAAGAGGAAGTGCTCTAGACATTTGTTGCAGGGCAGGGCTGTCCAATTTTTAATTAGCTGGAGGCTGCCTATTGGCACAGGCTGCACCAGCAGGGGCTGTTTGCTGTGCAAGCCTTACCAGTGCAAGTCATGGGCATCCTGGGTTGCATGGGTATCTGCTGCACCACACTGCACCCCAACCCCCACCCTCAGCTCTGCAGCCTTAGGCTCCCCTGGTGTACCATGACATGCAGGTACCCTGGACCTCAAGCACTGCATGCTCTCTTGTCCCCCCATTCTCCCCCCACCACTCCTGGGGCAGGGCTGGAAAGCAAAAATCAGAGGAGGGAAGGGGAGACCAGAGATCCTGGCTGCTGCTGTAGCCAAGGAGTAGTAGTGGCCAGGCAGGAGTCAGATGCTGTAAATTAACACCCTGGGGACCACACATAGCCCATAAGACACCAGTGGGTCAGCCTTGTTCCAGGGTATAGGTTTGTTTGTTCATTGCCCTCTGCACATTATGACTTCCATAACCATGCAAAGGAGGAATAAAATGCTACCAGATCAGACTGGTACCATGTTACACACCCACAGGTATAACAAATGTTATACCTGTGGGTGACCACTTGGTCAGCCCCAAGTGTTCAAAAACTTTAGAAAACCAAGAATTTCAGAAACTCCACCCAGCAGAGCCACTTACCATTAACTGCTCCAGGAGGATGGCAGTAAGAACTGGGAGCATCATAGCCCATTACCCGTCTCCAGGGAAATGCAGCACTTTCTGCCACCCTTTCATATCAACACTTTACATAAGGTAACTGACAGCAGACTTTTCTGAACTTCAGAGCAATGTAGGCTTAAATCACTAGAAATAAAGAAATGCAGAGTTAAAGCCTACACCTGTCCCCTCCACCAATACTCAGTCTGCTCTTGCTGAGTGATGCTCCAACCAGCACCAGACAGACAGGGTAGCACCCTTTGCTTCCCATTGACACAGAGCAGACAAAGGACACAGTGTGTAGCAACTGTAAGAAAAATGATCAAACCATATCTTCACTAAAGGAAAGTCACATTTATGGCAGACTTAGGCAATGCCAACTGACTGCCCCTGGCCTACACTTAACCTTTTCACAAATCATCCTAGAATTGCCAGAAAAGACTATCCCTTGAATAATGTCTTAAATACTTTTTTTTTAAATATCTTCAAACTCTGCCCTGTGGCACACTGTCATGATGTGATAATTTAGGTGATCAGACTGTACAGTTTATGAATTTTGGCTGATGCAAAATGATTGCTATGAAAATCATTATATCATTGATTGTCTCTCATTTGTTTGTATCCATGGGCTGGTAGAATTGAGTCATGTCTCTGTCAGGCTAGGGGCAATAGTGTAGCACTAGGAATAACTAACTACATATGCAGTCACTTTGAAACTAGGTTTCTTCAAGCCTGGAGAAGATACTTCTTCTGAAAAGAAAAGAGAAATGGGGAGAGTGGAACCTACCAGCAACAAGACAAAGAAGCAAAGGTGACAAAAAAGATCTCACAGAAGGAAGATGGGAAATGCACAGAAAACTTTGGTCAGGAGATAGAGAGATTCAGTTGCTTTTGCAGAAATGGGGAGATGGTGCAACTGCAGAATCAATCAAGATCAGAGGAAACAAACTGGAAGCTACCTGTTTGGCCACTTAAGCTGGATGCTCAAGAATTCCCAGAGAAAGGGTGAACTTGTTGGTGGGGCATTGTTTTTCTAATTTTCTGTAACCTACCTCCTGAGGTTTAAATAAAAGCAGTGGTATATTCAGAAATTTTGTGAAGAGTCTTTCTGTATCTGTATGTCTACCATGTGCCTTCTGAAGAGAGAAACTGTCAGCTGCCTGGGTACAGCCAAGCACCAGTGTAGGAAACCCACAACTCCCTGTTCCTTGATTTCTTTCCCTTCTGCATCCCTGTCTTCACTGTGCATAATGAGAAGCAAGACTAGCAGGAGAGACAAGTATGGACAGACTGATTCCTGGAAGGGCTCCACTTCAAAAAGTACACATAACAGCCAGCGGGTAAAGTATGGATGGGGAGACACAGTGCTAGGCATAGACCGCTCTTAGATATCAGGGCAGATGTGCCCTCAGTGATCCAGTGGCTGAATTCCCTGCCAGCAATCTGGTGAGTGAGCCAAATAAATAAATAAAGCAGGGGTGGTGCTTGGCTCAGTACCATCCTACATGTATCCTACAGAGAATTCAGTCTTAAACTTGTTGCCAATCCCTCCTAATTTCATTATGACTTGTGATTCAAGAGGAGATTTCTTACACTGATGAAAAGATGTCATTTTGTGAATTTTCCCTTAATCAAAATGTCCACCATTGCATATTACTGCCAACGGGACTGAAGCCAGCAAGATCACTGTCAAAACTTATAGGCATGTGATAACAAGGCTGCCTTAAGTAAGGATGGCTGCTGGCTTCCACTGTTTTTAGAGAGATGGACACTGCCTCTACCAGTGTTTCTCAACCTTTTAAGTAGCAAGTACCCCCTAACTTCTGAAAATTTTAATAAGTACCCCAACACTCATTTTTCCAGGGGATTTTTTATTTACAGACTAATGTGTGCCATATTTTGGAAGAAGGCATGTGTATATAAGGCCGTGACATGACAGATGTCTGATCTGGTGTGGGTAGGGTTGCCACCTTTTACACCAGGGGTACACAACTTGAGTATGTACCTGGGCTAGAGGTGATATTAGCCAAAGCTAGGAGGGCTGAACCCAGTGCCATGCAAAGCATGGCACACCAAATTATTACTGGGGAATTTAAAGCGCTGTGCAATGCGCAGCACACCAATTTTTTTGCCATAGTTTTGAGAGGAGGAAGGGGCGAGAGAGAAAGAGTTTTGGGGTACCCATGTACCCCTGCCTGTGTCTCATGTACCCCCCAGAGTACCTGTACCATGGGTTGAGAAACTATGGTGTATGCAAACCAAATGGGTGCTAGTGCCACCCTCTGGCTCAGGAGGCCACTGTTAGGGCATGGATCATGAGAAGCAGCATGGCTTTTGTCAAAGGAGAAATGGTGAGAGAAAGACACTAGAGAAGAAAGGGTTGCAGGGAGAAGAGGTTGTCTGAGGATGGGAGACAGTGGAGATTGCATTCAACTCAGCTCAGGGGAAGAGTAGCTTCACAGAGCTGTTATGGGAAGGCAGTTTTGCTAGCTCTCACTATCTGCTCCCAAGTTGATAGGATTTGGGTGCCTTCAGGAGGAGCTCCCATTGTAATGCTAGGAGCACTTCCATTCTTGTGATTTCCAGGGCTGGACAGGCAGGTGAAGATCTTGGTGAGAGCTTTGCCCCCAGATCCAGTAGCAAAACTTCCCTACTACCTGCTGCACTGAAGCATCTTATCTGGCTGGGATCTGGGCAAAGGAGGAATGTTCCAGGGCAGTAGGAGAGAGGGGGGAGAGGGAGTTGTAGAAAAGCTACTGGGGTGCCACACACAGGACAGGGCCTGAGTCAGCAGCATCTATTTATGTACTTGATGGCTATTACACAAAGAAGTGAGTGATTTACATTTATTTCTGAATGGATGACAATTGATTTATGTTTTTAATAATATTCAGGAATTTTAAAGGTAATTATGGCTCTAACTTACAGAAAGTTCTGCTCGCCTGAGTGTTCTTCCAGAAGTTAACTGATTGCTTTAAAGACAGTCTTACAGCTCACATAAAACTTTATTGGAAAAATAATTGGAAAACTTGACACATGGAATGCAAGTAATACTTTGGGTTTCTTGGATGTTTATTGTTCACATTCCAGCTGCATTTTATAGCCTTAGTATAGAAGAGTAATGCGGGGGTCAGAAAAGGAAATACATGTTCTCTTAAGGAGAGCAGAGTGTTAGGTGCAGTCCATGGTTTGGACAAACAGGTATCCCTTTGGTTATCAAGGTCACTTCCATGCTATTGCAGGCTACCCTGTTGTATACTGCCAAGGAGAAACATGCATTGAAGTAGGGGTGGCCAGCCCATGCAAGGTATGCCACAAGCGTGTGTGGTAGGTGGCAGATCAGGGAGAGAGCAGAAAGCAGAGCAACAGATCAGGCAATGAGCACATGGCAGGGAGCAGAAAGCAAAGAAACAGTTTGGGCAGAGGAATGGGGATCAGAGTGGTATTAGGTGTCTTACCTTGTGGCATACCTGCCAAAAAAGGTTGGTTCCTATTGCACTGAAGTACTACAAAGCTGGCAAAGAAGTAGTGGGATATTTAAAAAGCCAAAAGAGAGAGAGAGATATACCACTACTCACGCTATAAAAAAAAAAATTTCACTGGGGGAGACAAACCATGTAACTTCTGTGGGACTCCTGATTTCTGCAGTGGGGGAGTGGAGGACCTGTGACAAAACCCAAGTGTGTCGGGGTGGTTCCAGAGATACACTCTGGATCTGTGTAAGCCTGTTGGCTGAATGGCTCTGCCCAGGTTATTCATTTGCCCAGAAATCACGATTTCCCGCAGGCACTTTGGTGAAGTAACAGAAAAAAAAAGGATTTATTAACACAAAAGAACAAGTGGTATAAAAAAGAAGTGATCAATTGTTTTGACAACAGAGTATGGTAAAACACAACTGACAAAATCCTTGCCCTACACTCAGACTACTGCCTAGCCCTTGGAAGGATTCCTGTGAAAATCTGGGGTCAACCTTGCCTCAGTCGCAGCTAGCTCTCTCAACCAGGGACCTCTATTCCCCCTGTCCTCACAAGAAGCCTCTCTCTAGCCACCCCCTAACAGCCTCCAGAACAACTCCCTACCTTCAGGGGCGTCAGACATCAGTGGTGCTCAACATTTTGGTGCTGCGGGCCAGGTGAGTGGTACTGGGCCAATTCGTGGCCCAGATCTGGTCCCGCACCCCATAATCAAACCCTGCTCCATTGGCCCCATGTCATCAGATTGGGGCTCTGTGCTGCATCCCTCAGCCCCATACTGCCAGATCGGGGCCCTGTGTACCTCCTTCAACCCTAGGCTGCTGGATCAGGGTCCCACACTCCTTCTGCTTGCCTCCATGCTGCAGGATCAAGCCCTGCACCATTTACAACCAGACCCTGTGTGCCTGGGTTGGGCCTGGGACACCTCTGTGTGCCAATCTAGTATGCTATCCAGTCCATGGGGCTCCCCACAGGTCCAGAAATTTGGCAGCAAAGCAACAATTGCTGCCACCACTCCCTAGCCACCAAATTTTCAGACCCATGAGGAGCAACGAGGACTGGATGGCTTAGTTCCACAGGCCAAAACTGGCCCATGGGGGCAGGGATTGAGCACCCTGGCTCTAAAATGTTTCTGTCTATGGAGCCAGGACACCCCTCCTCTAAAAAGTGATGATGCAGAAGTTAGCCCTTAGGGCTACTTTGGTGTCATCGTGTCTGGTTTCCGGGAGTGGGATAAGGCATCTGCTACTATATTTTCCTTCCCCTTGATAGAGGTGATTTCCATATCAAATTCTTGAAGAATTAAACACCACCGTAGCAACCTACCATTGATTTCCTTTGTTTTATGGAGCCAGGCCAGTGGGAGAGAATGGTCTGTCAGGACCCTAAACCATAGACCAAATAGATAGCACTTCAATTTTTTTATGGCCCATATAACATTAGCATTCTTTTTCTACCACTGAGTGGGTTTGTTTACATGAAACACTTTACTGCACCTTAAACTAATGCACAGTAAAGCATCACCGTCTATGCAAGCGTGGAACTTATTGCACAGTAATTAGGCTAATGCACCACTTCCTAGTACTAGGAAATATACGTAAGAGATTAATGGCACATTAGCTACTGCCCAGTAGCACACATGTAGACTCTGACCAGGAGCAATTTGCTCCCAGTCAGCCTAGACAGCAGGGTGCCACAGGGGATGGCGGGGGAAGGGCGTGGGGAGCCGTTTGCAGCTCCGGCACTGCTTAGCTCAGGTATGGGCAGAGAACAGGAGCCAACTGGGGCAGGCACTGTGTGGGTACCGGCATGACGGAAGGGACAGAGAGCTCCCCTGTCTCGTCAACCCTTCCACTGCCTATGCAGCGCACACCCCAGTTGGCTTCTACTCCCTCCCATGCCTGTTGGGAGGCAGGAGCTGAGCAGTGCCAGGGACCAGGAGGAAATGTCGGGGGGAGGCAGGGCTGGGGACTGGCAGGGAGATGGAAGAGAGAAGCAGCACTAGAGACTGTTTCCCACTCATGCCTCCCCCACCAGTCCCGGCACTGCTTACCTCCATACTTGGGCACCCCAAGCCAGTGCTGCCAGGCTGGGCTACGATCCTGAGCTCTGTGCAGCTGGGAGCGGTCCTCTGCTCCAAGACAGCTTTCCTGTCACTCCATGCAGCTCTGGCCTGACCCCCATGCCTCCTGCCAGCCTGGGGCTGGCACCCAGGGGACCCTCCCATCCCTGGCTGCTGCAGGGGTGCAGAGCAGGGTAGGTGGGTAGGAGCAGCGCTGGACTGAACTGCTCCCATTGGGACCAAATTTGCTTCTGAAAGGGGTGCACGTGTAGATGTGTACCCAGAAGTGCTTTAATGGGCCTTAATTTTCTTTGCAAAAACTTCAGGCGCTTTCATTGCATGTGTAGATGTGCCCAGTATCTCTGCTTACATGAAGTTTGGAACCGTTCAGTCAATCCTAGATCTTCAGACAAGATGAGACCAGAATGGCCATCTCCCCTCCTACTGCACATAGCTATTCTCCATCTGCTTCCGCTCTGGCCTTTCAAATTTGATTCCCTGTAGCCAGCTCTTGCCATTGCAACACAGCTCATGGCCAGGTTGTATGATCCCCTGGGGGCAGCTTTGTTTGTCTATGCAAACTAGTTGATCGTGCCCTGGCCTAACCCAGCCCCCAAAGCCCATATGTGATCTGCAAGTGCACATAAGGAGGCATTGCTGTAGTTCACATGCCTTCTTTTGAGCTATTTGTTCCCTCCAAAGCTGGTAAAGGGGCTACAAATACATGTGGAGTGGTTCCTGGCAGTTGCTGGGGGTTCTTGCCAATTAAGGCTGCAGGACAGGTTGACTGCGTACCTTGTTTTTGCCATGGAGCTCTGCACATTCTGCAGTGCATGTAACAGTACAGCAGAGGCAAATGCACGAGACTTTCTAGAGAAACTCTGTAAGACAAGATTTCAGGGTTCTCATCACCTGGCTGCAGAGATGTAGTTTGTACAGTGTAGATGAAGAGGTTGTATACAAGCTGAGCCTAGGCATATAGTATTCATTAAGCTTGTCCTAAATGTAGGGTGACCATATTATTTCTAAAGAAATCCAGGATACTTTCCCTGCCAGTCAGTGGCATTGCTGCAGGCAGAGACAGGTGGGCAGGGGCGCAGGGCACAGTATGGAGGAGAGGTGGACTGGCATGGTGTACCAGGTGGGAAGGCACTGTTGCTGCTGCCTCTATATGGAAGTAAGGCAGGTAAACTTGAGCAGTGCCCACCCCTACCTCCAGCTGCTGCTCAGGGGGGCCTGCATCAGGCATGTGCAGGCAGCAGCAGTGGTGCCTGACTGCCCCCTTATCTGGTGCACCATGCCACTACTCCTCTCTGCTGGACTGTGCCCCACCCTTGCCCACCGGCCTCTGCCTGCAGCAGCTAATTCTGGGACTTTTGCTTCAATTTTTACCAACTGGCCAGGACGCCAGGAAAGCCTATGAAATCTAGGACTGTCCTGGCCAAACTGGGATGTGTGGTCACCCTACCTAAATGTGGCTGCCTTAAGGAAGACACAGTCTGATGATTTCTCCTATTATACACATATGCTGGGCCCCCAAAGTGCTCTGTATTATCCAGGAGGGATGAACGCAATGTGCCTCAAGTAGTCTGGGGAAGTACCGTTACAAGGCTAGTGCTGGTGGTGTACTGGCATTAGGTGCCTCCATATGGAGGGGAGGGGGGCAGTAGCATAACTAGGGTGGAGCAATAGGGGCAACAGCCCCATGGTTCTGATGGTGGTGGGGGCAAAACCCCTCTAGCTTTTGCCAAAGCCAAGTGATCAAGATAGTGGTGGCAGTGGCAACACTGCCCCTGTGTGCAGCAGCTACCATGCGTATGCTGCCATATTATTGCACTGGTCTGGGGCAGGGGGGAAGGAGGGGGCTTAAAATCAGGTGGAAGTAATGCTACATAGTAATGTGTAGGGGCTTGCTCTGTGCAAGATCTGCACGGGGAACCAAAATGCTCAGCTACACTTCAGAGCTGGGGTAGCATTCAAAGAAAAGCAAGCTAAGGTTGCCAGACAGAGTTGGTATGTACCACAGATTTTGCATTTCTGGGCTATCAGTGGTCTCAGCCAGTGATGCTCAGCCTTTCAGCCTCTGGCCAGATGGGTGGCACAGGGCCCATTTGTAGGCTGGATTAGGACCTGGGGCCTGGTACCACACCCTCTCTGCCCCCTGTACTGGGACTGGGGCCTGGGGTCTTAGCATTGCATCACCCTCTTTCACATGGCAGAATTAGGTCTCAGGGCCTAGCACCACTCCCTTCTGTCCCCTACGTACCAGGATTAGATCTCAGGGGCCTGGTGCCACCCTCCCATGCACCAAGATCGGGTGCTGGAGGCCTGGGCACTGCCTCCTCCCAGCTCCCCACAGCAGAATTGGGCCCTGGGGCTTGGCACTGTCCCCACTCAGCCTTGCCCACTGGGATCAGGAATCTGATCCATTATATAGGGCCTGGGGCCCCCACAGGTCTGGAGACTTGGCAGAAGGGGAGTGGTGGCACCATTCCCCCAGTGCCAAATATCTGGACCCATGGGGAGCTCTGTGGGCTGGATGACATGGTGCCATTGGGTGGATATGGCCCATGGGCCAGAGGTTGAGCACTCCTGGTCTAGCCACTGGTACAATTAACATTCTGGAAGGGTACATGGCATTGTGGGTAAATTATTTTGGAATCAGTGAATTTTTGGAGCCATAAAAAATCCAAACAGCAGGAAAAGAATATAACAAGTGCTGTACTGAGCCAGTCTAATGGTCTGTCTAACCACATAGCCTGTTTTTGACCGTGGCGAGAGTGGATGCTTTAGAACAGGGTGTTCAAAATACAGTCCAGGGTGCCTATCTGGCCCACTGGGCTCTGGGCAGGCCCCTGGATGTTAAGGAGCATGCCCTGCCACAGAGTGCAAGGCCATTTGGCCACACTGGCCTAGGCTGTCAGCACTGAGCTTGGCTCACCCCCAGCCACCCCCAAACCCTTGTTGCACCCCCAAACCTCTGTGTCTGCAGGACCCCTGTCCCTGGACCCCTCGTCACCTCAAGAGCCGCCACTGCTGCTGCCTCAAGGCTTCTACCTGCCCCAGGACCTGCAGTGGGCTTGGCAGCTAGCCCTGTGCCCCAGGCAGGAACCAGCTCATGAGGAGCCCTATCATCTGGATCAAGCCTGGTGCCCCAGGTAAATTTGAAATCTCTGCTTTAGAGGGAAAGTATATGTACAGGATGTATGTAACATAATCCGTCTCCTGTCATACTCCCCGGGCATCCACAAGAGATGGTAAGAGAAACTGCAGTAAAGTCAATGTTCACAGCTATTTTTTAATTTAAAATGAGAAAATAAAATAAGACATAAACAGGAGAAAATACTAGAAGTCCTGGCTAGCCATGTGTATGTACTTAAGGAAAGAGTGTTTTTGAAGGAAAGAAAAAGGAGCAAGGGGTGTTCACTTCTGGGTCTAATGCATGATCCTCTGTGTACTGCACTTAGCTTTATAGATTTGATGCATTGCAGGATTAAGCTTTTACCTTATTTTTCCTGATCTGCTGACTCTTTGAGAACAAAAGGTGAAAGCTGTAGCCAGGGCTAAAATTAGCAAGAATCTGAACTCTGATTCTTGGCTCTTAACTGATAGTTACTAATCCCATCACGGCTCTTTTCTCATCCATTTGACCAAGGCCTGAGTCAGCAAGGCATGTAAGCATGCACTCAGCTTAACACATGCTGAATAATATGTAATGCAAAGCATTATATTTAAGATCAGCCCTTAGCACTTTCTGTAAAGTTTTTTTTGACAATTCTCAATCCCATTTTCTTTGCTTTTCTACCATGACGTTGCTTTTTGGATACCATCCATTTAATAATTTTGCTGTTTCTAAAACAGCAAATCAACTTTGGTATATTAAGCTTTGCTGTAATAAAATATTAGTCTAAAATGAAGATAATACAGGCAAATTTGAAAGTACAAACTTATCCTATTAAGCAAGAATAAACCACTTAAACATGCCATGGTCTCTCAGAGCATTACGCTAACCAAATATATGTTTAAATGATATTTTATCAGACTGCTGTCATGGATGATAAAACTAAGATAAATAATTCCAAGGCAAAATTTCAAACCTAATTTAGCAGCCGCTCAACTCACAGAAGATGCACCCATAACTTCACTTTTTCCTGCCTGGTTTGGATAGCATAGGATGGTTACAACAACTGTCTGAACCGCATAGATTTGCTCCCAGAAATCATGAGATATTTAAAAAATATATATGATATTCTGGTTCTTTTAATTTGCTTTCTGGTTTTTGAGACACTTCAGCTCTTCTTTATAAATCCATGGTGTGTCCACACCTTGAATACTGTACCCAGTTCTGGTCCCCATACCACAAAAAGGATATAGAAGAAATAGAGTGGGTTCAGAGAAGGGCAACAAGGACTATTAGTGGTGTGGAGGGGCTTTCATATGAGGAGGGTCTGAAGAGGCTAGGCCGTATCAGTTTAGAAAAGGGTGCTTGAGGTGGGACATGATAAAAGTTTACAAAATACTAAATGGCAAAGAGAAAGTAGATAGGCATTTATTATTTTACTGTCAAGCACAACACGTGAACTAGGGTGTCCCAAAATGAAACTAGCAGGTTGTAAATTTACAGCAAACAAAAGGCAGTTCCTTTTCACCCAGGGCATTGTTCAAGTGTTGAACTCATTCCCACCAGATGTTATGGCAGCTGCCCCACAAAGGGAGGGGACAAACTCTGGAGGAAAGGGGGATCATAGTATCATAATACTTAGGGTCAAAAGGGACCTAAACAGATCATCAGATCCAACCCCCTGCCCCAGGCAGGAACGGGTGCCGGGATCACATCACCCCAGTCAAATATCTGTCCAGCCTCCTCTTGAAGACCCCCAAGGTAGGAGAGAGCACTACCTCCCTTGGGAGCCCATTCCAGAGCCTGGCAGCCCTAACTGTAAAGTAAAGGAGCTTTACATCAGGAGCTATTGAGGATGGGAATTAATGGTACGGCCTCTGCATCAGAGTTTCCTGGACCTTAAATGTTGGAGGCTGCAAGTGAGAGAGGAACTGTCGAAAAAAAACTCTGATCATCCCCAGTTCCCTCTCCCTTTCAGCATCTACTCTCTGCCCATGTGACGCAGGAGACTGGGCAAAATGGACCCACGCAGAGGTGGGCAATTATTCGGGCTGGAGGGCCACTTAAAGAGTTTCAGTGAACTCTTGTGGGCTGGGGAAGGTGCTGGGGGGTCGACCAGGGGGGAATTGATCCTATCCAGTCCCAGGCTGTCTGCCCTGCACCCACACCAGGGGTGCCAGACAGAGTGAGTGAGGGGTGGGCAGGGCCTCCATGGAGCCCAGGGCAGAGCTGCAATCCACTCCCCACATGGCCCTGTGACAGACACTGTCTGTGGGCAGGGATATGCAAGTTGCAGATTGTGGCTGTGCCCTGGGCCCTGTGTTGTCACTGTCCCAGATCTTGGCCCCTATCCTCACCCACCTGCCTGACTCCCAGATGCCATTCGCTGCTCCCGTCTGCCTGGCCAAGCACATCCTGCCTGTGGGGGTGCTGGGTCCATGGTGACCCCTCCTGCCTGTCTGCCCTCCCACTCTGCGTGGCACCCGTGGCAGTGAGTGTGGGATGGACTGGCAGCGCCAGGCGGGCAGAGCGAGTGGCCGCTGCCAGGGCTGCCAGGAAGCTGGGTCTGACCACCGGCCCTGCCTGGGGACGGTGGGACTGACCACATGCACCACAGCCCAGGCTGCCCCCATGTGCCTGGGCTGGATGGGGCCAAGGAACCCTCCGCAGGCTGGATAAAATCCCTGGGTGGGCCGGTATTTTCCCCACCTCTGACCACGAAATGGAGCCCGTGGCTTTTCAGCGGGGTTCCACAGGGGAGTGCCCAGTTCTCAGGAGCTTGTTTGTGCTGGGGAAGGGAGGGGGCGGCAGCTGCGTGTGGCACAGTACAGCTCAGTGGGTCCTGAGGTGCCCTTGGCAAAGGGGCAGGCCCCAGCAGAGTTGCCTCATGAGTCCCCAGCTCTGAGGACTGGACTTCAGCGGGGAATTAATGCTGCTGAGTAGGGACGTGAAGATGCGTCCTCCGTTGGGGGACGTGTCTCCTGCACAGAGGGATTTTTTTATTAAGCAGCAAAACAAAAGCGACACTGGAGAATGCGGGCATCGATCCCGCTACCTCTCGCATGCTAAGCGAGCGCTCTACCATTTGAGCTAATTCCCCGGCTGTTTTACAGTTTTCTCAGACGCGCTGATGTCATCATCGTTCGCGTCACGTGGTCTCTCCCCACCTCCTTCCTACAGGGCCGGATTAGCAACGCGTTGTTGTCAGGCAGTTTGGCCGCCTCGGCTGTTCTGCTGGAGGCGGGTTTTCGTCGCCGACCATTGGGAAGGCGCGGTGGGCGCGGCTCTGGTGGTGGCGACGCTTGTCCCCCCCCCGGTCCTCCCCATTGGTCGTCTTCCCGGTTGGTGTCACTCGCTTGCTGATTGGTTCGCCTGGGTTTATTTTTGAACGGCGTCTGCTGTTTCCATTGGGCTAGAAATATGTCTGTCACAGTGACGCTTCGGTGTTGCTAAGGCATGAAGGTGGGGAACCCAAGGCACCCACCCCAATGCCCTCATTGGCGTGTGGGAGGCCGGGAGCCCGCCCCTGATTCTCACTGAAACCAATGGTACCTTACTCCATGCTTGAATGACGGCCGGGACAAAACCAATGAGGAGGCGAGGTTAACTCCACTAGCCAATGAGAGCTCGCAGGGGGTGCCTGGGCTGCATGATTGGCAAGCGGGGTGACGGGGATGGACGGGGGGGTTCGAAGGTTCTGATATGTCCGCCATCTTGGAGAGTCGGTGATGGTGGCGAGCAGCCGCGTTCCCGCCTGAGCCGAGGCAGCCCGGGGCCCGCGCCGGGGGACGCGCTCGCCGAGGTAGAGGAGGTCCTGCCCTGCTGTGCCGCCCGCTCCCTGCCCCGGGGGCCGTTGCCGTCCCCCTTCCTGCGCCGGGCCGGGCCACGGGGGGGCCGCCGCCACCTTCCCCTCCCCCCTCGGGTCCGAGCGCGCCGGAGGTGGTGAGGCTGTCCCCTCCTGCCCCATCCCGGGTTGTTTTGGCTCCCGCGGTCTCAAGCTCCCTCGGCGGGGAGGGGGAGGGGGAGGGGTGCTGGCGGTGCCGCCCCTCCCCCCTCTTCCCGCCCTCATCCCTCTCGGGCACGTGACCGGCGCTGGTCCCCGCGGGCTCCCCCCGGAGGGAGGCGCCTTCCTGCCCCCCCACGACTTTGGGGCTGCTGCCCCGCGCGCCGGTCTCCATAGGCGCCTTCTGTGTCCCCTTCCCCCTCAAGCAGTGGGGAGGAGGGGAGTGGGGGCTCCTGGGCCCTGGGGCCGGGCGTCTGGTGGCTGCAGGAGGGAGTGAAGGAGGGTGTTGGGTTCAGATGGGTACCTGAAAACCCTGGGGGCGAATGCCAGCACCGACCTGTCTCGGTTTCTAGCTGAGAGCGAACTTTTTCTTGGCTTAGTTCTCTCTCCTGAGGAAGCTGGCAAGTTGCAACTGGCTAGAAACCAGCTCTGGAGTTGTTACAGGGTTTCAAGTGCTAACTTTATGCTGGGGTGGTTCTTGTTGGAGCTGAGCAGTCATTTTTTATCCACATCACTTTGCATGTGGGGCCGTTGACCAGTGACTTTTGTAATCTACCTAATGTAGCAGGGGCCCCAAAAGCCCATCTGTCTAGTTTGTTTTGCCCTGGCTCAGGCTTGTTGTCTATTTTGCTTTCTGCCTGCTGCTGGAAAGGCTGTATTTGATCAGGGCAGCTCCCAGGCCTGGGGTTCTTAACATTGTCATGACTCTTGGGTTTTGACTTTTGGGGGTTTGTTTTTTGGCTTTGTTTTTCAAAGCTTTGTTGTGGGTAAGAACTTGTACTTTGGGTGTTATTTGGAGCCTGATAGTTTCTCTTTAACTCTGACTCTCGCTTCAGGGGTTTAGGATGTTTTCAAAGTCCTTAAGTGGATTGGCGCTCTAAGGCTCTCACCTTCCCTTGTCTTGCTAGCAGATTAGATCACAGTAAAACAAGTGCAGTTGTCTTTCAAGATGCCTGTTCCTTTGTATTGAAACTCTTTTTGGGTGCTTAGTGTGAAAGTTGTCAGAAATACCAAGCTTCCTTTGAAAAGGTGGTAATATCTTAGTAGGAGAAGTCTGGCTTGCCTCTGACTAAAGGTTAGTAGCAAGAAAAGTTCTTGGGAATGCCCCATGAGAGACAGCAATATCAACCCTGGAAGTTTTAATCTCTAATGCTATTTTAATATTTTAAATCCTGACTGGAAAGAATCAAAGTTATACTCTGGTTTTTAATTGATAAAGAAATGCAGGTAAATAATTTTAGCAACTGCTTCTCTGGGCTCTGTTGTTTAGGTTACAAATGCTGTGTGTGTGTTTCTTTGGGAATGTTTAAAAAATTGGGAAACTTTTGTTTTAAAAACAGTTATTTCTTAAAGAGATCAGTTGAGAATTTCTTTCCATGAAACATAGTTCATGTACTTTCCTGTATATACTTATTTTGTAGTTAGTAAGTTTTGAATTGAAAGTTCAGTTTTGGGGATTCTTAAAATATTTAATCAGTGCCTGGCTCTTCAAGCCTAGAGTTAGAATCATGTGTCGCTTAGGCTGAATGGGAATGGAGCTCAGCACTCACACAATCATTAATTTCTGTCTGTCGGTAGGTAGGTAGATATAACGTGTTATAGGATCAGGCCTAAAACATGAAATGTCTTTTCCCTTTAACTTCTTAATAGACCTTAAATAGCAGTGATTTATTTCCTGCATCTTTAGGGGCCTTTGAATATAAGTGACATCTTCTCCTTTTTGTTTTCTTCATGAAAAGAAATAGTTTGCATAAGTCATAGTCATTATCATGCTACTTGGTTAGTTAAAGTAACTTTGCATTTAACATTACCTAAGGTTTCATTTTAGCCAAAAAAACTTGAGTAGCTGGATTAAAAGACACTTCAACTACAGGAAAATACCTGGTTAGGTTTAGAATGCACGAGATTAGAAATTCGGTGAAATTCATAAAATGCACTTAAGCCACCTAGTCGAGAATGAGCATGCACAATGTATTGTAGCCTGGGAATAAGCGAGTCAGGTTTATGCATGGGTTAAGCCTGCTGTGTTTTAGGTTAACATCAATACCATTTAAAATAAAAAAGCCACTTTGGATTTCCAGGAGTCATTTTGTAATATGTAATTAAACATAAACTTGCCCATTTTCCGTGAAACTGAGAATAGATAGATTGACACATCTTTTTGTTACTTAACATAATCTGCAAAGAAGTAGTGTGGAGCTTGCTTAAGGAGACTTGTGGCCTTTAGAACACTTTCTGCTTTGTGAGTTTTTGTTTCGTTTTAACTAAAATGATTCTTTAATAATCCATGTAGTGGTGAAAAAAATGAATGAAATCGGAGGTGACCAACCTGCATGCCAAAAGTGGGACAGGCAGCCTCTGCATGTGGGCCATGACAACTTGGGGAGGGAACAGGCAGCACAGGAGGAGGGATAGGGAGCAGAAAGCAGAGCAACTGATTGGGTAGGGTTGGGGGATTGGAGCGACACTTAAGTTATGGGGCTTAATTTGTGCAGCAACTGTCAAAAAAGGTTGTCTCCTTTTGAGTTAAATGATCATCTCAAGAGGTTAATCAGTTGAAA
Organism: Crocodylus siamensis; assembly: GCF_052110815.1. Taxonomy (NCBI): domain Eukaryota; kingdom Metazoa; phylum Chordata; order Crocodylia; family Crocodylidae; genus Crocodylus; species Crocodylus siamensis. The sequence goes on along the minus strand of NC_143396.1, from coordinate 174,168,674 downwards.
TTATGGGATTTCTAGTCACCTGGTTTTAAAGTTAAGTGTTAAATCAAGAGTTTTAACAACCATTTGTAGAGCAGGTTTCTTTATGAAAGGTTGAAATCTTTGCCACTTGAATTAAGTTTAGCTTACAATGCTTGCACAAAGACAACCTGTACAAGATCAAAATAATAATCACAAGGGGGAAATGCTTTGGAGAACTGTCTGGTCACTTTCCTTTCCTTCCATTGAAGCTGTCCTCTTTCATGAAAGTGGTAAGAAGCCTTGGAGTACTGTTTAACTCAGCAGTTAGCCCAGAAGACCAGGTAGCATCAGTTCTGAGAAATGCCATCTTCTAACTCCAGCTTCCCAGGGAACTTCATCCCTTCGCAGGTAAGGATCTGGTCATATCCATTGCTATATCTGGAACTGAGGTAGAAGTAAAACAGAGGCTTCAGCTTGTGCAGAATGTAGTAAGCATCACCTTAATAGGACAGACTACCTTCAGTGTATCGCCTCTGTGCACTGGATCCTGCTGCTTCAGTTGTGGTCTGTGAACCATCACAATGACTACTGTCCCCTAAAGCAACAGTTTGAAAAGCTCAGATTAAAACATCTGCTGGACAGCTGGAGATGATCCTTTTTTCAGAGTGATTAGCTGTGGAATAAACTTTCAAAGGAGGCTAGATTTACACTTACTTGGTTGGACCACTTTACAGGTACAATGCAAATTATATATTTTTGACAGCTTTCCCACAGTAACAGGATAAGGGAAGGAGAGAAAATGCCCTGCACATCTCAAAAAGCAGAGGATTTAAATAACAGAGAAGTCTTGCTTGATGTTCCATGTTTTATTTTTATTTGCATTATTTAGAGAGAAAGATCTAATATATATAAAAACCTTTTGGACCACTATCGGACAAAAATGAAAGTATACAAGCACAAGTGCTTTGTAGACCACGTTTCAAACAAATTTCATGTTGCAGCTGAGAGCTGATCCTTCTTTCACAGCTCTAAGAACCCATAGTCTGCCAAATATTTGGGACAGTGAGGACCTGAACATACCTGTGGCCTAGCACAGAATTCTCATGTGGATGAAATTAGCAGTAATCTGGGAAGTTTGCTCTTTGGAAACAGAGCAGTCAAAGCAAATGTATGGTTGGGCAGTGTTGCACTGTCTTGGCTCTGGATGGGAGAAGGCTGGTGTGAATTGATGATTGTTTGCCTCTTACTTGTGGGAATATTTATTTATTGGATTGGAAAAAAAAGTATTGATTCCAATTGGGCAACAAGGTAGAATAACTAGGCTTCTGGTGTAATTCCCTGTGGGTAAGCTTTGGTAAATAGCTTCTGTGGTGTCAGAGCAGTCTTGAAAATGTGTGTATTAGGAGGGTGAGTTCCTGACCAGCTGCTTCTTCCTATTACCCATTGTTCCTATTTAGATTGCTCTCAGTTTTTCTTGTGCCTCTTAATGTGTCATGCAAAATCTTTCTTAAAAGTAGGTAATAACTGGTGTCTGAGCTGGCACACGCTAGCAGTGAGGGGGGGTAACTGTCCAGTAGAATGCTGACAGTTGAGAACATGGTGCCAAAAATCACCTACATTGGTAACGGGATAGAACTTTGAAATGGTATTACAATATTCTGGCAAAAATGGCACTGCTAATTTTAGAGGCATCGCATCATAGAGCAGCCAGCATCAGGGTGATTGCACCAGAAACATTCTTCTTTTGAAGGCAGGTCTGTAATAGAAAACCATTATTGGTAGGAAAAACAACAACTGTTTAAGAGACTGGAAAGACCTATCATTTAGATCTGAAGATAACTAAATTTAGGCATCTCAGCAAAATGCCTATAAAGGAGCATACCAGCCTGCAAGAACTGTATTCACATGAGCAAATAGAAGGAAGTGTTTCGGATAAAGGAACTTAACAGAAATGGAAATGCAATCAACTAAACAAAAATAAACACTAAAAGCAAGAAATGCCTGATAGGGAGGCTTTGTGACTTGATGGTTACTCATGTGAAGGGAAACACTGAGCACGTCATTGCTTGAGTCACTTAAAATTGGACTGGACCAGGCACTCTAAAAAGCAATAGTGTATTAGTAAGGAAAAGGAGTAGAAAATCTATCTTTTTGCTGTGACTAGTTCTGTGGAAAATGGGATTGCATGACCAGAGTCTGACAACATGCTAATTGTGCAGCAAATTTTCTTGTCATCTATTAAAGAAATAGAAATAGTTCTGAAGTAGTTGATCTTGTTCAAAAGAACAAGCAGTTCTTACATTGGGCTTGGGTCCTGTGCCACCTGATTATCACCACTTAGGCAAAATGGGATGTTGCATTACCTGTATTGATTAAACTAGAAATGTAAGTGTTCCATAGCTCGCCAGGTTCTACTGAGCTTGTTTGTCCTGTGTTGGAGCATGGCAGCATTTGTGCTTTTTAGATTTCAGAATTTTCTTTCCTTATATTAATTCCATTTTGAGATATCGGTTCCTTTATAATAGAGGAATTGAAACTCATGGAAGAAGTGTCATAGCTTTCATTAAACCAACTAGATATTTGCAAACAAACTATTTTATTTATTTGCAAGCTTTCAGGCTTGCTCAACCTTCATCAGGCATAGGAAAGAGCATAGATGGTAAAAGTTCTCCTAGGTAGAAATGAAAGTTCATATTTCAATGGAGAGCTGAAGGTGTGGTAGTCTTCTGTTTGGAATAGTTCATTTTGTCCAGGTTAGGCACAGAGAAAGGTTGAAAGTCTTTTTACCTCAAAGTTGTCTGGTGGCAAGCAGGATGTAGAAGTATATTTCTTTCGGGTTATGATGTTCCATGTTTCATAAAAGTAGAAAGCTCTTTTGGGCAGGAATTTCTTTTGCAGTGAAGTATCTGTGTGTGTCTGTGCTCTGAGATGCAGATTTCCTCCAACAATGGCAGGAGCCTGGTGTTAGCATATCAGGTGGTAAAATTCTTCCTCCCTGTAAATTTATGAACTTTTCATTTAAAAAAAAATATTCAGAGGAGCCTTTACATCTGTTCTTTATCCTTCTTGTACAGCATTTTGCATGCTACCAACTTCTGATCTTTTTCATGTTGCTTTCGCAGCCATAGGCAGCAATTCATTGGAATAGCTACATTTCAGAGGTATGGTGTAACATTCCTGTACATGGAACTTGACTTCCTGAAGAGGTTTTTGTGTAAGTTTCATCATTCACTAAATCTGGAATGAATCGAGAGATACTTTGGAACTCTTTGCCACTGGCACTGAGGCATCAATTGGGACATACCTTTAAGTTTCAATGTCGTCTTAAGAATCCTTATTAAACTTGAAATAAAATGTTGCTGCTTATTCAGGTTCAAAACAAAGGGCTCCCCCTCCGCTTCACCCCCTTTAAATGCATATATTGTACCAAAGCCCTTTTGGAGTTGTTGGAGTACTGTCTTCCCATAACAAAGAGCAGAGAGGTGGTTAGCTGTGCTGATCTGAATTCGGGCAGAAAACAGGGCAGGGTGGCACTTCAGAGACCAACCGGTTGAGAGAAGCATAAATTTTCTTAGGTGACAGCCTGCTTTCTGAGATTGTAGGCTGTTGTCTAAGAAAGCTCATGTGTCTCTGGACCACTTGGTCTCTAATATGCTATCTTGCACTGCCATATTTCCATACCAAAGTGTGACATGTTGCTTATTAAGACTTTATAGCTGGGAAAATACAGGACTATTGCCCCCAGGTAAAAAATGGGTGCTACCCATCCAAAGGCACAGTGCCCTAACTGACTGAGAAATCAAAAGCATGTTCATTAGTTTTGCAGCAAATATCTTCTGCTGCAACTCTTATAGTTTAGCAGATATGGTTTAAAACATTATTTTCTGAATACAGTGAAATTGTTTTAATTAGTCGCTGACAAACAATCCATCACTATGGTCTTTATTAGTCAGTGCACTGAATCTCCATTGATGGGTCCACAAACCACTTTTGTTGATTCATAGTCTGGTTCGGGCGAATTAGTCATTTTCAAATGTGTACACATTTAATCAAAATGAAATTGACTCCTGATAATTAGTCGGCTTAAAAGGACCTGACCTGTGTTGTTTAGGGCACTTGCCAAACTGGCTGATACTCAGGAAGCACTGAATACTCTGTAGTGATTTGTGGCTGAACAAGACAGAGACAAATCTTCTGTTTCTTTTGTGGAATTATCTTCTTTTTGGTGATGGATGCATCTTAAAGTATAAAGCAAAAGGTTTTGTTTTATTTTACTCCCTTTCAATCCACGTCATTCTTGTATAGTAAGGACTCTGAACTTTTGTAGTAAGAACATGCACATTATACATTTATCTGTATAAACACACTATTATAGCTGGCCAGTGTGTAGTTTTCACTCAGGATTTTAAAGTTTTTTTTTTATTTTTTGTTATTATTATAAATGCCTCAAATACATTTTTACTATATGCTTTGTATCCTGTATCAAGGCATGTCATAAAAAGTTTAAAATGGTGAGCTACTGCTAGTTGGTCACTTAGTGGCTAGCATTACTAATCCCCTTGGGATGATCAGTTGACCATATTTCACTCTATACAGATGTTGAGTACACTTGAGTTGGAGGGAGGCTTGTGCCTATTATAGGAATTCTGAAGGGCTTATTTGTCTAAAGATAAATCAGTATTGCCTTAAATATGCTGGTAGTCTCTGTTGGCATGTTTTCCCATAAGGCAAGGGAATAAGTTGTACCAGCACAAAGATCTAGTGGTAAGGTGCAAGTCTAAACAATGTAGTTCTGTTTGGAGTTTAACAGTAAGGAAATTGTATGGGCCCCATCTTGGTGAAATAGTAGTCTTTCTGCTGTTGCTTTGTTTCACCGTTGCTGGTAAAATCAGGTTAAGTTCTAGCAACAGACACCCACAACTACCATCGTGTTGTCAGGGCATAAGTATACTGTGCTTCTGGCAGCTTCGTATGGTTCCAGTCAACAGCTGTGTTGTCAGAGTAGCAAGCACCTTTTGGGAAGGTACTGCCTACTGCAGGGAGTGCTGATAGGGGGCATGGGAATGTTTCCATGCAGCTCTGCCAGGTGGTAGCAGAAGCCTTCTTTTCTCTCAGGAGAGGGTTATTTCTGCCGTAAAAGAGTTTGAGTGTAGGTGTACTTCCACTGGTGAAATGAATGTAGACTAGAGCCTAAACTCTCTCTTAAAAGTTTTGTTTAGTGTTCTCACTTCTCCTCTGCACTAAATTTTAATTGCTGAGTTGGAATCTTAACAGTGGTTTTGGAGCACTGCAGTTAACTCATTATTTCTCTCATTGATGGGTTGACAAACTTTCTAGATACCTAGATGCCCTCAAAAGCAGACATCCTGTGAAAATGGTATGTATTAGAGTGAATTTGACACATGGTAAAAGTTGTCAGAGTTCAGTAATTTTCTTCCAGAGAGTTTTCTATGGAAAATAGGAATATCAGGGACATAGCAGAATAAAGCTTGAATGTGTTTAGGGGCATGGTCTTTGCACAGCTGATGGTGCCAGGGAAAACCATTGAAACAAGGGTCAGCACCCTTTTAGGAATAGAGGGCCAAATTAACAGAAGTTTGTTTGAAGACCGTGTACTCTTGTGGGCCCTGCTGTTGGCTTGGTAGACTGGGTCTAGCCCCTTGGCTGTAGCAACAGATTGAATTTTCAGTGACTCTCCCACTTTGAGCAAAAGCAGCAGAAGTTATGGTCACCTGATCATAGGAAGTCTTATTCTAGTCGGTTATACCTGCTGCTGGCTGTAAAAAGGCATAGTATGATGGTCTTTCACTGTGGTGTTTGTAGGTTTTTTTCTACGGTGCCACGTGCAGTGAAGATCTTGTCAGCTGTGGTTCCGAGGGGCCCATATAGGTAACAACAAAAGATGTCTAAAATTAAGTACTGGTGGACAAGATATGTTTCATTCTAATGAAAACCAGAGCATGTCAAATTTGACAAGAAAATAGTACATTTAAGTTTCTTGTATAAAACTAAACCATGTTTTTGTGATGCTCATCTGTCATCATAACCAATAGGAAGCGAGGGTGGAATTGTCAGGAAAACAGAAGCCAAAACAGGACCAAAATCTAGTAACTGATGAGGGGTGCTGTAAAGTACTATTCCTCTTTCTTTCCTATTTGTAATTAATATGGTCATACACATGCATGGTGATGCTGAACTGCAGTAGTTTTTCCACTGAACTGTAGTATATTTGCTGTATAGTGTTGGTCAGCTAACTAAAACTTCACAGCTCCCCTTGACGTTCTGGGTAAAGTCCTTTCCGTCTCCTTCTCTATGGTTATTATCAGATTGCCCTCTTCACTTGAGGCAACTTGGTCTGTCATTGGAGTGTAGAAAGCTTGGTTTTGCTTGTGTAACACCAGGCTTATTTCCTTAATGTATTCATTTTCCATGTTGTCATCTCGTTAGGGACTAGTGTAGATTTTTTTCAAAATAAGCTTCCTCGCGTCTCATGCAGACCTGTTTTGTCACCTAAAACCTACTGAAGGTAGTTAAAACTAAAATAAATGGGGAATTCTCATCTCTGCTTTCCTTTTTGAGTCTCTTGTTAGCTTTACCTTTTGGTAGTTTCTTGGCAGACCTTGACAGCTAGGAGCTCACTTGTTCAGACTTTCATTTCTTAAAACATTAAGATAAATTTCATATTCTCCCAAAGGAGGCACATCTCTCACTTTGGGCAAAGACTAAATCAAGGTATTGACGTTTTCAACTGCTTCAAAACCAACTAATAGCATTATTTCTTCCTCGGGGAAGAAATGAGTGGATCCTTCTGATGTTTCTGGGGCCTTATCTAAATGCAAATTGTACTAATGTAATTATTTGTAAGGGCTCTGCAGGCTTTGGGGTGATGAAGAGCAACAACAATTATCTGGATTTACCTGAGATTGTTTGTTTGCTTGTTTGTTCTTTGACTAATAAGGCCCTTGCAACCGTTGAAAAAACATATCAAAATTGCCATCTAATCTAGGAGGAGCTGTTGAAGATATAGCAATGGCTCTTGAGCTTTAGATACCAGGCACCCCTCAGAAAATGTCAGCTCTTAGCTTTCACTTGTTTCTTGACAACAGAAAAATAATGGAACAGCTACTTTGTTTTGAAGAACTCAGTTCACATTTGATCAGAGTGTTCTTGACTGGATTCCTATTTGAAACATCTGGGTTTATCTTGTGAATTGTGTAGGTGCTTATACCCGTGCTAACATTGCATGACACCCTTAAGGATCTTCTGGGACTTGGGGGTAAGTAAGTTGATAAGTAAGCTTATGCGTTTGTTGTAATATTGAGGTGATTCCTTAAGAAGGGAAACTTCAAATAGATTTAGATTCATTGTATGCATGTAAAAATAGTTTACTGTTGTTCAGATTTCATTGCAGTGAATGAACTTTTTCTTAAGATGACTACAGATACCTATTAATTGCTTATTTAATATCACATATTTTTTCTGTGCTCTTCTTTGACTCCGATCAGTTTCAGTACTCTCACCTAAGGGAAAAAAAGAGAGACAGTTTATAGTATCTGAACAGTTAAGGGTTGTTGAGATGACATTGAAACAAATAGCTTTTATTGTTATAGCCTGCTTTCATAGGGAACACCCAAGTCTGAGCAGGGTGGAGTAAAGTATGTGCAGAGTAGACAAGGTTCACTCTAAGGGTGTTGCTGCAGATCACACACGAATATACCTGGTAGCAGTGTACTTGTGGTAGCATAGGCTTTAGGAGGGACTACTCAAATCTACTTGGGACGCTGCTAGTTTGAAGCTAGCCTTGAAATGTCTATACCGCCTATATTCATGCTTCCTAGAATGTATTATAAATATAACCTGAATCGTAAGAGTCTGTGGGCTTAAGACGTAACAAAACTCTGAGGACATGTGGAGGATATTCATTTCTCTTTGCAGTGAAACAAAGGCTAGATGAGACACAAAATGTATTTAATTTTGGTTTTTAACTGTCCTTCCTTTTCCTCTTCTTTGTTTCAGCTGCTGCATATCATAAGACTTAAGCTGTAGGCCAGTATCACTTGTCATAGGTTCCAAGGGGAGGAGTGCCTGAACCCCCAGTTTGGCTTGTAAGATGACATATGGTTGTGGCGGTGTGCTGTGACCCTGGTATAGGAGAAGAAGAAGTGCAAGAGTTCATGTCAGGGGTAGAACCAGTATTGAAACGGATGATATTTGGGTTTGCTGGAGAATCTTCTGAATAAAAAGGGAAATATGCTGATTTCCAACCCCCCCTCCAATCTATAGGTGTGGGGGATTGCTGAAGATATTTACTCTTTGACAATTTACAACTCTAAGTTTAGATGGTAGCAAAAATAAAGCAAAATGTTAAATGGTGGTTTGGAAATCTCCTTGTGCTGCACTTAACTTCAGGTGTTAGGGTAACATCATTTTGTTAGTTTTTCAAATCAGCCTTCTGGACAAGACAGATGTTTTGTAAAGGAAGGTGGACAGAAGTCATCTGCTCCCCATCCCTCCAGGAAAAAAAAACATTCAGGCTGGCCTTATAGAAAAAACAAGGACTAAGGCTGGTTCTTCTCTTGTAAGGCTTCCAATAAGCATGAATACTTCAGAAATGGGTATTTCTAAGTAACTCTGTGTAGACAAGCCCTATGATTTTTGCGGTTTTTGCAGTGTATAAATTGAGAAACTTGCATAAATTCAGGGAAACTGGTCTTTTGTCTTGTTTGTTTGTCTGTCTGCCTGTCTGAGTCCCATCTCCCCCCTCCCCAAGCCTTGAGCATGCATAGGTCCCATTCATAGCTTTAAATACTCAAATCTAAATTGAACTGATGTGATGGAGAGCTAAAATGAGACTTGAGGTCTGGGTTCAATACCTAGATCAGCTACCAGTACCTTTATGTGAATGAATTCGCTGCTCCAGTTCTTGAATGGAATAATTGCTCAGTTCTTTTGTAGCTGCTGTAGTGACAGCAGGGAGCTATTGATAAGGATTCAGAGCAAAGAATGACTGATGGAGCCCTGTGGTTTGGCTTCTCCCTACCATTTGTGGAATTCTCTCCCTTCTGTTTAGCCCTTCATGATTCAGGACTAGTCTCTGCCTGCGCTGTTGGCCCTTTTTTATGTCTGTGAATACAAGTGTGTTGTAGATTTCCCCCTGGATGTCCACATTTGGAGCCATACATCTTGAATCCTTGCAGGTGGGATCAGTCTTTTTCTTGCAGGTGGGATCAAAAGAAAATCAGGCAGTAGGTGCTTTGTTGCGAAGATGGTTAAAGGGATTCTTGGATGTCCTTCTCTTTCTTCTCCTCACTAGAACATTTCAGGAGAGAGGTAATGCTGGGAGCTCCATCCTGGCTCTGCCAAAATTGGTTTTGACTGTGTTTACATGGTGAATGTTGCATCTGTTTCCTACTCAGAAGGCATTTAATATTTCAGTGGTTGGTCATGCGCCAAATCCGCATACTCTGAAACTAGCTGCGTGTTTCTTAAATTGAACCTCTTCAGTCAAAGAGGTTACACAGAAGAGGTGACATCCATACTACTAGATTCTAGAGAGAATGTTAACATGGTATATTTAAGGACCTGGTTGAATCTGGATCATCAGTATCAGTACAAGAATTTTATCCTTTCCTCTGTATTACTACTGCAACTGGCCAAGCTGGTTCAAGAATAAATTTGGCTAAGTCTGGCAGCTGGGGCCCTCAAGGATCAAATTGTTCCCCTAGCATTGTTAGTCAACAGGAAAGTAATAAAGGTAATTTAGTTATCATCAGAGTAGAGATGATATCTCTTATTAGACCAGCAAGTTTTTGGGGAAAAAAATGGATTTAATTGCAAGCTTTCAGGCACAAACACTCTTCATCAGGCATTGGAGAAAAGATTGTAAACATTCTTTTGGGTAGACAGGAAAGTAATGGCTTTTATCTGAGATGTCCTACAGGTCTTTGAGAGCAGCATTTTTTATAGTCCCCTTGAAATGAATAAGGTTCTCTTAAAAGATTTTATCTTCTTCATTACACCCCCTTCATTTGAATTGTTCATAAAGGTTGCAATATTTTATTAACAGAAAAATAATTTTAGTTGTTAAAAGTATCGTAGTTTACAGTATGCTTGACTTGGTATCTCTTTTCCTGGAACTTCAGTGCTGCTCAGTCTACAAAGTAAAATGCTACTAGGAATTGATCCTGTCTTCATACCAAAGATTTTTCTGTAGATGTGATAGCAGGGACAGTTCCCTGTTCTCTGTCCTTATGCCCAAATTTGATACACCCCAAAGGGCCTGGCATACTTTGGACATCTGCAGAGTTCTAAGTATGTATTTGTTTCACAGATCAGTTCAGAATCACAAATGCTTTCTTTGTTCTCTTTCTGGTGCCAAAGGGTCAGAAAAGTTTAGAATCTTCTACTTCAGTTTTTCTAGGTGGCAGAAAGACCTCAAAAATATACCAGTGGAAAAAAATGGTAACCCTTCCAGGATCAGGGATTATACCCTCCTCTGTGGGCAGAAGGATCATGCATCACACAAGGAAATTTGTAAAACAGTATCACGTTTGTAAAACAGTGCTATATTTACTCAATTCCAAGACAGGGTTCTCCCCCTCTTAACATGTGGGGGGGGCTCATCTTGGAATTGAGTACAAGGCATGGCAGGGGATGGATGATGACAGGCAACTATTGTGGTTCTGAGTTGCAGTTACTGTGTGCTCTCCCCCCACCTCACTTCTGCCTGTCCTTGCTCCAGTAGCCAGCTGCATCCTCATTCTAGCCTGGGACATGGAGCACAGCTCCAGCCCAGCCAAATAGCAGCAGGGAGCTGCTGCTGCTGCTACTGGACCAGGCTGGGGGTCTTGCTTCATGCTGCAGGCTGGAGTGGGGATAGAGCCTGGTGTTGAGGAGCAAGGGTGAGGGTGGCTGGGGGAGGAGGCAGAAGCTGTGGGGGCGGGGGGGAAGGGGAGCAGGGTCAAAGGTGGTGGGGTAGACAAAAGGGGGACAGACAGCAGCAGGGGACTGGGCAACAGGTGGCAAGTTTGACACCTTCCACTATCTGCCCCACCCCACCCTGCTTCCCTTACAGCCTGTACCCCTGCCACTGTTTTCCCTGCTCTAGCAGTGGGATGGAGGGGGAAGGCAGTAATTTAAGATGAATCTCCAATAATTAGATTCTACACATGGAAAAAATTTATAATTTTTAAAATAAATTTCTGTGTATGGAATCTAATTATTAGGAGGTCATTTGAAATTCAGGGTCGTCATGGATTCAGGTAAATATAGTACTTTGGTTTAATACTTCAAGCATTGACAGTTCTATACATAGACACCTAGTGATTATCATCTACTGCCCTCTCTACATGGGGGCTTCTCTTGCACTAGTAGCCCAGAAACTATTAGGAAAAGATCACTCTGTCTTTTGCATGTGTATGTAACTCTAATTGTGTTCCCCTTACCTTTTATTCTGTAGGAAAGCTTATCTGTGCTTTTCTTGGAAAGAAAAGGATACAGTCTCAATGGACTGTTAAATGGAGAAAGAGATGGGTATAACTAACAGATCAAGCTTGTTCTGTTAGTCTCATTATTTACTTTTCTTTACCATTATCAAGATGTTTTTAGGCTATGGAAGTGTCTAAGCACATGGCTTTTTGGAGGCGAAGCCATCAGATTTACTCTGTTTTCATCAGTGCACTGAATAGAGAGCCACTGTTGACTGAGCTGCTCTCAAGTAAGGAAAGTTTCAGATCAAATGGCTTACATTCGGGTTAACATGGAAAGTGGCGTGCTGTTTCCAGTCAGGTCTAAAAAGCACTATTTCACATGAAAATGAAGTTGGCTGCAGTCTGTTTAGTCCTATGCAAGCTAACCTGTCCTTGCAATCTTCCTGCCATGAGAAGAGCATCCTATGACTATCTAACTACTATTTTGATAAAATATATTTATGAGATGCTACTGCGTAATTTTAACTACTTGAGATCTTGCATTACCTTTTCAAATCTAGAACTCTTGGAAGTTGTCTCACTTCTAAAGACTCTTTTTGTTCTGATTTACTTTGTATCATGAGTGATATTGAATAAAACTTGATGTTAGCTAAGTTACAAAGAGATACAGGATCCCAGACTATCAAAAGCATATTAACATTTGATATGCTGATCCAAAGCATAGTTCTGCTACATTTCCAGAAATATGGAACTGTTGTCTTGGATAGAGGTTGCTAAAAACTTCATGGATTTTGTCTACTCTTCAAAATTCAGTCATAAGCTTAATTAAGTTCACAACCGATCTTAATCCTAATTAACTTTCAAGTGTATTAGTTGTTTACATGCTGAACTATTCAAGAACAAACCTTTAATGTTCCATGCTGTCCTTTTAAAATGTTGCTGATTTGTGTGTTAAGTCCATCTACAAAGGAAAAAGAAGAATCAGCTAAGAGTTCCAATCACTGGCTGAGCTTGCAGCCAGCACTAGAGTTCATGGTCTTTTCCTCCTGCCAGCTAGGAGCTCCAAGCACTGGTGGGCCTCCTATCTCCTGTAGTAGGGCGCACCTTCAGTAGACAGGCTAAGACTACCAGTTCAAGGGGAGCACAGGATCATGATCCCAAGCTTCCCCTTCACCAATATTTTGCGTTAATTTTCCCCATTTGGGGGATCTCATTGGCCACTGATAATCATTAAAAAGAAAGCATGATGGGATGTGATGCACGATCCCGCAGTTGAGCCTTCTGCCATGCACATGGTATGTGGCAGAAAGTGCGACTTGTTTGGATCGTGCATCAGGTCCCATCATGCCCTCTTTAATGACTGTCAGTGGCCAATGAGATCCCCCAAATGGGGAAAACTGGTCTGCTCAATTTGAGGGAAATGTAAATAGCTTCTGTATTTACTCTACTAGAAGATGACCGTGATTTATAAGATGACCCCCAAGTAATTGTATTCTATATATGGAAAATTCATACATTTGTTATAATTTTCTAGGTGTAGAATCTAATTATTGGATGTTTGCCTTGAATTTGTCTCCCTTCCACTTCTACATCAGGGAAAACAAATGTAGGGGGTCAGGTCTCCCTTTATGTTCTCTTCCCCCCAGTTTTTTCCCCTGGCAGCCCCTTCCCCCTCTCTTTACTGTCAGATCTTGCTATCTCTGAGCACGTGGAAGTGAGGAGCAAATTTAAAAACAGTAACCTTGAAACTAAACATGGCTATAGCAGTACCTATGTATTTAGTTTATCCAGAATTGATGCATGCTTTTTTGAAACTGTTGCAAAACACGCTTTTGAGCAGCACTTTGACACCTACATATATGTAGTACAAGCTATGCATGATATTAATCCAAAGCCAAAGGCTTGTGATTTTACCACATAGTTCATTGGGCTGAGTCCCACTAGAGTCTAAAGTATTTCAAGCCATGGTGACCCATACAGCTGATTTACTAGTGTGTGTGTGTGTTTCACCTTTCCCCCTTTCCTCTTCCCCATTCAGCATCCACGTATTCTTATCACTAGTCCTGGGTTGCTCCAAAAGTTTATATGCAAATGAGGCACAGGGCAGCCTGGTTCAGCTTCACCTCGTGGAGGGTTGGGCCACACTAATCATGTGCATCTGGCTAAGAGAGTGGCTGAGAGGGGGATTCTGGGTGAATTGTATGCAATGCCGTGGCTCACCATGACTGGGAAATATCGTCAATGAGGGGATCACACTTGATGGGCTGTACCTTATGTCTTATTCAGATGAGCTATTGCTAACCTATTCCTGTGGTATATTTCCATCAGCATGTTTGCCTAGTGTGGGCTATATGTTTTATAGTCAAGCTCAGTGTTGGCTGCATTTATTCAACTTATAGGTAGTGTCCAGTGCTGAGCACATGCAGCTTTTGGCAGCAGTTTATTGATAAGCAATGTATTTAGTGAGATTATAAGGTAAGGGGATCTCTTTCCCGATGCCAGTTAGGAGGGGAGAACCTTGTCTTGTATCCAAGTAAATATGGTTTGCAAATGTCTGCTCTGTCTTGCTCTTATAAATTGCTTTTTTATGATATAATTATCAAAGTCTGTTGTAATGCAACTGAAGAACTGAGTATCATATTCTGAAACAGTGCAGTAAATATCTTGATTGAAAGAGAATTGGGGGAGGGGTTAGTCCTAGTTGCATGACTTCCTGATGACCAGTAGATTGGAAGATTGGGCTGAATGGTGTGTTACAGGAACTCTGCACCTGAATGACATTTTCCTCCCTCCCCAATTTTATTTTGATTTATCGCAAAATAATTACTGTTCTGTTTAGGCCAGTAATAAATTGGAAACAAACGAGAAAAAAACATGGCGGAGTACAGTAGACACCCCCACCCCCCCTTTTAATGTTGGTGGCCTTCCTTTTGTACCTACCTTGTTTTCTATTTTTCATACAACTTATGTCTACCATCCCCTTCTCCCTAGTATTCCTAGTTTCCTTTGCTTGCTTAAGAATATGATGATCTTTGCTTGTACAAGGCAACAAAAAAAAGTTGTTAATGTTTTGGGGATCAAATTTTATTAGTTCACTTTTGTTTTTCTAATATAACATTCTTCACTTCTGCTGTAATGCAGATAGGAAGATTGACAGTGTAGAACACTTTTATTTCTAGGCTTTAAACTCTTGCATCCCAAAATAACATACATAATATTTCATATTCAGACTAAATACCTTTCTTCAGGCAAGTGTTTTTTGTTTTGTTTTTGCATCTCCATGCCTGTGTTCAGTTCCTCCTATGCCTCACTTTAGAGAACAAAATAGTTTTGATTTTGTATATCTATAGATAGAAAGTTTAAGTTGAGTCTGCTTTTAGCATGACTCAAACATGATTTGATTTTTTTTTTTAGCCCTTCTCCATGCCATATCCTTTACATGAGGTAAGGGTGCTCTGGTAGATGTCATGGTTTTAATTATATGTACACAGTAGCGGTATTCATTTAAACATTCGTTTGGGCTCCAAAAGCAAATGCCGAACTTGGATACTTCTAGCTTGTTATTCTGTTATTTCTTTCTTTTTTTTCTTTATTGGTGATCATTTTATTCAAAGAGACTGACAAATGTATTTGACATGTAGAGCCAAGAATCCAAAGATTAAAAACAGTTGACGTTTAAAAACATTACTGCCAAGATTTGACATCCTTCTATTTTAAATTGTATTGATTACTGTAGTAGACTTAAGGAGACCATGGTAGTGTTTTGTCAGAACTGGCTTTAGGGAAAATGGTGCCCTGGGTGAACTTGCATTTTGATGCACCAGTGGTGTTGAGCATGCAGGTTAGTAGGAGGCAGCTGGATAGCATGGCTCAGGCTCTTCAGAGGTTGCACTTCATCCTCTGCCACTCCTCTGCTCCCTACCACCAATGAGGTAGCTGCTGTGCACTTCCCAGGCATGGTGGTGGGAAGGGCACTGGGAGCTCCTACCACTCCTCAGGCAGTTGGCCACCACAGTGAGCTGGGCTGGGCCAAGTACTGCTGTGTGCACACTCCCTACCTCCACCTCCTCCATAGCTGCCACTGTCACCCCTGTCCTTTCTCCCCATCTCACTTGCTCTTATTGCTGCTGTTGCTTGCTGCTGGTTCTGGGAGGTGATTTAATTATTGATGACAGCTGCCTGGCTCCTGCTGGAGGCAGAGGGGCAAGAGGAAGCCGCCTGGATGGAGATGGAGGGAGACTCGCAGCCTGTAGATGTGGGAGGGAGAAGGATGGCCTCCTTCCCTCTGTTTTGTTGCCTCACTGCTGTCTTACCCAGGGGTCCCCAGCTGGCTTGGCAGCAGCCAGGGTGAGGCCACAAGGGCTCCTTGAGAAAAATGGTGGCACTGTGTGTGGTGCCCCTTGACTGTGGTGCTGTGGGCAGTCACCCACATCACACCTAAGGCCAGTTCTGGTGTTTGTGTACTCTATGAAGCCTGGAGTCTTCATGCTAGACTTATTTTGGGTAAGCAAAATGAAAATGTGGTAGTTCTTAGATCTAAAACTGCTGTGGAGTTTATAAAGCAAGCTCAAAACACCAAGTAATTTCATATGTTGCTGCTAAAACTGAGATGTAGGTTACTTTGAACACCTACCAGTAGTTGGCAACCTGTTGTCTGAAAGCTGGATCTGGGCTAGGAGATTGCATCCAGCCTGTGGAGGCCTTACAAAAGCATGTACATTCCCTGCCCCTCCCACACACATACTGCTGCTTAGCCATATAGTATGGCTCATGCTCTGCTTTAATAAAACACGGCATGAGTTGGATGGCAAGAGGGGATTAGTCGCCCATGGCAGTACTTGCGCTGATTGGTCGGCCCTTATTAGTAAAAGGCTGCCAGCCTCTGACCTACGCTATACAAGCTTTCAAAAGTAATTCATGAAGTTTACAGAATGAAACTCTAGGCGTTGTTTTTTGTAGCAAACATTTCAGATGGAGAAAGATATTGTTCTCCTTTAAAAAGGTTAACAGTAAGAGTTTTTTAAAAGGTTTCATATTGGAGGTTATAAAAAATGGTTTGTATTTGGATATCAAGATTATAGTCAGAATCAGCTGTGTTTTTTGCTACTGGTGTTTGTGACTTAAGTTCTCGCTTCAATAAATGGTGTAACAGTGATTCAGTTTTTTCAACTGATAGGTCTTTTTGATGTATTAGTCCATGACATCAATTTTTATTGATATTAATTTTGCTCTTTTTGCTTAATCTCCCCTCTTCACTTGGTGAATTTTCAGCATTTCTTACGTCATAATTACACAATCTTCTTTACTACCGTAGGAATAGAGATTTTGTTTGATGTGATTGGGTCAGGTTTAAACAACTTGAAAAAGCGTTGGGGGGAGGGCTTTATAGATTAGTTGTTGTTGTTGTTTTTCTACATCATAAACGAGCAAAAATGCACAAGAACACCTCATGTTGTAACCCGTGGAAGTCAACTTTCAGATTCCTTCCGTGTTTGCCAAAATGGTTCAAAACTAATCCTGGACAATAATTATCCCATCAAATTCTTTCATGGTAAATATAATTTGTCTGCAGATCTACTTCCCTGAAAGTATTCCTCAATTGGATGCTGACATTTTGGTTGAGATTTGCTAGCCTTACTTTTGACCCTTTCATTCACTGGCATGTGAGCATCATTCTGGGATAAGTACGCCTTACTCTCTTGAACATGGCATCATTTGAGTGGCAAAAAACCCTGAGTTTTTGGCATAAATCAGCAACTGACTTAAGCCAGTTTTAACTGTCTTGCTGAAATAATTAAATTGGCTTGCATGCTTGATTCTCTTTCTTAGTTGCCAGTTTGTGGGCACAGTATACTTCAGTCATGATAGAGCAAGACCTGTTTTGCTTTTGTTTGTTTGGGGGTTTTTAAACCTAGAAACAAAATACCAACAAAAAACCTGTGTTCATGCTGCTTCCTAGATTTTTGGGGTTTTTGTTTTTTTTTTTTTTATGGCTGAAGCCATGTGAGATCTCAGAAAGGTAGAACTATGAGTAATTTTTTTTAAAGTAAAAAGTGAGATCTTAAATTCTTCATTCATGGAGACAATTTTATACTGAGTGAGAATATGAAGATTTCACATATCCTGACCAGAACAAAGAAGATGGCCAATGAATAGGCAGATAAGGCTGCAACAACTTTCTTAATGAATCTCAAAACATCTGGTAGAATCGGCACTATTTTTTTTTTTCTACAACTTCTCCCTTTCACCAGCACCTTGTATGCTCCATTTCTTGGGAGCAACACCTTTTAATATTCACATTGCCAACTGTGCTGTTTAATGGAAACCTCTTTAACATTATGAAATGTCTTGTTTTGTTTTTTTTCTTGTAGGAAGAAATCTGCTTCATCTTAACCTAATTCAGTCCTGCTAATACTATAGATTGAAAGATTTTGCTGTTGCCAGGATACCCTGTAATGGGCAAGGAGCCACAAAGAATACAAATTGTTTTGTTTTCTTAATTTTTAAAAAATATTTTTGTGTTTTTTAACAGGTAAGAAACACTGCTATTAAATTTAAATCTGTAGGGATAGCTCTTCCCCCCCCCTCCCCCGCTCCCATAAATCATCCACCTAAACATGGTGGTTCCTTGGTGCTTCAGATCCTGTTTTCATTCTCCTTTTTGCCCCCCCCCACCCCCACCCCTTCAAGAGACTTATCTATTTTATTTCTGTAGGTCTCAGCTCTGTCTTCTCACTCTTCTTCCCTTTCTGCAGTTCAGCTTTTCGATGATCATTCCTTCCTTTGCCTTGCATCATTCTTCCAGTGATTTCTCTCCCTTTTGTAGCTAATTGTATTGTCCATCACCGCTGGCTGTTACCACTACTATTTCACTGTCAAATGCAGTATTATGGTGACTTTAAAATATGACCTTTGGAAAACCAGTAATGAAGAGTTTGGGTTTATACTAGAAAGACACTGGGCAACTGGGACGCTGGCCTAGGGAACCTTGACATTTAATGCATTCCCAACTTACTTGTTCCCTTTTTGTTTTCCAATATAAACGTCAGATATTTGTGTTTGAACTGTTAAGTTGGGTGATGCACTCAGGTGCCTGTGTGCCAAAAATGCTATCTCTTGTTCAGCAGAGCGATTAAAAATACTACTGATCTGTAACATGCTATTTTGAAAAGTTGTGTTTTCAGTTGAAAACAGAACCTAAGGCCAACCTGTTAAGGTTATTTTATTACTTTCTACGTAAAGTAATTATTTTTACTGTTGGATCCATCACAGAAGAAATGACACAAATTTAGCATTTGTTGTATTCCATCTTTTTGTGTGCAGAAAATGTTTCTGAACTAATGTATACATGGATGGAGGTGCATGTGTGGAAACAATTTTCAGCTGTAAGTTCTTATTCTCGGCATTTGGAAGAAAGTGATGTTGTCCGCACTGCTACTGTAAATGTTTTTTTGCAGCAACAGACATTCCAGACTGTGTCTGCTGATAAATTCAAGTTACCTGTATGATTGAAGAATGATGATCACTCACACTAAATGAACCATTTGCTTTGTGGAATATATTGATAACTATCTTCACTAATAGGTTACATGAGGTGTTGGGGAAAGCCAAAATGTCCTGAATCTAGCTTGTTTGTTAAAGCAGATGTTCAGAGTCTCATTTTGTGTCTACTTGGTCCCTCAGCGTAGTTACTAGTGGACAAGCTATCTTCGTGTTTTGGCAGGGTAATTTAGTTTGTGTGCTTGCTTGTCTACACCTGGAGTCTTGATTTAATCCAATATCTTAACCAATAGCTGGAGGATGCCATGGTGGAATATAGGACATGGAGGCATTTGATACTTGTCCCAAGATTGCTATTTTAATTTTAACTGTCCTCTCTAATGATGATGTGCAAACAGGCAAGCTTATTAGGACTTTTTGGGGGGAACTCATTGCTTTGTAAGTATACAGACATTACGCAGTTCCTTAAGTAGATTGAAGTCAGTGTGTGCTGGGTATCTTAAGCATTAAGACTTAATTAGTGTGTGCATTAACTTAAAACAGTTTTCAACCAGCTAGACTATTAACTACTGAAATAGAAAAACATGCATTTACCTTTGGAAAGAATACATGTGCTTCTTGAACAACCTGCTGTATATTCACAGGCATAGCTGACCTGCCTGATGCTGAGTGTGGATTTTTGTTCCACTGGGCTATGGCTACCCCTTATTTGAGTGATGTGGCTTTATGAAAGTTGCCTCCCCTGTTTTCTAGGTCAGTTAGAGAATGGCACTGAAGAGGCTTGTTGGTTTCATTTTATTAAAGAACATTTTGAGGGGATGTTTCTCAGAACATGAATGTTACTGTATTTTACTCGATTCTAAGTTGAGGGTTTTTTCCCTACTTAATATGGGGAGGGAGAAGCCCCTCTTAGAATTGTGCATGTGGGTAGTGTTGGGGAGGGCAGGCAGCTGCTGTGACTTGGGCTTCGGCCCCTACCTGGGGTTGGGGCTGTATGTGCAGCTGCTGCCTCTCTCTACTCCCTGTTTCTGATACCTCTGCATCTCATCTTTCCCCTTCTCTCCCCCCCACCCCCTTATCGTTACTCCATGCCAACAGTCTGTTGGTACTCTGTGCCTCAGGCTGCAGTAGTGTCCCAGCACAGCCCTGCAGTTGTGGGGCACATTCTGCATGGCTGCTGTAGGGCTAGACTGGGCTGGGACTATGCTCAGTGCACCAGGCTTGGAACAGGGATGGAGCCTGATGGTGTGGAATGAAACAGGGGCAGGGGGAGGTGCTGGGGAGAGTAGGCAGGGGGCCAGTACAAATGGAGTAAGCTGCTTGATTGCCTCTACCACCTGCATCCCCACTACCTTCCCACCTCAAAGATTACCCTCCAATAATTAGGTTTTATACATGGAAAACTAGAATACATATTATAAATCTTCTCTATATAGAATCTAATTGTTGGGGGCAGGGTGTCTTAAATTCAGGGTCATCTCAAGAATAAAGAAAATGCATAATAATAATTATGACTCTTGGGAGGAACCAAGGCAGAAGCTGGGACTTGGGTTTAATTGACAAAACTGCCAAAGTTAATGAGAGCTTCATGGTGTAGAAATCTAAAGTACATTTCTCCTAATGAAGGAACATGAAGACTCTAAATGTGGTGCATTTTCTTGATGTATCCAGAGGTTGAACACTGCAAGTAGCCTGATGCTCAAATACGTATTTAACTACTAATGCAAATGAAATTCTTAGAAATTAAACTCTTACATGAACTTCAGATGAAACTTTTAGAAACTTTCTGGTGCTGTTTATTGTGGTTGGCTGGGTTTTTTCCATTTCTTCCTGTTGGGATAAAATCAATATCCATTGTCTGTCTTATGCTGCTACCTGAAAGAAGAATTGGGCATTGTCCGTATGGTACAGCAGGGGTGCTCAGTCCCTAGGACCGGATCCAGCCTGTGGAGTTATATAATCTAACCTGCAGTTCCGAAATGTGGTGGCAGCATTAATTGCCACTCCCCCTTTTCCCAAATTTTTGGACTCATGGGGAGCCTGCAGACTGAATAGCATGACTCTGTGCACTAGAATCAGGTGACATGAGGTAGGATTTGGGCAGTGTGCCACTCATCTCGCCTGCAGGGCCAAAAGATACAGCACCACTATGCTACAAAGCCCTGGAAACCAGTATTCATTTCAAGTCCAGTAGATTGTCTCCTGCAACCATTCTGTCAGTTATTGTCTACAAGTAGTACTTAACCAAAGAAAGACTATTGGAATAATGAGGGATAGCTATAGAACATACTCCCTGGCTGTCTTCTTTAGTCTGCTTCAGTAATTGTTGTTTATACCTAGCTTTCAAATTACATCAATTAAATTTTTGATTATGCTTGCCTTTGAAAACTGTCTGCACAAGCTAATATCAAAATATCTACTTAATCTGCATTTATAAAACACTTATCACTATAGTGTCTAATCATTTTTCCATGGATTTAAAAAATAAGACACCCTAGCATTAGTAGCATGTTTGTGTTGAATCCTGTAATGCCATACTATTGGGCTGATGAAGGGACAAAGTATTGAACACTCCAGTTAAAAAAGGAGTTACTTTGTACATCATGTAGTGCTTAATGTCAAGCACAAAATCTAGGTGATGACAACCCAAGTGATTTTTTTTTTTTTTTTTTTTTAGTGGGAGATGGGATGGGGGGAACTCTTTATAACAGGAAGTGGTTTGTAACCTTAACTTGGGGAAATATTGCTGCTACTTGGATATTTTGCAACTCTTTTCAGGAGTGCCTGTTGGAACCTCTTTCCTGTAGTCTGTCTTCAGCAGTAAAAAGGGAGTTTTCTTCTGACCTTCCGTTTTAAACTTTTTTGGAGAGCTAATGTCTTTGCTATGATAGGAGTCGTGCTTTTCTTTACTGGTTGCCTGAAGGAGGAAAAGATGTATTGCTACTTCCAGCTGTGGCGAAATGCCGGGCTAGCGGCTCCGGCACCGCTTAGGGGAGCCGCGGGCTTTGCGGAGTTGTGCGAGCGCGCGGCTTGTGGGGCGGGATTGAGGTAGCTCTTAGCCGCCCTCGAGGTTCGCCGAGTTGGCACAAGTAGACGACTTAGAGTAAGTAGTTAGTGTCTCTTAATCTATCGGGTGTCCGTTGGTTCACGAGGTTCCAGAGCCAGCCCTTGCGTTCCAACAGTGGAACAAGTCCAAAGCTAGGTGCGGCTGCCGACTCCTTAAGTCCCAGAACTGGTCAACGGCTCATTGATATGGAATGTTAGTTATAAAAGTTATTACGGAGTAGATATAGAGTAAAATAAAAAGATTTATTCACTCACCTGGCCTCACCCTCTTACAAGTAAGAGGGGAGGCCGGTTGGAACGAAGTTGCAGTAAATACAAGTATAGCGAGCGTAGATATGTTGTCTAAGCTACGATGAGAGGCAGTCGAGAAGCGGAGTCTCCGATGTTTCTTCAGTTACAGTATGCCGGATACTAAAGGGGTCTGTTGGTTCACGGGGTTCCAGAGCCAGCAGCTGCCGGCTCCTTAAGTCCCAGAACTGGTCAACGGCTCATAATTGGGAAACACAAAGCAATACTGTAACACAGTGAATCGTTGTCAGTTGTCGGATTTCTGAGGCCTTTATCTTCGCTGGGATACGCCCAGGCGGGGAGGCTGAGAACCGGTCTGCGGGGTGATCAGGCCCACAGAGTTTTCCAGTTGTCGTCTCTGCTGCTTCCTGCTTTTTGCCTCTTTTATAAATGTTTGTTGGACTGCCTCTATGACACTAACTATAGTATACAGATAGGATAATTTTCTTTTACATAATTATTGCTAGGCAGATTTTCTACATAAGTTTCATTTCTGCAAAAATGACACTTTTAGATAAGAAATGAAATTTACAGAATGTGCATGTGTAGCTTAATGCCAGTGGAGAGAAGTACAAAGCGTTCATTTTGATTAACAGTCTACTTCAAGGTTACATAAATGTGAGAGTGCCGCGCGGCAGTTACACAAAAAGAGAAAATAATATAAAGTCTTTGCTAAAAACTATAAGACAGTTACACCAGCCAGAAGAAGTGACTTTTAGTTTGCTATAGGATCTGTTGCATTGGTTGCTTCATTTGGCTAACTGCTTGTGCATTGTTCCATGCATGTCTCTAAACTATGGAGGAAGAATCCTGTGATGATAGT
This sequence comes from Crocodylus siamensis, assembly GCF_052110815.1. NCBI lineage: Eukaryota > Metazoa > Chordata > Crocodylia > Crocodylidae > Crocodylus > Crocodylus siamensis. Next base: position 174,145,610 of record NC_143396.1, on the reverse strand, counting down.
TCAAGAAGTAATGGTATTTAAAAGGTTTCCATAAGGAAGATAGAGAAAAAATTCTTTCTTTTGAGGGAGAAGAGGCAGCAAGTTTACACTATAGGAAGGAAGATTTTAAGTTTTAGGAAAAACTTCATGTTTAAGAACAGTGGGACAAGTAGCTTACCAGACGCATAGAACCTAGGGGTGCATCAGTAAAGATTTTTTTGGGCCAAAACTGATGGACGATTTATTGACCAGCTTTATCAGCTGACTAATATGACTGTTGGCCAGCGTGGGGGAGTAGATTGAGGTCCCCATAGTGAGGGATCTGTGCACAGGGTGAGAGCAGGCTGCCCACTGTGCACTTGGGGCTAGAGACTGTGTTGGACTCTTCCTGGCGGGGGCTGAACCTGAGTTCTGCTTGGAGCGGCTGGTAGCAGTGCTGGCAGGGAGGGCTATGAGGGTGCCATGGCAAATTTTTGGGGTGTAACACCCCCACAGCCCCTTCTCCCAGTGCCACCACTGCCAAGCCCCCTCCTTCCCCTCCTCCCCCAACATTCTGGAAGAGTCTGGTGCAGCCCCTGGCCCTGAGCATGTAGCGGGCGGCCCGCCCTTGCCCCCACGCGGATCCCTCACTACGTGTCTGTGCATTTCTGTCATATAGTTCAGTGGGCTGCGCCCCCACCAGGGTCAACCACATCTCGAGCTGTGGTGACCCTGCAGCTCAGCATTGCTCAGTATGTATGTTTGTTCCACCTTTCTCACATTTGGACAACAGTGGTGTTGTCTGTGCTGCTACTGTAGGTTTGTTTTTTTTGCAGCAACAGACACTCTAGACTGTGTCTGCTGATGAATTCAAGTTTACCTGTATGACTGTGAAGAATGATGATCACTCAAACTAAATGAACCATTTACTTTGTGGAATATATTGATAACTGTCTTCACTAATAGGTTACATGAGGTGTTGGGGAAAGCCAGAATGTCCTGAATCTAGCTTGTTTGTTAAAGCAGATGTTCAGAGTCTCATTTTGTGTCTACTTGGTCCTTCAGTGTAGTTACTAGTGGACAAGCTATCTTCATGTTTTGGCAGGGTAACTGAGTTTGTGTGCTTGCTTGTTTACACTTGGAGTCTTGATTTTAATTCATCCATCTTACCCCGCCCCCCCCCAAGTATCCATGTCTTAATTAGCACTCCCACTCATGACTGGAACCAGGTACTCTTATCTCAAGTCCTGGGATCCTCCAAAAATTTATATGCAGATGAAGCCAGACCAGGTTGCCCTGTCTCATGTCATTGAGGATGGCACCACACTAATTGTACGTGACAAGTTGAGAGAGGGGGCATCAGAAATTTTGGATGAACTGTTTGGGGCCCTGTTTGGTGATGTTTATCAGAGATTTAAGGTTGGTGAAGAAGCAAGAATCATTAGACATAGGAGAGAAAAGCACAGCTCAGTTATGGGAGTGAAGAGGAAGTAGAAATGTGTTCGGTGTAGTGGCTCACCGTGACTTGAAAGACTTGGCATTTAGGGGGACTAAGCACAGTGGGCACTAGTGCGTATCTTAATCGGGTGGTCTGCACTAATCTATCCTTGTGGTGGGTTCCTATCGGCATGCTTACCCAGTGTGTTATGTTTTCTATAGTCATGCTCTGATTGCATTTAATCAACTTCATAGGTGGTTTCCATTGCCAGCCACATGCTGCTTTTGGCAGCAGTTTAATGATGGTCGCTGTATTTAGTGAGTTTTCTCTGCAATTATAGGATGAGGCCCCCCCCTTCCCCCCATGCTGATGGTATGGGAGAGACCTTGTCTTATGTTCTGGTAAATATGGTATATGCCAAGTATTGTTCTTGGAGTGGTGTGGGAGGGTTGTTGTTAAAAGTTTATTTGATATTCTTTTCAAAACTTCCTTTTGCAAGCAATAAAATTTTAATTTATAAAGTTTTAGTACGTTTGTGTCAATTAAAAAAAAATACACCTAGAAGCTTTAGACCAGCCAAGTTGTGGGTCACAACCCCAAATGGGATTGCAACATCACCAGGTGGGGTTTGAGGGCTGTGGATTGGAAGTGAGGGGCCATGCTGAGGAAATGGGGCCCTGCTGAAGAAAAGTTTGGAAAGCACTGTTTTAGATAACTTGCAAAACCTTTGAGTCGTTTTTGGCTTGTATAGTCAATATATTCCAGACTTTCAGAACAAGCTCTACTTTTCACTGAATCTAAGAAATAAACATTTACAAGTAAGCATTTGTTTTCATGGAGACAATTCTGCATACAGTTTTGAAGGGCAAGTTAGTTTACCTTTTAACAAGCAAAGTCTGAAACTGGGATGACTTTTTAACGACCTGGAGCTCAGTGGCTGATTTTCTTCACACTGTGGGAACTGCTTCTTTTTTCTCAGATTATATGGGGAAATTTACAAGCCAAACTGGTTTCTTCTGAGCCAGTATTAGAAGTGAAGCTACTTGTAATATCTTCTCTGCAGTTACTTTAGTCTCAGTTGCATTTCATTCCAATTAAGTGAAGTTCTGACCCATCATTTTGCACTAATTTTGGTCTGAGATCCTTTTCATTTTAAGTTGTTAAAACGTGTTCTGTAATGTCTAGTTTTTTAATGAGACAAAGGAGAGGCCTGTTGGACATTTAGCATATGAATAATTTAAGAAAATAAAGATAATGAAATGGTGTAGGAGACAGTCATGCACCTGCACCACTTTGCTAATTTTTTAGTTGTTTTTGCTCTTTCAACAAAACCTTTCCAGTTTTGAGAGGTCTCTAATATGTTTTGGATCAGTTGCTTCCATTTAAATGCTAATTTTGAGCACACTGTATATCTTGGTTTCAAATTTTGCATCTAAAATTTAAAAGTAGTACATTGCATAGTGTCTCTCTTTTCAGGTGTTCATACCACCGCTGATCCTGACTTTGAGAGCAGATCTTAACTGCAAATTGGGTTCTGCAGATGATTGTAAATCTAAAGAGCAAACTCTAATAAATTTTAGATGAGTCTTTTTTTAAGAACAAATTGGACCTAAATCTGTTCCTACTGCTAAAGAAGTTACCTTGTATAAAACATATAATAGAGCTTCCTTTTTTACAAGTAGTCATAGAAGGGAGGAGGGGGAGGAAAAACAATGAAGTGAATATGTAACATTTATTTTCGTATTTTGAAGCTGCTACTTATTTCTTATTTGAAACTGTTATAGCCCATCTCTAGTAATCAGCCTGTCGTAACTTTTAAAGTTCTTTTCTTCAGGGTTCCTGGACTTCCCCCTTTGGCAGATTTTATGGTGTTTATTTTTCCTTATTCCAAAGGACCTGGGCTCCTGTTGAAAAGTGATGGAATAATGTCTGGTCGGCACCTGCCATGTTGAGGGAGCATCCCCTAAAACAGCTTGCCTGGGAGACAGTTTGTGAAATAACGCAGTAACATGTTTGCAGTAGTATGCCTTTTTTGTTGCTATTTTCTGTTTTGTTTTTTTTTAATTTCTCTTTCAAATGAAATTACTGAAACAGTTTGCAAGGAGGCTTGTGAAATGTCTTTTCAAATCACTGCAGAGGGATTTACATCTGGAACTAGGCTTAATAGTTCTTACTTGAAAAGATGCCATGCCATTTGCATTAACTGGGGGAAGGGGGAACATACTGGTCCTGTCTAGTAAGTTGGAAATAAAACATTTCCTGTTGGCATAGCAATACTCCTGTTTCATTTACTCATGATAAATGGTTGCAACAACAAATAAGCCAATGTTTTTGACACCAGTTCTGTGATTTAAGTTACTATGTATGAGCTAACACATCTAAGTAAAATCAAATATATGAGCTCTGCTTACTCTGGCAAGCTTACTAATGTTTAATAGGTGTTTAAGATTTGTTCTGTTTTTTTGATTCTTAATGTTTCATCAAACTTTCTTTTCGATCTTTGCATGGGATTATCAGACTATCAAAAACACTGGTATCTTAATTAATTTTTTTTTGTCTTTCCCCTTGTCAATTCGTCCATGATGACAGTATTTTTTAAGAGGAAACTATAGGTGTATTCCATAAATTAGGGTTAATTTTGATGTTGGATGCTGTCAGCCTCTATATTGGTTATATATATCAGTATTTGCATTTAAAAATACAAGAAAAAATATAGGCTAAATATTAAAAATGGGCATGATGTGCTCAAGAAACTCCTTGTAGTACTAGTAATTGCTCTTTACATATATTACAACAACTTATAAGGACTCTTCTTTGACATGATGTCAAAGTATTCTTGGTGTTTAAGCTCATTTTGAAATGCTGAATTTTGACACTTCACTCGGTGAACTTGATAGGCATGCTAGATCAAAATTCATACATGCACAAATTGTATTAGGTTCTCTAGGAATTACAGAGTGTTTCATTTGTGAGGGGTTTTTTTTGTTCGTTTGTTTTTGTGGTAGGCTGCATCTTTCATGGCTTGAATTTGTTGCTTATAACCTTTAAAATACTTCTGCATACCACATTACAGATCACAGAGCATCTTCCTTTCTGTTTTAAAATATGTGGTTGTTTATCTTCCCCTGCCAAAAGAGCAATGTTTTTTTATCACTAATATGCTTTAGTAATTAGAATTTGGTACAAAAGCCTCAATTTTAAAGGTACCCATTTTAAAATGTCAACACTTCACAGTATTCTCTATATACTGATTGCTGTTTAAATTTGGGCTGCTACATACAAGCTTCCACTTGGCCAGAAAGAAACATTTCTCTTAGTTACTTATTACTATATATTTTTAGAATCCCTTTGAAGCCACTTTCTTTTTTCACGTAATATAAGGTCAGCTAACGGAACAGAAGTTGTAGTTCCCTGTGGAGAGGGAGCATGCTTGTTTTGATTTATGCAGGATAGATGCATGGAAGCAGAAAGTTGAGTCAATGTAAAGAGGGCTTAGGGAAAGGGTGCAAGCCTGGAAAGGGTTAAGTTCAGTGTGTGTACAGAAAGGTTGAATTCATCTGTAGTTCCCCAGAGAGTTCTGTACATATCCTGTGTGCGTGTCCTGAGAATTACCTCTGCCCAAACTGGACAAGTTGCCCCTGCAGGAGAACTGTCTGTGGGCCATTAGTATGGGGACCCTGTACTCAAATTGGCAGGTACAGATATGGGATCGGTCTAGGGGTACACTTCAATGGTGTACTGCCACAATGGAAGGTGGTAAATTTTTCTGGTCTCTGTGTCTTCCCTGTCTTTTCCACCTCCCTCTTCTTCCTCTTTCCTCCCCTCCCCCACAACTCTGACCCTACCAACCCTGGAAGCTTCTTGCTAAATTTAGTGCTTATTTGAACCCTGTGGTTTAAGTTAAGCATTTGGACCTAACTAACAACCTGCTCTATATACAAGAGAAATTAAGTGGCAATAAAATTAACTTTTTTTTCTTTCACAGATTAATGTGTCATTTCTTTGTTTACTGTTCAAATTTTAGACCTAACTACTCTTTTTGAAGAGTTAAAACATTGGCTTATACAGTTAGCACAAATTACCCAAATTAGTCTTGTTTATAGCCCTGCTGATTCATTTTAGCCTATGGTAATAGAAGTCTTACCTCCACCTTTAGAAGAGCCCTTATGTTCCTTTATGGTTTTAGAAGCTACAAAATGGACATAACATAATTTTTATAAGAACTGTTACTTATTAATGAATTAATGATTTGTGTATGCTTTTCTCCTTATCCAGACCAGTATGTTTTGGAAATTTGATCTCCACTCATCATCCCATATAGACACGCTTCTAGAGAGAGAAGATGTAACCCTGAAGGAATTGATGGATGAGGAGGATGTTTTACAAGAGTGTAAAGCTCAGAATCGCAAACTTATCGAGTTTCTCTTGAAATCGGAATGTTTGGAAGATTTAGTTTCATTTATAATAGAAGAACCACCTCAAGACATGGATGAGAAAATTAGATACAAGTAGGAAAACACTACTTGCCTGAACTAGCTGGGGGAGAGGGTAGAATAAGGAGGGTAGTCCAATCTGTAGTGACATTACATTATGTCTGTCTTCTGTTTTTTAGCTTGTTTATATTTTCAAGGGGTTTAGGATTGTCATGTGACTTAAACCAGAGGTGTCAAAGTGATCAGAGTGGTATAGCTAGACGAGTGGTATAGAACCAGCAGGATCAGACCAGTGGACCTTCCCCTGCCCTGCCTGGTGGATCCAACACCTGTGGTACCCATTCCGGCTGGTTTGGGGAAGGTGCTGTGTCCCATGGCTGGTCTGGTTCACATAGTGTGTGGCATGTGGATCAACTGGAGGGAGAGAGGTAGTGCTGGAGGCTAGATGATGGGTTCCCTGCAGGCTGGATATGGCCTGTGGGCCATATCTTTGATACCCCTGACTAATATTCAGGTATCTGGCATATGAATCATAATTTGTTTCTTTGAAAACTTCCTGAAGTGGTTCCTGCACAAAAAGAACTGAAGTGTAATATGTTAAGTGACTGTAAAGGAGCTCTACTCATTCTTACACCATCAGAAATAACTGGGTGAAAAAATTACAAGAAGCAGCTTTTAAGAATATGCTACTAGTTCAAACACTTGGATATCTGGTGAAGACCACTGAGGATAAGTTGTAGAAAGTTGTATCGCCTCTTGAGGCATTGTGCTTAACATCTACTTGTTTGAAATTTTGAAGTATTCTAATTGACTGGATCAAATTGCAGCTCTGTCCAGGATTGTGTTTCACCAGTTTAGTAAGAGGAGTTAACTAAACTGAATTAAAAATGTTAATTATTGAGGAATTTGTGCTACTTAGGCTATTTCAGAATATACAATACAGTGCTGCATATAAAAACAATTTGAAAACTCATAGTAATGCACAGAATATCTACTCTTTTAAACTGTGTTGGGTAAAGGTACAACACTACCAATCCTTCATACCCTGTTCTGGCATTCAGCTGAATTGGGTAGAAGTTTTAAGTATGCTGTCACTTCCTGCCCTCCCCCAGACGACATGGAAAATGGCTTCTGAAGGCAGATGCCATTACTCAGGTGGTCTGACAGACGTTAAACTAAAAACCCACTCTGATTTTCCGCCCTTATGTATCTGGTATCCAGCAAGTTATCTGTTCCACTGGAGTATAACATGAATGTAGTAGCCTGGTCTTAGGATGAAAAAAGAAGCACTTTGTCTATAACAAATCTATTCAACTACTGTACCAGATGACTGCTTTTGATTCCATACTTCACTCTGTATCTGTTATTGTATTTGCATAATGAGTGAATAAGCAGATGAATAATGAAAGGTGTTCCTCTTCTAGGTATCCAAATATATCTTGTGAGCTGCTGACATCTGATGTCTCGCAGATCAATGATAGGTTGGGAGAAGAAGAGTCCTTACTTATGAAACTGTACAGCTTCCTCTTAAATGAATCCCCTCTAAATCCTTTACTGGCCAGTTTCTTCAGTAAGGTGCTAAGTATTCTTATCAGCAGAAAACCAGAACAGGTAAATATTTACATGTTGTGTTTGTAGCAAGTGCTTCAATACAGTTGTAATATCAAGCGTATTCTTGTAAGACTGCCTTTTAAAAGGGCAGTAGCAGAGTCAAGGAACTGAATTACTCACGTTTTTCCATGTGAATTAAATATTTGTTTTTATTGTAGAGCCTGATGTTTGCAGTATGTTAAAACTGGGGTAACTTAAACTGGCTTGTGTTGTGGTAACATTCTTGCAGTGTAATTCTGAGCAAAATAGCGATACTGAAAGTTGGGAGAGAACATATCTATCTTCCGTTCTTCCTTCCCATGAACTCATTGGTTGTTGTTCTCCTCCAGCCAAACAGACAAATCTTAAGGCCGGAAAGGACCATCACGATCACTTGCCCTCAGTTCAGTTTTATAAAGAGGTTTTCTCAAATATGAAACTGATAAACAAACACCAATTCTGTATAATATCTTTCTTATGCATATACTAAAAGAAAACTTCGGTGCAGATGACACAACCAGCATTGCTAAAATCACCCATTGCTTGCCTTTAAATCTACTATTCCTGGACCAGTGTGTGCTTACTGATCTGATAGGAACTGTTTGGGTTTTTTTGACCCAGTTGCAAGTCATGAATAGACTCTTACCTGCACTTTTTAACATGGTCTTGATATACTTACAGCTCACTTCTTGGAATCAACAAAGAATTCTTCATCACACAGTAGCGTGTGATGAAAAGTAGCCTGTCTGCATTTATCAGATGACATGCCTATTTTTTAATAAATAGATTTTGGGTAGCTATTCCATATTGTCTCAGTTGCTGCTGTCAAAGACAGAATTTTGTTTTGGCAAGATCCATTGCTCTTTGTTATCCTTCCAGATAGAGAATTGAAAAGTGGATTTACTGGATAAATCTTATTACTTGTACAAGTTTGGATGGTCCTAATGAAAACAAAAGCAGTATTAGACAGACCCTAACTGGCTTTAGTTTTGTTCTATCAAAGGATTAGGTCTAGGGATCGGGTTGTTGCAAGAGTTTGTTGTTGCTATCTGACACTTAACATTCTCTTTAACTAACATTCAGTCCAAACTGCTGAAAAGTTAAAATTTGGCTTGGATAAGATTCCAACTTTGATTTTTATTGGATAGCCTTTTTTGTTTTCTACATTACACAATAGAAATGTGTTGTTGTAACAAAGTAATTTAAAAGGCTCTGTATGTAGCTTAGAACTTCCCTTTTAAACTGCTTGTACTTGGGCAAAAATTGTCTGTGTAGTTCACTACCAGTGTTTGTCATCTGGTAGAGGCTGTAGTCTCTGTACAGGTCCAAAGCTTTTACTATGTTATCTATTATTAGCACGGGCTGAACTCAAGCATTTATGGTCTTCGTTGTTGCTGCCACTCATGGAGTTGCAGCAGTGATGAATTGCACAGTTCAATTTTGCCTGTGTAGACATAGCCACAGTGTAGCTTTTACCTGTTTTTTTTCAGCATGGATGTTTGGTTCCAATAGTACGTTAAATTCAGGAGTGGTGGCGGAGAAAGAAGAGAATTGCTTCAGGAAGTGTGAGGGCTGCAGTACCATCTTACAGCTCACTATAGCTAACCCCATTTGTTTTAGCTTTTGATTACTTTGCAGAGGTAAGATGGGCACAACAGCTCTTATTTGGGCCCCCATTCTCACTCAACCCCTCTTTCCCTCCTCATTTTTTAAAAAAAAGTTCTTTGCATGAAGATGTCTGTGCCACAAGCGAGAACTTTATCTGAAGTGGAGGAATCCTTGTTGATGTAACTGGTCCCAGCATCATGGAAATGTATTTTTTCAAGTATTTTAGTTGCATCCTACAGTATACACATGATTTAAAAAAAACACCCCTAATGCTCACTTGATAGCGAGCATTTTGTGATGCCAGAGCAATATACTGATCCATAGAGCTCTGTCTTTTTTTTTTAAGGATTTCCATCTGCACAGGTCCATAAATAGATGGAGCGCTTGCTCTTTCGTGGAACAGTACTTGGGTACAACTGTCTGGCTAGATCTGGCTAGATAAGTTAATTAGCCCATCAGTTTTTAAAAAAACAAAGTATTTTGTTGAAAAACGTTATGAATTTCCACAGTTGTTTTAAAACTATGCTGTAGGTAGCAGAATTGTAACTTGTTAAGCAGTTTTCAAGAACTTGGTTCCAGGAAAAGGCTAATTTTGAGACTGTTTGTTTGTGCCAGACCTAGAGGTGACTACTAGGGTACTGATTTGGTGTACAGGTTTTGGTAACAAAACAATGTCTAGACAGCACATACAGTGGTATTCAGTTGCCTATTAACAACTATGTTACCAGGCAGTTTTACTTGTGATGCTTTCCTGACCTTATTATGCTTGCTTTAACTTGTATATAGCCTTAGAAACTCTTTGCAGTATAGAAGATTCCTGTAAGCCTCTATAACAGCTGGGATCACTTACCATGTATGTTTCCATTGGGTGTGCCAAATGAGAGGTCACAGCTTTCTTCTCTGTAAACGATTACTTTAGGCTGTACAAAAATCTACTTATATTTAAATTGCTATAACTAAAGAAGCCTTGGTCCCATCCTTCTACATCAAAGCCCAGTATTACAATAATGCTAAAAATCTGAAAATATCTTTTAAGGAATACAGTAGACTTGTTACTTAACTTGTACATAGCAATCTTCATTTGTAGATTGCAGAGTACTTTACAAAGGAAGTCCAATATAGTACGTATTTTAGAGGGAGAGAGAAACTGAGTCGTAGGGAGAAGTCACTTATCACCTAAAGGGCCAGTCCCAGAGCTGTTTCCTAGCCACTAGGCTTTACTGCCTTTTTTCCTTAATTTTGGCATGTCAAACTCAAGTTTTGTGGATAACTAGATTGATAGAAATGTTCCTGTACTTCATAATATCAGGTTTAAAATTCCTCACAATGTTTGAAGGCCAGATATTGCTGGACTAAGGAATCTGTTTGATTTGAAAGTTGTAAGTGGCAAGCGTTTTGCTCAGAAATCTCTCCTTTTCTTTCTTTATCACCAGAAATCAAAATTAATGAAGCCAGAACTTGTTTCAAATACTAATGTCTTAAGCAAAATACAGAAGATACTTGTTAAAAATGTGAACTTGCTGCCTTTTTAATTTCTTACAGATTGTGGATTTTTTAAAGAAAAAACATGATTTTGTAGACCTCATTATAAAGCACATAGGGACCTCTGCTATTATGGACTTATTGCTCAGGCTACTGACTTGCATAGAACCTCCCCAGCCCAGGCAAGAAGTATTAAATGTGAGTAAAACATTTTCAAGATTCATAGTGTTTGGCATGGGTAACTTAAGTGCTGGTCTAGTTGTATACATTTTAACTTGCACTAATTTAAACTCCTGCCTAGATTTTCTTAGGTCTGACTTGGACCTGTGGCAGGTTGACTTGAAGAGCCAGAGCATTCATGGTAATATCACTGCACATGTAAATAGGAATTGCAGGAGTGATTAGTCTCTCCTCCCACTCTTTTTTTCTACAGAGAAAGCTCCTGGTGTGAGGGAAGGGATGGGCGTGGTACAAAGCAAACTTGTAAAAGAGAACGGAAGGATGTAAAAATGCCCTGACAGGGAAAGGGAGCTTGGTTTACAGAAGCCGTGTAGTATTTACCTTGCTTGTAAACCAGAACCTTCTGAGAGCTAACTTTTTTTTCTCACAAACATTGCAGTATGAAGAGCAGCTTCAGATGTCATAAAACAAATAGTAAAAAAACCTTGTTGTACCAGCAGTTTTTTGAGTCTTTGAATCTTAACATTACACCAGCTCTCAAAACAGCTCTCACACTTTGAAAGTGTTGCTTGGTGTGCATTTTAACCATGCACATGAATTAGGTTTACATATGTAGGTCTTGGTCTCATGCATCCTGTTGTGTGTCTTCCACCGGTGGGTATTAGGGCTGTGTAAAATGTCACTGTTCTGTTTTGACTTGTGTTTCGAGGGAACAGCATTTTGTTTTGAATTTCATTTCGATTTGAAACTATTGTTCTGTTTCATTTTGTCGAAACAGTGATGCTGTTTCGACACCTGTTTTTAACGTTTTGCCCATAGCCTATAATGGGGAAACTTGAAACAGCCTCTCTCATTTGGCAGGCTGATTGGGGCCCAGCCCTGGGAGGACTGCAGAGGCTGGGCCAGTTGTCCCAGGGTTGCGGGCCCCATATGCCTGCTAGATGAGGGAGGGATGCTGCCTGGAACTGGAGAGCTGGGGAAGGGAACTGAACCCCATTGCTCAATTCCCCTCTCCAGCGCTGGGATCAATCTGGGAAGGGAGCTGGGGCTGAGCTGAGCGCTAGCATTGGGCTAGGGAGGGGAACTCAGCCCAGCTGATTGCTCTGGGGAGGGGAACTGAGCGATTAGGCTGAGTTCCCTTCTCCAGCCTGATCTCTGCAGCACTGGGGAGGGGAACTGAGCAGCCGGGACTCAGTTCCTTTCCCCTGCGCTTTGATCGGCTTCCTGCAGCCCAATGGGAGGTGGGGAAAGCCAGGGCTATGCTGCTTGCCTGGCTGAGCCTGAAACCTCTGGGAGCGCAGCCCTGGTTCTCCCCTGTCTTCTACCACCTGGCTGTTGGCTGCTTTGAAACTCAACTTTCAAAATGTTTCAACTAGCCTTGTTTTGTTTTGAAGACCTTCATTTTGTTTCTATTTTGCTCTTTCAAGCTCAAAATTAGTTGAAACAGTGTTGAAATAAAACAGCTGGCAAAATTTCGTGTAGCCCTAGTGGGTATGAGGATCTGCAATTAAATTGTTTTTAAACAACTGTCTGTCTTTGGAACAGATTCACTGAGCTAAAGGATAGGTAGCATGATTTCGGTACATGGTGTCTTTATCTACCGTGTTTCCCCGAAAATAAGACACTGTCTTATATTTATTTTTCCTCAAGAAGACACACTATGGCTTATTTTCAGGGGATGTCTTATTTTTATTAAGTATACCGTGTTTCCCCGAAAATAAGACACTGAGAGAGACCCACAGTGCTGAGTAAAACAGCAGCCACAGCTTTATTCTTCCCCCTGAGGACACACAATACCTAAAGCAGAACTTCCTGCTCCTCATTTCACTGAGGAGACTTTTACTTTCACTTTCTATTTCTCCCTCTCTGGTCACCTCCGAGATAGCAGCTGTCACGATGGGGCAAATGAGAAGGGCTGCCCATCTTATTTACCGCTTCGCGCCGGTACGCTTAGCCACGCCTATCACTATGTCTTATTTTCGGGGTATGGCTTATATTGCGCAAATACGTAGAAATCCTGCTACGGCTTATTTTATGGGTATGTCTTATTTTCGGGGAAACACGGTAGCTTGTTCTGTGAAGATACAAGAGGTACGCAAATATTTTTTCATAATATTAACTCTGACTAATGCACAGCTATTATCAGTGTGTTGGGTTTGTGGCAGGTTGCACACGCTTAGTTCAGCACTTTAAAAATAACAAAAATCAAGCAAACAAAAAAAATAGTAGGAGTCTGAACCAGGCATCATATAGGAAGGCTCTGTTTAAGTTTGACTGCTGTAAAAGTGCACTTAACCCACAATTAATTTGTGGGCTTAAATGACTCTATGCATTTGCACTTTAAATAAATAGACTGCATTGTTGCCAGTCTTCCTTTGTAGCATCCTGTAATACCCCTGTTTTAAAAAAGAACAGTAGAGCTATGAGGGAGGAAATTTTGTCAGACTACTTGAGTGGAGGACTTCTTAGACTGAGAACTTTATCCTTCACTGCTGGAGTTGGACCGTCATACTACAAAGGCATCATGTAATTTTTCTCTCAAGTTTGGCATGGGGGTTCTGGGGAGTGTATTTAATGCTGATTGCTAAAGCTGTTTAGCTGATGCCCACCTTGAATCTTCATGGGTGCATTTCTATTTATTTAATCTCTGTTCACCCAAGGTTTTGGTTGCGCATTAATAGAGGCTTTATAAAAAGTTGGAGGGAAATCTGTCAAAATAGTGACTGGAATAACTTGTCATTTTGTCAGGGATTCAGTGCAGTAACTAAAGTGTGGCCCATTGTTTTGTATGTGATTTTTTTTTCCCCCCCTAACTTATCACTTCTTAAAACATAATTATCCACTTCTAAATATGCATGCATACTAAATTATAATGAAAATTACACCTGGCAGTCAAGTGGCGGAAAGATACTCACCTGTGCCCTCCTTATCTGTTGAACCAGCCAACACTTCGAAAGTGTTAGATATTCTTCAGCTCCTCTTGGCCCTACAAGATGTAGGCAATAAGATAATTGTGCGAAATAGTTTCTGTTTTGGCATTGAGTGCAAACATCTTAAAGGTTTTTTTGTATAACTTGCATCATAATCCCTCCAGCTGCTGTGGGAGTTTACACTGCCACTGGTCACAGGTTGTCCAGGCCTCAAGAAGCCCCACAGGCTGGATCTGGAGCCAGATATGTTTGACACCCCTGTCTTGCTCCTTAAAGGCGTACGTTGGCCACCTTTACTACTTTCACTTCAGACATTGGCATTTAAAGAGATGGACATATCTAGTCTGCTTGCAAATGTTAAAAGAGTCAGAAAAGCGGTGCTTTACTTGGCACGCTTAATACCGAGCCCAGCACATGCCCAAAAGAGTCAGTGCCTTAGCTGGATCCAACTCGCCCATCATTGTTATAGATCGGGCCCGTTAGTGGGGTGCTTTTGGTGCTTTTATTTAATAGCTGACGAAATCAGCTTCAGCTAAAAGCACCAAAAACCCTGCTGAAGTTCCCAGTGTATACAGACACTGTGGAGCTGGGTCAGAGTAATGTGCTGCTGCTTCTGGTAAAGTGTGGTGTTTTTAAATGTCTGCAAGCAACCATATACCTCTAGTATGTGAAGATAGGGTTTCCGAAGCTTGCACTCTTCATTTGTTCTTTGTCTCACCCTTTTAAAGTAATGGTATGCCAGTGTACCTTTCTACCAAAGAGATGTATTATTATGAACACAAGAAGTAAGGGTGGAAAATATATAGTCAGTCTCTGTGTTGCACATTCTAGTTATAATGTGGAAAGTGTTTGGTGTCACTTTTTTCAGGACAAATAATTTTGTTTTGTGATCTTCATACAATTTTTTTTCTGTAAAAAGTTCCATTTTTACCTGAATCCAGGATGACTTCACATTTAAGATGACCCCCCCCCGCATGTCAATAATTTATATTCTGTACATGGAAAATGTATCAGTTTTGTTACAATCTTCCATGTATAGAAACTAATTAATGAATGGGTATGTTTGTTTTTTTTTAATTTGTTGCATTTCTCGACCCCCTTCCCCACTTGCCGTGGTGGGGAAAGCAATGGCCAGGGACCAAACCTCTGCCACCTGCTGTGCTTTCCTGTCCTGTCCTTCCCCCTCCTGTGGCCTGTTCTATACAGAAGTCAAGGGGTGGTGGGGAAAGGCTGCAGGCCCCCTTCCTTGCCAAATGAGCCATTGTGGCTGGGGGCAGGCAGTGGCTCTGCTCTGGCTTCAGCCCAGGGTCAAAGCTAGATGTGAACTGCTGCCTTCCCCAGGCCAGTGTTCAAATCTAAGACTAGGGTTTTTTTCACCCTCCCCCCCTTTGCTGATTTTGGGGATGGGGGAAACTTGTCTAGGATCTGAATAAATGTGGTAACTAGACTGGTGCATTTGCTGGCATTGCACATTACACGTTTCTATTCCTGATGATCACTTGCAGTTTTGGGGTTTTTTGCTTATTGTACCAAATGCTTGTATTTGGAAGGACAGGAGTTTGAGAATTAATTACTTCTTTAGCAGGAGTTCTTTTAGTCTACCTAATTTGTATTTTTTCTTATATGAACTGCAGTTGTTTACTTTCGCTTAATATTTTTTCCAGTGGTTAAATGAAGAGAGAATAATCCAGCGGCTTGTGGAAATTGTGCACCCTTCTCAAGATGAGGATGTGAGTACTACTGTGATGCTTCTATAGTACCAGTTGTTTACCTAATTACTTATATTATAAGAAATAAAAACACTTCAATTCTACTTTTTTCCACCTACATAAAACCTTTAATCAGAAAATAGAACTTCAATGTTGATAATGACTTCTAGGATTTGTTTGGGATTTAGGCAGCTTCTCCTACCTGTACCAAGGTTCTGGTCCTGTAACTCTTGAGTATTTGTGTTTTTAGGATTCAAAGTGATCTTTTACCAGTGCTATTCTGCTTGATTATTGGGAGTTGTCAACTTTTAGAGGCGTACCTTGGTATTCAGGAAGAACCTGAGGATTTAGAAATATGTAGCTAAGTTTTTCTTACCTTTTTATATAAAAACAAATTGCATGAGAACCAATGAGCCTGTTCGTGCAAACCTCATAAATTCTGGACTGAAGAATTAATTTAAACACCCTTAAACAAAACCTTTCTTTTTCAGAGGCATTCAAATGCATCCCAATCACTCTGTGAAATTATTCGCCTGAGTAGAGACCAGATGTTACAAGTACAGAACAGTTCAGAACCAGATCCACTGCTTGCAACTCTAGAAAAGTATGTTTTGTTTTCCTTCTGATTTATTGGCCCTTTGCCTTTAGGGGTGTAAATATCATTTTAAAAAATATCAATCAGGACTCATAGAAATGATACCTTTTATTAGACCACCAAGATTTTTTCAAAAAAGATTCTTTAATTGCATGCTTGCTGGCACAAACACCCTTTATCAGGCATTGGAGAAAAGATTGTAAAAGTTCTCCTGGGTAGAAATGAAAGTTCATATTTCATTGGATTTCACAGAGTCATTAGATGGAAAACTCTGGGCAGCCAGTTCATAGCTTGTATAAAGCTAACTTCCTCTATATCTGTTTAAACAATTAACTGATAATGCAACAGCTCTAACACAGCTGCTGCTGGGAGCCGCTTCTGCAGCCCTTAGACTAGGGGGACTGTAGAAGGAGGCAAGCCCAGCCAGACAGCACAGCCCAGGGGAAGCCCTCCCTTGGGACAGAGCTAGGAGCACCTCCTGAGGGAGCAGCTAATTACTTAATTGATGAGTCATTAGGCTGCTTGCTATTTTCCTCTTAGGCTATAGGTACTAGTTCCTCTCATGCCTCTTGCCAGCCCTGCTGGGGCACTTCCCTGACTTCCCTTCCCCCTTCTTCCTTGCCAGACTGTGTTGGCCTGCAAGTTAACCAGGTATCACTTCACTTATCGGTTAACCTTTCATATCCCTACTTTGCCTAATAAAATGGTACCATCTTATTTTTTTTATCTTTGGAAAATGGCAGATTTGTACTTTCAAAGTACATTTTGTTGCCCGCATGTAATGGGTTTATCCTGCAGTAATTTATGCAGGTGAGCAAAGCCTAATTTGATCTCATATCAAACAGTATTTATTTATGTGGTCTGTGTTTAGTAGTCTTGTCCTGAATTTAATTGTTGATTTTAAATATTTTAATGAAGGCAACAATTTTGAAGTGGGGAAAAAGTAACAAAAACTATTTTGGCAAACGCGGTGCAGTGTGGGGGGACAAAGAGGGGAAGGGTGTATGTTGTAATTATAGTGTAGAAGTTGGTTTCCATTTTAAGAAGCTGTTTGTTAAACTTTGTCAATGTCTTCTCTCCAGGCAAGAAATTATAGAACAGCTATTATCAAATATCTTTCATAAAGAGAAAAATGAGTCTGCAATAGTCAGTGCAATCCAAATATTACTGACCTTACTTGAGACGAGACGACCAACGTAAGATTTCTTTTCTTTTTCTTAATAAGAGTTATGCCACTGCTGAATTTCTTTTTGCTAGAGGTAGCAGGAAAGCATGGTATACTGAACTGTATCAAAGATGGATGTCTGCTAGTTTATTACTTGGAAGGTTTTTTGTTTTGTTTTGTTTTATTTGTTACATTTTCCTGTCCCACGTGGATAGAAATATACAGTCAGAATAGACAAAATGTAAACAAATAAACTTAAAGCTAGCATTTGAGAAGAATAATGTCTTATCTTTTGAAATTCGTTATTCAGGCCTTCATATTGGGCAGCTTATTTTTCATGCAACCATCTTGTCTATTTAGGTACTCGGGGTTCCATTGTACCTGAGTTTATAGTGGATCTTAGCCCTTGAAAGCTTCCGCCACCTCTCTGGGTAACCTGTTCCAGTGTTTTACTACCCTCCTAGTGAGAGAATTCATCATAATGGCTAACCTAAACTTCCCTTGCTGCAGCTTGAGACAGTTGTTCCTTTTTCTGTTATCCTCCACCACTGAGAACAATTTAGCTCCATCCTCTTGAATTTCCCTTCAGGTAGCTGAAGGCTGCTATTAAATCCCCCCTCAGTTTTCTTTTCTTCAAACTAAACAAGCCCAGTTCCCTCAGCCTCTTCTTAGAAGTCACTTCCCGCAGCCCCCTCACTATTTTTGTTGCCCTCTGCTGAATTCGCTCCAATTTGTCCACATCCTTTCTGTAGTTCAGGGCCCAAAACTTGGACACAATACTCCAGATGTGGCCTCACCAGTGCTGAATAAAGGGGAATAATCATTTCCCTTGACCTACTGGCAGCACTCCTACCAATGCAGCCCAGTATGCCTTTAGCTTTCTTTGCAGCAAGGGCACATTGCTGGCTCATAATTGGCTTATTGTCCACTGTAATATAGTCACTGTGACTACATGTAGCCATTATTGCTGGTATGCTGTATGTGAACTTTTTTAACTCTTCTCCTTGTTCCAGCTTCTGGTGCTTTGAGGTATGATAGTTGCACCTATTTATTTTTTTTAAAGACAGTGCAGGGAAGCAAGGACATAGAAATATTTTTCATGGTTCTGCAGGATAAAAAAATATTTTTCTATCCTCAGTTGACAGCTTCTCTCTCCAAACCCAAGCCTGTTTCAGACCTGTGTTTGTCAACCTTTTTTATACTCGAAGCACCCCTCAGAAAATATTGGTGTTTATTTTTTGCTCTTACTTTTTTTGATTACAGAAAAATAAGAAAGCAATTCTTCTGTTGCAAAGAACTCATACCACAACGTGTTAGAATTTTTTTTTAACACTGTGGATTCCCATGTGAAAATGCTGAATTTGTTTTGTGAATTATGTTTGCACACCTAACAGTGTTAACACTGTGTGGCACTCTGCATCCTTAAAAAGATCTCAGGGCACCCCAGGGTGCCACCGCATTCCTGTTGAGAATCACTGGTGTAGATGGAGGTAACAATTGTATCTCTACCAAAGGATACTGATGCAAGCTATTAGAATGTAACTACTGAATCCCAACCTGCAAGATTCTATAATGATACAAATGTAGTAGAACTATTGGCATCTTCATCTAGTGTCAGGCTCATGCAGACTTAACATTTAGATTATAACAGTAGATGTGATTCCAAACTCTCCTTGTAACAGTAGATGTGATTCCAAACTCTCCTTCCTCTGCCCTCCATAGGCTCTGAGCTGTTACAATACGACTGTCTATATCCTGAGACTTAGCATACTTAAATGTTACGCTAGTAACATTTTACATAGTTTTCAGCATCAAGTGTGTGATGGTAGACTGAGTTGCTAAAACAGTATGTAGACTAGAGCAGGGTTGTCTGGATCCAGCCCATGGAGCCATATCACTTGGTCTGTGGGGTTTCCTGGAGGGGCGAAGAATCTGGGCATAGGGTGAGCAGTACTGTGTTTAACTCCCATGGCTTCCTGCCCCTACGTGCCCTGTTGCTGGAGGTGGGCCTGGATTTAGCCTTCAAAGATTGCTGCAGCCAGGCTAAGTACAGGCAGGCAAAAAGCCTGAGACTGAATCAGTTCAGTCATTGCAGGTTAGTCTAAGCTGAGTAGATTGAACCAATAAACAAATGAACAGACATTCACTTTTGATTCCAGAAATGAAGCTGTATGCTTGCAGTGGCACAGACTAGAAGCTGGTGGGTGTTGGAGCATGTCTCTCTGCTTGGCTGGAGCAGACAGCTTGGGCCAAAGCTAGCCTGCTTACTTTGTGAGGGCAGGTTCATGGGGGAGGTGCAAAGCATCCTGGGATGCTGGGGGACTGAGTTAACTTGAATCTGGAGAGGATCTGGGACAGAAGTTCAATAAACCAATTTAACCTAAAGCAGTTAAGTCTGATACTACATCCATCCAAGCTTATCTTAAACTGATATCAGCCATTTTGAAAGCAATTTATGTGCACTGAACTTCTATTGTGTTACAGATTTGAATCAGATCCCGATCACTTATACTGGTTTATGTGTGATTTCAGTCCCTGGCGTCAAACTCTGACTTGTGATGGGGGGGGCACTGCATCTGTAGGACACCCCTGAACTAGAGCTTGAAACCTGCCTCTTGATTATATGTAATTTTACAACTACTTGAATTTTGGAAAGTAGCTAAGTTGCCTATTGCCTTCATATATGTTACATGATTTTTTATCTTGCAAATATGGAAAACTTTGTTTTTGCTTACAGCTTCTATTTTTGCTGTTGAAGTTGAAACTATTTAATATTAAGTGACTAAAATATATATCTGATGTAGTTAAGGGATGGTTTGATAATAGACTGAGTGGCTGTAAAGTAACAAGTTGAATCTTGTTCTATATTTTATAGCTCCCGAGTTATTTTTATTGGTGACTTCACTCTAGACTTAGCTGTTTTACTTATGTTCCTACAGAACTGGTATGAAGACTGTTATTTGATTTAAATTTTGTAACTACTTTTACAATATTTCAAAATTAATCAGCCAAATTGTGTGTGTATGTTATGTATTTAGATTTGAAGGCCATATAGAGATCTGTCCTCCAGGTATGAGCCATTCAACATATTCAGTCAACAAAAGTGTATTAGAAGCCATAAAAGCACGACTTTCTTCCTTCCATGAACTTCTCCTTGAGCCTCCAAAAGTAAGTGAAATGCACAACTTATAATGTTAAAAACTGACTGCACATTTATTTGTATGAAATAATTAGACAGTCTCAACTGACTTGAAAAAAGGGCTAAATATTTTTGCAGGGGGTTAGGCGTGGTTTCTGATAACCAGTTAATGTGCAGACAGAATTCTTTTTTAATACTGACAGCTTAGTTATTCGTTACCAGGGATCTGGCTCTTCCATTCACTGTGGGAAAGTATGGATTTTCTTTTAAAAGAGAAAGCCAGAGATGTGGATTTCTCCTTTAAAACAGAGCCATGGATTTAGGGGTGGCGGTGGTTCTGGGTCCCTGTTGCTGTGCATATTCCCCAAGGATGGGCGCACGTTCTTTCCCTCTTTCTCTGCCCCCCCCTCCCAATGTGTGTGGGGTAGAGACAGATGCAGGCTGTCCTCTGCAGGCAGGGACTGCCTCGCCATGGTAGCATAGTCAGCATGGGGCTCCCAGCAGTGGCAGCAGGTTCTGCTCTCTGGGCTCTGAAGGTTCCTGGGGTGGGAGGCAGCACGCTGGGGAGCCCTGATCCTTCAGTGGGCAGCCTGCACTTCCCCTGCCCGGCTCCAGCCTGGCTGTGCTGTCCATGGGGGAAGGGGTGGGGAAGGAGCTGGGCTCCACTCCAGCAGCAGCAGTTGCTGCTTCCTGTAGGCAGCAGCCGGGGCTCGGCTGTTGTTGGGACATGCAGGTGGCTCCTGGTCCTGTAGCCCTGGCAGCTGGGAGGCCCCTGTGGCAGGACTGGGGGCAGGCAGGGGGCTGTGCATCCATGAGTGAGGGGTACCAGCAGTTTTGGGGACCTGGGGTGCTGTGGCCTGGGAACTGAACCCATGTCCTGGTGAGTGAAGAGGGCAGGAGGAGCTCTGATTTTTTTTTTCCTTCTCCCCCCCCCATTTAAAAAAAAAAAAAAAAAGCCAAAATCAAATGCCGAAATATAGGTATTTAGAATTTATTATAACAATTGAGACATTGGTAGGCTTCCATATTGCTTTGTAAATATTAAATTGTAAATATATCAGTAAAGCTTTGTGCTCTGCTGATACCTATAGATATAAGTATTAGGTCTGTGCAGAGTGGCTTTGGATTTGGCCGATTTTGGGGGACAGTGATTCCTGAATTGATTTGTCTGAATCATTCAAGCCCATCCCCTGCCTGCTCTCCTGCCCTGCTTGCCCCAGATCCTGGTACTTGGTGGTGGGGGGGAAGCCCCAACTTGCTGGGTGCTGGCCAGTGGGGGGGTAATCCCTGGTGCCCTGTGCTGCATGGGGGGGGCTCTGCCACAACCCCCCAAACTCTAGCCCTTTAAGAAGAAAAACCTCCCAAAACCCACAAATTACTGGTTCCTGCCTGGCATGGGGCAATCTCCATTGCCCCATGCCACATGGGGGGCTCTTCCATGAGCCCCCAGAGGTTGCTGCAGGAGCTAGTGAGTCCTGGGGGTTTTTTCAGTTGTTTTTTCTTAAAGGGCCAGAGCTGGGGCAGGCAGGGCAGCCATGGGGGGGATGGGGGAGGGGGCAGGGGTTGGTGGTGGGGGGGCTCATGTAGAGCCCCCCTATGCAGCATGGGGTAGTGGTGATTGCCCCCTGCCAGGTAGCACCCATTGAGTGGGGGCTTTTTTAAAGCACAGGGGGGCGGGGAGGGTGGCTAGGGGAATGGTTAGGGGATGGGGCCTGGCAGGGGGCCCCCCCCATGGCCCCTTCCCCCCTTCTCTGGCCCCCCTCCCCCACCCCCTACTTACCAGCTTTAACTCTGGCTCCAGTTCGCTGCTGGAGCGGGCAGGGACTGCCCGAATCATGAAAGCTCTCTGAATCTTTTCCGAAGATTCAGAATACGTCGAATTGATTTGGACCTTTGTATTGGTCCCCTGATTTGATTTGGATTTTGGGACTCGGCCACTGAATCGGCCGAATCTCCTGTCAATCGAATCGGCACCCAAAGCTTTTCACAGCACTAATAGGTATAGATATATAGTGGTGTTTCATTATAATCACAGAAAAATGCTGATTTGGTGTATTTAAATCAGAGAATCTTGCCTCCCCCAGAGGTGCGCACAGTGGTGGGAGCCAGCCCAGTCCCCACTGCTCTGTGCCCCTTGGACAAGCCACCCATGGCTTCACCCTGTGCCCTGCCCTGGCTGGGCAGCCCCAGCCCCACCCCCACTCATTCCCTCACTGTGGGGGACTTGATCTGCCTCCCTCCCACAGACTTATTGGCTGGCCTCTGCTCTCCAGGCTGTTGGATTCCATATTGGCTATTGGATTGGTGTTGGCCAATGTGGCTGGTTAGTAATCTGTCATTGGTATCTGCCAAAAAACCCTCTATCACTGCACCCCTTATTAAATTTTTGGTCAAAAAATAGTTGCGTTATAAGACAACCGCGTGTCCTTTCTTTTCTTTGGAAAAGGGGCTGTGCCAAGACATACGTGACAGAGTAGCAGGCATGTAATGTGTGCAGAAACGGGTGATGTCATTAAAAGCATGGACGAACTTCCAAGTGAAGTGTCCAGAGACTAGGAATGTTTGCTTTAGATAGCCAGATAAGATACGAAAGGTCTATGAAAATAAAGGAGATCAGGTTATTTCATCTTTATTATGTAAAAGGTTGAAAGGGACTTGAGTGAAATGGGAAGGCAGCATATCTTGAGTGTGTGTTTGTTTTCTTAAAAGGAAAACAGCCAGTAGAAATCACTTTTTCTCAGGACGCAACATGCTAAAAATTTAAGAGTTCAGACAGTAACAAAAGCTACAGTTTTATAGATACAACACTCTTTCTAAAACGAGTGCAAACTTTCCTTCAAGGCATAACTGAATGTATGACATGGAAGCTGATGCCAATGTGCAGATTGTTCCATAATTGTACTCTAGAGAATTTTTTCCTTCCTCAAGAGCATCTGGGATTGGCCACAGAGACGAGATATTTAGTTGCAGAGGCTACTCTCTCTCTGTAATTACATAAATCTTTATGTAAACTTTCTTAAATTTATTTCTTTAGCTCCAGAAACTATTCGGCTAGTAATGCAGTTTCTCACTAAATCATTCTAAATTCTTCCAGAATCTTACCAGGAAGGCTAATTGTGTAAAGAAACACAAGTTAATGAGAGAAATTTTTTTTGTAGCTAAAGCTTAATAAAGTGTCTATCTTCACTGTAGTCTGCAGTATAGTATCCGTACTCAAGTTGGCTCGGGTTTCTCCATCTCTCTGTTCTGAAATGTACCATGTAGGCAGAATTGTACCTAATTTATGTACTTCATATATTTTTTTTTCCCCAGCCTTTCGTGCTAATTATAAACTCTAGTGTTTATGACTGGAAAAGATTGCTTTCCTACAGTAGTGTCAGACTGCTGCTGCTGAACTGACCCTGCAAGTTTTTTGAGCTGTATTTTGCTTGTGGATAAATAATAAAGTTGATTTGAAAGCATTCCTTTAATTGATCTCATGGACTTTTTTGTTCTTTGTCTAGAAAAGTGTCATGAAGACAACATGGGGTATATTGGATCCACCTGTGGGGAACACACGCTTAAATGTGATTAGGTTAATATCCAGCCTTTTGCAGACAAATACAAGCAGTGTGAATCAGGAACTTATAGACCTGAACAGTATAGGAGTCATACTGGTAAGAGCTTTATAGTACCTTCTATAAAATCTGGTGGCAGAACCCTGCTAATATTAGCTTTCTAAAAGCATGTTCTGTGCCCCCCCCACTCCTTTTCTCTTTTCTTTTCTTTTTAAACACTTGTGATGGGGCTTCACTGCTATCCATTAGACCATTTTGCTATCTGATTTCATTTAATAAATTTATTTTACACTTTTTCTTTTTTTCACTTTTTAAAAAATTGTGTTGGCTTCTATCAGTGATTCTCTTCCTTTTCAGTTACTTGGTGTGTCCACTGTCCTCATCCATACTAGATATCTTTACTTCAGATTTTATGTCTTCCCAGCTTGTTCCCTCTAGACTGCTCTCCTCATACTTGCACTTCTGATTATGTTGTGGTCCTATCACTATATTCACTGTCCTGTAAATGGCTCTTGTGTGCTGCCAAAACTGGTTTGTTTTTGAACAAATTTCACTTAAACTCAGGTGGCAGTCTCCCTATGAAAAACTTCTTGCATTTGGGTTTTTTTTGCCTATACTAGTTTGTATTGTTTTCTTCAATAGATGTATTTCATACTCTTATTTCAGTTAGAGCTGCCAAATTATTTTGTCAAAAGATGCAACTAAAATTCAGATTTAATTTACTTGCAAAAGCTTTTTAAGTCTAAAAGCTTGTTTCAGTGCTCCTCAAGTTGAGCTTTTTTTTCAAAGCATTTTAATACTTTTTCTATTAATTTGAAAGTTAAAACTTGGAAGCAGTCTTTTTGTTGTAGATTGAATGCAAGTGGGGACACAGTGCTTTTCCACCTTGTCAGTTTTGGCTTCTGAATCCAAAAATAAGTTATTTACTCAGCTCTTCTTCTTTCTTTCTGTTATCTTGTAAACTTTTCAAGATTGTACTGCATCTTAGTGTTTTACAGTGTTTTGGAATAAGGTGGCATGACAAATAAATCGACTTAATCCTTACAGAAGTCCTTGATGTTTTGCACTGGGTGCTATCTGAAATATGATTGAATGTTACCCCAGTACATGATTTTAAGGTATCACCTATTCCAAATATAGGGAACATGGTAAATTTTATATCAGACTGTTCCTGGGAGTAGTAGTTACCAGTTACCAAAGTAGCATGACCAGTTTGTAAAGGTGCTGAACTTTAAAGGGATTTGGAGCGATGCTGTAAAATGGCTGCATCAAATTGCATGTACTTTTTAGATTACTGCTCAGCATTTCTGAATTGCTCGGCCTCTGGACATTGTTAACGACCCCAGTCATTTTTTCCATTTTTTCCAGTAGGAAATGTAATTTGATTTATGATTGGAAATAATCAACTTGATTGTTTCAGATACTTCAGTACGCCACATTTACCCAAATCCAAGACTACTTCAAATTTTAAGATCCCCCCCCCCCCCCCCCCCCAATTATTATTAGTTTTTAGACCTGAAAGATTACAAACCATTTCTCATTTCTGTAATTTTCCAGGTCTAGAAACAAGTTATTGGTAGGGGTGGGGAAAGTAATTCCCCCCCCCCGACTCCTGCCACAGGGAAAGCAGTGGCTGGGGGGCAGACAGCCTGTCCCTTGGCCCCACCCTCGGAGGCACGGAGCACCCAGCTGAGCCAGGCAGTAGGTTCAGCTCCGGCCTGGTTTGGGGTGGAAGCCACAGCAGCTCTCCCTGCCACACTGCCCCCTTCTCCCCATTCTCCGCCATGTATACCACACACCCTTTCTTCTGCTCTCCCCCTTCTATGCGGTCCTGTTGTATTATGCGTCACTTCCCCCAGGCTCCCTTTGCTCCACATACTCTGTACCTGCTGCATGAGTCACCCTGGCTCCATCCTGAGCCACAGTAGTCGTTTACTTGGCCTAGACCAAAATCGAAGCCAAGGTCTCCCACCTTCCATGCTGAATGTGGGGGGAGGGGTGTCTTAAATATGAGTAATTATAGTAACAACTTAAAAAAAAAAAAAAACAACCCAAAGAAGCATTGTAGAAGATAGGAATGTGGGTATGAAAATCGGGGTTTTATCTGACCTGTGTATGGAACATTTTTGTCCTTTATTTTCTTTTCTGTGTTCTTTATCACATGGCCACAGATGCAAATTAATTTTAAGTGCTAGGGGTTCAGTTTTTTTGTGGGTTTTTTTCTGAACCATAAATTGTTCTTAAACACTGTACATGATTTGGGTATTTGAAAAACACTTGCCAATTACTAACTGTTTACTTGACTGCCTAGAATAGGAGTTAGCAACCTACAGTCTGTGAGTTAGATTCAGCCTATGGAGCCATTTCATCTGGCCTGTGGTGGGGAGAGGGTGGCACAGAGTTCTGTGACATTTTGGTAGTTGGGAGGTGGTGGTACTGTGGAAGGGAATAGCGACAATGGCTGCAGTGTCAACTGGCACATGCTCCGAACCAAGCTATTACAGTAAACCCCTGCTTCAAACTGTTGCTGACCTCTGATCTAGACCTTTGCTTTTGTTTTGTATCTAGTAATGAAAAGACTTATTTGTGTAATGAAAGCCTTTTGGACTTGTTTTGCAGGACATGTTCTTTAAATACACATGGAATAACTTTTTGCATACTCAAGTAGAAATTTGTATTGCGTTGATTCTTGCAAATCCTCTTGAAAGCACAGAAAATGGCACAATTACGGATCAGGAATCCGCTGGGGACAATCTCTTACTGAAACATGTAAGTTTGCTTCCATGGGTTGTTTCTTGAACCTGGTAAACCTTGTTTTTCACTGTTGTAGTAGTTGCTTTTTCTAGTTAAAGTTAAATTTTGACTTATTAGCAGGTATGTTTTCCATGGAAGAAAACAAATTTAAAATTCCATTTTAAACTACAAAAATCCATGTTTTTCCACAACCTACTGAAAGCATGGCAGTGGCGAGTGCTGCTATTTCAGCTCTCTTATTTTTGCTGTGGTTCTTGCATCTAGGCCAGTCAGAACCCCCTTCATCCCCAGCCACTGGGCTAGGAGGCAAAACCACAGCAAAAATAAGAGAGCAGAAATGGTGCTGTGGGATGCTGCCATTCTTTCGGCAGATCGTGGAGAGATGTGCGTTCTGCAGTTTTCCATGGTGAACAGGAATTAGGATCCCTGTTCATTAGGAATAAAAGAGGATGGTGACACTGTCTCACTGACGTTAAAGACAGGCTTCTGATTCATGGCAGTCTGTCTATTCAGACTGTCCTTGGGGAAAGCATGGTATGTAGGACAACTGGGGTGACATCCTGTTTATTCTTGGTCGCCTACATGACTGTTCTTTTGTCATCTTTGTCATTTTCACACCAGAAGGATTCTGTTCCTGGATGTGTAGCCCCATGTATGTAGATGACTAGGTTGTTGCAATGAGTGGCAACAAAATGAGAGAAACCTTCCATTTGTATTTTTTGTTTTTGTTTTTTTTAACCTGAGTGGCCAGGACACTCATTTGGGAAGCCAGAAGACATGGATTCTCGGCCCCGATCACCCAGAGGGTTTTAAACCTTGGTCTCTCTCCAGTCACTATACTCCAACCACCATGGTGCAGGTCAGCTTTCTTCTCTGGCATTCCTTTTTGAAGCTGGTCCTCTGGGCAGCCATGAGAGGGAGCTACATGGGGCTAAGACAGGGATGGACAAAGTCTGGCCTGTGAGCCGGATCTGGTTGGCAATGGACTCCGTTTCCCAGCTGCCCATGGCGGGCTGGTCTCCATGGAGACCCTAGCCACATGTGAAAGTGCAAGGCTGGGGTTGCCATGGAGACCAGCCCCAGCTGTGCTGGCAGGGTGTGTGGCAGAGCAAAGCAGGGGGCTGCTCCGGAGCTGCTGAGAGCTGTAGCCTGCACGCTCTGGGCAGGGGCTTGCAGGCAAGGGATCATGGTTGTGCCCCGGCTCCGTGCAGCGGTGACAGCCTGATCAGGAGCAGACAGAGCCATGATCCCCTGCCCAGAACACTCAGGCTACAGATTGCAGCTCTGCCCTGGCTTCAGAGCAAGCTGCCCCCATTGCAAGATCCCAGCGGCTCTGGAGCAGCCCCTTGCCCTGCTCTGCCACGCACCTGCCAGTGTGGCTGAGGCTGGTCTCCATGACAACCTCAGCCTTGAGCTTTCACAGCACAGCTGAGGCTGAGTCCCTGGAGACCAGCCCCAGCCATGTGGGCAGGGGCTGGTGGGAAATGGAGTCCGGCTGCCATTTTGCCTACCCCTGGGCTGGGAGGAAGGGAGCAAGCCAGAGGTGAATAGCTCAGTGGGGTGGATGCTGGCCTAGAAGGGAGGGGGTCCTGGATTCTAATCTGGGCCCTTGTCCTGAGTGTGTCAGAAGTCCCCCCTGCACTCCTTTCCAATTATTCCCCTCGCCCCCCACACAATAATTATATTAGTGGCTCTGCTTCAACAAGAGCAAAGAGAAAGAAGTGAATAATGCTTATCTGGTGTTTTGGTTAGGATGCTTTGCTGGGAATTCAGGGACATCTAAGTTCAACCCTCTGTGGGAAAGACCTAAAATTCATGGTCTCATTTGGGTTTCCCCAGGTGAGTGATCTAACCACTCAGCTGTAGGAGGCTAAAGATGGATGTTCATATAGACATTTTGGCCAACTCCATCTCAAGGGTCTAAGGTTGTTGCATGTCCCCAAGAGAGATGTGTGTGCTGTGGCTGCCAAAGTGCATGCTTAATCTGCATGGCTATGGAGTCATGAATAGTCTTCCACATGCATAGGACTACATATCCAGGAAAAGCACCTGTCTGGGCACCTAAGTGCCAAAAATGCCCTGTAGACAACCAAGCAATGGCCAGATAGATAACCAGAATAGAATGGCTTCCTAGCTTCTTGTCTCTGAAGAGAATTCCTTCAGACTTGAATGAAATTGACTGACTGGTTCTGAAAAGAATATTTTGTTTGTACAGAAGTTTGTAAACCTTGGTAACACAGGAAGGCATGATGTCAGCTTGGAGTTTTTGAATCACTATATTTGTCATATGTGAAAGTGCTAAGTTTTGTACTGTATAGGTTACTAAAATAGGCCAGATTTTAAAAAATGTTCACCATTCAGCAGCTCCCTCCAAAGGCAAGAGAAGTTGGTTGGAGACTGAGTACTTCTAAAGATTTGGCCATTTAAGTGCCTGGCTGCCTGCTGACCTTGGAACAAAATATTTTTAATATGCTGTAAAAGATTTATTTTGGTTTTGTATGTGGACTGGCAAAGTGGGGTGTTTTCTTATTTAATCTGAAACTAATTGATTGCTGCTTTTGTTTTAAAATGGAAAGTACTTCTACAAAAAATGTACTTTTTTTTTGCTTAATAGCTTTTCCATAAGTGCCAATTAGTAGAACGAATACTTGAAGCATGGGAAATGAATGAGAGGAAGCAGTGAGTAACAGCTATTCTACTCATTTCTTGCCATTTGAAGTGGGGTTGTGGGGGGGTTCAGATTTGATTTTTTTTTTTTTTTTTTTTTTTTTTTGGTAACAAAGTGCATAATCAATTTAGAATTGAGCCTGCTAATGTATTCTCTTCCAGTCGCCAAGTAAATTAAGCCAGTTTAAATAAAACAAAAAACAAAACAATAGCAAAAAAACTGAACAAAAAACACCTGCCAGGATGGCTGGGGCTGGTCTCCATAGCAGCCCTAGCCTTGAGCTTTTACAGCACAGCTGCTGCTGGGGTCTCCCTGGAGACTAGCCCCAGTCATGTGGGCAGGGAAATGGAGTTCAGCTGCCAACTAGATCTACCTTGGTAAGCAAGTATATGCTACAGCTTAAATTAGAGTTTTTATATCAAGCTTTATTTGCCTCAGGTTTAAATGCCTTCTACTTTTTCTTCCCCTTCCTCCCCTGCCTGTCTCTGAACTTGAACTTGGTGGTTTTAATGTCATGAAAAGTCTAATTCCTGGACTGAAAACTAAAATAATTGTTGCTGTTCTATTTGAGTTATTTTAGGGTGTGATGATATACAAGTTATTCTAAGCTGTGCAACTAATCTTCTTCTAGTTCAAAAACATGCTATATATTTGAGAGGTGAAATTAATAGTTTAAATGCTTTTTATTATTAATGCATTAAAGCATGCAATACTTGGAGATGGGAAGCAGACTTTTGTTACAGCAAATAACTAAGGAAATGATTTTCTGTCCTCATTGGCAGAATATCTTTTTTGGAAAGAAAAACCTAGAAGTCTTAAGTATTAAAGCTGTGCGCACAACAGCCAATGGCATAGATGCCATTGTTGGTAGTAGGTTTTTGGTATGCATTTCTGGACTACTGTGGATGAACTGAATTGTCTTTCTAGCATAACTAGAAAAAACTAATCTTGGCAGTTGTACATGCCACATCATTATTGTAAAAAAGATTTGTTAACCCAACTAAAATAAGCAATAACCTTTAAAATAAGTTTTAGGGTATAGTGTGAAGGAGCTCTTACCATGTTCCACAGCCTCATTTGCCTCTGACAGCTAAGATTAAACTTGATTCAGTAGAACCTGGAACATCCCTATGCAGATTGTTCACAACCTGTTTAATTCACAGTATATTGTCAAATTGAGGATAAGGTGGCTGGCTGCTTTGTTGCAGTTGTTTCAAAGGGCTGCTTTGCTACTCAGCTGGAGCTTATCAGTGGTTCCATGCAGCTGTGTATCTCCATTTACAGCATAAATCCTCATCTGTTTGTCAACTGTTGATCCTTTCAGATCAGGGTGTATGAATGAGAGATCACCTAGACCTTTTGATGCATATGCCTAAGCAGGAGTTTTTTTGGAGTGGAGGCTACCCTGACCTTCCATCCCCACTTTAGGCCCCTGAAACAGATCCAGAGGCTAGACTTAGTCTAGATGTTTGCTGCCTCCATGGCTGTATAAACTTTGTATAAGTGTCTGAGAATTGAATCTCGGTCTCCCGTGTGGCAGACAAAGATTCTACTACTGAACCACAGGAGACTTTCCCCTATATCTTTGTAAGGGCTAATGCAGATGGTTCCCAACCACCGGTGGGGGGCTGCCAAGATGCCTGCTGTTCTTGTCTCTCATCGCTGATTGGCCCGTCATGCAGCCCCATCTGTTCACCAATTAGCAGTGAGAGGCAGAGCCACGTTATGGATAGCCTTCTCGGCCAGCCGTCAGCAAGGGGTGCAGCCATATGATGGATAGTCCTCTGCCAGTCAGCGGGGGTAGGGACACTGGGGCCCCTCAGCCAATCACAGGGGAGGGGCTGCCATGACAAGTCTCTGAAAATGGTGGCCGTCCCTGTGATCTATCTACAAAATCAGGCAACTGCTGCTTTGAGTTGGGTAGACCCCTAATTTATAATTCAGCAGTATGTGGTGTGAATGTAAACGGAAACCAATCCCTCTTGTTTTACTTTCCAGTATGTTTTCTAAATATTATTAAAAGTAGAAGCCCCCAGTGAGTCTTGCATTTCTGTTAAAGCTTACCAACAGATTAATTATTGGGCAATATTTATATCAGTGCCCTCATTACTTAAAAGAACACAAAAATCTGTTCTCACATTTTGAAGGTCCATGTGTGAAGTGCTTACAGTTGAAAACCACAAATAAGCTGTTTGTTGGGCAAGAGAGGGCAGACCACAAAAGAGCATCGCTGAGTGGTTTTGCGTAGCCTGAACCTTGAAGGCTTTAGTCTTTTATTTAGTGGAATGTGAGCTGCTGCGGTCTTGCTATTGAATCAGCATTCGTTTTGTTTACAGATGTGCAGCCCCCAGTAGTCTGCTCCTCTTCTTGATGTAGTGTCAACAGTTCCTCCTGTGTTCTGCTTCTGTCTAGGTTTTTTTGTAGTATGCACACTTCCATAATATCTCAGAATAGAGGGATGTAGCCTCAAATTAGAGTGTGATATGCATTAGAAGAGAACTAGTCAGTTTCCTGCCTTGTATAGAGATTATTAAGATAAATAAACCAGGTATTTTGACTCAAATATCAGCTTTCTCTGCTATTTTGAATGTGCACATGAATCCATCTAAAGCAAGTATAAATTAGCATAAGTGTACTCTTGGAATAACAGAGAAAAACTGATACTGGAGTCAAAAGAGCTGGCTTGTTTCTGATTCACAGCCTACTAACTGGATGGGGAGAAATGGGAATCCTACTAAATAATTCATTGTAACTTATAAAGCACCAGATAAGAAAGAAAGGGTTAATAAAACAACAGACCAGTGTTAAATACCTGTCCAGTGCTTTTTTCCTGATGCAGAATCATCTGGAAGGTCCTCCAATTTTGTCATAATCTGATATTGATCTACAAATAAATGCTTACGGCTTTATTGTCAAAGAAAAGTGGGGCCAGAAAGGATCACAGGAGATCTAAACCAGTGGTTTTTAACCTTTTTCATTTGGGCCCTTAAAAAATTGAGACTGGAGGTGCAGAGCCCTTTGAACTGTAAGTGTGGCCATTCATGTACTTTTGATTGATTGCAGTCATCTTTTACGGACCCCTTGGACATAATCTGCAGACCCCATGGGTCTGTGCACCACAAGATGAAACCTCCTGATCTAGTTAATCGCCAAGCTGACGGCAAGATAATCTGTATCTGAGCCATCCTATAGAAGTTTTTGTTTACTAGGCATAAAAATGTTGCCCCTCAATGCATGGTGTAGTCCAGGGGCAAGCAGTTATTTTGGGCGGAGGGCTGCTTACCCAGTTTTGGCAGGCTGACTTGGGCCGCATGGGTAGTCTTGTCCTTTGACAGGTGCCCTGCTCCCTGGTCACCATCTTGGGACCAGTGTCTTGGGACCAATGCCCAAGGGTCAGCACCGGTGGGGCCCAAAGCAGGGCACAGGCTGGCAGGGGTCTGTGGAGCCAGTCTGGGCTGCACCAGCAGGGAGAGGAGGGAGCTGGCCTGGCTCCATAGAGACCCTGCTGGCTGGGACCCTGTGTTCCTGCCACTCTGCTTTGGGCTCCACTGGCAGTGGCCCCAGGACACTGGTGCAGGCCCTGTGATCCTGCTGGCTCCTGCACCTGCTCACTCCCAGTGCCCCCCCCAGCCCCATGGTACAGGCGGGGGGCAGCATACAGCCCCAACCCCTTGCTCCCAGGGAAGAAGCTGGTGCTGAGCCTGGCCCCTCACCTGCCCCAAGGCCGGCACTCCCTGCTGCAGCCCTGCTGTTGTGGGAGCCTGCCGGGCTTCCCCTGGGTCCTACTGCCCTTGGTATCCTGTCACTTTTTACAGGAACCAAGGGCAGATAAATATTACATTTTTCTAGATATTTTAGGGGCACCCTGGTTTGGATAGAATGGCCTCATGTGCTGGGGTGGGCAAAATACGGCCCGCAGGCCAGATCTGATGTAGTGTTTAAGGAGACATGCTGAATTTTTGTAAACAAGCATAGATTTTTTTTTTTTTTTCCCCTGAATGGCCCTGCTGCTATGTTGATGGTCTCTTGTCTCTAAATGTGTTAGCACGGTACCATGTGGAGAGGTTAGCAACTTTTTATAACTTGAATTTACTTTAAGCAAGACCAGATTGGTCGGTCGGTCTGAGCAAGGCCAAATGAGTCTTCAAGTTACAGCTAGACCAATGAGACATAGTAAGATGAAGAGCTGAAATTAGTCTCCATATTCTCATATTTGATCCCTATGATAAGGGACGTATAATTAATTCTTAAGAAACTTTTTCTGCGTTCTTTTTCAAAGGTGTACGCAAGCTAGATGGTTATTTAAAATTGTAACTGGAATATTAGTGTTGGGATCATAAAACTGAATAGGAACATGTTTGTACATAAAGCAGATCTAAAAAGCCTTTTAAAAAAAACTTTGACTTTTTGCTGCATGGAGAGATTTTTACCAGCAGAAAGTTTTGTAAAGGTCTGTTTTGAGCTCTGGGAATTATAGCAAGAAAACATTAAGTGCAGAAAATATGGCAAAGCTAGTGGTGCACTGATAAAGATTTTCTTGGCTGTTACTGATAGCCGATTTATTAACCAACCATATTGGCCAATACCAATCCGATAGCTGATTTTGCAGGAGTGCTGCCTGGTGGGTTGGAGACCAGGGTCCTGAGGGGAGGGGTGTGGGAGGATGGAGATCAAGGGGTAGGGTGGACTAGGCTGGATAGACCCCCTGTTGTCCATAGCTATGGGGAATTTTTGGAGTGGCTATAACCCCCTAAGTTTCCCCCCTAGCACTACCCATGCTCAGGGTACTCCAGTCTGCTGCCTTTCCCTTGGGAGCCTTCACCTTGTGCCCAAATCCAGGGAGGTACATGCCCCGCATGCCTCCCCTGGCAGGTGTGCACGGTGGAGAGGATTTGTCCCCCTCCCTTCACCTCGCCCCATCCCCTGGATGAGCGATCCACAGCTCTGTCCTGATCCTGGCCCTGGGATTGCATTCCTGCCCTAGCTCGGCAGCCCCTGTCCCACTCCCTCCCTCACCATGGGGGCCTCAATCAGGCCCCTTGCGCCCCTTCTCTTCCACAGACTTACTGGCAGGATGCTGCTCTCCAAGCTGCCAGGCTGCATTCCTGGCTGTGTGCATGCTGTAGTTGTGCATGTGGCATTTATTGGTGACATTATTGGCTGCACCAGCCAAAAAAAGCCCATGACTGATAATGTTAATTTTCCTTTCATTGGTGCCCATCCGATATTCACCCGATTATAACCATGCACCTCTAGGCAAAGCAAGTGACAAGAAACCCTGACCTCTGAGCAGCAACTAGCATTTGGTAGTTGAGGACAAATACAGATGCACATGTTCTTAATTTTAGGCCAGTTCCAGCTAATCTCAGTTCTCCAGTCTTGTGAAGTGGTGATCTGGCAGCTGATACTTTCTATTTTGAGTCAAACAAGTTAGCATAGATAGCTGAATTGCCTCATAGCTACATTGTCACTTGAATGTCTTTAACTTACTATGCTTCAACTTTGGGAAGACAGCAGTCCTAACTTATCCGTTTTATAGAAATTTCAATTGGTCCTTCTTTGTCAATCAGAAATTTAAAAAAAAACTTATGCATCCTGGAGTATTTTAGTGTATCCTGAATGAAGGACTTACTTATTACTCAGGCTCAGAAGAGTCTTTCCCCTCCCCCCCCCCTTCTTTCTCTTTTTTTTTCTTTCTTTAGAATATTTTTATTAACAATAGTTTCCAGGGAAAGTATCCTTAGACTCCGGGGAAGTGTAGGCAATTTGGACCAAATTTAAATTAATATTTCCTTCATTTTGACCATTCTACTTTTTCTGCCCCTGTCAGTCTTAAAAATATGTGAAGGCTTGATTGTAGTAGTTATATACATTTTAGACCAGTGGAGAGGTTGGAGGTGCCTTGAAAAATTTACAACTTTTAAAAAACTTTTTGGTTGAAGTGTATGCTGTTCATTCTGCCTAAGAGTACTCTGTGTTCTTGCTTGATTAGTCTGTACTTTCTTTTAACACTTTCATGGCTCTGCTGAACATTTTGAAACCACAGAGTAGTTTAATAGCCAGTTAATTATCCAGAATATGAACGTTTGCACTTTTTTTTTTCCTTTTGCAGGGCTGAAGGAGGAAGGCGGTATGGCTATATGGGTCACTTAACAAGGATAGCTAACTGTATTGTCCATAGTACTGATAAGGGGCCAAACAGTACACTAGTCCAGCAGCTTATTAAAGGTAATACTAAAGTTTGCAAATTTTGTCCTAGACTTTTCTGTTAATTGGGTTTATGGAATTGAGTTGTGCTAGGAACAAAAGAGGCAGATTTTAATATTGATTTTTTTTTTCTCTTTCTTTCTTTTACAAATGTTCTTCAGACAAAGTGTGTGTGTTTGATTTGCCCATTCATTACCAAGGCTGCTTCAAATGCAAGTGGTAGGGAGCATGTGGTAATTTTATAATTAAATGGAGTCAAGCTGTGTATTCTGATGTGCAACTCAGCTCCCCTCTACACACTACACATAAAGCATGATTAACCAGAACAGTCACAAACTCCTGCAAGACCGTTTCAGGATGGACATAAGGAAGAATTTCTTTACTGTCCGAGCCCCCAAGGTCTGGAACAGTCTGCCAGCGGAGGTGGTTCAAGGACCTACATTGAACACCTTCAAGAGTAAATTGGATGCTTATCTTGCTGGGATCCTATGACCCCAGCTGACTTCCTGCCCTTTGGGCAGGGGGCTGGACTCGATGATCTCCCGAGGTCCCTTCCAGCCCTAATGTCTATGAAATCTAAAGTTGTGACCTAGCTACACGTTCAACGAATTAATGGTGTGATAAAGGAAGCGTAAGCTACAAAGTTATTCCACAAAAATGTGTAGTAACTTTGTAGCTTGTTCTAATCACACCATTAATTGAATATGTGGCCAAGTGCTTCCCTGTGACAGGGAGCCCCACTAACTGAGGGGCTCCCAGCCTCAGGATGCACCACCTGCTGTCAGCCCTGGGACTGACAAGGCTCACAGTGGCAGCATTGTTCCTGGCCCTGCCCTGGCTGTGAGCTTCCTCAGCTGTGGGGCTTGCAATGGGGAGAATGCTGCCCCCCTCAAGCCTACTCAGCTAATGGGAAGAATTCTGCTGCTGTTGCAAACTCCCACACCTCACGAGGCTTGCAGTGGTGGCAGTGTTCTCCCTGCTGTGAACCCTGTATCTCACAGTGGTGGCAGAATTGCCCCTGCTGCAAGCCCTGCAGCCCACATCAGCTCACGGGGCTGGCTCATAGCTTCAGAAGCTGGTGCAGGGAGAGTCCAGGATCATGGTATGGCATAATGGGATCTAATGCACGACCCTACAGTCACAACTCTTGCCATGTACCCTTTAGGATGGAAATAAATGTTGCCTTTCATCTCCCCTGTGCCACCATAACTACTTTTATGGTGGCACAAAAGCCAAGCAGACATCCATACCCCTTGTAGAGCCACAACTGCCCAAAATCTGTGGCTCCAATGAAGGTGGCATCAATATGTGATATTATTTATTAGTGGATGTCTGCTTTACAGCATCAGAATGCTGGGAGCCTGGAGCTGCTAGCTCTTTCTAGTCCTGCACACCTTGGTTAATTCCTACCAGGCTCTTCCTGCAGGTACATCCTAGCACAGCCAGTCCACTTCATTTGGTGGCATCTGTTTTGAGCCTTATTTACAAAGATACTTCTAGAACAATGCTGCTTTTTTTCCCCTCTAAGCCTTCCTTTATGGTTTTTGTCCATTGCGTTTCTTCCCTAAGGGTCCATCTCCACAGGCCCTTGTCCTGTTAGTGGTTACTTGCATCTTTCTTATGGTCACTTAATATAACAAGCCCACTGCACCAGGGAGCCACTGGCTTCTTGCGAGGGGGCGGGGCAAGATGGGATGGTGCTTTAATTTAAACTGGGTGTGCTCCCATGCCAAGCCCAGCACATGCCCAGAAGAGGCAGCGTGTTAGTTGCACCCAGCTTTCCCAACATCTGTGTAGATTGTGTGCTTTAATGGGGTTTTTTTGAATCAGCTATTAGATAAAAGTACCAAAAGGCCCCAATGAAGTGCCTGATCTATACAGATGCTGCAGCGCCAGGTTGAAGTAATGCACTGCTGCTTCCGGTAAAGTGAGGTGCGTGTTTTTTGTTTTGGTTTTTTATCTGTCCCCATCCCTTTCCCTGCCCCCAGTCTGTCAGCACCCATTGAGAGCATCAACTAATAGACTGGCAGTGTCTGTCTGAAAACCACACGCTGTTTTATCTGCCATGTGAGAGTATATATTTCCTGCAGTGCTTTCAGCAGTTCATTGTTGGGGTTTAAGAAGAAAACAATCATATTTCTTGAATGTCATTTCACTGACATGGGACTAAATCTTTTTTTTTTTTTCTTGCATTTCATACTTCTAGAGCTACCAGAGGAGGTCAGAGAACGATGGGAGACATTCTGCACAAGCTCCTTAGGAGAAACTAACAAAAGGAACACAGTGGATCTAGTAGGTTTTATAAGATGAAGTTTGAAAAGTTACTTCTTTTGTAAGGGCACCTCTTTTCCTTTCCAGTGTGTCAGGGACAGAATTACACCACAGCCTTACCAGCCATTGTTCTTCTAAGACAATGTCAGCCAGCATCTCAGGTAGTTCAATTGTGGAATCGACACCACCCTGATTTCCTTTGCAAATATGGCTACTTTTATTGGCAGTTACTGTAATTTTGCAAGGATATTTGGAGTTGGGCACACTTTGTACTGCACCTCTTTAAAAAAAAATACTACGCTACAGGAAGGTGTCACTTTGAGGACCTTGCAAGTTCAAAACTGCCTGAAGAATTGAGACTAAAATTGCTGAAGCTGGGGTTAGACTTGATCCATGTAGGATGTAAACAGACCTACATATGAACTGCTTCCTGCATCATGGAATGTGATGCACGTAGTATCTACCTCACTTAAGTAATATGATTTCATATGCCTGTGTTTATAGTCCTGTGATGACTATTCTGTTCTGCACTGACTGATTTGGAGATTACGTTGACTTTTTAAAGGATTAAATGCTCATCTAATTTTGAAGTGCAGAATTAGACTTAAATAGAGACAGCCTTTTCTGTTCAATGTATTTAAAGATAAAGTATTCAGTGTGAAAGGAAATGCATTCCTTGATTTCCAAATTGGACAAACTAATTTTTTATTTCTGTTGCAAATTTTAATGGTTGTCTTTGTTATGGAAGATTTTCTTTTTTTAAGATGAGGCTGCTGCTTCCTACTTTTTTTTTTTTTTTTTTTTTTTTCTTTCTTTGTGGCTTTTAGTCCTGTTCCAGTTCCCAAGAATATGCTGCTTTTGTCTGTGGGTTACTGAATGGTACTGATAAAGTACTAATTTGGACCAAAAGATGAATAAAGATTGTTAAATCTGCTGTTTTTAATTTTTTAAAACTCTGAAGTTGCTGTATGATATGCTGTTTCTGCAAATATAAGAACAAAGGAATACAACTCGAAGTACACCGTGTAATATGCAGTCTGTTCTTTGCTTAGTGGTAAATTATATTCTCTTGCATTTAAAACAAACGGGAATACTCTTTGCAAGTCCTGCAAACCAAGAGATCTGTGTAAAAAAAAAAAAAAAAAAAAAAAAAAAAATTAGGCAGTATTCAATCTATAAATTTGTTTCCTGCAGGGCTGAAAAAGTGAAAGATGTCTAGTTTTAATGAGCCAGAATTGCACTTCATAACAATACAGTCCACTCAGGTTCTGAGATGTCTGCTCTTTTTTTCTGCATGGCGGGGACTAGCCAAGTGCCCCATTTGTATCTACATTAGATACCTATCAACATATAATTCTTGTTCTCTAGCACCCAATTCTCCAGCTGAGTGAAAAGACTAAATACTTAAAACATCTAGTCTAATGGCTTATCCTTAATGCTGAAGTACATTTTCAGATTAAGACATCTGAAAGGGAATCACATTTTGTTTCTCTTGAGGTGGTCCATTATGAGCCTTTTGTAATTGACTAGTTTTTTGTTTGTTTTTTTTTTCAAAACACACAGCACTAATTCACAGCAGAAATACAGAAAGTGTACAGTAATTTAACAAATTTACCCAAACCTGTAGATTCTGGGCTTTTTGTGAATCTGACATCTGTAATGCTAACTAAGATCACAGCTGCTTTGGATTAATGCTGAAGAATCAGTCTTCCTGGATGAGGAGCATTTGTTGGGTTTGTAAAATCTTCTTTTGAAAATGTCCCATAAGTGTCCCGCTGCGATTCAGACTTTCTTAGCCTCCTGACCTTGAAAAAGTTGCGTAGTTGACATGTATGTGGAACAGTAAACCTAGATCTTCTGAGAAGCTTTTTAGTTGATGTGGAGGCAGAGCAATTTACCCCAACTAAGAATTCTGCTTGGGGAAATAATTGGTGTCATGCAAGGCCTCCCATCTAAAGTTTTCTTAAAAAACCTTCTACAGGTCAGCCTGCTAGCTAGCTAAGGTAAATCTCTCTCAAAGAAACCTATCTTAAACTGGATCCCCACCAGTTAGGATAATGCTTGAATACTGAGCCTCTCTTGTTCAATTCAGGTTTCAGTATGGAACACAGGACATTTAACACTCCTTTATACTAGATCCTGTTGAGACCAAGTACCTGATACCTGCTGTCTCACAAATGGGGTGTTGTCTTTCCATCTTCGTTAGCTGGTCTAACATGAAATCTCTCATTAAAATAGCACTTTGGAAAGTTTGCTGTTGGTCATTGAAGTGCCTGAGCTGAGCGCAAAGTTCTTCAGCTTTTCCAGAATCTAAGTGAGGATACAGTTCCTCTGCTTAATGAAATAATCCGCATGACACTGCAGAGCAGAAATGAGTAACAGATGCCATTAAGCACACTGTTGGCATCACTCTTTGTCAGACTGTCACATAATAACAATCAATGTAACACCGTTGCTGTCAGAGAAAAATGGTTATTAACATTCAATAGCTGCAAGGGGTATGTTCCTCTGACTTTATGGTAGTGGCTTTCTTTCAAATGCATTGCTCTGTGGACTTGTATTAAACAGCGTTTGCTAATTTAAATACCCATACTTCATGCTTCTTGAACTGTGCAAAGAATCATTTTATTGGCATAATGTTTCTGTTTCTGGCATGAAACACTTCTGCACTTCTGAATGGACACCACATTGGCTGTAAGTGAAACTACAGATGAAACTTAAGTAATTGTTAACTCCAGAATCCTGCCCTAAACAGAAGTTAATGTTTGTGATTTGGTGGAAAAATGTTATAAACTCTGTAAGACCAGGTTCTTTGAGTGAATCTGATATCTTTTATTAGACCAACTTAAATAATTGGAAAACAATTATTAACCAAGCTTTTGGGTTCAAAAACCCTTTGTCAGGTTAAGGAAGTTTCAGCAGTTAACTCTGTAATAATCATGCACAGCCAAAAGACTATTTGTGTTCTTAATTGAAAAATGTCTTCAGAAACAAACCAGTCCTTCAGTGGCTCTCAGTACAAAGTGTTCTTTAGATCCTTTCAAATCATTGGCCTTAACTAACCCTTCTCTAAGTTTATGGAAGACGAACACACTCAAAAAGAACACCCACGCAACGATGTTTCCCTTAATGACAGAGTGAGAAATAAAGAAGTAAAATAAAGATAATATGTTTTAAGTTGTGATACATTTACTTGTGTAATGCTTATGCCATGCCTATATAAGACAGTAGGAGAAATATACAAAATTATTATACAGTTATCCCAAGAATAGCTAATTTGCTCTTTAGTTCCTTACAGAAGGTAAGAAATTTGCTCCAACAAGTGAGATGCTTTCTTCCAGAGGGAATCACATTCCAAAGGATTAGCTCACATTGACAGCAATGGTGTCTACACTGTACGTAGAGTGGGGAACTGAGAAATAACCGTTAATAAAAGCATAGCAATTTGTGAGTTTGAGTTTGGTTTATGACCTGCACCTGCTGGAAAGAGTGTGGTGGTGATGGAGCAGGTTAGATTCTTCCATTCAGCCGCTGCTCCCTAGTTTTCTGCTGCTAGAGTAGCCTAGCTCTATCTGCAAGAGCTATTTGCTATCAAAAAAACTGAATAGCTCTGCAGTACTTCATCAAAGTCATTAAAGTTCTTGTGAAAATGGGTGTCATACTATATGACAATCTGAATTAATTTGTTGGCTATGCCATGGTATTGCTTTAGCTAGGATAGCTTAATGATGACTTTAAAACTGTCCTGCAAATGCAGTTGAAGCATTTTAAAATTAGACTTCTGACAGACACAGAATATTTTTTTAAAGTTAGGGCCACTAGTTACTAAATTTCAGTCAATTCTAATAGAGATTTTATACATATTTATGTTTTTCTTGAATCCTGAAGAACCTTTTTTTTTTAAATGTCCCCATCTTTTATTTAAAGCCTAACCTTTATCGTGTATATATGTTGTTTTAACTTCTGAAGAATACTGGCTATTTTCCAGTCATCTAGGGTGCCTCAAATACAGTAGCTGTTTTTGGGACAAAATGCCCAGGCATGCAAGACTTTAAGAATGCAGTACTTAGTTTAAACACCAACCCATGTGCACACACGCACACCCTACATCTCTCCCTCTAGCATAAGCTTGGATGTGAGAACGCATAGGAAGGAGTCTTATTGTAAGACCATGTGTGTAGGGACTAGACTTCCACAGGCTCAGTGATGTTCACCTGTGCTGACCAGCCAGCTTGATTTGCCATTTCAGCCTCATGTACATGTGCCTGTTTAGTGATTTATTTTTTTAATTTGTTTTAGTTTTTTAACCATGGTCTAATAATCCAGGAAATATTGTAGAAAAAGCATAACTAAATTAAAAGAGAAAAACCCTACAGCCTTTGAGAGTGGGATCTCCTTGTGTGTTTGATCAAGCTGAGCTCCCCACCCCTTTTTTTATAGAGACTTCCTTTTAAAAAATGAGCAGAAGATGAACTGTAGTGCATAGGGGAATAACTTTCAAGATGCAATTATTTGTTTTGTGCTAATGATCTACAGACAGCTGTCTGCTCATCAAGTATGGATTCTGGAGTCAACTGTCAAGAGGAAGAAATTGCATGCCTGTTCTTTTTAGTACATTGCCACCCCCTGCTAAATCTGTGTGAGAGGTGCTTCTCTGATGGGAGGCAGTGGTGGATACTTGCAAGGGTCCAGTGCTTAGGAGACTAATGTGCTTCATGGACCTCTCACGTGCTAGATCAACTTATGAAATGTCCCAATTCCTATAGCAGTATTCCTTAAGACAACAGCCATTGCTATTGTTTTTCCAAAGTTATTTTTGCTGCATTTTTTGTTTTGTGTGTTATAGACTCTTTGCTTTTAAAGTGTTCGTTGTTTTGTTAGTACTTTTTCAAGCAGTTGTATTATTTACACAGTATCCTGTCAGTAAATACAATTATGGTAATGCAGAATGCCAACTGACTGAAAGAAAGAAATGGGTCCTTTCATCAAAAAAACTTCAACTGTATTATTGTGGGGCTGTAACCAGTTCTCAAGTTAAAAATCTTCCCTGGCTAACCAAAAGGAAGCCAAGCTCAGGGTGCGCACATATGCGTGCGCGTGGACGTGTGTGTGTATTGTTTGGACAGACTAGGTGTTTAGCTGCATTGAAGAATTCAGTATTTTTGGAGCTTCTGTAATTCATTTCTGATGTCTTATGGTTGCAATTGATTAGCAGATGTTTATAGGAGGTACTCTATTGTTAATATCCACGTTTTCCACAGAGGGAAATAGTATGTATTTGAAGCTTAGCTTGTACATCATCCTTTCATGTAGACTTTTCACATCCTAGAAACAAGCTGTTCTAACAGTCAGACTTGGGGGGGGGAAAAAAACCCAAAGAGTGATGGCAAAACATACTAAACATTTTTCCTTTTTTATAAAAACTTCTGAGAGTTCTGATGCTCCTTTTAGTCTAGTATCTACACAACCCCTTTATCTCTCTGTTAAGTAGAAAACTACACAGGAATTGTGAACTGAGTCATTTTTACAGGTATGCTTAAATTTAGCTTCAGGCCAATTTAATCTGTAAATCAGAATTCCAAGTATTTTACTTTGGTTTGACTTGATTTTTATTATTGCTTGCTTTTCACAAGGCTACCTACTTAAAATTTAATAGACTTGAACAAAAAATGATTTAAATGTTTGGTAATTCTGAGCAATTAAGCTGTCGGACAAATCCTAGTGACCTTTTAGGGAGGTTCTTTGTTCTGATGCTCAGTTTTAGAGATTTGCATCTTATTTTTCAAATTAAAAAAATATATGCTAAGTATGTGCAGAACCTATACCATGGTTTGAACTTGAACATGATGTTTTTGGGTAGCAGGGGAGGATGGGATGTGATTTTTACTGCTGAGTCATTCCAAGGTCATGTTTGTTTTACCCAAGATTGGTAATATTAATTTCTTCTATGGAGCCCTGAATTAAAAAAAAAAAAAAAATGTATGGAAAACTTATTTAAATACTTCTGGAATATAGAGATCTAGTTTTTGAGATGGTTTTTTGCCCTTCATATAGACAGTTTACTTTTAGAAAGACGATCAGTTGTTTCGAAGTAATAAGTGAAAGAATTACACGTGCCATTGGTTCTCAACCTTTTTTTGTACCAGGATACCGGGACCCATTTGTAAGCGTTGATGGGCAGTCCTGACCCAGTGTCCCTCACTCCCAATCCACTGCCTCTAGTGCGTGGGGCATGGGGAGTCCCAAGCAGGCTGGAATTTGGCCAGCTTGCAAGGGAAAAGCCACCATTTCCTATGTTTTTCTTCTTTCAAAGGAGAATCTGTTTTTAAGGCTTGTTCGTGACCCTTTCATGTACTTCTGTGACCCACGGTTGGATCGCAACCCATGGGTTGAGAAATACTATTCTATGCAGTGTTTATTTTTATGGAAATATTTCTTAACTTAAGCCATCTTGGCCATCTAGCCTCAGCGTCTACTGCTTTTAATTATGAGTTTTAGGCACTTAATTCTTTTGAAGAACCGGACCTTGCTCTGTCATTGTCAGTTTGAGTTTGTTTAGCAGCTAGATGTTTAAAGTTGGTTTAGTTCTCATGTGATGTACAGAAAAATTTGCTAATGGTATCTAGCACTATAAAAAATGGACAACACCCTACACAAATAGTGTGTGCATGATGCTTTTGTAGTATGACAGTTGAAAATTTATTTCCTGGATTGAAAATCTTCCACTACATCTCTTTTTGCAATGGGATTTAATGACAGTTAACTTGTATTCAGATTTGCATGAAACCTGTTTTCTGTATTAAATGCCTAAATTCTTTGTCTAGGTTACTACCTGCCACATTCATTCATCCAGCGATGACGAAATTGACTTTAAAGAAACTGGTTTCTCACAAGATTCTTCTTTGCAGCAAGTGAGTTTTGTTTGTTAACATTCTTTTTATGCATAGGTTGTTCCTTTTGTGAAAGCAGGGGTGTCAAACTGGCTTTGTGCCCTAAGCCAGATGCAGACCGCAGGGCTCCTTGCGGGCTGGGTTCAGTCTGGAGCATGGTCTGGTTCTGGCATGGGGCATGTGCAGCTCCAGCATGGGACTGAAAGTAGGGCTGATTGCTAAGGAGGTAGGGGCACAGCAGTGACAACTGGCAAAGTGGCTGGAGGGTGACAGATCTGTATTGGGC
Organism: Crocodylus siamensis; assembly: GCF_052110815.1. Lineage (NCBI taxonomy): Eukaryota > Metazoa > Chordata > Crocodylia > Crocodylidae > Crocodylus > Crocodylus siamensis. The sequence continues at coordinate 174,100,750 of NC_143396.1, read as the reverse complement.
CTTGCTCACTCTCCTGCTTGGCAATTGCCATATCTGCCTGGGCCCAAAGGAGGCTGTGTTCCTTCTTCCCTTCCCCAGCTTGTGTTGGCCTGAATGTAGTCTGGCAGGCTAGATAGAGCAGCCCTACATTTGACACCCTTGTCTTAGACTATGGTCTTTGGTCACTCTACCATAGTGTGAAACTGACTTTTATTCATGCAAGTAATTCTAAGAATGGGTATTGGTTCTTAGCAAAATGGGATTGTTTAATATATTCCATAGGTTGGTTTCAGTTCCTGAAGATAGATGAGTGAGATGTTATTTAAATCACATTTTTGGGTTAAAATACATACTTTATCAAAAGAATATGCATTCTATTTCAATTGCTACAAATTCAAAAGTTTTTTAAACTTATGAAGTAAGATGCTGTAGCTGATTGTTTGAAGAATAAAGTAAGAGAATTGGCTAATTCATCTTGGTACATTCTAGCTTTAGGAGAACATCAGAATGCAGTTGCTCAAATGTGGGGGGAGAATGCTGAGCCCATTTATTTTGGCATGGGGAATCCAGTAGCTTAGTACAGAACTTTTCTTAAGTTTCAAACCATTGATATTTAAATATGCACAAAAAAATCCTTTAAATTAAGCTGCTTTATATGGCCAGCATCTCTTTCAAATTAACTTTAGAATTTCCATGTATCATACACTAGGAACAGAATGCATGTATTCTAGCTACCAGCTGTACAAAAGCAAGAACGAAAGCTTTTTAGGAGTGTTTAGAAAACTTAGTGACCTGTCAGACTGGAACATTTGGAAGAACGAGGCAGTCTGAAGTGTAAAGCTCTGTAGAAACTTATAGTTTGCTAATTTGACAGCAATAGAATATTTAATACAATTATGCCACACCACTGGGTAGCATTTCTTTAAAATTATCAGCTAACAGTACCCTGTGCTTTTGATATTTCTGTCACTTTCGATGACTGCAGGGTGCTCTGGATTAGCACTGTCCCACTGGTAGCATATATTACCTTTTAACCTTGTAGTGGAAATTGGAAGAACATATGAGTTGTCGCTGTATGCTGAAAAACAACTGATAAAAACATTTTGCAACATATACAGAATTTGGATTTTTGATCAAACAGCTTATTTTTAACTGCCTGTTTATTGGGAAGCCAAGCATAACTGCGTGGTCTCATGGTCTTTGGTTCTTGTGGTTTGTAAAATTGGGTTAATTGGAGGGTATTGTAATCTTAGAAACTTGTATTGGTATATTCATGTCTAAAGTTATTTCAGTGATTTGGCACATATCAGAGTTATCGTTTTGTTGGATGGCTTTGAGTTCCTTCCCTAATGTAGCAGCTTTAGTAAGCAAGCTGAATATTAGGAAATATTCAAAAATTGTTTCAAGCACCACCTCCTGATTGTATGTCCAGTATATGCTCTGCCACTTTTAAAGCAGCATCAAGTGGTTAGATGGTCCATCTTGCAGAGAGACAGAGGACCTAGTGCTGTGGTACTGATCTTTTCAGTCCTAGTGTTTCCACACAAAAACATGTCCAACTGCAGTAGAGACTGTCCATCCCAGATAGGCCTCATCAACCACTTTTGGACCCACTGTCCTGGAATACAGTCATCTTCAACTGCAATGGATTGCTGAAGACTGATCTTTTCAGTCAAAGTGTATGTTTGCAAAAGATACTTAGTCTCTTTTAAAACTAGAATGGCAAAGTCTGTCTTGAAGTTGGTTCATGCTAGGAAGTTCAGTATGGTAGTGAGAGAGGTAGTAGGCTTAAATCATTTCAAGGACAGGTAGACTACTTTTCCCAAGATAAATAGCTAGACATTAGTGTCTCTATCTTACCCATTCTTCTCTGTCCCTTCCTCTACCCTTCACCCCGCCCCCCCACTCCCCCTCCCAACACACACACACACACATTCTGCCTAGCTAGCTGGGGTGGGAGTGGTAGCGGAGACTAGCCAATGATGATATTTTTACCACTGTCATCTAGACCTTCTGTGAACAAAGCTAGATGACGTGGCTGTGTTAAAGCTGCTACAGTTACCGTCACCAGAGGAGCTACGCTGATATTAGCAGTGTTACAAGATTCTAGAAAATTGTCTGCATACCCACAGCTTGGGAGTAAGCAAAAATTACTTTAATTGTGCCTGAAAAACCGTGGCTTTTTAAGAATTGAAAACCTTTTAAAAATTTGTTTGTGAACACCTGAATTAGCCCTTGATACAGAGTAGGTTTGATCTCGGTGATTCAGGCCAGGGGGTGACCAACATCAGCCAGTGGAATCATTGTATTAGTCCCATGGTCGTTGGGGCCTTCAGTGGCAGGAGCTTTGGTGGCAGGGGCCTTTACCTGCACCACACCACAGCCAGACAACAAGGAGCTTCACCCATGGTGTGACTGGTATCAAGGAGAACCAGCAGCAGCCACTTGGACTTGAGCCAGGTCATTCTGGGCCACCATCACAGTAAGGCTGCCAGTAGCTGATCTAGGCTAAAGAGATCCCTTTGGAAACATTTATTAAGGATGCTGGATGAGAAGTGAAGTGATTCTTAAAATTTTCTGTTTCCTACTGACAGTTCTGTAACTAGAATTTATTTGTTCAGGAAAAATGTGGTAACTTTTCACATAAAGTTCATAACCTTTGCCACCTGATGTCTAACTTAATGTATAACTCTTTATATGCCACAAGATGGATCAGCCTTATCAGTCTAGCTTTGTTGTCTTTGAGGTTTTTTTTGTTTCTTTTAACAAAAAAACCCAACAAATTGATGTATTTTCTTCTTTGAGCTCTTTAAAATTTGTCCTGAATTTCCCTCAGTAGGGTTGGCACTACCACAATGATGTGTCTCGTACTGTAAATCTTCTGCAAATTCCTGTAATTCAATAGCACCAAACAAAAATATATTGAAGTCTTGTCTTCTCCCTCCTCATCCTCCAGCTTGCAAAACATGGATCAGATTTCTGGTTGGTGCCCTCTGGGAACCCTTTTCTAGTTTTCTTTTTCCCTGCTGCTGTGGTTTAAAGGGCATAGAGAAAAATATTTATTTTTTAAAATCCCTTCAGTTTTCAACAGAGATGTGGGATGGAAAATTTTCCAGTGCTTTATTTTTCCTTGGGAAATTTTCCCTTTCTAAAAATTCATTGTTTCATAAAACTCATTAATAACAATGAATGGATGCCAATATGATATTTAGGCAAGTGTGGCAATTTCAAAGTTGTAATTAATGTTTTTCAGGTGATTATCCATAGGAAGTGTGAGAGAGTACATGTATGTTTTATTGATTTGTAAACAGGAGGGTAAATACATTTGCATAATAATCCAAACCAAAAATCAAGTTATGAATTCACTTAATTGGCTGTGCAGGTCAAATCAAAACCAAAGCTAAAATTCTTATTTCATCTCGGACTGCAAGTTGAAAGCAAAATCAAAACTAAAACTGATTAATTTTTGTTTCACTTTCAGTTCAGCAAACGCACAGCGTCTCATTTCTTTTCTTGAGTTGGGGAAGTTGGAAGTGTTTGCATAAGTTCTGTTGGGTTTTTTTACTGCTTTTGGTTTCAAGTAGTCATAATAATGCCTAATCAGAAAAAAAAACTAGTGTGAAACATCATGTTAATGAAGTTCAAGCCTCTGAAGGAATGAAGAAACAAAGTTGGTAGATGTAAATATTGCGGGCAGGAGTATGCTAACAATGCAAGAGGAAGGAAGAAACATTTAATAACATATAGAAACTCTCCTGAAAGAGTACAAGCCATATACAGAAAGCTAATGCAATGAAGTATTGGAACAACATCATCATAGAAAAGTCTACTTCAGGAATCATATGTAAGTAAATAAATTAATATGTTAAACAACGCACAGTATAGACTAGCATCTATATTGTTTTCATAGTTGTTAGGTTTGGAAGGGACCTGAGCAGATCATCAAGTCCGACCCCCATGTTAAAACATTATCATTTTAAAAGTCATTAATGCAACTCTAGACTGTTACTGATTTATTTAAAATATTTGTATCCTGCTTTTCTGCTTGCACTAAGCACCCAAAGTGGCTTAGGCTTAACAATAATTTTTAAAAAAATAACCTAATCAGAGGACAAGAGAACAAGTCTTATGAGGAAAGGCTGAGGGACGTGGGACTCTTCAGCCTGGAAGAGTGAAGGCCCAGGGAGACTTGGTAGCAGCCTATAAATACATTAAGGGTGTGCACCAGTAACTGGGAGAACTGTTCACCAGGGCATCCCAAGGGCAAACAAGGTTTAACTGAACTGTCACAAACTCTGGGAAGACCATTTTAGACTGGGCATAAGGAAAAACGTCTTTACTGTCTGAGTTCTGAAAGTCTAGGACAGACCCCCCCCCCGCTTTTCCCCAGAAGTGGTGCAGGCACCTACTCTGGATGCTTTTTTAAGGCATGGTTGGATGTTTATCTTGCTGGTATTATTTGACCCTAGCAGACTTCCTGCCCCTTGGGTGGGAGGGGGCTGGACCTGATAATTTTGCGAGGTCCCTTCCAGCCTTAATATCTATGAAATCTGTAATAGACAAATAGTTAATTATTTCAACCCAGGAAAGTGAGCTTAGTCCTCTGGCTGATAGCGGAGGCCAGGCTATACTTCCCTTTGGCTCTGCAGTCCTAGCACAACTAGGCAGCAAGTTGAGCAGCATTGTGTTTTCTGGCAGGAAGGGGGAAAGCAAGCTCACTGCCACTTCTCTTTTCCATGGATGAGGCCAGACTAGAATTGGCTAAAATAAAAATCTTTCCCCCCTTTTGTTGTGGGAACTTGGTAGCTCAAGTTAAATAGCAGATTTGCAAAATATGGAAAATGAGTATGTTAAGCTGCCAGGTCTGGGGGAAGAAGCAGGATCCTTGCTTTCAAGATCACTGTCACCAGATATGTGATCCACAGTGAGTAGTTGTTCAAGACAGTGAAGCTTTTTATCAAGCTTTGTGAACAAAATGTCCAAAGAAGATCAAGAAGAACCAGATGAGACCAGTGGCTCAAGTAGTATTTGCACACTACTATTTGGTACACGTCTTTCCATAACTGAAAATCAATACTGGAAGGAACATTACAAACTAATTTGCCCATCATATGAGTTACTGTCACATCATTGCTCATCACATTCTCTCTTAGACAGAGTATGACAGAGTTCAAACAGTGGTTATTCAAAGGATTGGTCAAGCAGAATCACTGACTCTGATATCAGATGGATGGACTGATACATAAGGAAATCCTTTATTGAACATTGTTAGCAATACCTGAACCAATATTCCTAAAACCAATTGCTATTAAATCTTCTTGTCATACAGGTGAATACATAGCCAAATTACCAAGTGAAGAGATTGAAAGTGCAGGTCTGTCCAGGGTACAAGCCTTTGTAACTGATAATGCGAGTAACATGAAAGCTGCATGGCAAATTTTAAAGGCAGTGTATCCTCATTTAGTAGTATTTGGCTGTCTTGCTCATGGGTTGAATCTTCTGGCATAGGACATAAGTGTGAATACAATGAAAACAATATTGGCAAACTGCAAAGCAATTGTGAAGGTATTCAGCAATTATGTTGCTAATCAGGCTTCAAAGGAATTACAGAAAGAGAAGCAGGGGAAGGAAAGTGCACTTTTATAGCCAGAAGAAACTAGATGGGGCTCAGCTACAAAGTGTTTATGTAGCTTGCTGCATACAAAGAACTATTTGCAGTGTGCTTCAATAGATGACATGGATCTCAGATCATTCCCACGAACATTCAGAAGCAGATTCTCAACAATGATGTGTTCTGGTTCGAGTTCAAGGAGCATTCTGTTAGCAACTGAAACTGTTAGTAGCAGTCAAGAAACTTGAAGGAGATGCACCAAGCCTTTCAAATATTCCAGAGATATTCAGACAAGTGAATGAAAATCTAATTGAGCTTTTGCCTTTTTCACCTCTGTCCAAAAAAAAAGTAGTAGTAAAACAGATGTTTACTAAGAGATCTGAGTTTTGCTGTCATCCAGTTCATCTGGCAGCAAACCTTTTGGATCCTCAATACAGAGGACAACATTTATCAGAAGATGAATTATCTACTGCTCTCGATACAGTTGTGGAAGTAGCTAAGAATGTCCCCAACATGGATGAAATAGCGGTAATGACAGGTATTGCCAAGTACCATGCAAAAGAGAGAACTTTTGGAGCGAAGACATCATTTGGCAGGCAGCAGAGAACATCTCCTCTTACATGGTGGAAGGGCTACTGTAACACCCAACGGCTGTCCAGAATTGCTCTAAGGATCCTAAGCGTTTCACCAACAGCAGCTTCTTGTGAATGGAACTTGGAAGGCTTTCAGCTCAGTCAAGACAGAAAAGAAGAATAGACTAACAAATGAACACACCACTAAGCTTGTTTCTATTTCTCAAAATCTCTTGCTTCTGGAGAATCAGCCAGAAGCACATTTGGTGAAGAAGATGCAGTGTGATAAGTCGCCTTTGCCCATAGACTCATTGGCAAAACCATCTTTTAGCCAAAGAGAACAAGGTTTAAATAGTTCTGAATCAGATTTGCTTCGATCTGATTCTGAAATGGAACTAACAAGTATAGTGCGAGCGATTCCACAGATGGTAACAGCGAAACTGGAGGTGCCGCAGTGACCTCAGTGTGAGAGAGTTAAACTCTGTTGAAGTAGATGAGTGGACAACCAGGGCATATCATGCACAGTTCTTTGGGTGTGCTAAAATTAGTGTGTCAACAGTTTTCAGTGCCTTTGTTTTTCCCTCAGATTTAAACAAACAATGGAAGGGGGAAGTACATTGTATTGTCTTTACATTTTTACAAGTATTTCAATAAAAATAATTTATTTCCACATAAAGCTTTGAATTTGTGTGTATATAACATTTAAACCACATTCTGTGCTGTATTTAATTTTTTTCCTAATCAAATATTTCAGTTCAAGTACTTGTAGCTTTTGGGACATAAAATTAACGTGTGGGTACTTGTAAGTTTTTGTTTACTAAATATAAGTCAAACATGCTAAATCAGATCACTCTGTATTTAGGGCATTGGAAAACTTTCCAATTCAAAATTTTCCAGAAAATGCACAACTCTGGTTTTCAAATCCAGTCATGTTTTTTAGTATTCATTTTCTTTCACTGTTTGCCTGGGGTTTTTTGTTTTTTGTTTTTGAGGTGAAGGCGCATCTTTTTGAATGGCTGCTCATTCACTTGCAAGCTGTTCTGATCTAGGCCAGGTGTCTTCTGAGACCAAAACAATGCTGTTACAGTAATTACCAGTAGCAAAGAACAGAAAAAACACCTTTTTATTACTAAAACAGTAAATAATATTGTTGTGGCAAGTATACCACTATCCTAAAATATTTGAGAGGTTGATAGGCATCTTTTAAATCTTGAAATCTGAAATGTTCAACCAGAAATATACCTGCGCAAATATAGGTCTCTCCACTGGCTGTTTGAATGAGGGCTGTGCTTACCTACTCCCAATCCTAAGAGTGTGGAGAAGCTGCCTGGCTTTCAGTTTTCTTATCACTATCCTTTTGTTTTCCTCCAAACTCCTAAATGCTTCACAAGCTCTACGTTTTCCCTCTGTTGTCATCCTTTTTCCTCAGTCATCCATTCCCATGCCGCCTTCTTAGCTACCTACTGCTCTTTTCTAGGCACACTTCTGCCTTGCCTTCTATATTGCTTTAGTTAAAACAATTGGAAACTAACTGCAAAGTCCAGAAAATGGCCATCTTCCCTATTGTGGTTTGGTTTCATTTCAGTTGAAAAGTGAATGCACTCCTTGTTTCCATATGCAATTTGTAAAGAATATGACTGTCTTGACTGAAGGTAGCATGGCTTTAGTCCTTTCAGAAGTAACCCCGTAAAAAAAAAAAAAAAAAAAGTCTGTTTATTAAAGCCAACAATATGCTGACAGACCTGATATTTAAGGCTGTGTTTAAAAATAGCTCATGAGATTTGTGTTTAAATAATATTTCATAACACTGATGCATAGTTAAGGAGTTAGGTATCTGTATTAATTCTGTTTTGTTACCCACTGTGTTTTTTTTCTTTCGGTTCATGGAGAAAAATCAGTTGGGTCAGTGCTTCTCAAACAGGGTTGAGACTTTTTTTTAAGGGTCCCAAGGGGTACCGTACCATTAGCATAGTTAGGTGTGCAAACAGCCACCCACAATTTACAAGATAAACGCACAGATTTCAAATAGGAATCCATATTCTCTGACCTGTTGAATGTATCTGTCTGTTTGTTGATATAAAAGAATTGCTCTACTGTTTTTCTGTAGTCAGGAAACAAATGGAAGCTCAGAGGTAGCATTTTTCTGAGGGTGCCTAGAGTTGAAAAAGTTTGAGAACCACTGAGTTAAATCCCATTCTTGAAAATGTTATAGTCAGCCAACTTGACTGCAACTATTCACCTGCACATATCTTTCTGTTCCTAAACATTTCCTATTTCCCTGTGTTCTCTGAGCTGTGATTTCATACTAGCAAGGGAATATGTTTTATGTGGATGCATTTGGAAATGTGCTGCTTGAAACTGCAAGAAAGCTGAAGCTGTAACTTCCTTATTAGAGCTGCTGCTGTCAGGCTGGCTTCAAAGCTATCTCATGTGGGTAGGTGTCTATCCAGTCGAAGTTTTAGTTTTGAAAATAAGTGAACTTTTCTTACCCCCTTGTGTTTAAATTAGCAAATTTTATTTCTGAAGCAAAATGGGCAAAAGTAGTATTTAGAATATTATTAGAATCATTATATCACTGTCGTTGGTCCTGGGGTTGCCAGGCCTTTTCTGATTATCAGATGCAACAAATGACGTCCAATTTTATTGACCAGTTTGGCTTCAACGATGAGAAGTTTGCTGATCAAGATGACATCGGCAAGTGAGTAGACCTTTATGCTGGTTTTCATGTCTGTCTTGAGGGGTTTTTTTTAACTTTATTATGTGTCTTTTGACTGTGTCATCTGCGGCCTTCACTGATGTTGAGCTGTCTCTAGTCAACCTTGTTTTTCTTGATCAATGTTGTATGTTTTTTAATCAACGAAGATTGCCAGGAAAAGCAGAATTAGCCTTCCTGAGCAATTTTTCTACCTTCCCTAGCAGCTGGATAAGAGAATGCTTAGCCTCTGGCTGTGTAGCTCAACTTATGGGTCTGCACGTAGTACACGTGACCCCTGGCACATGGAAATCGTGGGGCCAGAATTCATGAGAGAGTTTTGAGGCACAGTAGTTAGACCTGCAGTATGTTCCATGCTGTGACACAGTCTTAATTAAGTTTTGGTGGGAAAGCTGGCAGGAACAATATATCCACAAGTGTTCTTTTCTGTAGGGAACAGTAAGGAAGGGCACCATAAATCTGCCTTTTGTGTTCAAGAGCAAGGCAGTTCAGACATTTCTCCAATTAGGGTAAGTGAAGGATTTAGAAATGGGAATAGTTTTAGTCTATAAAAGGAACAAAAAACCCAATAAAAAGCTGTATAACCACTACCATTTCTTCAAGTAATATTCTTTCATAGGAAATAGAGTCAGTTGGAGCCATTGATAAAATGGCAGGACACTCAGTCAGCCCCTGAAGTAGAGCTAGGTGTATGGTTTGAAAAAGCAGAAGTCCATTTTTTTTTTTTTTTAAATGATCCCTAAAAGAGTCCAAGACAGCCAGTGAAATGTTAGGTAGGCTACTGCTGTCATACTGGTTACTGATACCTTACTCTGACTTGCACTGCAAAATAATATGGGAAATAGTTGTTAGAAGCGGCTGACACAATCAGTGGCTGCTTGTTTATACTAAACATGTTTCTTTTGAGGTGTGTAGTAGGTCCATTGATACTGAGCCCATAAAAAATTGATTCTAGTTTTGCCTTCCAGAAACTGTGACATTCTTGTACTTAAAAAAAGAAAAAAAACCCAAACATGATAATGCACACATTTTGCGTGCAGGTGATGAATTGCTGAGATTTTTTCCTCTGCCTGCTTGTCAGTTGTTCTTCACAGCTGCTTTCATGTCATAGTTGCATGATTTTCCTTTTTCATATGGGGCCTAAAACTAATCTGTCTTGACAATTCTTTGGCCTTAAAGGTCATATCAAAGAACTATGAATGTCATTTCTCTTCCCCACCCCCCCAATTTCCTCAGTGATCTGTAGTACTGAGGATTGGGGAAGAGTACCAGCTGTGCAGCTAGCTTTAAACTAACTTATGTGCAGTTAAAAAGAATAAATGCAAGTTTGTCCTGAAAGTCTGGCATATTTTAACCCCTTATTTCCTGACAGAGAACCCTTTGGTGAGCTTAAACACAAGGAAGCTTACAAGAAGTGGAAGCTTAGATAAGCAACTTGGGAGAAGTATAAGAATATTGCTTGGGCATGCAGGGATGAAGTCAGGAAGGCCAGAGCACAATTGGAGGTGCAGCTAGCAAGGGATGTGAAGAATAACAAGAAGGGTTTCTACAAGTACATCAGTAGAAAGAGGAGGATCAAGGAAAGTGTGGGTTCCTTATTGAATGGGGGAGACACCTTAATGACAGATGATGAGGAAAAGACTGAAATGCTCAATGTCTTTTTTACTTCAGTCTTCACAGGAAAGGTCAGGTCCCAGACTACTGCACCGAGCAGCAGTTTGGAGAGGAGGTGAGCAGCCCCCATTGGTCAGAAAAAACAGGTTAGGAACTATTTAGAAAAGCTGGACATGTACAGATCCATGGGGCTGGATGCAATGCATCTGTGGGTGAGGGACTTGGCTAATGTGATTGCAGAGCTGCTGGCCATCATCTCAGAAAACTTCTGGTGATTGAGAGAGGTCCTGGATAATTGGAAAAGAGTAAATCCTAGTGCCCATCTTTAAGAAAGGGAAGAAGAAAGATCCAAGGATCTGCAAACCAGTCAGCCTCACCTCAGTCCCTGGAAAAATCATGGAGCAGTTCTTCAAATAATCCGTTCAAAATAATTTAAGCACTTGGAGGAGAAGGTGATTAGGAGCAGACAGCATGGATTCACCAAGTGCAAGTCATGGCTGATCAACCTGATTGCCTTCTGCGATGAGATGACTGGCCCTATGGATTCAGGGAAAGCAGTGAACATAATATACCTTGAGTTTAGCAAGGCTTTTGGTACAGTCTCCCAAAGCATTCTTGCAAGCAAACTGAGGAAGAATGGGTTGGATGAATGGATTGTAATGTGGATAGAAAGCTGGCTGGATTGTCACGCTCTACAGGTAGTAATCAATGGCTCAGTGTGTAGCTGGCAGCCCATATCAACTGGAATGCCCCAGGGCTTGGTCGTGGGTCTGGTTTTGTTCATTATCTTTGTTAACAACCTGACAGATGGTCTGGATTGCACCCTCAGCAAGTTCATGAATGACAGCAAGGTGGAAGGTGTCGTAGATACACTGGAAGGTAGGGCTAGGATTCAGGGTGACCTTGACAAGTTGGAGATTTGGGCCAAAAGGAATCTCATGAGGTTCAGTAAGGACAAGTGCAAAGTCTGCCACTTAGAACAGAACAATCCCATGCACTGATGCAGGCTGGGGGCTGACTGGCTGGGCAGCAGCTCTGCAGAAAAGGACCTGGGGATTTACAGTGGACAATAAGCTGAATATGAGCCAGCCCTGTGCCCTTGTTGCCAGGAAGGCTAACAGCTTACTGGGCTGCATTGGTAGCTGTACTGCCAGTAGGTCAAAGGTAGTGATTATTCCCCTCTATTCAGCACTGGTGAGGCCACATCTGGAGTACTATGTCCAGTTCCCCCCCACTCCCCCCAGTAAAAAAAAAGGATGTGGACAAATTGGAGAGGGTCCAGTGGAGGGCAACAAAAATGGTGAGGGGGCTGGGGGACATGACTTCTGAGGAAAGACTAGGGAAACGGCTTATTTGGAGAAGAGGACTCTGAGAGAGGACTTAATAGCAGTTTTCAACTGTGTGAAGGGGGGTGGTCCAAGGAGGATGGAGCTAGACTGTTCTTAAGTGGTGGCAGATGACAGAACAAGGAGCAATGGTCTCAAGTTGCAGCAAGGGAAGTTTATGTTAAATATTAGGCATAGGGCTGTGTGAAGCTTTGGTAGCTGATTCCAATTTGGAGGAGATTCGGCCTGATTTGGGGACCAAATCTCTGAATCCGACTTTAATCGGGAGACTGATTAAAAGCTCTGAATTGACTTGAAGCATCCAGATCGATTCGGAAAAGTTTCAGAAAAGATTTGGCTGCTTTTGGATGTTCAGCCATAGACTAAAAAGACAGCTGACACAGCTGCCTCCAGCTGGTAAGTCTGTTGGGATTGGGGGAGGGGAGGGAAGGGAGCATGGGAGGGGGGAAAGCAGCAGCAGGGCATAGCCCCCACTCCCAGCACTGCCTCGCTTGCTTGCCCTGCTGGCTGGCAAGCAGTGGCAGGGTAGAGTCCCCGCTCCCAGAGTTGATGCGGGCATGGTAGTGCTAGGAACGGGGGCTATGCCCTGCTGCTGGCTGGAGCAAGCTGCACCTGCATTGCCTGCCACTCCCCTCACCCCGCCGCCTGTGTGCCTGCTAGGCAAATGGCGGCAGGGCAGAGCCCTCGCAGCTTCCCCTGCTGGAGCAGAGGCAGGCACATCCTGGGGGAGCCATGAGATAAGCCCCCATGGCAGTCGGGCCAGGCCCAGCATCTGAGCACCAAAAAAAAAACCCAAACCACCAGCTCCAGCAGTGGCAGTTGAGGCCTTTGGGCACTTGTGGCAGAGCCTGCCCATGCACACAGCTGTTGCATCGCATGGGTGCAGGCCTCTGCATGTTGTCTGGGAGCTGGGGTGGCTCCACTTGTCAGCTGGAGCCTAACACTGCTCAGCCTCAGCAGCCCCAGCTCCCAGGCAGCGCGCACAGCTCCCTGCCAAGCCGTGTTGCACCTGCGCCATGGGGCAGCTGCCATGTGGGTGCCAGGTGGTGGGGCGGGGAAGGGGTGATCCCCACTGCAACTCTTTGTGTGTGGGGGGGCTCTGCCATAAGTACCAAGAGGCCCCAATTGCTGCTGCTGCAGACGGTGAGTGAGGAGCTTTTTTTTTTTTCTTTTTCAAGTGCTGGGACTAGGCTGGGGACATGCAGAGCAGCCATGGGGGGCTTCTCTCGTGGTTCCACCCACCTAGGGAGTGGCAAGCCCAGCAGGAGGAGCTGTGGAAGACCTGCAGCTGCCCGGCTGTGCCTCACTCTCCCTGGCCGATCTGAATTTCTCTGAATTGGCGGCAAATCTTCTGAAGCTGATCAGCTGAATCAATTTGGGACGGTGATCTGAATCTCTGAATTGAATCCCTGTCTCCAGAATTGGCCGAATCCAAATTGAATACTTCCCTATTTGCACGGGCTTACATAGGAAGAATTTTCTTACTAGGAGGGTAGTAAAACACTGGAACAGGTTATCCAGAGAGGTGGTGGAAGCTTCATCCTTGGAGGTTTTCAAAACCCGACTAAACAAAGCTTTGGCTGGGATGATCTAGTTGGGGATGGTCCTGCTTTGAGCAGGCAGCTGGACTAAATGACCTCCTGAGGTCCCTTCCAACCCAAACCTTCTATTATTCGGTTAGTGCTCCTACTAATGCAGCCTAGTATGCTGTTAGCCTTCCTGGCAACAAGGGCAGACTGCTGGCTTATATTCAGTGTATTGTCCACTGTAACACCCAGGTCCTTTTCCGAATAGCTGCTGCTTAACCAGTCAGTATCCTGGATGTAGCCGTGCGTGGGATTGTCCTGGGGCATTCCAGTTGATATGGGCTGCCAGCTAGACATTGAGTAACTGATTACTGGGGAGATTGTACCAAAAGCTTTGCTAAACTCAAGGTATATTATGTTCACTGCTTTCCCCAGATCCGTGGGGCCAGTCATCTCATCATAAAAGGCAATCAGGTTGATCAGCCATGACTTGTCCCTGGTGAATTCATGCTGACTGTTCCTAATCACCAAGGTTCCTGGTATCTATTTAGCTATCTATCGCTTCATTTTAATCATGGAAAAATGTGGTTTTCTGGTTCTTTTTTTTTTTTTTTTAACTGAAAATTGGATATATTTTTTTTTTAAATGGAAGAGAACCTGGATCCTTGATAATCACTTTTTCCTCCAAGTCCTTAGAAATAGGTTCTTTGAGGATCTGCTCCACGACTTTTCCAGGGACTGAGGTGACGCTAACTGGTCTGCATTTCCCTGGATCCTCCTTTTTCCCTTTCTTAAATATGAACATTTATATTTTCTCTTTTCTAATCATCTGGGACCTCACATGATCACCCTGAGTTTTCAAAGATGATGGGCAATGACTCTGCAAGCACGTCAGCCAACAGCCTTGGCACCCTTGGGTGCATCCCATCTGGCCCCAAGGACTTGTCCATGTCCAGCTTTTTCTGAATAGTTCCTAACCTGGTCTTTCTCCACTGTTGGCTGCTTTCCTCCTCCCCAAACTGCTGCCTGGTGCAGTAGTCTGGGGGTGACTTTCCCTGTGAACACTGAGGTGAAGAAGGCATTGAACACTTCAGCCTTTTCTGCATCCTCTGTCACTAGGTTCCCTCCCCCATTCAGTAAGAGTCCTGCATTTTCCCTGATCTTCCTCTTGCTACTGACGTACTTGTAGAAACCCTTCTTGCTAGTCCTCGCATCCTGTGCTAGCTGCAACTCCAATTGTGCTCTGGCCTTCCTGACTTCATCCCTGCATGCCTGAAGAAGGCTTTTTATTCTTCTCTAGTTATTTGTCCAAGTTTCCACTTCTTATAAGGTTTGTTTTAGCGATTTAGTTTACTGAAGAGTTAGTTCCCTGCTAAGTCAAGCCGGTCTTCTGCCATATTTCCTAGTCCTCCTGTGCATAGGGATGATTTATTCCTGCTCTCTCAAAAGATCTAGGGAAGTAATTATTCCTCTTTATTCAACACTGGTGAGGCCACATCTGGAGTCCTGTCTCCAGTTTTGGACCTCCCGCTATAGAAAGGATGTGGACAAGTTGAAGAGAGTACAGCAGAGAGCAACAAAAATGGTCCAGAGGCTTGGGCACATGACTTCTGAGAAGAGGCTGAAGAACCTGGGTTCATTTAGTTTGGAGAAGAGAAGACTGCTATAAAATTCCCTCAGCCTTCAGCTGCCTGAAGGCTGACTCCATAGAGGATGGAGCTAGACCAGGGGTCAGCAGTGCTCTTGGGCAGAGTGGCAAAAACAGCTGGACTTGTAAGATGTTGATGTGCCAGGACAGGCAAAGGAGGAGCCACAAGGGGCCCAGTCCTTGTTGTGGCAGTGCAGCCCCAGCCTCTTCCCTGCCATCTGCTCCAAGGCACAAGTGCCAAGGAAAGTGCCTTTGCATGCTACACTGTGTGGCACCTGTGCCGGGGGTTGCCCTCTTCTGAGCTAAATAGTTCTCGGTGGTGAAAGAAGATGGAACAGGAGCAAAGGTCTCAAGTTGCAATGGGGGAGGTTTGTTAGATATTAGGAAAAATGTTCTCACCAGGAGGGTGGTGAAGCCCTGGAACAAGTAATGTAGGGAGGTGGTGGAATCTCCATGTTGGAGGCTTTTGAGGCCCGGCTTGACAAAGCCCTGGCTGGGATGATCTAGTTGGGGACGGCCCTGCTTTGAGCAGCAGGTTGGACTAGATGACCTTTTAAGGTCTCTTTCAACCCTCGTTTTCTGATTCTATGATTTCATGTCTGTAGCAAAGCTATTAGGCATTAAGACAACCAGGTTAACTCGATGAAGCTTTGTAGGTGGGCTCACTACACAGAGGTCCATTTTTATCCTTGAATTTACTCTCCAGCCAAAGAACTTTAGTGTTTCACGTGTGGAATTTTTCCCCCCTTGGGAACAAGGCATTCAGTTAACTTTGACGTTTTAGGTTAAGAGTCAGATCTTGCAACATGTTCTTCCTGGGGGAGCTGTTGTGTTTTTAATTATGTTTTGAAGTCAGTGGGCACATGTAAGGTCTGCTGTCATAGTTTTCTTGGCAGACTTAAGTCTTTTTATTATAAATTGTTAAAAAATGAGTTATCAACTATCATCTTAGCTATCCATGGAATGATATACTCACTGTTTTGTTGCACTGTTTCAAAAATGAGATTTAGGATTTTATACTTTATGTTAATTTTAATTACTTAATTATGCAGATATATTTTTATCATGCATCTTATGAAAAGTAGCCATCTTTCTGTTTCATTGGTTTTTAAGCATTCTTTAAAGTTGTTTTTTATAGAAAATGTTTCTTGACTTAAAGTACTATTTAAGGGAATAGTGATAAGAAGGCACCATTTTTTTTCCTTGGCACAAAAATTAAAACTGCATTCTTGTGCAGGAAACCTTTTTTAAAGCTGCAAATAGTCTTACTGTACAATGTTTAAAAAAAAAAATGAAATGGCTCTATTTTCATATGACTTACATTGTGGCATCTTTTCTGTTTTCATGCATGAATTTTTACTTTATTTGCAGTGTTTCTTTTGATCGTGTGTCAGACATCAACTTTACCCTCAATACAAATGAAAGTGTAAGTATATGTTCCTGCTGCTGTCCTGACTTCAGTGATTGAGGAGAGAGGACTGTTTAATAAATTATGCGTCAAAGGGCAGAATATCACTGAGTCAAATTATACTTGTTGCTGGTAACCTTGAAGGGCAGCTTACCTAGGTGGTTCCTTGTAATAGTGTGAGCATTACTGTCTTGGAGACTGCTACTGCTACACTGAGGAGTATTTCTGTATTTGGCTTCAGCAGACCTGCTCCCTGTATGCTTATGTATAGATGTGTTCAGGAGTAGATGTGGGTCTTATTTTCTGCAGTTGATTGTATGCTTATTCAGTATATAGCATGTTGGAATTAGCTACTTCACTCTTCCGCTGAATTATAAATTAATGGTCTTAGTCAGATGAAAGTTTAAAAAGGGGAGTGGTTTTAAAAATGTTTTCTCAGAAAATATTTGTCTTGTGAACCAAACGCCTAACCCTGTCCTCCATTAAAAAAAAAAAAAAGGAGTATTCCTTTGATCCAGTCATCTCTGTATTAAGCTGGGAGAAACTTTTAAAGATAATATGCCTAAGGAGTGAGCAAGAAAAGGTGAAATAATTACCATTTGCATTTGTTTACCGTGTTTGAAACTGCAAAGGCAAGCTTTCTTGTGCTGTAGCCATAGGAGATGCACTTACAGCTGAATTTTTAACCAATATGACAAAATGGGTTAGCTGACAATAAATGAACGTCATATTTGTTCCTAATCTTATTCTTTCTGTATGGTGTTCTTCAGGGTAATATTGCCTTGTTTGAAGCATGCTGTAAGGAGAGAATACAGCAGTTTGATGATGGTGGTTCTGATGAAGAAGATATCTGGGAAGAAAAACACATTGCATTTACACCAGAATCTCAGAGGCGGTCCAGGTAATATAACATTTGTTTCCTTTCTGGGAAGTACTACAGCAGAGACCCACTTCCGAATAGGTTTGCTGGTTGAGATTGTTGACTGCTCAGGCAGGTTATCCAATAGAGAGAGAGAACTTGGAGGCAAAATTTTTAATTGAAACTTTACTTGGAGAACTGATTACTGACCCCCAGCACTTATCGTCTCCAGTCTTTTGCACCAGTAAGAGGTTCAAGCAGCTGCTGTTTATGCTGTTCATCACTTCTTACATACTTCATTTCACTTGAAGTGGTGTGTGTTCTATTCCCTTCCTTCCACATTTCTCTTTCCTCTGTTTGCCAGTGAAACCCAACCTCCTTAGCCATGCTAGGCCAGGATTTCTGAGGTGCTGGACTCCCACCATTGTGCCACCTTTAGCAAGCTGCAACAGCAGCCAGTGCACTCAACCCTGTGCTACCAGGGTCACCCTAATTTGTGCTGTAGTAATGAAAGAGACTCCTTACTTTGAAGCATAGGTCAAATAGAGCTGGAACCCACAGCGGTTTGTTCTTCTAAGACTATCAGAATTTCCTCTCAGCAGCTCTTTTCTGACCCTTCTACCATGGCACCATACAATCCCACTTTCTCTTCCCCATCACCATCTTTTGAATGCCAGCAGTAGGAATTTCTGTACTAGACTACTACCTTACTGCTGCCGTTGAATATATTCATAGATCTAGGATTCCACTGCTCTAATGCTCCTGGAGAAGTGAAGGACAACTTAGGTGCCAGCTTATAGGAAGAGTGTGGGGAGGCTGTCATTTTGCTCTTAGGTCTACCTGTGCTTCATTTGGTACTTAAATTGGCTTGTAGAGAGCAACTAAAGAGGTCTACCTCTGCTTTCTTGGTCAATTTGCTCTTGTTTCCTAACTCCACTTCACTTAAGGGCTGTGAAAGGCATCCTTGTTCTTATTTGTTGGTGTAGGTGAGGAAAAAATCAGTGGACTTCTAAGTGAAAACAAACCTTAAAATTCTGGCAAAGATGGAAAATAAGTTTAACAGATAGTAGCTGCAGTGTACTTCAAGCTGATCACTCAGCATGCAGTTCTGTTTAGCCTCCAGAAAATCTCTCTAGATAGAGAGGAGTCCTAGCTGCAGAATGTAAAAGATGCCTTTCATTTTTTGAAGCTCGGGCAGTACAGATAGTGAAGAAAGTACAGACTCTGAAGAAGAAGATGGAGCAAAACAAGACATATTTGAATCTAATACCAATACAGAGGATAAGATGGAAGTAGACTTAAATGAACGTAAGTACCTTTTATCATATTTGTAGCTGCTTACATTTTCTAATGCGGAAATTAAGTTGCAGGGAGTTTACACTGATCGTTTGATTAAAGGATTGCTAGAACTAGCAGCATTGCCCAGTTTTGTCTTCGGTACTGCCTTTACTGCATTTCAGTGTCTCACCTTTGCTCAAGGAGTGTGTTCTAAGTAAAGCTCTAATTTCAAGAGTAAGGCCAAGTAAGAGCAGTCTGGGTGTCTGGCTGAATCGGACCCCGCTAATGTTCTGTTTGTAAAACAAGGTTCTCACTCTTATGAAATGTGTTTAAAGGGAGGTGCACAGTTCAAATGAGCGCATGCATTTTGTGTCAGTTTAGGATGGTGATAGCACCTTTGGAGACTGACCCTAATGCTTATGTTATCTGTACTGAAAATGGCTCACCTTTAGCATGTCCCCCTTTCAGAGTGACTGTCATGCCAACAAATGCTTTTCTTGAAAAGACTGGCACAGGAGCTAGCAGCTGAGTTGAGCTGTAGGTACAGAGAATAAAGGATTTAGGGTGCTTATTTTTAAGCTCTAAGCTCTCAGGCTTGGTCTAAACATACCATTGCACCAGTTCAACTAAAGGCATTTTTTATTTAACCCTGTTTTTAGTAATCTTCAATAGTGTGTTTTGTTTTTTTTTTTAAATGTAAATCTTACTTGCTTAAACTAGTAAGATTAGTTTTTATATAATTTCAACTTGTGCCAGTAAACTTACTGTAGTAAGCAAAACTGATATAGTTGGTTTTTAAACTGAGAGCCCATACCCACAACCAAAATCAGTTTAGCTGAATTAGTACAATTAGTCTCGGTGGACAAGCCCGAGAGGAAATCCTCCTGTCTGTGTGGATTGGAATTTTCAACTGCTAGGCATAGGACCTTCCTTTTCAGCCTGTTTTATATGTAGTATTGTAGGTGAAGCACCTTGAATCCTAAGTTGGACATTTTCAAATCAAATGTGCTGCAGCATTTAAAATTGTAATGAAAAAATTATAATTAAGAGATGCCATTCATGTTTGGTAAACAAAATATTGCAGCATTAACTTGGTGCTTGAAAAAATACTCATTTTCATTCAAAGATGGGTTCTAAATAACTTGTTTGTGGTTTTTGTCTGTTCCGAGAGGGGAAAGTGCATAGTATAAGGGGGAAAAAAAAAGATTCCAGACCAAAAAATACATAGCTTAGAAATCAGTGTTGACAATAAAAGATTTTAAACATGTTTACAAGTTAAGATTGTTGAACTATATTTCTTCTTAATTTACACTATTAAATAGTTTTCAGCTTAAGTGATGTTTAGTAGATTATTTTGATTTTCCAGGGTGCTGTGAACACTTCAGTACTACTTACTTCAGTAGTTTGCTGTGCCTTCATAGGCAAATTATATTTGAGAGCTGCTTTCAGTTTCTAATTTAGTACAGTATTCATTCTTCTGTATGTAGACTTCTAAGCGTACGTTGCATTACATTAAAGGATTTTCCAATATATAACATCAGGGAGATGTGTGGTGTTTTGAGTCGGTATAAGACAAGTGAATTATCAGTTTCTAAACCTTTAATGTTTTCACTTCAATGTTTCTAGCACCTAATTGGTCAGCTAACTTTGATGTGCCCATGGAAACTGCACATGGTGCCAATTTGGATTCTGTTGGATCTGATGTATGGAGCACAGAAGAACCTATGCCTGCAAAAGAAACAGGCTGGGCTTCTTTTTCAGAGTTCACATCTTCTCTAAAGTAAGACATTTTTGCACTTGAACCCAAACTATCAGCTGTTAAGTATAATAGAAACAGAGATTAGTGCCTTTCGGAAGGCTTATGCATGTCTTTGCAGAAGTGTGTGCGATACCACTTTATGAAGTTTACTCAACTAATAGCTGCTGTAGTTTATACTATGTTGTTTTGCATGGTCTTGTGGGGAAGAAGGTATGTTGTGTCCAAAGTTACCTTCTAATCTACAAATATAACCAAGTCAGGAGCTTATTGTTTTGCTCGTCTTCCTAGGTTAGATGGATATAATCACGTCATTAAAGACAAAAGCCTTAGTAGGTTTCTAGAATGTCTAGGTCTTCTCCATGCTATAAATGGGTTATCACTGTAATTGTACTGGTGATGAGTTGATCTGAAGACAGTTTATTTTCTTGATCTCACAAAACAGAATCAGCACTGTCCCCTCCGATCTATTCTACAATTGATTCTAGAATAGATTGGAGGGGGACAGTGCTAGTTCTTTTTTGTGAGATCAAGAAAATAAACTTTCCTTCCATTTACTCCAAGGAGAACTTGGGTTTGTGTTCTTTGTTCTGTCCCAAGCCACCTCCTTTCCCTCCCCTCCGCCCCCCCCCCCCAAAAAAAAAAAAACAACCCAAAACCTTCTGCTCTGTGACAGTAAACATCTGTGGGAATTCCAGCAATTTCCTCCATTCCCCATTTCTTTGAGGATTTTTTTTGTATATCCAATTCAGTAGGTTTCTGGAACTAGAAGCAGTAAAAGAACTAGAAATGTTAGTCTAAAAGGTTTTTCTTGCATGTGAACAAACAGTGCCAGTATTTAGCAGTCTTTCCAAATTCTGTCTCTGCAATTTGTATTTAAGTTCAAAAGATTCCTTAAGAAGTAATTCTCCTGTGGAAATGGAAACCAATGCAGAACCAATGGATCCACTGAGTGCAAGTGTAACTCCACTTGCAACACAACCAGAAGGTAAGTGAAAATTGCCCTGAAATTGCTCAGATGTACAGTATTCAAATGAACATACTTGATGACAGGATGTAGAGAACTAGTACTGGGGCTCAAGAGCCCTGGGTTCTATTTCTGGTTTCTTCATTTGTCTGTTAGGTGATATTGGGCAAGCCATTTCCCCTCTCTGTGCCTGTCTCTTCCTCTAAACTGGGGAAGACTAAATTATTAGCTATTCTGGCCCTTAGTTAGTGGGATCTGGGTATAGTTGCTTTAAATATTCACAGGGGAATTATGTCAGTTTATTTAGATGGGTAACATTTCTCCACATTGACATGGCCTAACTGCTGTAGTTTCAGCAGATCATGCAGACTGCTAACTGAATTCGAAAATGGAGATAATGTGGGTTTTTTTGGCGGGGGGGTTTCCTTAAACCATTATTAGAAGTATTTAATTATTCTGGATGTGCAGACACATATTATGCAGTAAAAAACAAAATGAGAAGAATACTACGAAGTTATCTCCAGCATGTCTTCGCTGATGTGGACTTGCTAATTAACTATAACAGTCATTTATCAATAAACTTAAGTGCTTCTCATCATCTAGCCCCAGGAAGTGTTGCTATGGAGGCAAGCTCAGATGGAGAAGACGATGTGGAAAATTCAGACAAAGTAACGGAAACAGTGATGAACGGCAGTATGAAGGAGACACTGAGCCTTACTGTAGATGCTAAAACTGAAACAGCTGTCTTCAAAAGGTGAGGGATCCCAAAATATGTTTTTTCTTTCTTATTTGCATGTTGTTCTGGAATTTCGTAAGTCTTTTTGAAGCAATTGGTAGGACCAGTGACTTTCAGGACTTCAACATAAAGACTTCGGAACAAAAGATACTATGTTTTTTAAATTATGACTAGTGACAAATTTAAGGCTTCCTCTTATCCAAGTTTTCATCTTCATTTACTTTTTTTTAATTGGGTATTAAATTTAGAGGGATCGGGAACTTGCAAGTTACTGCAAAGCAGGCTTTGAAATTTGTTTTCATTTCATATGGAGGGGGTGGGGTGGAGAAAACCTGTCTAAAACAATTTGAAAACATCAGGGTCCAATTGGAACCTGAGCTGCTTTGTTCAGGAGTCCTTTAAGTATCTGTAGTACTCTGGTCACTGCTGAGGAGGAGGATGCGTCAGATGCCCTAGCCTCGTGGTTACAGTGCTGGCCTGGGAGGTAGGCGATCCAGCTTCAGACTCGCATTCTGCCTGCTACAGCTGCTCTAATTTGCAAACTGAAAAAATCCCCCTCAAGAACACAAAACTCCCCACATGAGTGCTGTATTTCCTGCAATTGCTAACTTCCATTGAATAAATACTACCGGTCTGTGGTGGAATTCTCTTCAGTTCCCATAATGCTTAGGCCACTAACTTGTTGATCATCTTTGGCCCTCTAAGGTTTGACAGTAATGGTTTCTTATTACAGAATTAGCAAGTAACCAAGGCTAGAAGAGCAAACCTCTTAACCCCTGTACTTAGGTGATCATTGTTTTTTAAGATGGTCTATTTCAAGGAATAATAGTAGTTTGTTCTATGTTCAAAAGGAGTTACTCCATAATCTTCTTATACAACAGTGAAGTCTGTTTCTCCAGCACTTTATGATCAAGTAGTTTTTCCTTTAACTCTTAAAATTCTTATGCAACACCTATTCAACCACTGGCACCACTCATCTGCCTCTTCACGGTATTTCAGGCATCACACTGCACATATGTGAGTTTTGGGGTTTTAAATGAGTTTGCATCATTGCAAAGTAAACTACATCCCAATATAGTTTATTTTGGAATTTTTCAGCCATTAGTCAGCTCATTTGCTGGCCATGGGAGAGGCAGGCAGGCTCTGCAGAAAGAAAGGATCCGGCCTTTTGCCTCTTCTACCTTCATCAGGCTCCTGCAGCTGGCCAAATACCTGGAGCTGCCTGGGAATGGGCTGGCTTGCCCCTGGAGCAGTGCGGAGAGAAGGCAGGAGGGTGGCTGGATGTCTTGGCAGCCGGAGAAGGTGGCGGGGATGATGAACAGTGCCAACCAGATGAGCTGCTAACTTCCCTGAGCCTGCCCAGGCTTCCAGTGCCTTGTGCACTGTCCCCGCCATCTTCTCTGGCTGCCAGCACACCCAGCCACCCTCCTGCTGCCTCCCCTCACTGGCTCAGGGGCACACCAGCCCATTCCCGAGGGGTTCCAGGCATCCTTCTAGCAGCAGGAGCCTGTCGAAGGCAGAAGCGGCGAGGGCCCCGACTATATAACCTACTGACAAATCATTGGAGTAGACAGGGATCGGATGCTAACGGTACATAGACCTAAGCTCCAGACCAAAACTTCAGATTTTAAAGGATAGCCACCTACATTATTAGCATGGGAATACTTTGTAAGAATGAAATCAAGTCAATGTGGAAAGGTAAGAGCATGGTTTTTTAATAGGACGGCAATTAACTTGCTGTCTCTCACATTCTAGAAAGGAGTATAGCTGGTGTTGATCTGTCTACTCTTTCTCTGAAAACTGCCTCTGCATGCCTCTGTTCCTTGTCGTCCTGGAATAGGTGTTTTGGAGTAATGCATAGAGCTTGGTGGATGCTGTAAGGCTCTTAGGGTCAGTGTGTGGGATTAAAACCCATTTACTGTTTTGGAAAACTCAATTTGGGATATGGTTGTACTAACAAGGATAAAAGTTTTCATTGGTCCTCCTGGCTTGTTCCTTTCTGAGGTGAGGCACTTCATACTAATTTTTACCATACTTTTATTTCTTTAGCCTTCTACCAGTAGAATCTAGGTATCCTAAGCACTAACAGGGTCTCATAGATCACTCTCCATCCTTATCCTGACTCATTAGAGCAAATTAGATTTGAGCCTGGTTTATTTCAGGGCAGTCAGTTTATAATTTATTGTAAATATTTAAATTAAGACCACAGCCCAGTTGTAGTCTTAAATCTTGTACAAGCCCAGAAGTGGATATGGTTCTTGCTTCAAAGAATTGAATATTTTGCAGGAGATGTAACCAGCAATGGAGGAAGAAGGTGGGGAAAACAATCATCTGAATGTTTTGACAGAGATAAATATCAAGTACCCTGCTGGGCACCTGTTCAGCTGTTCTCTGGTGGTATCTTTCTGAATTAGAATTACCATTAGGTAGATACATGACTAGCTGGATAACCACAAGCAAAGGGTAAATATTAATGGATCGGTGTTTGAATGGGAGGTAGTGTCAATTAGGATTCCACAAGGGGCTATTCTCAATCCAGTGTTGTTGAACATTTGAATTAATGACTTAGATGCAGGGATAAAAAGGGTATTGATCGAATTTGCAGACAGTGAACAGCTGTGGGAGGGAAGGAAAGGGATATGACAAACTCCTTTGGATGATAGGATTAAACTCTGAAAAGAACCTTGATAAATGAGAGGAGTGGCCTACACATTTCAGTTTAATGAAGATGAATGTAAGGTGCTATGTTAGTGATTCTTTACTAGTGTGCCAGAGCAGCAGGATCCTTTTGAAGGGTGCTACAGGAAGTGTGAAGAGTTAGGCAGATAAGGGCAGACTTAAGCTCTCCCTGCCTAGCTGTTCCTCTGCTGCTGCTGCCTGGCCCCTCTGTAAGGAGGTAAGCAATGTAATAAATTTTAGGTTTTGGAAGGGGTTGCCACCTTGAGGGTTGAGAGTTGCTGGGGTACACAGAAGGAGGAAAAAGCAATTGCAGAAATAGAGGATGGTGAACAATAACACTGCCAAGAAGGTTGTGGAGATTGTAGTGGATCACAACCTCAATATTAGTCAGCAGTGCAGTTCTCTCACAAAAAAAACAAACACAGCTTGGGGTCCAGATGTTGGGGCTGATAATCCCACTCTGTTCTCTGCTTGTCAGGCTTTAGCTGGAGTTCAGCATTCAGTTTTGGCCACTGCATTTTAAAAAGATGTAGAAAAACTGGAGGGTTTGGAATATGTCCTGTAGGAGGAGAGGCTGAGACAAATAGGTGTGTTTAGTTTGGAGAAAAGAAGATAAAGTGGGGCAAGGAATTAGTTTTTCAGTATTTGAAAGGCTGCTAGATAGAAAAACATTGTTTTCCCTTGTTAGGGTGCAGGGCATATCCCTATTGCACTGGGTTAAAGTCCAGGAAAGCGGGCTAAAACTGTACCTCAGGAAAAGAACTTCCTCACTGTAAGAAGAATAGGACAGTGGAAGTAGCTACCAGGGGAACTTGGCATCTCCTTCATTTGAAGATTTTCATTAGGAGGATGGATGAGCCCCCAGGCAGGATGGGTTGGGAATAACACATTCTGCCACTGTATTTGGGGTTGAGCTAGAATGATCCTTATGGTCCCTTTTGCATCCTGTGATTCTGTGATGATTCTTTACTTCTGTCAGGGTAGAAATGGGCTCTGAGGAAGTATTTCCTAGATAGAAGAGTAACCATAGTGCAGCATGCAAGAAACTGGTAAGGTGCCTATGGAAGAAACTGACAAGTGGCTGGTAGAGGCTGGTACAGTAGAGTAACGAAGGATGGTTCTGACCTAGGAGGACTTGAGTTGTGAAAGGTTGTAAGGGCCAGAAGGTTGCATTTCAATCAATGAAAAAAGAGAAGAAAGTAGAAAAACCTAGAAAAGGAAGAGGGTTGTAACATGGCTAGAAGAATGGGTTGGGAAGACTCTCAGTATCAGCGTTTAAAACAGACTTGAGAGTGAGGTGCATGTCAGTTGAACCCTAGAGGAAGAGGATTCAAGAGTTAAAACACAAAATCTGGGCCAAGATGGACAGTGGGTGCATCTACATGTATGCATTTACTGTGTGGTAATTGAAATTACTGCATAGTATGGGTACACGTTGATCTGTAAATGCCCATGCTGTGCAGTAAATATGGTGACTTAGGCCAGCTTGAGTGTAAAATTGATACCTGCATCAGGCAGGTACCAAACTTGCGCCCAATTTAGTTACTGCACAGTAACACATGTGCATGTTACCATGCAGTAATTCAGGAGGCTTCCCTGCTGGGCAGGGGTGACATATGGGGTGCATGCGGGTGCACGTGCACCCCCTGAGTGTGCCAGTGTACCCCCTGCAAAAAGATACTGCCAACACTGAGACTCCCTGGCCATGTCCCTGTTGGGGTGCTGCTGCAGGCAGCCTTCTAGGGTCAGCATTATAGGGCCAGCTGTGCGGGTGCCCAGTCATCTAGCACAAGGGCAACACATCATCCACCTCCCCTGTTTCCTGCCCTGTCCCTGCCCACGTATGCTTGCCTATCTGCAGCCCTAGGGGCACAAATTGAACCCAGGAGGATGTGTGCACCGTTGTGGAGGAAGGAAGTCCTGAGGCAGCTCTCGCAGGTTGAGCGCTAGAACGTCCACATTAATAAGGTCTTACCAGTCTGGAGGTATAGGCAGAGCTGCTCCTGATCAGCTTGGCAAGGACCTGGAGGCCTGGTAGGTGGCTGTAACCAACCATAGTCACTGATCCAGGGGGGCCCCCAGGACCATGCCCTTCATGCAGGAGCTGTCCTGCATTTTGGTACCACAGGAGCCCACACATTCACCCTACCCTGCCACCTCCAGTGACCCGTCACCAGGGGAGAGGACCTTGGGCCTTCAGTGCTTGGCCCTGCAGTCCTCCCCAGGTGCTGTGCCTACTGGCAGCCCAGAGAGCCCTGGCCAGTAGCTGCCTTGGCCTCAGCCCAGCCCCACAGCTGCCCACGAGGTGTGGCTGGCCCCACCACTGCTGGTCATCAGCAGCACCAGCTCCTCCCTGTGGAGGTGGCGGGGTTTCCTGGTCAGGTGGCACACCACAGCCTCTGGAGACTGGGAAGAGCTGGATGCTGCCTGAGATGGGGAGCGCCATGCCAAGCGGCCATCCTTGGCAGCCCTGGACCTGTGGCAAGCCCTGCACTGGGGTGCAGGCCCTCCCAGTGCCACTCCTGGCCCCTGCCTCCCCTCCTTGCCCTGCCTATGTGCACTCCCCTGGTGCTCAGGTCCTCCCTACAGCATGCAGATGGGCAGTACACAGGTCAGAACTTTGAGCAACCTGTGTCTCTGCGCTTGGGTGGGTACGGGCCTCTCACACGCTGAGGAACGTGTTGATCCCAGCTGCAATCTCCTCCTCTGCAGCCGGGGCCAGGGCTGTATAACGCTATGACAGGCAGCCCTCCAGGCAGTGGCGAAGGTTGCAGGACAGGTTGAACTTGCCCCCCTGTGTCATCGTAACTCAGGGTCCTGAACCAGGAGTGGAGGTGTGCCCCTGGGGCACCAGCAGGATCAGCAGCAGTAGGGTGTAGTGGCTAGAGCATTCCTCTGCCTGCACAAACAGCTCATTGCACACCACCTGTTGCCTGCACGTGTAGGTGCTGGCCTATTCCTGCACAGTAAATTTAAGCCGGTGTAAATGTACATGTAGACATGTCTACCATGTATGAACATTCAAAGTTAGTTGCATTATGAAAGAAGTAGGACCAAGGTTTAGGTATGGCCTGGATATTTAGGGCTTGAAAGTTGATGGAGGTGAAGATAGTAGCCAGTGATGGTGCTGGTGGATTATGGAAAGCCTGGGAGGAGAGAGGTGTTTAGTTCAGTATTGGTTATTACATTTATTGCAATAATATGTTCTGGATATCATATTAGGCATCAGGCAGGATGAGATCTGGGATTGAGTAGAGGAAGAGATGTCAGTTATTGGTGCAAAGTTGATTCTGTGAGAATCTGTGACTCTGCATCTACTTACTGATGTCAGGAAGAATTGGGGAGGAGGGAAGGCAAGAAGAAAGCAGCATGGAGCACCCAGGTAAAATGAGAGGTGGGAGGACAGGTGGAGGAAGAGATGTGGGGGGGAGAACCAGGAAAGAGCAGATGCTATAAAACCTTTTTCTGATGGCTCATATCATGGTGGAAGGTTTGTAATTTGAGAGGGTCTGTGTAAGGAGTGCACCTGTGTACATCCTTCAGCTACCTAACCTTGATCTCAGGAGGGTTGGCTCTCATGTGGGTGTTGGTGGAAGTAGTTAACACCTGCAATTAAGATGAAGAAGAGAGGGGAGAAGTTATTTAGAAACCCAAGTAAGTACATACCAACCACTGTTTAGGTTGCCCACGTGCATGTGAAGTAGTTAACCTAGGCATGATTATTGTGTAGCCCTAACTTAGCTGAAACTCTAATCCACTCTTTATCTGAAGAAGCAACTTGAATGGTCTTATGCTGTCTGATTACAGGTGTCTGTTGTAACACTGTGTAACAGAAGCCACCTGTGCCTTGTCTTCTATGTGAAAAAACTGGCTTTGTTAGGAGGCTTTTTGGAAGAGTGGAATGTAATATAAATAAGCTACTTCAGAGCTGGCCGTCTTTTAAGCAGCCAGAGACCCCATGCTACATGGACTACACTAGTGCAAGCTGCAGGCCCCAGACCACCCTCTCCCTCCTTCCCCTGTACTGTGTGCAGAGGCATCCCCCACTTCAGCTTCTTCACTGCACCGTGCTGCAGGCACCCCCAGTAGCACAGGCTTTGCCATTCCACCCATTGGAGCAGGAACAAGAAGCAAAAGCCAAGGGAGTGGGAGCCCTGAGACCACAGCTGCTGCAGCAGCAGCCGGAGTGATAGGGGCTGCATAGTTAACCTGCTGCAGGCTGCATCTGGTCTGCGGCTGCCAGTTAATAACTCAGGACTGTCTTAAGGAAAAAAAGGCCTGATTTTGCTAATATGCTTTTGTAATGGACAAACCTGTCAGGGTGCTAGTTTGTAAGGGAATCTTTGAAAGTCTTCTTTGCTTTTCTCTCCTGTTTTTTGCATACTTTTGGCTTCAGAGTGTTGAAATCCTATCGGTATGTACAGTAAAGATTGTTACCACTTCAGGCACCATGCACATCCTTTGCTCCCTCTTTGCACTTGTGCATAATCATTGTATTTCTTGCATTTTTCTCCAGTCAAGTTTTAAGTGCATCAAATGCTGGTGCATTAATGGATCTGTACAGAGTCCAAAGCCCTGTGCTTGATTTCCATGTCTCAGTCATAAGTCAAAATCCATTTGCATGTGAATTCTGGACCCTTCCCCAGTCTCCCAATATTGTTGCATGACGTTTGTCATATCCAGAATTTTAAATTAAATTGTAACCTCCTTTCTCTCTCTCTTTTAGTGAGGAAGGAAAATTGTCTACCTCGCAGGATGTTTCTTGTAAATACGTGGTGGAGGAGAATGCAGAAGCTGCAGAAGAAAATCCTGCTACTCCGCAGCCTGCTAGCAGCAGTACAGAACAGAGGTAACTAGAATCCAGACTGCTTTCAAGCCTTTGTCTTGCCAGCAATTGTTTGGGTGGCTTTTTTTTTCTGATAAACTGATTCAGGTGCCTACATCTGGTACCAGGCTCCATTTATGAGACTCATGGCTTAATCCTCATTTGTGTATACTCATCTTGCACTCTATAAAGAAGAATTATTTTAAGTTGTGTTTTCTTTTGCTGTTGAGTTGTAGACTGGCAGGAGGGAGGCAGGGGTGGGGAGGTCCTCTGAAGAATTTCTTGCAAGTCCCTTCTGTATGGAAGTATGTATGGTGCGCTCTACACGCTCTTGCTTTTAAGATGGTATTTCCATTGTTTTGTGGGCAGTAGGTCATCTTTGAAGTATGAAAGCACTTAAAGATAAATCAGTTTTGAAAGGTGACAGAGGAGCTTCAAATATAGTCTGTTAGCTGGATAGGGAAATACTGACTTATTTTTCACGTGATTGAAGGGTGATTAATGCTCAGCAATGCAAGAATCTGATCTAATTTAACCTAGCCTCCTTTTGAGATGTTATTTTTATAAATGGAATTAATCACTTTGGCTAAAATGCACTCCTCTACAGGGCCAGGCTGAACTTGAACTCAAGTATCGTACAGGCTTTGTTCTGGCCTTTTTGTCATAGGGAATATTACTCTTTTGGCCTACTGTGCTTTTCCTTGAAGTTTGAAATGCTGGCAGACAAGTGGTTTTTTTCAAGAAAGTGATTTTTATCTTTTGGCTTTTGATTCTTTATTACAGTGTTATGTACATCAATTTGCTTCCTAGTATATTTAAATCCATTTGCTAATCTGTGTTGGTTTAATGAATTGTTTAAAATATCCCTATTTTGTTTTGCAGTATTTTTTTTTTTTTTTTAGGATTGGTTTGACCCTTTAGTTCAGGGATACACCCAAGCCACAAGTGGCATGTGACAGATAGGTCAGGGAGCAGAAAGGAGAGCAACAGATCAGGTATGGAGCACAGGGAAGGGAGCAGATCAAGCAGGGGACGGGAATCAGAATGTCTCTTTCCTTGAGTGCGGGGCTAATTTGTGGCATGCTTACCAAAAAGGTAGTCCTCTCTGCTTTAGTTGATACAAATCTGTAAAGTGTAAAATGGTCCAGGAATGTCAGTGGATTTGCTCATAGCTTCTTTGTTCCATCTTGCACAACCCATTTTTATCAGGGCTTATAGTTCAGTGTTGTCAAGTAAAGTCCAGCAGTGCTGGAATGTCATGAAAATGAAATAGGATGTGCTGATTTTTGCAGATTATTAGTCATGCTGATGATTCCCAACTGTATAAATTCTAATGGCTTGAATATAATGCTGATATGGACAGAATTCTTTTTTAACTGTGCTTATCACAGGAATCAGCAGCTTGGGGCAGACTTCTGTTTCTCTCAGTGTCCTGGTGGTGGCACAGAGAATTCTGGGAGGGAATAGGTGGATTCAAGATGCAGCTAAGCAAATTGGTAGAAAGCTTGCCTTGATCGTAGACTTACCAATTTGGATCAGTCAGCTACTGTATGTAGGGCATCTTCCCTCAAAGGATGCATCTGATCTTATTTCACCAATGTTATTTCTTGGTGCAGGTGCATGGTGCCCTCACCAGTCCAGTGATAACTGGAAATGGAAAATGCCAGCAGTGAAATCTACTAAAGCCTCCCCAAAAACCGACCTACAGTCAGGCAGATAAAGGCAGCTCTGCATCAAACTTTCATGTCAGACCAGGCCAAAAACGGCAGCCGAGGTTTAACCGTCTCTTAGCTCCTGTCACGAAGGGCAAGAGCTGTTATCCAAATAAGCACACTCCACAATCTGATTTGAAACTAGGCACCTGGCCTTGCTTACATAATTGAAATCTGTTTTGCTGGGCTGTACAGGTTACTACACGATTCAGCATGAGCCAAGAAAATCCGATATATGGTTTGTGAAGTGCATGACTCACAGAACTTAGGTTCCTTATGGTTGACAAAGTTCAACCATAAGTTGAAGTTAGGAAGAGCTCCCTGCCTGGGTGTCGATGGAGCTATAATAGTGTACATCAGGGGTTTGGAAACCCACAGGTTTGTCAGTGATGGCTTCAGTTTCCTGTAATAAAGTCAGTGATGCATTACCCTTTGCTCTCATCTCACATGCAACACCAAGTACCCAAATGATTTTGGCAAGGAAGAAACTGTTCTAAGTTCTGCCAAATATCGAGGAAAAAAATAGAGATTAGCAGGTAATTTTGTTCTGAGTAAAAGTTTGAAAGCCTAAGCTTCCTGTTGAGGTGAAGCACTTGGCAGCATGGGTGGGTTTCTCTTGTTTACAGCTTCTTATTGCTTCCTGTCTCTGCTTGCCCCTTTAGTTCAGGGGTAGCCAACCTGTGGCACCCATGCCACAAGTGCATGACAGAGGGGAAAGGACAGAGGTGGTATAGTGGCAGATAAGTCAGGGAGCAGAAAGGAGATCAACAGATCAGGCACAGTGCATAGGGTAGGGAGCAGAACACTTAGATGCTCTACCAGTGAGGATTGCTTGCTACGCAATAGTCGGAGCTGAAGGGCTCTTTTCCTTCCCGTTGTTCTTTGGAATCGTGTGTAAATGGTCACATAGGGCACATCTGCAAGACACTTACTGCAGAGCTGCCTAATTACTTCTGCAGTAATGTTTCCATGTCTATACATGTGGCCCTGTTAGGCTGCAGTAAACTAATAAACATAGCTGTAAGTTAGTACTTGTAAATACAAGTACTATCCTGCAGCACCATTACTTAGTGCGAAGTAATGCATGTGTAAATGCTGACAGGGGTGGCTAGGGCACGAGGGTGCTTCAGTGTGGAGGCTACTTGCTGGCTAGACCTGCACTGAAGCACTCGTGTGCCCCAGCCAGCCCTTCCACAGCACACTGAGCCAGGTCAAAGCAGCCCTGGGGTGGCAGGCTGACTCCCAGGGCTCCGTGCTAGCCAGGACTGCTCTGACCTGGCTCAGTGTGCTGTGTGTGTAAATGTGGCACCTGGGAGCAATTAACTCTGGTGCAGTATGTGCTGGAGTTCATTGCTTCACACTCATTGCATGTATAGATGCACTTGTAGGCTTTGTAGTATGATCATGCTTGCCTTTTTAGCAGGTGATGGGTTCTAGTTCCTGTAGCTAGCTTCTGTATTTTGCATGTTGAATGCGCTGTTAATAAGTCTGATCTTTTTTTGTTGATACTGCTTTTATCTGTAAATTCTAATATTCTGCAATTTAGATATCAACACACGTCCACCATTTTAGGTATGTAAGTGGAAAAATTGTATATTAAAAAAAAATAAATAAAAAAATTGACCTTTCAGTTGTCAGGAAACACTGTAATCCACTCTTTCATAGTCTCCTTTTCTTTCACTTCCAGATACCACTTTTACCAAATTGAGATTTTTTTTTTTTGCGTTCTTAAATGTTCAAAGCCTAAATAAAACTACGCTCCAGCTGGGGAAAAAACACTCAACTCTTAATAGGCTTAACATTTTTGACTTTCATATGATAAAATTTAGAAAGGTAAATGTGATAGCTCCAAATGCTGCAACAATGCATTGTTTTTAAACATGTTCTAGAGCTGGTCAGATCCAAATTGCAGTTTTAAACCAGCAGAGGGCTCTCATGGCCAACAGTTCTCTACATTGTTCTGAATAAAACATTAACTGATAAATTGAGGACTCCTTGTTTGTCACTGATTCCTTTTGGCCCCAAGTAACGCATTTTAAATATGGGGAAGTTCATTTTAAAATACTTTATCTCCATGTCACTGTTACCGCAGATCCCAAGACAAGTTTACTAGAACCATCCCAATAGATCAGTGGTCACTTTTGGGGCTCCATACAGATCTGACTGGTGGAAGTCCCCTAGGTAGGTCTTTGGCCCCCAGCCAATAAGGAGGAGTGGTTTTTGCTAGGAGTCCAAGGGTGGCTCTGAGTGGTTTCTTTTCTCCTGTCAGTGTTGGAGCTGCGACAACTGTCAAACAATCGTAGCCCACCCATTTCTCTTTACTCCTCGGATTTCTTTTTTTTGAAAACATTTATCATTTTTGTCTTGTGCCAGCTGTTTCTAATGTAGCTGTATATTTAAAAATGTTTTTAGTGATTAGCATCCAAAAGTTTAACTAGGGGGCTCCTGCTGGTTATGTACATGTTGAGTACAGACCCAGGAGTGTGGTTTCTCTGTGACGATATGCCAGCAGAGAGCAAGAATCATGGGCAACTTCCTTTGTGTGCAGTACAAAATGGCATCCCACTCCCTTGAATCCTTCAGATTAGCTTGTGGCTGGGTGTTTTTTATTGGGCTTTGTAAGTGCATGCCGTTCAGTTGAGACGTTTGGTCAGTCTGCTTGGAACCATGTGAATGGAGCTGATTCTTTTTCCCTCCTCTGTATCGTCCAAGTTATCAGGAAGAGAACAGTGCATTTTACCTTTGACCCTCTTCTTGCCATAGTGAGGTGCATATTGATTCCATTCTTCGCTTCTCACTTCTGCAGGTTTGTCCCCCTCCATTGTTCCTGGTTTTTCCACACTAGAGGACTTGAGTGAATTCCTGATGCTCCTGAAGCAGCAGTTCATAGATCAGAGTAGGCACCAGAGCACTGTTGGGTTTAAAACTTTTGCATGTCTTCTCACTGTCTAGTTTCTTTGAACATCCTGTGCCTACCATCGCTAGGGTGTCAGCATATACGTACTTTCAGTGACTCAAGTCAGTTTTTATTTTCTTAAAGATCAAACACAGCTGGCTATCTGCACATATTTCATTTGCCTTCCTCATTAATGTGCTGTATGTAATTAGGCAACAGGGGTGAATAGTGGGATCAGTAAGGTGATGGAAGTAGGAAGTTGGCTTAGGCAATAAAATAGTTCTTTTTGTGACTCCAGCTCAGAATCACTTCTCTCTTGACAAGATTTTGGTTGCTCATTTTTTATGCTTTTTACCCAGACTTGATTATGATGATTATTCTAAGAGTGCTTTGGTTTCATATACACTTACATCCTCCTTTTGACTTCCTAGGACTGATCAACACACCCTTTTAGGAGAGGCATCTGTTAATGGCCCTGTATGATATGTGATGTCTACTCTGTTGGTTGAAGAATATGAACTGATATCCAAGGATTTTAATGTTTCTTGAGGATTTCATCTAGAGCCTGTTGAAGCCAGTCACTGCTGCACTAATTTCGCAAGGGATCAGGACCAGCAACGTTTATATTCTAGATTTTAAGACATTGTACAGAAATTCATAAGTGTAAAAAATATTGCACATTGAGAAAATACCAATAATTTTTGCGTATGTTTATATTGTATTGTTCTAATAATGGGTGGTTTGTGAAATAAGATCTTGCCACCCAAGTAATGATAGTAGTGATACTATAGTTAAAATGGCTGTAAGAATAGTTTTATAAAAAAGTGAATACACAAATCTAATGTATTTGAGACATAACTATTTGACAATTAGTGTGACCAAAGTATTTAGCAGTTTTCATACATTTTTCACCTTGTAAAAAAAAAAAAAAAAAGAAAGAAAAAAAAAAAAGTAAAAATTAAAATCTGAATTCATGTTTCTTCCAGGTTGGCGAAGAATTGTAGAACTGAAATGCCCTATAAATGTTATTTTGGTTGTTCTAGCTTACAAAAGTGATTTAAATAAGAATTTTTGGTGTTCTACATTTTACAACAGGTTTTTTAATTGGTAATTGTTTTCTGTATTGTTTAAAACAGATCAAAAATGTAAGTCTATTGGTAGAGATTTTAAGTATTTATTGCTACAACTTAGTTGACAAAATTGATGTTACTGTAAAGCCATATGTTCTGTTAAGTCTTGTTTGCTTGAAACAATACCTTACAGGTGAAACACTAGAATATTTGAAGTGCACATGGCTTGTTGTGGTTTTTTTTAAGTGGTTCACCTGCCTTTTAACCCATTCACCAAGATTTATTTTAACACCAAGCTTCATTCAGTTGAACTTTTAAGAACAATCTGTCTATTTAAATGCCGTAATCCTGTTAGACAAGTTAACAAAATGAAATGCCTGTGCTGCTAATTTAATTACAGTACACGCATTTTAAAAATATAGTTTTTTTAAATACAAATCAATTTGGCACCTGAGCATGTTAATTGTTACTTTCACTGTATTGATCTGTGTGAGGCTTTCATTTGTATGTTCTAAACCAGTTTTTTTTTCTCAGCTGGTTTGTGTATATATATATAGTGATTATGGAAACTAATTCCGTGTAATTTATAATTTTCTATGTCAGTATAAAATTCCAACAGCCTTCTCAAACAAACAGAAGCAATATACTGTATATTGCCACATTGTCTGGTGAAAGGGTTAAAGTATTTCACCTCTTGCACTTTTAGATGCAATCCATTTTTATTTCTGTAATAGTTATTCATTTATTTTTACATCATTTTGTTTTCCTGACCAGTATTTAAAGCCAAAAGGATACTCTAAACAATGGCCAATGATTTATTTTAGAAAGTGTCCCAAGCAACGTGCCTAAACATTACATTGCATACAGAAATAAAAAAAAAAAAGCAAATGTATAATGTTATTTCCCTTATTTCTTCCTGTCTTGCATTTCAAGCAATGCAGTGCTAGTATTTCTTGATAGAGAGACTTCCAAGGGCAAACTGAGAAATTAATTCATCAGCTCAATAAAAATGGGAACACAACCTGTAGTCATTTGCAGACAGAAGGGCAACAGTGGCTGTACTTGTCTGTGTGTATACGAGGCAGGAATTCATATCAGTACTTGGTTTCTTTTAAACCCTTTTTTGTAAGGCACAGTAATCCTACTTATATTGGGACTTGTTTCCAGGTGAGTGCAGCTGAACATTTTAGACAATAGCTTGAGTATCTTTAATGTGCCTACTTCGGGATGGTGGGGAAAAGTTGACTGACATTCTTTTTGTGTGTGTGACTTATTACTGAACCAGTTCTTGTGAAACCTAAAATATCTCTGGCTTCATGGGAGTGGCATGAGGCTGCACAGTAAGCATGATGTATTTAAGTGAAGTAATGCCCCTTAGTCTCTTGAAGTGGCCTTCTCTTCCCTTGTAAACGAAGACAAATATGTTATGTGGCTGCTTGAAGACCAGCAGAAAGAAGATGGTAGCAAGGTGTGGTTGGGTACTCGCAGGGATTATTGTGTAGATCTGATAAGCATTTATCTTTCTCAAAAACTCTAAAACATGCTAATTCTTAATTGTATATTACCTGAACCAGGAATCCTTAATTTGCAATATGGAAAGTTACAGAAACTACAAAATATATGAAACCTAGATCATGTTCAGCTTCCAGAGGCATTTTCTTTTTATTTCTTACCTGGAGTTCAGCAAGATTGAAGGGTGTTTGATAGAAATGGGCTCTGTCTTTATTAGTTGAGACGTTGATTGAAAATTTGCTTTTTTAATCCAAGTAAAATATGTAAATATATACCTCCTTGTGTGTCTATTGTTTTCAGTGAGGTCAAGTGAAGGACTAAACTTTGAAAGTGTTTTTAAATAGAACCTTTGCCTTCCTACAGCTTTTTCAGCCACTTTTTAGATGGAGAAGTTCATTGTCATTTCATAGTACTCTGACTTTCTGGTACTGCCATGGGGGATTCTGTGTGAGAGATTGAAGTTCTACCATAGTATATAACTGAGGACAGCAACCATATCCACTAATATTAAAGGCTGACTCAGACTGAACCTTTTGTCTTTCTCTTCTGACCCAACAAAAGAGATTAATCCCTCTCATTTTTACTGATATATCTGGATACATTTTCACAGCCATAAACTATAGTTACGTGCTGCATCCTTTCAAAACAAGATCTCCAAATGCAGGTCTTTTAACAAACAACTCTTTCATTTTCTTTGACAGGAAGAAAATGTTCAGTCACTTTCCATTCTTGTCTGCCTTGGTGAACATGCTTTTGATAGGAAGGAGGTTTTCTTCTTTCATTATTATCTCTTTCCAGGCTAACCACTACAGTAAACATAAGAACATCAATGCCATACTGAGTCAGACTAATGGTCCTATCTAGCCCTGTATCCTGGCTCTGGCAGTGGTGGATGGTTTAGATGGGTAGTTTACCCACTGAACTGGATATACCTAGAGTGATCTATCCCCCATTCATTAGTTCACTATAGTGAACTAATAGTGAAATACTGGTGAGAAGAAAACCTTATAGGGACATGGTGAAGCAGAGGAAAATGTTTTCATTAAATTTGCTTAACATTCTACATGGGCGAGTTCCAGTCTACTTCAAAACAGTATTGGTGCACTGTTTCTCTTATGTCATGTGAACAGATAAAATACAGACAGCTGTATAAGGAACACTGTGTCTCATTCTTTCCTCTTTGCTAGTATTTCTAAATGGCTTTCTAAGTTAGTTATACAATGGTCAAAAAAGTCCTGTTTGAGTTTTAAAATGTAATAATTTGCCTTATTTCTTTTTTCAGATTACCAGCAGCCTTTTCAGAAGACAGTAATATGCTGTTTTCCTTCCTCCTTCCATCTCATTCTTTTCTGAGCATAGGGGGAAAAGCATAAAGAAAAGACATGTATGAAGAAGCCCAGGGTATTGTTAATAAAAGATTAGGATTTTTTTTATTCATGCTGGATACTTGTGACCCTTTTGAGTGTCTCTCTGATATCTAGTCCAGGGCTGCCTGAAATTTTGGGGAAAGGGCAGGACAACAAAACATTCCCTGTTTTAGCTGGTTAAAAGGTTTGAGTCTTATGTCCCAATTTTAGTAGGACTAAACCCATGCTTAAGGACTTCAGGAACCTTAAATTACAAATTATTCTTAAAATATCTTGATTACCTAATTGCAGATGCATATGTTCATTCTCTCTTCACCATGTAAGAGTTGCAACTGTTAATTGCTGGAAATTAGTCGTCTTACCATCTCTAAAATTTTACGCTGCCTCAACAATACAAAAAAGTGGGGAATCCCGTGCCTCCTTTATAAATCTTTTTCCTATCTTTTAAGAGCTTTCATAGTATCCCTGTGCTTAGATGCACAAGCCTGTGTAAAAAAAAAAAAAAAAAAAAAGTAGAAAGCATATTGCAAAGTGTGGCGACTGCGCTCGGAACAAAGCTCCCCCTTTCTCTTATGTATAAAAAGGACGCTTCTATTTTATCTGGTCAGAATGTTTCCAGGAGCCTTTCTAAAAAAAAAAAAAAGGATAAAATACGGTGCGACATCTTCCTGGGTGGCTCTGCATCAAGCCAGTAGTGATCATGGGTCAGAACAAGAGGTGCACAGGCCAAGTGGGAGGTAAGGAAAATCCTCGTTCTGTTGCAGAAGTGGGGCTTCTGCAGACAGATGTTTTGTGATAGGGCAGCGTATTGGCTTCACTTACAACATATACTTTTAATTTGCTTCCCTGACTCATGATGTGGCTCCCTGGGAACCCCAGAACGTAGCTAGAAGTTTCCCCTATCTTCCTTCGCTGGATGTTGCAAGTACTGAAAAAGAGACATGGTTTCTCCCTTCCTGATTCCTCTAGCAGCATGGCAACCTAGCTGTTAATGGTCCATCACCTTTTGCCCTTCCTGTACACCTGCAGCATGAGGAACCCCTGACAGTTCTACTGCATAGAAGGCATCCTCTGAGTCGGCAGTGAATGCTAGTTAATTGTTACAGGAGTAGAATAATTGGAACCAAAAAAAGAAGACAAATGCTCAACAAAAAAAGAAATTGAACACTTGGAACCACTTTTCTTTGTAATTGTTTTCAAATGTGATCCTGCTCCATCTTGCTGAGTCCCTGAAAGATTATTTTTTGTGGTGGGCCTTCATCTTGGCCTCAAGTCTTAAGTCATAAAAAGCAGTGTCCTAGCCTTGCTGGGACTCCATCAAGATGGCATAGGTTCACACTTGGATGCTAAAGTACTACTTAGATGCTTAATAGGTAGTTAGGGTCTCACTACTAGGATCTTTGACCAAGTATTTGACACTTCTCAGTGGAGATGATGATGCATTGTCAAAGACCAACTTTGAAAAAAGGCCCAGAGAAACTATTCTCTTTAGAATGCCCAGATCTGTGATGGAGGGTAATTCTCAACCTGAGAAGAAAAGTAAAACTGCAGATATATGTTGCTTCCCCCTTTTCTTTGTTTTCCCTTGTTCATGACACTAGTCATGAGTTTGTCCTTCACTGTACCTTCAAAGGAGTCGAGTCCCAATGGGAAGAAGCTTTAAATAGATGGAGGTTAAAAGGTTTTATTGGTATCTGTGAAAACTGTGATACTGATGGAACATCTCAAATCTGTTTGTAGTTCTGGAAGTCAGAGGAAACTGTTAATCTTTTATAAGGATTACAAAGAGACCAGTTAGGCTAACACTGAAGCCTTGTTGTAGAGAAATTGAGGACTGTGCAGATTGTCCCATCTACTTTGAGTGCTGTCTTTTAACGGTGCAAAAAATGTTATAAATCTTAAACACATCCATGTCCTTATGGATGAAATGTGCTTCTCAGTCAGATGCATGGCACCAAAGATTTGGTTGCCAGGCTTATGATATGTTGTGACAGGTTTCTGTTTATATTGGCCTAAATAAATGCACAGCTAGTGGGACGGGTGCTGTCTCATTTTAGTCTTCCCACAGCAGCTTGCAAATCCTCTGTGATTTGTACAGGGATGGTTTGCATAAGTGAACATTCTTGCACACATGAAATGGAAGACTCTTGTGGAGGTCACAGTTATGTACTGATGCTTCAGATCATCTGGAGTTTTTTTGTTCCTTGTTTTTAAGAGTTGAAGTAAACTTATTATTTGTGCTTTTCAGTTTGCAGTTTGATTAACCCAAATGTATATGCATTCAATCATTTTATGCTACTTGAACCGATCAGCATTTTTATGCAAGATAATTAGCTTGATCCAGGCAATTTTAATTGCTATAGAAAATGCTGTTTTGTAGGGAACCAGTACTGTAACTAATTTACTTACAGCTTTAAGGTATAGTGTGAGTTTGGGGACTAAAAAAAAGGAGCTGAAAGCGCTTCATGTAAATGAAGCAGAGGTTCTAAAAATGTATTTATTGAGATTTAAAATTATCTTGTAGGTTTTATTGCATTGTAAAGATCAAACAGATAAACACATAATAAACCTTTTCAAAGTTATACAGGAAGTAGGGGTGAAAAAGGAGAAACAAATACTGATGTTTCAACTTTATCTGCTACTAACTAAAGAGAAATACATTCTCCGAGGTTGTGTAGAACATCAATAGTTTTGCACATCAACCGGAACATACTGGATTTCACAATACAATATGGAAATCAATTCTACAAAATCAGCTTCTGTTTTTTGTTTTAGGGTATGAACATTTGTATATTTGCAACCTATTTCCTTCATGGCCTTCCTGTTGGGTTTGTCTTGCATCAGTTGGCTGTGACCAGGAGGACGTCTGTCAGCCTTTACAAAATTGAGACGGCAATCGAGGACTGTACCCGATTTGTTGAACCTTCCTGTTTTGAGAAGAATAATTAAATGTTAAAAATGTATTTTTTGTTACTTCCTACTTATTTGATATGAATGAGGCATCTTACTACAGCTTGGACCAAATATAACTTTTAAGTAATGCTTCAACCTGTACCTTTTGGTGCTGTCCAAAATAATTAAACAGTACCAATCTAAAGGCCCCAAATAAAACACTGCCCTCCTTCCCTCCCAGTTCTTAAGAAACCCAATTCACTAGGCAGTCTAGTACCCAGCACTCTTACCTCCCTGCCTCCTGGAAACCACTTATCTTATCTGTTTGGTAAAACAAGTACAATTTAAAGTACATTCAGAAAGCTATTAACCAGAATACTGTTATGTTTCTAATCTGAATCAAGTAACTTTTTCTCTTTAAATCTGGCCAATAAATGGAAAAGCCTCAAATTTTCCTGTGCTCGTGAAGAGAGTTCTTTCTTCAAGTTGTCACAGTGTGCTTGGTGACTATAACCGTATTGTGAAGTAGTTTTGAATTTGCTTTAGTTATGTAAAAATTGTTGACTTGATAGTAAGGAGAAAAGCATTTACTCACCAGTAACTGAATTGCCCTAATATAATACTAGCACAGATTCAGAATTCCTCTATTGTGACTTTAAGTCATAGTTGTAAAGCCCATAAGGAGATGGTCAGGCTCTAACCCATCTGTGGAAGGGCACTTAAGTGTATCCCAACAAAAGTAATCAAGGAATTGTATTCAAGATTGTTTTGGGACTGTCTTTGAGTTCCAGTTATGCTTGCTGCCTAGCTTGGACTGTGCAAGTGTAGAAACACTGCATCAACAAAACTCTTTACTGCCAGGGAAACAGAATTGCAGGACTTAAAAGTTCAAGCCCCCCTTTCCCCTGTTGTATGATCCATACTCACGGGAAGATGAATAATGTTAGCAGTTAAGGGGCAGTTGCTAATCAGCCTCCAAATTACCTCCGTTTACATGTTGCAGTGCTTAAAGTGTTGGTACTTTGCCTTAAGTAGAGTGCTCCAATTCAACAGCTTCCTTTACTGCAGAGGTCCAAGCTTCTTTCAAGGGCAGTCTATATAATCTAGTCCAGGGGTGTCCAACCTTGTGGGCCACATATAGGCTGTGCAACTTTTCACTGACTTGATCCAGACCTTGTGGCGGGGTGGGGGGCATCAGGGAGCCATAGCAGTTAGCACAGCTGTTGCTTA
Organism: Crocodylus siamensis; assembly: GCF_052110815.1. NCBI lineage: Eukaryota > Metazoa > Chordata > Crocodylia > Crocodylidae > Crocodylus > Crocodylus siamensis. The sequence goes on along the minus strand of NC_143396.1, from coordinate 174,058,554 downwards.
ACACGGGTACTGAAACATACCCCCAACAGGACTGCGTGTCAGATTTTGGTGCAGGGCCCTATGACTAAATTCCTGACCCTTCTAGGAGCCCCGTGAGCCAAATCCAGTTTATGGGCTGTATGTTTGACACACTTATCTAATCACTTAGCAAGGAGATGCCTACTACCCATGAGGACACACACCCTGGAGGTAGGGATTTAGGGTTTAGGAATCTGATTCAGAGCTACAGAGGGTTTGTTGCTCTCATGTCAGGATACAGATTACTTGGGGAAAGACTCCTCCCTGAACCATAACACTTATAGTATTTTGAAGAACAGTACTCTGCCCCCTCATTCATTCACTCTTGAATGTGAGGTGTCTGCCTTTTTCCTGATAGCCTGGAGTTAAAAATATTTCCCCAGTAAATCACTGACCTGGCTTTTAAGGCCCAGCCTGAATTCCAAACCAACATTTCTCACTTCTGATGGAAGTGATTTAACCACAAGGCTAGGGGCAAGGTCCCCTCCACCCCTCCATGTGGGCAGCCAAGATTGCAAGATTTGTGAGGTTGGAAAGAAAAGAAGCAAGGGGAATAGGACTCGACAGTAATTCCTGAGGATGAGGGAGTCTTTGGTCCCACTCTGCTGCCAGGACTGCTTATGTTAGTCGATTCTTATAACCCTGGCAGCAATGATTGTAACCTCCCAGAGGATTTTAGGTGCCTGTCAGCACAACTCTATATTGCATTGTTGTTTAACTGGAAGTTTGCCACCTTGCTGTACCCGGGTGATCTACCTGCATAATTTCTGGGCATGTGCAGAAGCTCTAGAGAACTTTTGTCTAAAATGGGGGTACTTGATGTTTGGTGTCCACTTGTGCTGGGCCAATTTGAATTCTCTTCCAGGGTCTGAAAATGAAAAGATCAGCTATGGCTGTACTAAGGACTTCAACTATGGCTTTGGTTCACACTTACGTATAATTCGTAGGACTTGAGAACAGGTTAGGATGTTTAGATAACATTTCAGATCATTTTGGGGATTGTGACTCTAACTTAAATCACAAGTACTATCTTTAAATTCCAGAGGCCATCTTTGGACAGACCTGGAAGTTTCCACAGGATCTGGAAATACATGCATACAGAACCCTTTCCTTCTTCAAGAGCTAAACAAGAGGTGAGGATTTTCTGATGCCTTTTATTATTCCAACTGTATAGTTGGGAGAGCTGTTAGGTAAGCTTTCAGGCATCATGTGCCCTTCCTCTGAGCTAAAGAAATTTATCATTTTGAAGGTAATCTAATAAATGGCAGTTTAGCCCACAGAAAGATCCTTATTACACCGTTACTCCATGGTAGTGGAGACTTAGTTGTCAATATGAGATCTCATCCCCTAGTCTTAGAACTGCTTTGAGTGCATTCACCATCTCAGTTTTCAATTTTTTTGAAGGACAAGGACACCTCTGGTAAAGCAAATGGAAATTTTGTCTCCTTTTCATCAAAAAAGGAAGAGAATGTAATTCTGCTATACAGAGAATGGGCATGAGTTTCGCAAGGAGAAAAGCTAGCCGCCAGAAATCTCTTTCTGATTTGCCAGAGTTCCTTTTCTTTGAAGGTTCTCATTGATGCTTTGTTTCACTACGTGTTATCATGAGAGAACATGACTGAACAATCAACAAACACAGTGCAAATCATGGTTTGTAGATAGACCGGATGAACCTAATAGTCAGTTCAGACCTTTCAAACTTCCCATATAACTTGGTAGGACTTCCTTGAATAGACTGCTGTTCACTCTAAAGACTTACTGGGACCAGGGTATTGTGACCAGATGATGCAACACTGAACATAGCTAGTGCATGTCCATATTAATAATCTCACGAACTGTCTTGCATGAGCTACTTGGCTCTTCATGGTTGATTTTCACCCTGATGAAATATACCGAAAAGCTCTCAGTACTCAGAAGGGGGGACATTGTCAGTAGTTATGCACTTCTAGACCCAGAAGTCAGAAAAGAATCAGTGAACAGGTGCACAGCAAATGAGTGTTGTTCAAACATTTTTGGCAAGCTTAAATTTTATTTTTGATTTTGAAAAACCTTTTAAAAAATCACAATCCAATCACCACAGTTATGTTGTAGTCTGCATGATTCTGCAGTTAACTCTCCAGTTATTTCCAGTGGTAGCGCGTTCACCAGGATTTTTGGCTACTCCAGCTTTGAAACCAAATCAGTTACTTGCATGTTTTGAATATTGCCTATCTTTTGTTGATGTGTTCTAAATATTTCTTACTTTGTGCTCCTCCTTGCGGTATATGTAACTTCCAGTAGTGTACTAAGCAACGTGTTTAACATGTCACATGTTTTTGTTTGTTTTTTTGTTTTCTTATCTTCCCCTTTGGAGTATTTGCAGTCATTGAATTTGTATGGTGAAAGGGGATATTAAGAGTTGGTCTGGTTCAACCTTCTGAAAAAATACAGAGTGCTACTTCTAAAGCTTTCTTGTCCAATGCTTATCCAACCTGCTTTAGAAAACCTCCAATAAAGGAAATGCACTGTTTTTCTAGGCAGCCTATTCTACTGCCTTACTGTTCTAACAATAAGAAAGTGCTTCTGATAGCTAATCTAAATGTACTTCGTTGCAATTCTAAAACCATTGCTTTGTGCAGGAAATAAAATTTTAAAAAGCTCCTATATAAATAATATATTTTGTTTTTGTGTACGCTGTTAGAGAACACAAGGTTGAAGAAACAAACCTGGGACTTGAAGTTGAAGACAATGATCTTTGATCCCTGGTTCCCTGTAAAGTTAGTTTCACAGTTTTGGACTGGCCTCAAATTGGTTGTCACCCCTACACACAAACTCTGCTCTTGTTGTAGTGCTCCATTTTGTTGGAGGAGAATTGTGGTCAACCCCGATCTTCATCTTGCAAGTACCATGAATGTAGAGGAGATGGGAGTCCATGAGGAATGGTCATACCTTAAGGGGGCAATACATACAGGCTGAGGAGTTCCCCTCTTGAAAGCACAGAGGGAGAAAGGGATCTTGGAGTCATTATTGACTCCAACATGAACATAAGCCACCAATGCCAGACTGCAGCCAGCAAAGCCAGCCATACCTTGTCATGCATCCAAAGATGCATTTCAAGCCGGTCCAGAGAGGTGATACTCCCTGAGAGGTGAGGGACCTGAACCTGTTCAGCTTCAGCAAGAGGAGGCTGAGGGGGGACCTGGTGGCTGCCTACAAACTCATCAGGGGAGATCAACAGCAAATAGGTAGAGCCCTTTTCTTCCCAGCACCACCTGGGGTGACAAGGAACAGTGGTAAGCTGATGGAGAATAGGTTTAGGTTACAGATCAGAAGGCAATATTTTACAGTTAGGTGGCCAAAATCTGAAACCAACTTCCCAGGGAAGTGGTCCTCACCCCTACCTTGGGCAAATTCAAGAGGAGGTTGGAGGATCACCTGTCTGGGGTCTTGTGAACCCAGCATTCATTCCTGCCTGTGGCAGGGGGTCAGGCTAAATGATCTGTTCAGGTCCCTCTTGACCCTAGCTACTATGAAACCATCAGACAGCCTTTTTTGGCTCAAGGCAGAGAGCATCTTGGAGATAGGCCTAGGAATTTTATTCAAATAGCAGTATAGACAGTAGAGGAGAGCTAAGATGCTGAAGCTCTCTGCTGTAACATTTTGTACCAGATGGAGTTTCCTAAGCATTTAGTGCTTCCTGGAACTTTAATGCTGTTCCCCATTACTGTGGGGCAATGTGCATAAATTGAAAGCGTCTTGTTGCTAGATAGCCTTAGATGTTAAACTTACTGATTCTGAGTCGTCTGGAATCTGCTGTTCGTTGTCTGTTTTTATACTACTTCCAACAGTAGCTATAGATGCAAGGAAATACGTTATTAGCTATATTTTACTAAAAGCTTAACCACTTGAATTCATTTAGCCTAAAATTTTCTTTTTGCTGTAGAAGGGAAGGGTAATAATCCTTGTTTCCATTATAAAAAGTTGTCCTATGCTTTTTAAGTTAAAAGCATTATCACCTCTATGGTATTAACAACAAGTGTAGAATTTAACAAGGGGTATGGACAGTCCTAGAATTAGGGGGAGACTGTGTTGGCTTCAGTTTTGTTGAATTCAACCAGATTTTAACTAAAATAAATTCCTACTTTCACATGTGGTTTGCATAGTACTGTTTTCACTTGTGTGTCCTGCCAAAAGCTTCAGTGCTTTATTACACGCTGCATGCACCAATGTCTGGCATCTTTATTTCACACAGAGGTGAAGATACACCTTTGGCAAATGTCTTATGCCCCACTGAAGGATGAGAGCTGTATGTAGAACCCTGATCTTCAAAATGGCAGACAAACACCTCCGCCACATAGTCACGTTGGATTTCAGAACATTGTGGCTTTACCACTGAAAACATAGAACTACTTACTGCATATATAACATACTGTTCTTTGGTTTTCATGCTTATTCTGCTAGTGGCTGCTTCTCAGAAGATAACACTGGATGTTATTAGTTAATGCATTTAGTCCTTAAACTCAAGTGGTCGTATCTACTGTAGTGTTGAAGGCTTAGGGTTAAAACCTGTTGTAAAGGCATGTGTAATTTATGGATGTTCATCACTGAATTTTTCTCATTCTTTTTAGAAAGGGAAGATGAGATTTTTTTAAAACTGATTAAAGATTACAAAGACATACACTGAAAGGTTAGGCATTGCCAGAATACAGGTCACACAATAAATAGCAGGAATGGAATAGGGAAAAGGCAGCTGGCAGGCAGAAGAGACTGATACGTGCATTAAAATATCACTAAGTTTATGTTGAGTCCAGTATTTTGTCTGGCTTAAGCATGTAGGAAGAGAGGGAGTTTAAGTATACGTAATTTTAATACTTTTCTCTCTGGCTAATACTCAAACAGTTTTGTTTTGGACTATATTCTATTCTCAATTCCTACACTATCTAAAATTGTTATTAATGATTAAGTGCTGAATTCCATATATTTGAATAATTCCATGAATGTGAAATTTTTTTCCTCACCCCGTCTACGAATATATGAATGATACTGGCAGATGCTACTACTTCTTCTGCTCCTCTTCTTCACACTGGCAGTAGTCCGAACAACTAGAAGTTTTGTTACTGCAGCTGTGCCTTGTACCTAAACAAAATTTTGCCAAAGCCAAAAGCTGTTATAGCCCATCACTATAGTGTTTCTATACAGCCTACTTCACGTACCACACTTCTGTCTTATGGCAGCCTGTCCTCGTGCTTTTCTTGGTACGTACTACTTCTAGTGCATTTTGGCATGCGTTTTGCACTCATCAGGTCTGTGTAGTTGCTTACTCTTCAGATTACCTGGCTCATTTTTATAGGTGAGGTGATTCAACATAAGTATTATCTAAAGTAGCCACACATTTCTCTCTGGGGTCTGTGTGATAGTTCCAGTTTTATATTCCCACTAGCGAACTGCCAGTCAAGAATGACAGGGGGAAGGGGGCACTGGGATGGAGTGTCGCCCCCTAACACTCCATGCTGCCGCCATTCCGCCTCTAGCAGGGAATGGGGTAGGGGAGCTGAGGCCAGTGCTGCTGGCCTTGGCTCCCCAACCCTCTGTCCAGTCCTCAGCATAGCTTCAGAATCATGGTGGCGCTCCCCCATGCTTGGCACACTCTGATTGGCTGTTTCCATCAGCCAATAAAAGTGCGACTAAAGCATTACAGACAGACGGACTTAGGCGTTTTATAATTACTACCATATTTCCCCAAATCTAAGACAACTATGAATTTAAGGCAACCCCCAATTGATTCTATATATGGATGATTTTATAAATCTGTTATTTTCCAGGTACAGAATTTAATTATTGGATGGTTGCCTTGAAATCTGTCTTTCCCCTCCTTCTCACCCTTCCTGCCTCCACTTCTACAGCAGGGAAAGCAGCAGCAGGGGGACTGGGGGCGGGGGACAGCAGGGGGACTGGACAGCACCCTTGCCTTCTGCTCCCGTGTTCTCCCTCCGCCTCTCCTGATACCTACACCCCCTGTTCCTCCTCACTGACAGACATGGCTCTGGCTCTCTTCCTGACTCATAGAGCACATGGAAGCATGGCCCCTGCCCAGCCATGCAGCAGCACCCCAGGTCAGAGCTGTGCTGCTGCTGATTGGCCAGGCAGTGGATGGACTGATGGAGGCATAGGTTGCAGAGGGCAGGCAGAGATGGAGGCAGGCAGTTGCTGTGGTTCTGACTTTGGCCCATACAGGGGTGACGGGGTGTCTTGGATTAGAATAAATACAGCAGCTGTAATAAAGCCATAAAAGTGTTCAAATATTTAATGCACACGGACTTATAATGGCAGATAAATGTTGATTGGCATATCTCCATAAGCACTAAACTCGCATTATACTAAACTAAGCAGTTAGGCTTGTAAACTTCTTGAACCCAATAGGTATCTTAAGCTTCCTAGGGTTTTTTTCCCCTTATTCTGAACCCACCATGACTTTGAACCCCCTTCTCATCAGGCTTTCTTCATTTCCACCATCTGGGTGCATGTCTCATTATTTGTTTGGTTTCCTTGAGCTATATGTTCCCTAATTCCAGCTCTCCATATTCTCCAGTTCCCTTTTTTATTTTCCTCTGTGCAGACTATTTAGAAACTGAAGGAAAAACTATAGACCTTGGTAGAACCACCGAACATCTGCTTGCAGGTTTTGTGAGCATCAAAAATTCAAGAGGATGCAAAACCATTAGGAATAGGAATCAACATGCAGAGTTTAGGAAAAGGGGAGAAAGCCTGAGGAGTGATGGGAACCTACCTTTGAATAGTAAAATATATTTTATATAATTCTTTTAGACAGTTTTTAAATATTTTTGTAAAATACTATACATTTATATACATTAAATAGTATTTAAATAACTGTCTTTTTAGGCTTAATTTTAAATTTGCTCCTTAATTATATTCATAATTATACAGAGTAAAACTGCAAAAAGTCAGATGAAATACTGGAGCGCTACTCAAATGTAGTCTTACAAATGTAAATGGTAAAAAAAATCCACATTTATGTCAAATTGTACTACTACCAATCAACCATTTAAAATGAGCATGATCTTCTTATGCGTTATCCATTGCACTTGTAAGCAAGCACTAAGAATTACCTCAACTTTGCCAGGGCAATACGTTAAAAGTCTTCACTCATGTAAAAATATTTGAATTCCAAAAAACAAATGCACAGGAATATTTTATTCTTAGTTCTACAGACATTCTGCAATTGTCCATACAAAAAAGACAGACTTCTATTAAGTAAATGAATTAAAAGCCAAGATTAAAAGACTACCTTGGCTTTAGTATGGTAACTTCCTGTCCATTTAGAATGCTTACTGTATTGAAAAATAGCAAATGAGATATAGATAACAAATGAAAGATCTCTTTATTTGGTATATCTTTATAGCTAGAGAGATATCTTTGAGATCTTGGAAATCCTCATTTGTAAGAATAAATGGTTTTTAAAATAAGGCCATAGTTGCAGACGTAAGTGACAAAGGATTGAAAATTGTAGGATAACTTCATAATAGAGGCAGAGTTAAGCATATTTGAGTTGACTGTAAATAGTGGATGAAGGCATCACATACTAAAGGGGGTCACCGGTATTACCTCGCTTTTATTTCTGCTATGTGAGTTGTGGATTTATGGGTTTCTTCTTTAAATTTTTGGGTTAGTTATACCTGAGCTATCTTAATTGTTGCACAATGTAGTGTGTATTGAAAATTCACATATTGTTCATTGCTGTTGCATAAGTGCAGCTGTAACAACACCATGCTTACAAATGCACTATGAGTTTTCACTTAACTCTGAATTTTCAGAGGATGTTAATTTCCTCTGAATTTTGTAGAAAAATTTGGCATAGTAATTTCTAGTTTGTAAATTGTTCATATAAAAACCCATTATAAATGAGGCATTCTAATAAGTGTCTGTTTAAACAGCTGTCTTGCACTGTCCCCTTCACTTCAGAGGAGGAATATTGCCACTTGTTTCCAAGAATTGAAAATATCTTACAACACTTCTGTTGCCTCTGGCACTCTGATTTATTTTTATTGAGGGTTCCATAGTCTGTGGATCTCTTGTTGTAAAAATTGTTCTTACCTGGTGGCAAGTTTTTGGTAAAATGCAGGGTGCAAAATAGGGTTGTAGCACTTGACAGTCTTGGACACTTCCATACACAAGAATAACATCTTCCATGTTTTCATCATAAATATCACATTTGCTGTGAGTTGGTACATCCATCACATAAATATTAGGAAACTTTGTACACATCTTGTAAGACCAGTCCTACAAAAAGGAGGTATGTAAATTATATTTTTTTTCATAATAAAGTACATTTTACCTTTATGACAGACAAAGTCTTGTACTTTACTCTTCTGTGGCTAGAACTGCCATGTCCAAAACAAAGTATAAGCATAGGAGGAAAAATGTACATTTGAATAGTTTTAGCTATGTAGTTATAAAGGATTCATTCTGAGTAGCTGTGAACAAAGAATCTTAGCTATAGAAAGAATTGTCAGTAGAACCAATATGCACAGATGGAGACTTTTCTTTTTACTACACCCAAAGGAAGAGCTATCAACAGTTGCAAGAATGCCCACACCTTTCTTTCTGAAAGTCCCAGCCTATAATTACTTATAATTTAGACTAGTGATTCTCAACCATGATGCCTTGAGATCCTTTCAAGGGTGTTCTGCGGTGACTATTAGGTATGCAAACATAAGTCACAAGAACCCAGAGAGAAACCCAGAGATTTCAAGTAGGAATTGAATAGTATTCTGACCTCTTGTGGTTTTTTCTGAGTTTTTTGCAATAGTCTTCACTTGTTTATTAAGATCAAAAAAGCAATTCTTCTAACAGCTGGTATTTTCCAAGGGGTGCCTTCAGTTTAAAACAGTTGAGAACCACTGATTTAGACAAATCTTAAGAACAAGTTCTACTAACATAATAATGCAAAGACCATTTTGGCCAGATGGAGGAGATGCTATCGTACAGAGAGCTGTCATACTCACCTGGCACCCAGTCTGGATCCAGACCACAGAGCTCTTTGTGGACTACATCTGGACCTGTCTCCAGCAGTAGGGTATACAACAGTAGCATTATCAGGCCATGGGAACCTGACATGGGTGACTGGTGCCTCTTGAGTTGGGGTGGGGAGGGGTGAGGGGCATGTGCTAGACAGAGGGGTCCCCTGGCGCCTGATCTTGCTGACTGGGAGAGGAGGTCCCCCACAGCCACTCTGTCACTTCTGGAAGCAGCACAGCTGCTTTTGCTGGCAGCCCTGCTCCCTGGATGGCACTCACAGGGAGTGCGGCCTGACAGGTGGTGCATCAGCACTCAGGGGGTGCATGTGAACCCCCTATGCATTGCCACTGGTGTCTGAGCTCCTGTGTTGCTTCAGGGAGCTATGGGGATTAAATGCAGCTGTTGCTTGCCCTGCTGCCAAATTCACAACCCCTTCAGGAGCCCTGTGGGCTGGAGGACATAGCTCCAAGGGACACTCCTGCTGTTGTACTGTACTAGTTTAGTTTACTTATGCTATAGACAAGACTAGTTACCAGCAAACCTGTGGCAGAGATCTTTCTCCTCACTTTCTCCAGCTGCAGTGCAACATATTCCTGGCCACAAGCTCAGCTTATCCTTCTGAATCCTTCAGGTTCAGCATAAAGATTTGATAGCACTACAAGAGCTTTGCTCCCTCAGTATTAACAGTCCAGCTCCAAGGAAGCAGCACCACTGAAGCCCTTGCAGTTAGTATTTACTCCCATGATACATTAAATGGAGAAACCAGTGACAAAACAGAATATTATAAGCTAGTGCTACATGTTTCCAAACACAACACCCTTAGCTTACCCACTCCCTAGACGCATCTACAGGAGATGCTGACTGTGCAGTAGCCTGATACTACTCTGCAGTAGCGTCACATGGCAAAAATTGTGCCAAGATGCTCCTGTACTGTATTAAGCTATTGTGCAGTAGCATCACTTAAAAGCCATTCACCGGCACTACTGAGCAGTAACTCTTTTCCATGCATTTATTTAGTACTTGCTTATACTAGTACTAAATAGATGCAGTAACCACTGCACAGTAGCATCTCATGTAGATGCACCCCCTTTGTACTTATCTGTTGCCCATCACAGAATCTGTTTTAGCCACAGATCTGGCCAAATGGAATGACACTGCTGCTAAGATGCCTGAATGCCCTTTCTGTGCAGCGGAGGGAGACTTACAGGCAGAGAGAGGGTCACTTACTCATGAAGGATGCTGCAATCAGAATAGATTTAAACTGAATATGTGTTTGTCATTATAGCAATAGTTATTTGTTTACCTGATAAGCAAGGTTTTCCTTGAAAGTTTTGATAGTGATATCAAGAGCAAGTTTTAACCATATTTTATATTCCAGTGAAGGGCATTCCAGAAATGTATCAAAAGCTTCAAATAAGTCATCCATTGATATAAAACAGGTCTGAAATAAAATAATAGAATGAGTAAATTCATTGCCACAAGTGGCACAGTTTCCCTAGCCTGGCATCCCTCTTAAAAAAAAAAAAAAAAAAAAAAAATCACACAAAGGTCATAAATTCAGTTCTATAAACTAGCATTTATCTGAAAATAACTACTAATTATTCAAATTGTATGTTCTTTGGGGATAAGCTTCTTCTGTTTGATTGTACCTGTCTGTAAAACATTTAGCTTACAAGTGGTGTTATAAAATTAATGAATGTTAATGTATATAATTAGTTAATGCAATCCATTTGAACGAAGATGATTATGTAAAGGATTATGATGTAAAGTGCACTCAGATACTACAGTGATGGATGTCTTACAGGTCCTCTCTAATGACTGAATGAAAGCAATGATTTTAGACATCCTCTCTAATGACTGAATGAAAGCAATGATTTTAGACAAGAACTCTTAAAGCAGTTTCTGGTTTATACTGATTGACAATAATGAATATTTTCAACAAAGAAGTGACAACCAAATGTTGATATTAGGAAGAGCTAAAGTTATAACCATTTTGGATCACAGACTTTCAAAATAGCTTCTAACATTTAACTGAATGCTTCCATTACAGTTAAAGGACAGCTATCGGAGAAACCTGTCTAGAAACCACCTTTTTATGCCATGTTTATACAGCGGACCAACTAATATTAGCCAAGACATTCAACAAAATCTCTCAAATGAGATCTGGTGTTTCTTCCCACAGTTGATAATGACTCTTGTCAGTTGCCAAGGCTATAGCCATTACAGCAGACAAAGATGTACTGCAAAATGGTCAACATAAAGGAAAGAAGGGCTCCTCTTCTAGCCTCTTGATTGATCAGCAGTTCTTTCATCTGAATAATACTAACCAACACAGATGTTTTATCTGGATTTATACTTCTGCAGGTTGGAAAATAATACAGTCTTTGTAACTCTACAGTGTTAATTTATTCCATTCATTTTAGATGGATAAGAATTAGGGTATTATAAAACAATTCAGTAGTAGCTTTGACAAAAATTGGTTTTATATCCTCATTTTATTTCAAGGAGGCATACTTACTTAGAATATTTCAATAACAACTAAATACAAGAAATGGTTTTATTTTGCCTACAACAGATACCACTTTAAGGCCACATCTACATTGCTGACTGTGCAGTTGTGTCACCAAACAGCTTTTTTATGATGCTGACTGCGCAGTAGCCCAAGACTACTGTGCACTAGTGTTGTGTGCCACTTGTGGCATATGTGCCACAGACTGGCCACCCCTGATTTAGGGGATATTTGTGTACTCTGGTAACTACTACAGTTTACCTCAAACAGGAAGGCATATACATTCCAGAAGATGGCAGATAAAACCTTTGAGGTGTCTGATGGAAATAATGATACTCTACACAGACAACAGTTTATAGATGTGATGTCATATTGAGCCCTTTCAGAAATTCCCTTTAACATTGGCCTATGTATGCCAATAATTTTCACTACCATTCTGTATAGGTAATTTAATCTGAATTATTTAAAATATATGATTAATTATCATATGAATTAGTTCAATGATAGAAATTACTCTGGTTCTCAGATGCAGACTGCTTCGAAGTGCTAAGATGTACATCTATGGACCATAAACTGTAAAAGGATGTATAATTTGAGAAATTATGAATATAATCTTTAAAGTTATAGCAATAGAGAGTGATACAGAGTACATCTTACAAAGACAAAATGTTGGGTGGTTAACTGTGGAATTTCTACATCTTAATAGTTCATAAATTTTAATTCCCCAGGTTATTCTGAAATAAGATGGAAAACAACATTCCAAAATGTGAATACGTTTGGCAAGACGCTATCAGAACACCCATATTATAAACCCTATGATGCCCCTATGAAAAATCTCCTCAGGAAATCTACAACAGACCCTCTTCCTATATCATTAGCTAAGCATGTTTGAAAATCAGGCTAATTGGTAGAGTCTAATTAGAGAAAAGCAGCTTAGTAAAAATTAGGCCTTTCATTCCAGAAGATAGTTACGGCCAAATTTTCTAAGTCAAGGGAAGCTCTGAAATGTTTTGGTCTAAATCTCTTTATAATAAATCATTATGTAAAAAATCCTGAACAGAAAGTCATTATAATCCAAGTAAAATTAAAGTTCTCTAACCTGAACAGCAGTTTCACAAGTAACAGTGTATTCCATTTCATGCTTAGTTAGGCAGTTCAGTTCTCCTATTATTGCTCCACTGACCAAGTAGTCTGTAAATGGCATTCTTGTAGGATATCTAGGCTCACAGACATCTCCATCAATTCCATACCGAGGACTGGAACCATAAAGCTATTAAACAGTACAAGAAAAACATGAAAAATAAAAACACAAAACACAATGCTCACACTGAAAAAATATAATGAAGCAACAGTAAGACAAATAGTCTAAGAACTAAACATCTATTATTGCACACCAACAATGTAATCCCAGCAGAAGTCAGAAGGATGTCAGATGTAGGGTGGACACCTACATTTGTCCATATCATCAGGAAAGTCCAAAGCAAGTGGAAAGTGAAAGCTGGAAGGTTTTTATTTTTCTCTAGGGCTGGCATCACAATGCAGGTCAATATTTCTAATACTACAGCCTAGAAATAGCATTTAGAAAAAAATCACTAGTCTCCTTCCCTGAGGCACAAGCTACCCTGGCCTAGGGCAGGCAGCAGCTCAGCTTTGGCCTTGCCCTCAGCCCAGAACTAGGGCTGCAGCAGCCACCTGCCCCAGCCAGCATTCAAATCCAAGATGAGACTTTTTTTGGGGGGGGAGGGGGAAGGACATGCTCATCTTGGATTCAACTAAATACAGTATAATTCACAAAAGCCCAAGTCCTGTCTAATGCAAAAGCAGACCTGCTCACAACTATAAATGGAAGAAACTAAAATGGCTGGTATAGTCCACCTCTTGCTCTCCCCTTGTTCCTTTGTCCGAAGCCACAAAAGAACAGACATAAGACTATCCCAACATGCATGATTTTCTAGGTGTTTCCACCGATCCAAAAATGCAACACTGGTGCATTCTGGGAAAGCAGAGAATCACAGAGACGAGCTGAAGAAGAGTCAGGGTTTGGGTTCAAGAAAAGCAGTCGTAGTAATGGTAAAATACTCTAGCTGCACCATCAGAAACAACCCTTGTTTTTTTAATGCCAATTTAAAATGTACATTTGTTGGGAAATATTTTAATTACTGTTGTTCAAAACCACACCTCACATTCATAACACTCAAGCTAAGGAAGTACAAGTTGGATGAATGGACTGTAAAGTGGAGAGAAAGCTGGTTGATCATTGGGCTCAGAGGGTACTAAGTCAATGGCTCAATGTCTAGTTGGCAGCTGGTATCCAATGGACTGTACCTGGGGTTGGTCCTAAGGCTGGTTTTGTTCAATGTCTTCATCAATGTCCTGAAAGATGGGATGGAGTGCACCTCAGCAAGCTTACAGAAGATACCAAACTGGAGGGAATAGTGGATATGCTGGAGGGTAGGGCTATGATTCAGAGAGATGTTAGCAAATTGGAGGACTGGACTAAAAGAAATCTCAAGGTTCAATAAGGAGAAGTACAAAGCCCTGCATTTAAGATAATCCCATGCACCAGGACCAGCTGGGGATTGACTAGATAAGCAGCAGCTCTGCAGAAAAGGACCTGGGAGTTACAGTGGACAACAGGCTGAATACGAGCTGACAATGTGCCCTTGTTGCAAAGAAGGCTAACAACATACTGGACTGCATTAGGAGGAGTGTTGCCAGCAGTTTGAGGGAAATGGTTATTCCCCTCTATTCAGTACTGGTGAGGCCACGTCTGGAGTACTGTGTCCAGTTTTGGGCCCCCCACTAAGAAAGGATGTAGACAAACTGGAAGGTGTCCAGGGGAGGGCAGGAAAAATGGCTAGAGGACTTCTGAGGAGAGGCTGAGGGAAACAGGCTTATTTAGTTTGGAGAAGAGAAAACTGAGAGGGAGGTTTAATAGCAACCTTCAGCTACAAAGAAGGGGAGCTCCAAAGAGGATTGATCTAAGCTGTTTTCAGTGGTGGTAGGTAACAGAACAAGGACCAATGGTCTTAGTTCATATTCCCTCTTGTGAGTTTTGTTATATCTGAATGAAAAACACTGACTACTTTTATGAGCTACGTATACGTCACATTGAAAAGTAGAGTTACTTCAGTCGCCTATTTTTCATCTCTCCTATTCGAATTTATGCTAAAAATAAAATGTATTATTTACAAAGAAAACAGATTGCTAAGGATATCATGCAAAAGCTAAGAATATTTGTTTCCCTGAAGACTAGTTTGTCCTGGATTTAAAAAACAAATATCAAAAGGATAATTCCCTCGAAGCTGAACATTTTGACCTGTTTCTTTTACCATAAAATGCCACTTGTTAAATAAATCCATTAGCAATCTACATCCTGTACAACAGGCAAATTGGATATAGTGACTTTAATTAATTCAAAATCGTGGCAACTCAGATTCATTAAATACATTTAAATACAAACACTTATGTCAGAATAAAGTAGGTGATATGGATTCTTTTCGAGTATCGCGCTCTCCGCTTCAGATGTTTGAAAAAGAAAACCAGCTTTCTTATATAGTAGATGATTAAAAGAACCTTTGTTAGAGTAATATAGGAAAGCACACCAATATAGACAACAGACAATGATTTAAAACAGATGTGAAATTCTCTCTATGTAGAAAATTATAGGCACTGGTGATGACATTAGATGCATATGACTAATCACAGTTAATGCTTGCTGTTGCCAATTAGCCTTATTAGCACAGGCAATCTGAGCACAGGATGACATTACTTTAATTACTGTAAGCAGCTTGTTCATTTATTGAGTAGGGTGCATTTGGAAAAAGGTTACTCTATCCGCAAATTAATCATAACCCTCTTTATTATTAGAAATTCTGAAAAAAACGAGGAAAAAAAGACTTCGATAAGCACAGAGAAAATTTGTGTGATGAAAGTCTGACAGTAATTTTAGTATTATTTTACTATAATTTTATTTTTTCTACAAAAGTGAACAAAAGCTATTGTGTGCTTTTTACCTGAAAGCTGTAGGAGCAAGAGACAAAATTACCAGCATTAGAGTTAAGCCTAGACATTATGACCATTAGAGGGTAGCAATGCAAAAAATCCTGTGAAGATGTATAGCAAAAATGAGCCTGCAGCTATCTAGAGAAAAAAAAATACTAAAGGAGTCAGAACTTATTTGTTGCTGTCTTATGAAATATAGATTTGTTTGTCAATCTATGGCACAAGTATTTATTTTTAATATAAATTTGCATATGGGTATGAGGTAATCTAATCATAATCACTTTCAAAGCCTATATTCATAAATTTATTTCCAAAGTGCAAAAAGATATATTGTTCAGTTGTTACTCATAAATATTAAATCATGAGAAAAAGAGCTGAAGCATTGAGCCAGTTTCATTGACACCACTACCGTGATTCATATGCAAGTTGCTTCAGGAATGTCAGTATTATTTTCAACATTTTAGAATTTAAATATGTTTTTCCTTAAATTATTATTTCTTGGGGATTTCTATGATCTATTTATTTTACATTTGGAATTTTAGAATTTATAAAATCAAAAACACACTTCAAGCCTACCTTTGCTCCTACTTTAATTCTGGAGATTACTTAAACAAGATAATAGAATCAAAGGCTCTGTTCTCTTTATTCAAGTTATTTTTACATAGCATAACTGCAATTCTGCAGAAGTTTTTTTGCTTAAGCCTTCTTTGCAGTTTGCCAAAAGCATCTACTGGTAAAAAGTGTGGGTCTTGAGATATGCATTAAAGACACAAAGTATCCCCATAGATGGCTCTAATATCTCAGTATTATTTACCTGCTGGGCATGTCCTCACATGCAGGGACATGCATTTGCCACAGCACAAAGCCTCCATTTGCTCCACTACATGCCCCTAGAGCATGCACCACATTGTTTTGCAGTGGGTTTTTTTGACGCTGGGAGTTCCCAGTATCAAACTGTAGTGCCACACTGCATAGTTGCAGATACATCTTGTGCGGGTTGCACTGCCTCAAAGTTTTGAGGTGCCGCAAGCCGCATGTACGCGCTCATCTGGACGTCCCTGCTTTCTCCAGATGTTTCTGATATTATACCCAGAATCTTTCTTTGGGATGTCCTTAGTGTAAAAGAATACACACCTTTTTTTCTGATTGTCTTCAGGACATGGCTCTTTCCCATGCATTAAAACTAGCAATAATCAGTCATTTACAGTGCACTCACTCACTGATTCTCTGAGGTTTTGTTTATATTAGAGACTTCTGCTGAAAATAGCTATGGTAGTCAGAAGTTGTGAAAAGGTATGATCTTAGACCAATAATAGTGGTGCAGGCAGAAGTCCATATTGCGGGTGCATTTATATTAAGAAAATTATGCTTTTAACATGGTCTGGTTAGCCTATATGGAAGAGAGGATGAGTTTTCTGTAACAGGATACCTGCAACTTTGCTGGCATAGCTGTATAAACACTAGGAACCCTTTGCTGCTATAATATATGGGTATTCCTATATTAATACAACACTCCTAGTGAAGCCGTGACCCTACAGTGGCTAGGTTCCCAGCTGAATAGGGTCTTGCTTTAATCCTCTTCTAGATAATTTATAAGGGTATGGACAGGTGTAACAATTGTATCTTTTTTTTCTTGTGTCCTTGTGAGACAAGATATTTAGCAGATTTCACAGATTCACTAGAACTTAACAGGGCTGTGCTGTGAGCACTTCTGCTGTGGTCTCAAACGTGCAACTTCTCTATTGACTGTGCACCTTAGCGCCCGCCAGTGGCGACACATAGAGGGTGCACGTGCATCCCCTGAGAGTGCCAGTGCAAGCCCTGATCAGCTGCGCTTGCTATTTAGGTGATGGGCGGGGGGGGAGGGGCAGGCAGGAGCACCAGTGCGCCTGCTGCAAGCCCCAGCCAATAGCTGCAGCTGCTCTCAGAAGCAGCTGCAGCCACTCCCAGAAGTGGCTGCAGCAATTAGCTGCAGTGATTGGCTGCGGGGAAATCCCACCAGGTGGTGAGATCTGCCATGGGGGGACACCCCTGCCCTGGGTAACAAAACTGGTTGCGGGGGGGGCATGTGCCCCCTGACTATGTTGCCCATGGTGCCTGCACCACCCCAACAATTGTTCCAATATCAAAAGATACCAATATAAATTGTTATGATGACTGTTATGTCTATATGCTCCTGTACACCAAAACCACTGCAACTTTCCAGCCTCCATAATCCTCCCTCTTCCATGAATTTTCAATTATGGTTTGACTTACTGAAATACCAGGAGATATAAGACATTAATCAGAAGTCCTAGAGCCTTCATTTCTGTGCCATCATGTGGGTTATATAAGCAAAGCGTCACAACAATTTATTTTTTGACATTAGGCACCTATATTTGTACACAACAGTGCATTAAAGAATAGAGGCAAGTGCAAAGTGATATTTCAAAAGGAGGGCTTAGGAAAAGGTTCAAGAGATGGTAACATCTGGCAACTCTGGTCTGATTTGTGCAGAGGCTGAGTATAGGATAGGCATAACCAACTGGTATTCACTTTTGTCTTAACGAAGACATGATCTGATGGTTCTTTTTTCTACATTCTTGGTTTATAGTATCTTCTACAGAGATACAGTTCTGTGATGTCTGCATGGGTGGATCTAGAATTTTGAAAAGTGGGAACAGATAGTGAAGTAAATCATCACATATAAAACAACATATACTTTTCTCCAGTTAAAATAAACTAGAAGCTTTACTAATGTGCCCAGGGGCCTAGGGCTGTATTTTTCAGTTTAAGATGGAGGCAAAAAAAAATATATAATTTCACTGCCATGAGTCAAAAACAATCTGCAGGGCTGTGAAATAGAAGCTTTATTACCAGGAGCAGCTAACAGGCAGCAGAATTACTGAACAGAGGATAGCTTGATTGGTGGAATATCAAGACCATTAAAAAGAAATCAGGTCTGTTAACACCTGTGGAATGAAGAGTTTAGAAGGGTTCAGGTAGATTATAATGAACCATGAAGTCAATTGACTCCCTCAGCACTGCCTGACTAGAAATGCTTCCACCACTGCTAGGCAGTTGGTTTCAAAACTTTGGGTGAAGCAGGAATCAAGGTGGGGTGAAAGTACACCCCTCCCTGGATCTGCCCTGGATAGCTATCTAGAACACCACCACCCAAACACAGCAGAGTTAAAGATTGTGGGTTGGGACTGATGTAAATCATGACCCTGTTTCCTTGTTTCCAATGGGTTGTTTGTTTTACATCAACTTTTTATTTCCTGTTGTTCAGTGGTTTAAATATAAGTACATTTGATGCTCTGAAAGAGTAAAGGGCATATCTACTCAAACTTATTTCTGTACTAAAGTTTTGAGGCACTACATTTTTTTCAAGTTTTATGGAAGTGATGGTTGTAACAGGGGCACAATGTTGATTCCTAGAAATACCTCTCTGATATTTTTCCTGCTTCTTTATATCCTCAGTATGGCTGCATGGGTTTTTTTGAAGGAAGGAAGGTAATACTTAATGAACTGTGAGGTGCAGATCTACAAGCTGCAGACAACAGGGGGAGTGCAACAAAACTCCACATCCAATACTCTTCTTTGATAGCTAGTTTAAGAAGAAGGGGCTCCAGACAGTGCTTTGAAGTAAAGGAGGACGGAGTGATGTGAAACAACTTGTTCTTCTCAACTGAGATAAAGTTAAATGCCACCTAAAGATGAATACAGACTGACACAGTAACTCTGAGAAGTATGGACTGACCTAGTCATCTCAGAGTGTATTCTTTCCATAAAGTCAATGCTGGGCTATGTTGTGGCATATTGATCAATATTCAAGATAATCTCACTGCATTTATGGATTTTGAAGCATTTTGATGATTACAGTAAGCTTCTTATTGAGTAAAGTTGTTGAACTTGAAAGAATTATTCAAATTTCTACCACCTTTCTGTCCCCAAGCCACACCATGACATAGCAATTTTAATAATGAAGGTGGGAATAGTGCTGACACTGTTAAGGTTTCATCAGGATATATATTTTAACAGGAATGAAACATACCTACAAAAATCTGTCTCTTGGCTTCATAGATTTCATAGACATTTGGGCTGGAAGGGACCCTGGAGGATCAAGTCCAGTCCCCTACCCCAGGGGCAGAAAGTCACTAGGGATCATAGGATCCCAGCAAGATAAGCATCCAAATGTGTCTTGAAGGTGTTCAAAGTGGATGCTTGAACCACCTCTGGTGGCAGTCTATTCTAAACCTTGGGGATTCAGACAGTGAAGAAGTTCTTTCTTATGTCCAGCCTGAATCAGTCACAGTGGAGTTTGTGACTGTTCGATCTTGTCCTTCCTTGTGGGGCTCTGGTGAACAGATATTCCCCCAGATCCTGATGAACACCCCTGATAAACTTATAGGTGGCCACCAGATCACCCCTGAGCCTGCACTTTTCCAAGCTGAATAGCCCCATGGCTCTCAGCCTCTCATCATACAGTCTGTTTTCCTGACCTCTGATCATGTGTGTGGATCTTCTCTGCACCCTCTCAAGCTTCTCCACATCCCTTTTGAATTGTGGAGCCCAAAACTGGACACAGTACTCCAGCTGCAGCCTCACCAAGGCTGAGTACAAGGGGAGAATGATGTCTTGGGATTTGCTTGAAAAGCATCTATGGATGCAAGCCAGTGTTTTGCTCACTTTACTAGCTGCAGCATTACACTGAAAGCTCATGTTCATCTTGTGACCTCCATGACCTCCAAGTCCCTTTCATCTGTAGTGCTAACCAGCGTAGCACTACCAAACCTATAAGCATGGTGCAGGTTTTTCCTCCCAAGGTGGAGAACCTTGCATTTTTCGGTATTGAACACCATCAGGTTCTCCTCCGCCCATTTCATGAGGCTGTCCAGATCTGCCTGGATCACCCTCCTATCCTCAGGTGTGGATGCTTTACCCCAGAGTTTGGTGTCATCGGAGAACTGGCCAGTCCGCTTCTGACACCAATGTCCACATCACTGATGAAGATGTTAAACAGTATAGGCCCTAGGACAGAGCCTTGTGGAACCCCACTGGTCACAGCACACCAAGACAATTGGCTCCTGTCGACCACCACCCTCTGGGTCCTACCGTGGAGCCAGTTCCCCAGCCAGTGGATCGTGGTGACATCAAGGCTGCAGTTAGTCAGTTTAGCCAAGCGGTGATTGTGGGATACCAGATCAAAGGTTTTTTTTAAAGTCGAGGTAATACAATGTTGATCTCTTCCCCCTTGTCCAGGTGATAAGTATCCCTCAGGTTACTGCCTTAAGCTAGTCTGTTAAGGATGGCCTCCTTGATAATCTCTTCCAAGACCTTCCCCAGGATAGAGGTCAGGCTGATGGGCCTGTAGTTTGCCGGATCTACTTTCCTCCCTTTCTTGAAGATAGGCACAACACTGGCCCTCTTCCAATCCTCAGGCATTTCACCAGAGCGCCAAGAGCACTCAAAGATCCGTGCCAGGCGCTGAGCTATGATGCTTGCCAGCTCCCTGAGTACCATTGGGTGTAACCCATCAAGGCTGGCTGACCTGAAGGTATCCAGCATGTCAAGGTATTACTTCACGAGGTCAGCTTCGATGGAGGGCAAGGAATCTCCCTTGCCCGGGCTTCCCTGACCCATAGTGGGCAGGGCCATCTCATGGGACTGGTGAAAAACTGACGCAAAGTACCCATTTAGCAAGTTTGCTTTCTTCTGGGCTTCAGTTCTCATTTGCCCCATCTGGTTTAGCAGGCGTCCAATGTTGCCTTTGCTTTTCCTCTGGCTCCCCACATATCTGAAAAAGGACTTTTTATTTTTCTTGATATTTGTAACTACCTGGAGTTCCGTCACAGCTTTGGCTTTCCTGATTTGCTCTCTGCAAGTCCAGACTAAAGCAGAGTATTCCTCCTTGCTGGCAGTTCCAGTCCTCCATCTTTTGTAGGTCTTCCTTTTAAGATGCAGGAGAGCCAAGAGGGCTGCTGTGCCCTTTTACTGCCTTTCCTCCGAGGTGGGATGGACTTTGCTTGTGTATCCAGGATTGCTCCTGAACTCCCCTCTCCATTGGGTTGTGGCCTTTTAGGGCCTCTCTAACAAGCCTCCTTAGCTTAAAGATTAATTTTTAAAGCTTACTTCAGTTTGTGCACTGCCTCATTTTTCTGTAGTAGTTTGTGAAGAGAAAACTACTGTTTCAATTTTAAAAAGGGACCTGTGACTAACATTTTTCTAGTGTCTCTCATGTCCTTCATGTTCCTTTTTCACAGGTTCTATGGGCATTGAAAGAGTGAAATTAATACCTGTGATCTCTGGCTTTGTTTTATTTGAACGAATTATTGTAGAAAGTTGAAACTTCCTTTCTGTGTTTATTTTTTATGAGTTGGTGTGGTAACTGACAATGGTATTTTGGTACTATATTGGTCAATGTTGACCACAGGCCAGTCTTTTGAATAAGGTTTTCTATAATGGATGTATTTCCTGATGCTCACCTATACATTATACTGACAAGGTTGAGTCACAGCTACTTGCTTTTCTTTCATTACACTATTGTTCTGGAAATGGGTAAAAAGCCAGAAGCATCATTATATTTCCTAATTCTACTTCTTTTTAGAATCACATCTTCCTTCCATTACTGTTATTTTCCTTGAAAGTATTTCTATAGTAAACTTGGAGTATGTACATGGATTTTAGAGAGCACTGAAATATTAGCTCTCAAACCAGAAGCTTTGCTCTCACAGCAAAGAAGCCTCTGCAGAATGTATGCAGAGAACTAATGTGCACAACACATTATTGGAAAACTGTCACTAGCTCAAATTTATCATATGTGGGTAGTGCTGAGGATCAACAGTTAGAACACATCATCTTGAGTCATCCACATATGCCATGAACAGGCATTGCATTTGTGCCAGGCTCCTAACACAAAAAGCGAGACTTCTTGTGGAAGAATAGAACTGACTCTTCTGCAAATTAAACTGGATGACCACAAGGAAGATCACCCTCATCCCGATCTAACATGAATGGCTGTACACTTCTCTCAGGTATGAAGAACTGAATATTCCAGTCCTCTGCTCTCTCTCAGTTCCATCAAGGGACAGAGAGGGAGAGCACTAGCTCCCTGAAAGTCCGCCCAGGAGGGAGCTGCCAAGGGGCCCTGTGGGGACCCTGTCCTAAAAAAGTCCTTGCACCCTGCTAATCAACTGAATTGGGAAGCGGGGGCAGGGGGGGATGTTTCTGTGGGGTCAGGGGGAGGTCACCCTGAACAGGTTTGCCTCGCAGGAAAATGACCCTCTGCTTCTGCCAATCAGCTGATTGGTAGGAAGGAGGGCATTTCTCTTGTGAGGGGAACCCTCCCACCATGGCAGAATTCCCTTGCCTCACGGTCACTGCTCCAAGTTGACACAGAACAGTGTGGGGCAAAGCAGTGTTGTACAATGGTAGCAAGACTTTCTAAGTTTGCCACCATGGCAGAATGCCTCTGTCACACCTGGCATTGATTTGAGTAAGTCTGGAGCAGGGTGGGGAGAAACAGGTTGTTGTGCTGCATGGTAAAGCTCCAAGAGCCTTGCTGCCACAGCAGAATGCCCTCCACTCCACTACCTCCTGCGGGTCTGCCCAAGGGAAGGCAAGAAGAGGGGGCTATTCTCATATGCCAGGAACTGAGAGGGTTCTCACCCTGGGAGGTGGAGAATGACTCCACCTCCTGCCAACCAGCTGACTAGCACAAGGTGGAGGAGGGGGGGAGGGGATTCTCACAGAGCTGGAACCCTTCTTGGGATAACTGGCAGCTGCTGCTTTTTATCAGCTGCCAACTGCCAATTGACAGCTTGCCTCCTTCTCAGGCAAGGGACTGGGTAGGTTGTCAATTAATGGGCTCTCTGAAGGTTGGGAGTTGCTCAGGCAGTAGCCTCCTAGTGCCCTCTGGCTGGAGAGCTCACCTGTGAAGCTCTCCAGCCACAGGGCTGGAAAACTTGTATGCTCCTGCTCCTGGGCTATTCTACTGGTAGAAATGAACACCTATCTATGACCATAGTCTTAGGTCAAGTTGCCTGTAAGCCCTGCCTTGCAACACAGTCCTTGTTCTTCTGCATGCACACCTTTAACTTGCTCTGGGTAATCATCTTGGCTTAAGCCACACTGTAAATATTTTATCCTGAATAACTTCTTAGTTACTGCTTCTCCAAAGGAACAGTGGTGCTGGCCACTGGATCACATCAATCATGTGCAGGTGATACCAGCCTGAAGAGGATCAAAGGCAAAGTTTAAGCCCCAGCTGTGCACAGAGAACTATAACCTTTTGATACCCCCAGGGAGCAGGCACTGTTCTCTACATACATTCGGAGCATCAAGAGGATAAACACTAGAGAGAAAGAAGAACTATTGAACTAAAAGACAATGTTGGCACAAGAACAAATGGGTATGAACTGGGCATGAATAACTATAACCTGGAATTAAATGAATTTTTCTAAAAAGCAGATCAATAAGAGTCTGAAAAGCCTTTTAAAATAAGAATACTCAGAAGAAAAAAAATCATAGCTACTTTTGAGATGGAAGTTAGGATTACCTGCCATAGCACGGAACTATAAAGAATAACAATGTCATTGTCAAATTCTCCACAGACATATGCTGCCTGTTGCAACTTTGCAACTTCATTGTAATAAATGAATTAGCATTTGCTTATGCTAGCCATGCGTTTTGTCTTAAAAGCATTTTTGAATCACAGTAAAGGAAGACAGCAGAAACAGTCAAGAGATAAATAACAGTAAAGTCCCAGCTTAGATAAAAAATAATAATGTCCCACATTAGATCAAGTTAAAAAAAAGCCTTTTTACTTTCATCTTTAAGGAAAAAATATTCAAAGAAAATGCTGAAATCTCACTTTACCTTAGTCTTTTCCATGGCTCTGATAAACTTGCAATTACAGGAATGGAGAGCTGTTTTGGTCAGGCATAAAAATAATTATATGTTTTTCAACCACAAGATCTGCTAGAGATTTTCACATGTCTTATGAATGTGGTAATTTTTTATCTTAATAATTCCCATTCTATTTCTTTTCCTTTGAATAGTTCAATTTCTTTCTAAGTTTTTTTTTAAAAGGCAACACAGGACTTTAAGTCCCAAAAGCTAGAGGATCCCATGATCACTAGAATTTAACTACTTCACCATCTGATAACTAATATGACTAAGTATGTATCATCAAGTTTCAAAGTTAAGGACTCTTCACTTGCAAAATGCTCTTCTAAATAAGGGGCTGTTAAATTGACCATATCAATTAATCCTGAATGCAATAAGAGGTGTGAAAAATAGTCTATGGCCCCTGACATGTTATACTTATAATGTGATTAATTGGTTAATCACATCATAAGTAGTAACCTGACCACAGTCTTATTCAATTAATGGCCTGATAAAAGTAGGAATAAGCAATTAAGTTATTACATATGCAATAACTCGGTGGCTGGTTCCTATTGCACCTTTAATTTAACAAGTGGCCAGTGCTCCCAACCTCCAGAGCATGCTTCTGTGTGCTCCACAGGCTGGAAGCACTGGTCAGTTGATCAGGACTCCCAGCTGGGGGAGCACAATGAGCTCCCCCGGCTCAGAGTCCAGA
The DNA here is from genome assembly GCF_052110815.1 of Crocodylus siamensis. Classification (NCBI taxonomy): domain Eukaryota; kingdom Metazoa; phylum Chordata; order Crocodylia; family Crocodylidae; genus Crocodylus; species Crocodylus siamensis. The sequence continues at coordinate 174,033,424 of NC_143396.1, read as the reverse complement.
TCAGCTGATAGACCACCTAGCCACAGAAGCACATGGTGCGTCCCTGTGGCTGGAAGGTCTGTCAGCTGATTGGAGCTGGGAGCTCTGATCAACTGACATGGCACCCAACCAAAGAAATGACACCAGGCATTTGATCCTGGTTTCCCCCTGCACCAGCAATGTGTCATGATGGGATCTGATGCTCCATCCCACAATCGTACCTCCTGCAATGCAAATACAACATGGCAGGAAGTATGATTTTTCAGGATGGTGCATCAGATCCCATTGCATCTTCTTTTTAATGTTGGTCAGTGGCCTATAAAGGTAACTAGGGTCAAAGCCTCTTAATTTTTTTTTTTAAATAAATCAAGAAAATGTGAATTGAATTGCACCTGTAAACCAAATGGAAGCCAGTGTAGATCACAAGAAAGGAAGAGAGGCACTACACTCTGCATCAAAGCTATTTACATGTATAATTCCAAGTAAAGTATTTTGGAGTAATACAAAATAGACATGAAGTGACATAGCAGAATCTATACATTTTAGGGAAAATAAAACCATTATGTTTTTGAAGAGCCCTGATGGGAAAACACAATCTTGGTTACTGCTGTTGTCTGGCCATTCAGAAAGAATCAAGGGTTTGACACCAGAACTATAAGAGTGAACTATATAAAAATCAACAATAATAAAAAAAACAACAGCCATGCATCAGAGACTACATTTTGTTGCTAAAACATTTCATTTAGGAGATCTTAAAACACTTCTGATCTGTAGAAGTGTGTTTGTATACTAGTCATAGACATGGTAGCATTAAAGATGATATTTTGTTTTTTTTCTATCAGCTGGTGTCACATGTGTTAGATGAGAGATTAATAGCACTGCAGCTGCTACTCTTGCTGAGGGAAATGAGTCCCAAAGCAATCTGCTTTATCGTTCCTGTGTTTTTCAGCTACTGCATGTCTATTGGGAGAAGAGTTGTTTTGACAGAGAAGCTTGATTGTTTTAGAATCATATGTTTCTTCAATAAGGAAAAGTTCTTCAGAAATTAGTAGTCTTTGCAGGCCACATCTTAAAATATTTTAGATTGAAGATCTGAGTTTGTTTACACTTTATACACCTACGATATTGCCTTAGTATAGTAACTGATGAAAATATATGTACTGGGACTGGCACTAATATGTGAACAACTGATTTTTTCATGACATTTGGACATAACAAGCATAAAAGCTGTACTTTTACATTATTGCTTATATCATGATGACTTTATGCCTACTTTGTGTACTGAGATACTGAACAATTTTTAGGGTTTTGGAGGAAGCTTATCTACAAGTGGTGGTTTGGCATAGGAATAATTAATGTGGATGGGAAACATGTAGGAAACCGAGATTATGGACTTTTAAATCACTTTTTATATGAGTGACAGAACCTTAAAAAAGGAGGATGTTTCTGAATAATGCTATGTTTTTTATTTCTTGTGGCTAGCAAAGTTTAAGAATTAACTTCTTGATAGCCTAGAATTTTCAGTACCTCAAAAAATTAAATCCTCTGATGGAAAAAAGGTTCAATTAATGAATCTCTCTATCTCTTGCTATTTCACACATAGATCAATCTATTAAATAACAACATCATGCATCTGCAAGCATAAAGATAAACTGAATAATATTTCTGGATAACCTTATGGTGTTCATAGAAAGGGTCCTAATTCTTTAAGGCATGAATAATGGAAAGTAGGACAAACCAAGGGACAATCACAGATAGGACTGTCCAAATGAATACTCTCTCAATAGTAATTATAATACCTGATGCTATCTAGACAAAAAAATACAGTTGGGCAGTATGATGGAAAACTGGATCATCATGTACCTTGGGGAAAATCCTAGGCGTAGTGAAATTAATGGCTAAGCTTTCAATGACTTCATTGGGAACAGGATTTTTCAACCAAAATGTCTCAGTAAATTTGGAATGAATAGAGTTTGTCATCTAATGTTTCTTCTCATCCAGAAAATAAAATTAAAAACACAGGTAAACTAAAAACAAGGAGGAAATATGTTTTTCCTGAAATTAGCTAACTTTAAAAGCTTCTGTTCTAAGATTAAATGGCCTAAACAATTGTGGTCATTAAAGCCCCACGGCACCTTATTCCAAAAGTAGGGTGGAAGCATTTGCATAATACTGAGATTCCAGTCTAGATAATTATATTCTGTCTTCTTGATTTCCCTTGGCAATCCCTTTGTATATGGTATTATGTGCTATCTGTTAAGAAAAACAGAGATAATGGTATGTGCTTGTAAACAGGTACTGTGTGTCAAAACACAGGTAGTAGAGTTTTATGGATGGAAGAAGTAATACCAGTATTTACATTTAAAAGTTTTTTGGAATTAAGGACACTTTATAAATACCCCATTACATATTTGTTAAATGTATTTTCTTGCATGTATATTTTAACGAAATTACTCTTCCAAAGTTTTTATTGATTTTTTAAAAAGCAGGACGCTACAGAAGTTATTCTTTTTAAAACTAAGCAAAACTCTTAATCCATCACTATGCTCCAGACTGTAATCCAGCCCACCGATTATTACCCCATGGTCCTAGTCCACGTGGGCACTAATGATGCGGCCAGGAGCACCCCGATCGCCTGATGGAAGACTACCACGCTCTGGGGTGTGTGCTGAGAGAGATGGGCGCACAGGTGGTTTTCTCTTCTATCCTTCCAGTGAGTGGGCAAGGCAGACAACATGAAACATGCATCGTGGAGACCAACTGGCGGCTACAGGAATGGCGCTTTGAGGCAGGCTTTGGCTTCCTCAGCTATGACCGGCACGTCACGACGAGAGACATGCTTGGATGGGATGGGCTCCACCTTTCCCCTAAAGGTGTGTTCTCTTCTAGGTTGGCAGACCTCCTCCAGCGGGCTTTAAACTAGGCTCGTCGGGGGAAGGGGAAGATGACAGCGGAGGAAACATCAGACTGCCAGACCAAACAGCACCCACAACTACAGCCCAGCCCAGATGAATGAGTGTAACGAGCAAACAGGTAAGCAATGGGGGCCAGGGCAATGCTGGGACTAGGGGGGCAGTACACACATCCACAGGAGGCCTCAAATGCCTCTACACAAACGCTCGTAGCATGGGAAACAAGCAGGAGGAACTCACCCTCCTGATGGCTGACACCAGCCCGGACATAGTGGGGATTACGGAAACGTGGTGGGACTCTACGCATGACTGGGCGGTGAATGTCAAGGGCTATAGGTTGTACAGGAGGGACAGGATAGGAAGGAGAGGTGGGGGTGTGGCACTCTATATCAAGGAGGAATACACATCCTCAATAATTAGCAAGGTGTCAGAGGAGGGGCGCTCTGAGGTGGTTTGGGTTAGAGTACAAGGCAGTCTAGGGGTGAGAGATTTAAGGGTGGGGGTCTACTTCAGACCTCCCAACCAGGGAGAAGAGATTGGCCAGGAATTCTTAAGTCAGCTCACAGAGGTAGTGAAGGCTAGGTAGTCATGGGGGACCTGAACTTCCTGGATATCTGCTGGGAGGAGCAGTCAGCCAGGTCAGATAGTTCACGTAGGTTCTTAGACAGAGTGCAGGACCTCCATCTAACCCAGGAGGTGCACAGCCCCACCAGGGGGGACGCCTTGTTGGACCTAGTGCTGGCCACAGGTGATGACCTGGTGAGGGCGCTGCGGGTGCTCAACCACCTGGGCGACAGTGATCATCGCCTGCTGGAATTTACCATCCAGCGCAAGGTGGCAAGGGCATGCAGTAAGGCAGCAGCCCTAGACTTTAGAAGGGCAAACTTCAGCGAGCTAAGGAGGATAGCTGAGGATGCACTGAGGTCCCAGAGGGGAGGGGAGCCAGATGTCCAAGGAGAGTGGTTGCTCCTTAAGGGGGTGATCCTCCAAGCACAAAGGAAGGTAATCCCAATGAGGATCAAAGGGAGCAGGAGAGCACACAAGCCTCCATGGCTCACCAAAGGCATCCGGGAATGTCTCCTTGCTAAAAAGGAGGCGTATACCCAATGGAAGGAAGGGGTCATCACCAGGGATGACTATTTTGCAGTCGCTCGGAGTTGTAGGGGGGCAGTTAGGAAGGCCAAGGCAAAGATGGAATTAGGACTAGCTTCTCAGATTAAGGACAATAAGAAGTCCTTTCTTAAATACATAGAGGGCAAAAAGAAGGTCCCGGGTAACGTGGGGCCCTTGCAGGATGCGTTGGGAAATCTGGTCATCACACCAGACGACAAAGCTAACATGTTTAACAATTTCTTTGCCTCTGTCTTCCTAAGTAGGGATCAGAACAGCTACCTCCCTGCTGGGCCCCCCTTGGGCCCCAGGGGAGGCACACCTGGGCCAAAGGTTAGCATGGAACTAGTTAGGGGGCTTCTGGAGGGGCTGGACATGTTTAAGTCAGCCAGCCCAGATGATCTCCACCCTAGAGTCCTAAAGGAATTGGCCGAGGTCATTGCAGGACCCCTGGCACGGCTCCATGAGCACTCGTGGTGCTCTGGTGTGGTGCCGGAGGACTGGAAGAGGGCCAATGTGGTTCCCATCTTCAAAAAGGGGAGGAAGGAGGATCCAGGAAACTATAGGCCAGTCAGTCTTACCTCTATCCTAGGCAAGCTGTTTGAGAAAATTATGCTGGTACACATCCACGAGGGGCCAGCGGGGGGCTGCATGCTTAGGGGCAACCAACACGGGTTCATCAGTGGCAGGTCCTGTCAGACCAACCTGGTGGCCTTCTATGATCAGATTACCGGATCATTAGATGTAGGGGTAGCAGTGGACATAGTCTTCCTGGACTTCCGGAAGGCCTTCGACACTGTCTCTCACCCCGTTCTCATTAAGAAACTGCGGGACTGTGGTGTCAACGCCCACACAGTCAATTGGGTTGCTGACTGGCTGGAGGGCCGCACCCAGAGGGTGATAGTGGGTGGGTCCTTCTCAACCTGGAAGGACGTGGGCAGTGGGGTTCCGCAGGGCTCGGTCCTCAGGCCCACACCGTTCAACATCTTCATCAGTGATTTGGATGAGGGGGTAAAAAACACCCTGTTCAAATTTCCTGATGACACTAAGATGTGGGGGGATGTGGGCACACTAGAAGGAAGCATCAGGCTTCAATCAGACCTAGACAGGCTACAAGGGTAGGCGGATGTGAATAGGATGGGATTCAACACAGACAAGTACAAGGTGATGCACCTGGGGAGGAACAACCTGCACCATACCTACAGGTTGGGGAACTCCCCTCTTGTCAGCACGGAGGCGGAAAAGGATCTTGGAGTCATAACTGACTCCAAGATGAATATGGGCAGGCAGTGTGGGGAGGCAGTCAGGAAGGCCAACTGTACCTTGTCATGCATCCATAGATGCATCTCAAGCAGGTCCAAAGAGGTGATCCTCCCCCTCTATGCGGCACTGGTCAGGCCGCAGTTGGAGTACTGCGTCCAGTTCTGGGCGCTGCACTTCAAGAGGGTCCAGAGGAGGGCCACTCGCATGATCAGGGGACAGCAGGGCAGGCCCTATGAGGAGAGGCTACGGGACCTGAACCTGTTCAGCCTCCAAAAGAGAAGGCTGAGGGGGGATCTAGTGGCCTGTTATAAATTAGTCAGGGGGGATCAGCGGGCATTGGGGGAGTCCCTGTTCCCCCATGCACTGCCAGGAGTGACCAGAAATAATGGTCATAAGCTGGCAGAGGGCAGGTTTAGGCTAGATATCAGGAAGCACTACTTCACAGTCAGGGCGGCTAGGATCTGGAACCAACTTCCAAGAGAGGTGGTCCTGGCTCCTACCCTGGGGGTTTTTAAGAGGAGATTGGATGAACATCTTACTGGGGTTGTTTGACCCCAGTATTATTATTTCCTGCCATGGCGGGGGGTCGGACTAGATGATCTACTCAGGTCCCTTCCGATCCTAGCAACTATGAAACTTCTCTCACTCTCCTACTTGTAAATAAATAAATTATGCATAATTCTACTTCTAATGAAAAAAAGTCTCCTATTCATAAGTAATAGCTACAGATATATACATTACTACCATATTTACTCAAATCTAAGACAAAATCCCCCCCCTATTCAGCATGGGAGGGGGGAGGGTTATCTTACATCCAAGTATCAATGGATTTAAGAGGACCCTCCAATAACTACATTATAAACATGAAAAATTAAAACAAATTTAGAATTTTCCATGTCTAGAATCTAATAATTGGGGAATCATCTTAAATTCAGGGTTGTCTTGGATTTGGGAAATATGTCACTTAGAAAGGAGCTGGTAATAGATACCAATATTTCTGACAGCTTGTCTTCACTGCTAACAATGCTGTTATTTTTACTTCAGGATAACTTTCATGAGCTACTCTGTGATAAAAACACAATGAAAAAGAGACGTGTTCAATTTTACTATGAGTTAAAATTGCTAAGACCTATGACAATGTCAGACTGAACACATTAGATTTTACTTGATCTGAGAAGATAAGCACTGCACTAGCCCTGGGCACTGATCCTGGCAGAAAGCTAACAGCAGTTGAGCTGCCAGACCAGCTGCTGGCAGCTCAGCCAATGACACTACTCCATGCATTGCTGCCACCCAGAGCACTTAGGCATCCAGTTATACCTCATTGCCAGGACTGGCTAGTACTTGGATGGAAGATCATGTGGCAGTTTGGGGACTGAAGGCACAAGCCAAGGAGCTGTGGTCTAATTACCACATAGAAACCAAATAAGTGGAAATACTTCATTTAGGCAAACTGCTGTTGCATAAAAAAAGGTTGTGGGGGAAACAGTTCAGTGATGTCAGCCCTGATTGGGGTTGACCTTGGTACATTTGGTTCATAGTAAAACAAAACAGACTTGCCATCGTTTTTCCCCCCCATAGGATATCTAATAACATGTATTAGTTATTTTACCGAATCCATGAAAACTTCAGCTTTTTCACCACTGAAACTCTTTGGGCAAGGTACCATGTAAATATGGACCACAAGTTTGATGATGCTATTAGCCAATACAGCAATCAGAAACCAAGAGAATGTAACAGTCTAATTCAGTGGTTCTGAAGCAGGGGTACATGTACACCCAGAGGGTACGTGAAGCCTCATCAGGGGGTACATGCGATATATTTCATACATTGTCCAGCACAGGTCGAAGGGCCTAAAAATTAATTTCCCACTGAAAGGGAGTACATGAAGTCTCACTCTGAGACCAAGGGGTACGTCAACTGAAAAAGGTTCAGAACCACTGGTCTAATTGAAAGGAGATAAAGAGGATGCAGAAAGATCACAGCTCTATTTAACAGTGTAACAGCTTTTTCTTTAAGATGTATTAAGTTTTGTTTATATTCATAAAAGAGAACAGTTCATCAAGATCTTTAAAAGAATTTGATGAGAATCCAGATGAAAATAAAGACACATTCAATAAGGACAATCTCAACTATTTACAAATGCATGCATCTAAATAACTTTTCAGTAAAGTAAGGGATTACAACCAGGGCAAGCAATTTTTGAATATAAACAGGCTAATGATCAAAGGAAGTATCAAGTAATGAAAAATGATAGTGGCTTATGCATCAACAAAGAAACCTTGTACAAGAAAAAAACAGATGTAAATGATTATTACTTAAGTCAGAAACATCTAACAAACACTTGAGAGACTACTGGTATGTTATAGAAAAAGGATCCTGGTCTTAACAAAAAATGTTGTATAGTAATGCAACAGATACAAAAAGAAATTGAAAAAAAATGTTATTTGGTACCTACTATTCTTTAATGTAAATGAAATTTTTTGGGGGGGAAAACACTTTACAAGTTTACACAAATTCTGTTACTTTGCTAATACAAAATATTCAGTACTTTATGTTTCCTTATTCTGGCAAACTGGTTTTATGAAAAGGAATTTTTAAGAACATCTTTCTGTAGATGTTATATTTGCTTCAAAGTTTACATTGCCAAGAGAGTTTTTGAGTAGATTTCAGTTATTCTTACTAATTTTTCTATACTTTAATAATAGTAGGCACAGTTGGGGAACTATTTTTCCATGCTAGGAGCTTTGTAGAAGACGATTTAAAATTTCTCATTATAGTATATTCAGCCAATTTTACAGCTTTCCTGCCCCATAATTTCCTTAAACAAACAAACAGAAAACATAAGCCACCTTCTTACCTGAGATTTCAAATTTATTCTTTATAATAGAAGGTGTGTGTTTGACAGGATTTGTGTTAATCAGACAACATATTTCAGTAAGAAAGTTTTTTTGTGGGGGGAAGAGGTTTTTAATCTTTGAAAGTTCAAATGAATAAAGTAGAATAAGGGAAGGGTCTTTTTTTGTTTTTTATAAATAGAAGCACTGAAAAAATATCATGGAGTTTTTTGTTTGTTTGTTTATTCCCAATAAGAAGCATGCAAAAGATTACTTTAATGTTACCATAGACCAACAAGAGGAGGTTTAAGAGTAGCATTAAAAGCTGCTGACCCCGAGAATTCCTTATCCTCACTAACTAGCAGTAGTGGGTACTAAAACAAGACTGGGCTTTTGGCAGCTCTTTATTGTGTATATAGGCAGTCCTCGACTTACAACATTTTGAGTTACAACATTTTGCACTTACAACATTTGTAAACTGACACTCTGGTTCAACTTTATGATGTCAGTTTCAATGCTTGATCCAATGCGATGCCACACCAGCAAACAAGTTCGCTGCACCGCTCATCTCCCTGGAGAACATCTGTCCAAACTTCCTTGGACACTTTCTTTAAAAAAGCAGACAAGACTCCAGAAAAACCTGCAGCCAAGACTCCTGAGAAGACTCCAGCCAAGAACCCTTCAAAAAGTCCAACCAAGAGTCTTTCAAAAAGTCCAGCAAAGTCACCTCAAAGAAGTCCTTCCAAACCAGTATGATTGCTATTTACAATATAAATACACTGATACAGCTATATTACTCATCTATAATTGATCGAGTACAAAATTCTGGGGTAAGTTTGGTGAAAATAGGGTATTGGGCCATGGTTCATGAACAAATCCCCCATTTATAACATTGTTTCTTATGAGAAAATTGGTTCTGAGTTACAACGTTTCAACTTAAGACACGGTTTTCAGGAACCAATTGGTGTCATAAGTCCGAGGACTGCCTGTATCTGTAAAGCGCCTATCTGACTTCTGGTTTTTATAAATATACTTATGTGGTGGTGAGGCACCACCACAGACTCCTGAAGGGGAGAAGGTAATCCCCGCGGGCCCCAAACCCTTGAAACAGACCCCCGGCGGGGTGACTTACCCCCTGCCGGGCAGCCAGAGCAGGAGCCGAGACTGTGGCCAGTGTTATGCTGGCTGTTTAATCAGCTGTTTCCTGTGCGGGGAACAGCTAGACCAATCACGGCAGTTGTCAGGGAAGAATGGGAGCAGCCGATGGGGCTAAGAATATCGGTGGTGAGATACCACTGAGAATTGCAGGACCAGATCACCAAGGCCCAATGAATCACCGGTCAAAATTTGAAGACTGTCTAAGAGCAACAGGAAACCAACTATAATAAGAAGGCAAAAACCCAAAACTTCCAGCCAGGAGACATGGTTTTGGTGGCACTTCCAACCTCCTCAAGCAAACAGCTCACAATGTGGCAAGGCTGGTTTACAGTAGTTCAGCAAGTGGGGCCAGTCGATTATGAATTATTCAAGCCAGGCCACCACTGGGAATTCCAGATTTACATTAACCTGCTGAAGGGTGGAAAACCCCACAGGGCTGGATGGCACAAGAGGAGATGGGGGAGGACCTGGGACCGCTCTGCCCTGGGTTAAGCAAATCCCCAGGGGAAGGATTGGTGCAGATAGGCAAAGAACTGGATAGCCTGCAATGACAGAGCTGTTGGCCTTGATAGAGGATTTCCGGGCAGTGTTCCAGGAAACCCCGGGACAAGTGACAGGAATTGAACACGAGATCAGAACACCCCCTGGGGCGCTTGTTAGGGAAAGGTGGAGGCCGATACCCCAGCATTAGCAGCAGGAAATAGGGCAGGAGATAAAGAAAATGCAGGGGCAGGGAATCATACGAACATTCCATAGCCCCGTAGTGCCCGTCAAACCCAATGGGTCACTCTGCCTATGTATAGATTTTAGGAAACTAAATGCCCTGACGACCTTTGACACATTCCCTATTCCACATATCACTCACCTCATCGAGAGGATCAGTGAAGCACAGTATATATCTACTCCTGACCTGGCCAAAGGGTATTGGCAGATCCCCATGCGCCCTGTGGATTGTACCAAGACTGCTTTTGGAACCCCTTGGGGCTTATTCGAGTTCATACGGATGCCCTTTGGCCTCAACAGCGCAGCCGCCACTTTCCAGAGGTTGATGGATAACTTGCTGGCACTACACGCGTTGTATGCAGCAGCATACATCGATGATATCATCATATTTACTCCCAGTTGGCAACAACACCTTAGAGCCCTGAGAGTCGTCTTGCGAGAACTCCAAGCAGCTGGGCTGACCACCAACCCCAAGAAATGCAAGTCAGCAGGAAAAGAAACGGCTTACCTTGGGTTTCGGGTAGGCCGGGGGACGATACGCCCCCTGACCGATAAGATTGAAGCAATAAGGCAATTTCAGGAACCGCATACCCACAAACAGCTGCATTCCTTCTTGGGGCTCATTAATTATTATCGTCAGTTTATACCCTATTTTGCAACCCTCTCCACACCCCTCACGGATGCGTTAGCCAGGAGAACCACAGCACCGCTGAAACGGACACCAGACACGAGGAGGAGCTTCCAAGACTTGAAGGAGGCAATGCATTATGACGTTATTGTACACACCCCTAATTTTGATTCCCCTTTCATTTTACAGACAGATGCAGCAGGCCACACCCTGGGGGCGGTATTACATCAATGCGGGGGAAGAAGAGCGCCTGATCGCTTTTACTAGTCAAAAGCTCAGCCGTGCGGAGACCAGGTATGCCATGGTCGAGAGGGACTGCCTGGCAATACGCTGGGCAATAGAGTACTTTAAGTACTACCTAATGGGGAGGGAATTCGTGGTAGTGACGGATCATGCCCCACTACGATGGTTGACTTGAAAACAAAGTATAAAAGCCGGGATCGCTGGCTGGGCCTTAGCGTTGCAGCCTTTCAAGTTTACGGTTATACAGTGTCTGGACAAAGATAATTTTGTGGCTGATTTTCTGTCCAGATGGGAAAGCCCAGACAAGCCAGAAGAGGGATCAGGTCACATCCATGGAGAGGAACATCAGATGGGACAAGACACCACACGTGGAGGCCAGACACCACAAGGCTCCTGAAGGGGAGAGATTAATTCCCACAGGCTCCAAACCTTGGAAACAGACCCCTGGCGGAGGTGACTTACCCCCTGCCGGGAAGCCAGAGCAGGAGCCAGAACCGTGGCTGTAGCTGTGTGAGCTGGCATTATGCCGGTTGGTTAATCAGCTGTTTCCCACATGGGGAACAGCTGGACCAATCGGGGTGGCCATACTGGCCACCGTGGGAAAATTTAAAAGCCCCGCCAGAACCAGGGCGGGGGGTAAGCCAGGGAGAGAAAGCACTGGTGGGCAGTGCTGAGGCTCCAGTGTGGAAGAGGAGTGGCACAGCCTGCAAGGCTCCCGCAGGCCACGCGGAGAAACTTCTGAGCCCCCTGCAGGAGGCAGAGCAGGGATAGCCCTCCAGCTCCCCGCTGAAGGCAAGCTAGGGGAAACATTTAAGCTCCCTGTAGGAAGTAGGGCAGAGGAGGCATTTGAGTCCCCTGGAGGAGGCTGGGGTCAAGGAGGCAGCTCCACAGCCCACTCCTCCTCAGGGGAGTATTTCTTCTTTAAAAAAAAAAAAGAAAAGGGGAAATCAAAGAGCCTAGAGAAGGCGAGCCATGCTTTGAGGCCAGAGGGTGGAGACCCATCTGCATCCACGCTGACATGGGACCCCACCCGAAGCAAGCTGCAGGGCTGAAATCCCCATTCTATGAACACCCATCCGGTTAGCAAGTGGACAGGGTGTAGGGGAGTCAGAGCCCCATGGAACATCACACGAAACAATCGTGAGTACTGCTGTTTGTCGGGAGGCCCTCCCAGGAAGATCTCCACTGAACCCCCCCCCCCCCCCCCCCCCCCCCCGATAATTTAACATCAAAGTCGTGGTAGGTGAGTTGAGGGGCAGGGCTATGCACCCAACAGGCCGTGCAACACGTAAGGCCCCAGAGATCACAACCTAATATCTGAATACATAGTAGTCCTTCATATATGATTCACTTATATTTCTTCTAAAATATTGTGCATTTACATTTAATAAAAAAAACTGTGGCTACCACAGATGTGTCTTTGTTGAGCATTTGAATTTTTTCTTAGATTGAGAGTCAAAAGGGTTGAATGAGTTTTCAATTCAAGGTCTACTTATATTCTAAAGAATATAGTATACACATTAGCTAGTCAGGATGATCTGATTCCTATGACAACAGTTAATTTTTTTACCAATGTACTCAGCTACTGACAACTGTCTTTTTGAAAAATATTTTATGAAAGAGAAGGTATGGAAAGACTGAAAGAATTAACAGTTTTCAAGAAAGGAAGAAAGTCTGTCTGGCAGTCGTTCTCTAAATTTAACTTGTACTTCTACTTAAATAATGAAACAAATATCAAGAGGAAAATAGAAAATAATTTTTATATTCATCTCAAAGTGCTTGATGATGTTAAGTGTTAAGCGCATGCTTATGTCCCATTAAAATCAAATATGGAGTAAAAATCCTCTAGTTAAGTATCTTTTTAAAAAATCCTGCCTAATATTTATGAAAGAAGTTCATGGGACAGTTCTTATTGGGCATGTTTACATGTGCATTTACACTGGCTTAAATTTACTGTGCAGTAAATTATTGCGTAATAAGCGGGAATAAGCTGGCATCTACACATGCAGGCATTAAAGCGCATTAACACTCTATGGACTGAGTTGGGACTAAAATTAGTCCCAAGTCAGTCCACACACACAGTGTTACTGCACAGTAAGGCGTCTACATGTGCATTACCACACAGTAACTAATTGGGTCGTATGCAGGTACTGGCATTATATAGGTATCAAATTTACACTCAAGTCAGCATAAGCTGCCATATTTATTACACACTATGGGCATACATGTATAGATGTGCACCTGTACTTTGCAGAAATTGTGCATGTGTAGACGTACCCATTATAATGTAAAATACTTCACTTCTGGTTAGATTAATCCAACCAGATTCAGTAGCATTTATTTAAAAAGAAATAAAAGGTGTCTGAGCAATAAAATACTATTCCTGGAAAGTTGTTCTTTTTACATGAGGACAAATGGAATAGTAAAAAAGACAGAGATGAATACACCTTGCTTATAGTTTAGCTAGTTTGCAGATAAATATAAGTTTTTAGTATTTAGTGCTTTCAAAGATTCTATAAATTAGTACTAAGTTAAAAAAATGTTTTGAAAAGTAACTCCACTGTTTTATAATGGTTTCAAATGGCCCACAAAAAGTCATGGTTGACACAAATCACATTTTTAAAGTTTTAAATTTACAGAAGTCTACTATAAATAATTTTTAAACACCTTTAAATATTGAAACAGTTTGGAGTCTATGAAAATTTCCCTAAATATCCCATACATTCTTCAAATACTAAGTAATAAGGAAATAAAAATGCAAATAGAATAAGCAAACTAACCATAAATATAAATAAAATGAGTAAACTTCATTTTTAGGGCTATGAAGATCATTTTCTTACTGTGGGCTATAGAGAGATAACTGACAGAAAAAAATACAATGTTCTTTGAAGATATGTTAACAATTTCTGAAATGCAAGAGTAAGATTTCTGTGGTGACAGAAATCACTGAAAAGAAAATGATTTGGCTATTTCCAGCATTTGAGCTACAGATTAGAAAAAGCAAAAACGCAACTTCAAAGAGCAAATTTTATTCAGTGTTTAAAAACCCAGTAATTATTGGTATGGGTTGTAATGTGCTAAAACTAAAGCATGAATTAGATATTATATAAGCACCGTGAAGTAATTTATTAATAGATAAAAGATAAATGTTTTGATATAGTTTATATAATTAGATATTTAATATACTTATTAAGAGAATCTCTTTAATCAAGCATTAAGACTCATTTGTTAAACAGATGAAACACATTTTAAGCATCAGTTGTACCATGCAACTTTCTAACCAGTCATTAAGGCAGAAAATTATCAGGCCAAAAAGGGTCCTCAATTTTTCAACTGTTTTCAGTCTAAAGGTTTACCATTTCTCCTGGAAGAGCTCTAATATTCTCTTTCCTTCCTTTGTCTTCAATATATTTACACTAGTGTTCCTAATTAGCTATGGAGTAAAGTGTTACTGTCTACATGTGTGATGGTATTAGACTGCAATAAACTAATTAATGCAGAGACAGTACTATCTTATGGTGTAGTAATGACTGCAATTAAATACAAGTGTAGAAACTGACCATGGGTGTGAATGGCATCTGGTCAGCCCTGCCAGCAGGGGCCAGACTTCTGCCTGCCACCTAGCTCCAAACTTATAGCACCCTCATACCCCAGCCAGCCCCTTCACTGTCTAATACTGCCACCCAGAGCCCAGGACAGGATCCCTAGCATAAACTGCTCTGTCCTAGCTTAAACTGCTGCTATCCTAGGTGCATGTGTAGATGCTGTACCCAGGAGTAGTTTACTCCCGCTCAAACTGCTCTACAATTTACTGCTTCAAATTAATTGCATGTATAGACATAGCCAGTGAAGTCCACTGGATATTTGACTGGTCAAATAAGATTTGGTTAATTTATTGGTCAAATAGTCAAGAATTGTAAGAAATTGCCAATAGGTACAAATAATACAGAGAAGAAGCACAATTTTTCCATTAATATGTAAAAAAAAATCATATTTCTCCCAGGAAAACTACAAAAAAGTGTAATTTTTGGAAAATTTGCTATAATCTGTGACTGGTAAACAATATGCAGTTAATTGATTGGTCAATTGACCAGCTTGCCAACCCTACTTGCTACTGATTTTACTGGGCATGGAGTAAGCCTTGAGAGAACTGTATGTAATTTCTTGCACTTGAAGATCAAAAAGCTACCCTTATGTTATTCACAGTTTCTGTGAAATAATAGATCAAACATTCTAAAACTATTTCTCAACCCACTTCCCCTATTAAAAAAGGAAATGTTTGAACCACCAGAGATCAATTCCAGAAGAGTATCTATTGAAACCAAACTCTCCAGTCAAAAAATAAGATACTACCTAATATATAATTAGTGACAATTAGCAAATCACTGCTAGATGATTTGCAAACACATTGGTATATTATTATTTGATCACATCCCACACCTGAATCCTAAAGCAATTTAAACTGAAGTATGAAAATAATCTTTTAGGTGTGCCTTTTTTCCAGCAGTCCTCCCTGCTTTTTAGATTTCTCTGTGGTAGCCAGTTTAGGCCCAGCTTCACTTCAGGCCTGAATTTCCATGTCAGGACAACTGGATCCCATAATGCACTTGGAGCCAATCACAGCCCCATCTGCAGGTGAATAAATCTCCTAGACACCTCCTTTATCTTGTGTTCCTGCTGCTGCTTGCTGTGAACTTCTCCACTTATTGGAATTTACCATGGGCCTCTGGTAGCAACAGAATATTTTCTAGACCACAATGGGGACTTAATTCATCAATTATCAGCACAAACTACTGCTAAGTATAATTTAATGTTCTATTTGTCAGAGTTTGAGAAATTATTGATCTCTCTCTTCCACCAGGACAGCTGTTCAGAAGAGTTGACAGCAGGTTCCCTCCCATGATAGCAAGATCTTCAGAGCATCCAAGAACATAAACCTCAGAATTTGGGCTTCCATTTTAAACCACATAGAATCATAGGCCCTACACATGTTAACATTTGTAGCACTACCAAGAAAAGATAATTGTGGGGTGTGTGCAAGTGCAAAGTTCCCTGGGTGGTGTGTGACAAAGGCATGTTCTCCCATCAGGAGATGGTAAAGGGCATGAATGATGAGTGCCCCTGGAGGCTGGGGGGCTTGGTGACTGCCTGCAGGTGGCAGTGGCATGGCAGGTGCGAGTGGGGAGTTCCCGCAGGTGGCTGCATCGGTGTTGGCGAGGAGGGCCAGCTCCGATCAGTGGTTGGCGACCACCCACAGACACTGCCGGCAGCATCAGTAGTGGACAGCAGCGATCGGAGACCACCCACAGATGCCTCCAGTGGTGTTGGTGGTGATGGGGGGGGGGGAGGTTGGTGGCAAGCGGTGACCACCTGCAGGTGCCACTGGCAGCGCTTCTCTCAGGGGGTGCACTGCCAATATCAAGGGGTGCATGTGCACCTGCGTGCACCCCCTACGCATTGCCAATTGTAAGGTGTTGCTCCTTAGCCTGATCTGTCCTTACTACCTGATCAGTCCTTGCTGTCACTGGAGGCCCATCACCATTGTCACCCAGAGGCAATGGCTGACACAGCTGCCTGGAAGGTGGTGCCTGTAAGGGTCCATAGCAGCTTACCTGTAATATGGGAGCAAGTACTCTCCCCCTTACAGAGCAGAGCACTATGAGATATTGGGAGCCTCTCAGATCTGTACATGTTACATTTGTCATGAAAAAGCTTGTTGTAACAAAAAAGTTGCTGTCTAAAACAGCAACATTTTTCCACTGATCTTGCATTTTTGTTTTGGATTGGCAAATTTTTTAGCACAACAAACAGCATGAATAGGTGGATGTTGGCTTTTTGTCATACTAAAACAGCATACATAACATGACAAATGTAATGTCTGTCTAGGGACACTGTATCATAGAACAGTTGGGTTGAAAGGGACCTCAGAAGGTCACCTAGTCTAATCCCCTGCTCAAGGCAGGACCATCCCTGACTAAACCAATCCCAGTCAAGTGTCTGTTCTTAAAAATGTCCAAAAATGGAGCTTCTGCAGCCTTTCTGGATAGTCTATTTCAATGCTTAACCACACTCACAGTGATAAAGTTCTTCCTAATATCCAGACTAAATTTCTCTTATTGCAATTTAAAACCATTGCTCCTTGTCCTGTTCCCTGTTGCCACTGAGAATAATAGCCCATCTCCATCTCCCATATAACCATCTTTCAGGTATTTGAAGATAGTTACCAAATCCCTCCTCAGCCTTTCTTCTCTAAATAATCCCAATTCTTTCAGCCTTTCCTCAGACTTCATGTTTCCTAGACCTCTAATCACTTTTGTTGCTCTCTACTGGATTCTTTCTGATTTATCCAGATCTTTCTTGAAGTCCAGGGCCCAAAACTGGACACAGTACTCCAGCTGAGGTCTCACCAGTGGCAAATAGAATGGAAGGATCACGTCCCTTGATTTGCAAGTGACACTCCTATTAATATGTTAATGGTTAGTATGCTAATAGCCTTTTTTGCAACAGTGTTGACTCCTATTCATCTTATGGTCCACAAAAGCCTCCAAGTCCTTTTTGCAGTACTGCAGCCTAGTAAGGTCTTCCCCAATCTGTATTCATGCATATGATTGTTCCATCCCAAGTGCAGAACTTTGCACTTGTCTTTGCTGAATATCATCCAACTGATATTTAGACCACATTTCCAGTTTTTATTAAGGTCTTTCTGAATCCTAGCTCTACACTTCCTAATCTGTGACTGCACCCAACTTTGTGTCATCTGCAAATCTGTTAAGCGTACACTGCATCCTGCACTTCGTTTTACATAGTGTTAAAGAGCTATCCTTGTTAACAACATAAGACTAACCCCTCTTGCTCCCCCACCCCAAGCCATCAAATATGAAGAAAAATAGAAAAATCTTTAATACAACTGTGAGAGAGCAGAAACAGAAATAGAGCTGGGAGCATGGTGTTTCCAGAGCAACTGCTCACTGCACTTAAGACAGCCTGGTGGGGACCCACGCAGGGTGGAGGCGGAAACGGGAGCGGGGAGAGGCATCTCCTACAGAGGAGAGAGCAGAACAGGTGCTGCAGAGCCAGGGAGAACGGGGAATTTGGTCTAGTATGTAGGGGGAGGCTGGACAAAGGCAGGAAGCAAGGAAGCAGTGGAGGATTCACTGGAGAAGAAACAGAAGCAAGAAGAAGGGAGAAACCGCAAGAAGCCAAGAAGGGGCAGATGCTCAAAAAAGGAAGGGAAAGGACAAGAGAATAAACCACGAAAAGCAAACAAATGAATGCATCGGGAGTCCTGGGTTTGGCCATTATATCAGTGGTGTCAGAGACTATCCTTAGAGAGGTTTTAAAAAAAAAAAATGAAAAAAAAATTTTTTTTGTAAAAACTGTTATGAGTGTAAAGGAGCATGAAAATTAATTTTAAAAAACCCATAGTTTGACTGCACTCAATTGTGGTTTGAGTGACATTCTTAATTTGGGCGCCAGACAAGTGAACCACTGCCAAAATCTGTGAGGGATTGCCAGTGACCTATTGCAGAAGTAATACCTTCCGAATAGTAACATCAAAATTAAAGAAGACATGGCAGGTGAGAGTTGGAACCGACGTAAGAGGCAAGGCAGTTAGCACAACAGTCACAACAACAATGAAAGGAAGTCAGAGGGAGCTGAAAGTTGTAGAGGCGCAATAATAATTTAAACACTCCACCCATAGTCTGAACTTCTCTTATGTTGATGCTCCATGAATGAAAAATTTACCTTCATTTTACCCTCTAATTTCCTTCCTTGTAAACAGTCTCATTTACCAGTTCTCATAAAGAGGTTCTTCACCCCTTTGGACACAATGGGCATAGTTCTAGCCCTCTGAAAGCCCTGGACAAGCTAAATGAACTCCCCAGCAACCCACCAGAATGATTTCTCCCAGAACTGAAGACGCACGAGACAAACTCATGTTGTTAACCATACACTGAATAAGACAAGATAAACCATCCTTGTCAAGCTTCATTATTTCTCAAAGGCTGAACTCTGGTAGCATTTTTATGAATAATACATAGTTCTTTCAAGATCCATAGACTAAGGTGGTAGTTAGAATAGTAATAAACAAAACAAAAAAATCATGCTCAGATAGAATTTGTTCTGTTAATTTTCACAATCACATTTCAACAAGCAATGGGTAAAAACACTAGAAAATTTGTGAAGATTTTATCTTTCCTAACACTTAACACAACAAATCTGTGCAAGTGATTGGAAACCTACAGCTAGAAAATTCCACTAATGCAGTCTGTGTCACTGAATACTTTGAAATACATTTTCCATTGTTTTGTAGTTGTTATATTTAGTTCTTTAGTGTTTGCAACCTCTAGTTTGAAAGTTTAACTTCAGCTAAAGATGCAACTTGTCTTGCAGGCAACCCAGAGAAAGGGTCCTTTTAGCATACTGAGGATTTATGTAATTAAAAAAATAATAATAAGCAATTTTTCTCATCTTTCTGTGGAGGGAAATTCTAAAATATTTCTTGAATCTATAGGCATGTTTGGAAATATGGTGGCACAATTCTTTTCTGCATTTTTCTCCTACAGTATATTCTATTGCAATAGCAGAGAGCATTTGGGAAGTTTCTACTACTGGATCCTAGATAGGCTAAGATAGATAAAAGAAAAGTACGCTGTCTGTACTACATCCTTACAGAATTCCTTTCCTCTAAATGTGCACTTGGATGCAAATTTATAGCTTTCAGGGCATAGAATAAGGCATATCTAGTTGACAACAAATGTGAAATTAAAGGCTCTATTTTTATCAGTATATTAGTGTGGTTTTTAACTTGTAACAGTGGAGGTAGTCTTTTAGCCACTGACACTAGGTTCTTCATGATTTTTTTTCTTTGATTCAGTAATGGATAGCACTGAATTCTATAGCAACTTGCAATGAATAATTTTTTTGGTAAAAATAAGTTTTTAAAAGCCTAAATAAAAGAAGAGAAAAAAGACTAGGGATAAAAATAATTATTTCAACTTTTTGTCATATTAACCAAATATATAACTAAGACAAGTTTTTATACCATGCATGTCATTGCTAACAAGGCATTTACAGAACTGGTCAGTTTAGAACACAACAGATAAAAAACCTGTATATTTCCAAGAAGAAATATACACCCGCAAATGCACAATTCTAATAGAATCTTTTGTTCCTAAAGTGCCAATACACACCATTTACCTTTTCAAGACTGAAAATACCTAACAAAAACAGACATAAGTATCTTAATAACCCATAATGTTTCTTGCTTTTTCAGTACACACAAGGTTCATTTGATAAATGTTATTCAATTATACAAGAAAACTGGTAAGCTAGTTGTCTGCCAGGCATATTTCTGCTTTTTTCTCATTTATTTAATTTGCCTTATTAAATTATTTAGGGTAAATAGAGCCTGCAAATTTTCAGTAATAATTGAACTGTTGATCTCTCTTGAAATAAGAAAATAAACAAAACACTCAGAGATAAGTATCCAAACCATTGGCCAATTACATGGAAAAAACATTCCAATTGCTTTACTTTTTTAATTTTTTGCATATTTATAACTTTTGCTGAAGAATGAATGTTGTTTATATATTTTACATAGTAACAAATATTTGTGCAATGTTACAGCTGTAAAATAGGACAGTAGAGAGTGAAACAATAGCTGAAGTTGAAAGACAGTCGAATTTAAGCTCTTAAAAGCCTAAGTGAATATTGAAAATGGTAACCAGACTTCTCAGTTATTTAAATACTTTGGAATTTTTTACTCTAGGGCTTTGGATAGATCAGGGCTGTCCAACCTTTTTGAATGTGGGGCTGGATCACAAACTTTTTATCACCCAGTGGGCCAGTGAGCCATATTTAAAGACCTCACGGAAGTGGTATCACATCAGGAAGTGATGTCATGTGGCCTTTAACACCGATGAAGTTGTAGGAAGTGACAATGAAATGGGTCTGGAAATGTGGTTTAAAATCCAAAATAAAAACAATAAAAATAGTACCTGACCTAGATCCCATGAGTGAGCAGGCATCCTGCCACCAGTCAAACAAGACCTTGGGAAGAAATTTCCAACAGCTTCTTGCCAATGGGAGGAGGTAGACATTAAAGAGAAAACCTCTTCCCCTTTTCTTTTTGTCCATGTGTTAACTGACAAGGCATAGAACAGAGCCTGAAAACTTTGCTGTATTTCCAGTACCAGCCCTTTGTTCACAGAGGTTAGAACAGTGAGGGAGTGGAACAGACTGCCTCGGGAAGTTGTGGACTCTCCATCATTGGAGGTGTTCAAAAAGTTGTTGGACAGCACTGCTCGGGCATGATCTAGGCCAGTGTTTCTTGAAACATAGGTCGCAACCCAAAAGTAGGTCTCAAGAATATATGAAAGGGTCATGAGCAAACTTTAAAAATGGGTTCTCCTTTAAAGAAGAAAAACATATAACTGGCTTTTCTCTTGTAGGCTGGCAGAGTTTCAGCCTACAAGGGGCTACTTGGGGCTCCCCCATGCCCCACACACTGGGGCTTGGAGGTAGGAGCAGAGAGGGACACTGGGTTGGCACTGACCATCTATGTTTACAAGTGGGTCCTGGTACAAGAAAGGTTGAGAACCACTGATCTAGAGTGGGGTGGGCCATTATTTGAGGCAGAGTGGAGCAACACAGGGCACAACCCTTGTCCTAAGCCTCCTTCCCCTGTGAAAGGCAGGGACTCCGCCCCCCACAGGTGCTGGGAGCCCACAGTCACTGGCCCGGTCCCGCGGGAGGCGCTGTCTTCCTGTCCCGACCCCGATCCCAGCCTCGGCTCCGGCCTGGCCCAGGCCTACCTGCGGCACCCCAGCCAGGCAGGAGGTGGCAGAGGCAGATGACAAGGGTAAGCCTGGCCGCTGCGCCACCTCCACGGGTCCACATTGCCACACCGGGCTGGAGGGAGCCAGGGCTGGGGCTGGGCAGCACCTTGGGGCTCAGTGAGCGCAGGCTCCACCCGAGCCCGGGGCCACCCCACACAGCGCAGCCAATGCCGACAGCCCAGTGGGAGGAGGCACCTGCCCACTCCACTCCACCTCTGCCAGCAACCCGAAGCTGGGTGGCCAAGCTGGGCTGCCTCTTACCTGCGGGTGGGGAGTGGTGAGTCTCTCAGGCCGGGAAGCAGTGGCTTCTCCATGTGGCATTGGGGACAGGAGGAGGCGGGTCGGGTCTGCACTCCTTTTCCCACACTCACCACATCGGCAATGTCAAGCTGACGCGTGGTGTGTGTGGGAACCTTGTCCCTTTCCCAGCCCTTCAGCAGCCATTAGGAAGCTGCTGAGGGGCTGGGAGAGGGACAAGGGACAGGAACAAAAGTAAACAGTGTTTACTTTCATTTTCCGTGCAGCACTGTGGGTCACAGAAAATGCCTTGGCAGGCCACATGGCGGCCTGCGGGCCATGTGTTGGACAAGCCTGGGATAGATGAAATAATTATACTACTTTAAAAGGGGAGGAGAAAGATACACAACTTATGAATGCATGTCAGCTGACCCACTGCAAGTGTCTAAAGTGTCTAATCATGCCCTTTAGAAATTGACTCTTAACTGGGGCAGTTTACACTGGAACAAAACCACTTCTAAATTACAATGGTTTATCTTTCACTTACTGCAGGATAAAGTAAAAAAACACAAAACAGTCACAAATAATCAGCTTGAAACATAATGTGCCTTCCCCTGCCCGTTTTTCAGTCAGCGTAACTGTACTGTCTGTCTCTCTGTATTCAAAGTCTATCCATTATGGTGATGAAGACAGCCATTAAAATCTGAGCCACATGCATTGATGTCTCCTTGGATATGTAGGCAGCCCAAAACAATAACTTTGAGAAAGATACAAGCCACTCTAATCCATTTCAGTTCTGAAGCCAGATGACTACAGTATATTTTGCTAAGATGAATGGCTAGTTTAGTGCTGTTCACAACACGCAATAAAGGAAAGTAATATAATTCTTTGGGAATGACTAGGAAAACACATTTTTCCTGGTTAAAGAACCTATAAGACACAAATTCAAAGCTGGACATCAAAAGAAGCAGAAACTTCTCCAAATTTGCTAATGGTACTCTTAATCTCTTAGTAAAGAAATTACCAGAAGTTGATAAAATATAAACATTAGATTGGTATTTTCATATCTCCAATTACAAATCTTAAATTTTTACAACTAATAATCAGCATTAAGACAACAACTCAAAATTACATTAATTAGCCTTGGGATAAAGTGTTGTTAGCAGAGGATTTTGATATCTTCCATGTTATAGTAGTTATGTTATGCAGTTGGGTCCATAAAAGATATCGCCCTAAGAAATCCTTGCCTCTAGCATAATTCCTGAACCATCACAGCTGCAACATTACTTTAAAACTACCATTAATTAACCTTAAAACAATTACATATATATCCAAGTCATCCTTGGAGATAAAAATTTAAATTTGTTTCAGTTTATCAGAGTGGGTTGAATAATGAGAGAAGCTGTTAAGAGAAACCAATGATTGGCTAAGAAATATCACATTGTCCAAGTACTTGACAACTAGGAAATAGGTACTCATTAACTCCAGAAATAAAGTGAAAAATGACAAGCAGAATTTACCATTTATGTTAATTAAAGTAGAATAACACATTGAAAGAGACATTCCCTACACATAAAACACACTGTAATGTAAGAAATTATTTGAGAACTAACACAGTAGCACCTTCTTGACCAAAAGATCCCTTTGCAAAAGAAAGGGAACCTGCTTTTCAAATCGTCCTCAGATGAAGCTCTGAGACTTTCTGCTCATAATGCAATTAGGGATCCTGTAAATGGAAACTTGATTCCCTCAGCAAATGGTTTCTAAAATGCAGGCTTAAAGGTATAGGTTTTTAACATCTTCCCTGTAGCAACACAAAGACCTGATATTTTGGATCAGTGTTTCTCAACTCGTGGGATGTGACCCAAAAGTGGGTCACAAGAATATATGAAAGAGTCATGAACAAACTTTAAAAATGGATTCTCCTTTAAAGAGAAAAATGAGGGGAATGGCAGTGGCAGCAGTGGCCAGGTCATGCAGTAGGGTAGAGCTGCAGCTCGGCACACGAGCGGCTGGCAGCAGGAGGTGGTGAGGGCAGTGTGCCTCCCCCCAACTCACTACTCCTCATGCTGCACTGTGGCATAGGGGTTCCAGTGGCAATGGCAGCAGCAGCAGCAATGAGTGTCACCACTCTGCTCCACTCTTCTGCTCTGGGTCCTGCCCATGCTGGTCTGGCCAGGTTGCAGCCCCAGCCTGCTGTGCATGCAAAATCTGGGAGCGTATGTGCAACCCATGCCCCACACAATGGGGGGCTGTGTCCTGGGGGCAGGGGGGTGCAGTTCAGGAGTGAGGGACATTGGCAGGAACGGGGGCTGTTTTCTATTTAAACTATTTACTGAGTTGGAACTGGCCATCAATGTTTACAAATTGGTCCTGGTACAAATAGTGTTGAGAACCACTTCGAGATGACAAACAGGGTACAACTGGCATGTGTATTTACCCATTATTAACAAAATATTTTATTAGAAATCTAGGAATGTCCATTTATGGCATATACTTTCAAAGGAGTGCTAGGGATTTGAATAAAATGATGGGAAAACTGTTTCTAAAGAATTGTGTAAACCCACTTTTCCTTGGGCAAAAAGGTTTTTTTGGAGCTATGAGGCTAACATTTTTTCCACAACTGCATAAGTATGATTCTTCTTTATAAAGGAATTGGCTTTGGAACCTCTTTTTCAGAGATACTGGCAACTAGAAATACTAGCCACAGGCATATGTGAACTCTTCCACAACTAATGGTGAGAAGTCCCTGAGGACTGGAAGAGGGCCACAGTTGTGCCCATCCACAAGAAGGGCAGGAGGGAGGACCCGGGTAACTACAGGCCAAATCAGCCTAACTTCCATACTAGGGAAAAATCCTAGAAAAGTTTATCAAAGAGTCTATCTGTGATAAGCCTGAAAAAAGGTAAGATTCTGAATGACAGCCAGCATGGCTTCATCGCAGGCAGGTCTTGCCTTACCAACCTCATCTCCTCCTATGACCAGGTAACTGGACATGAGACAGCAGGTCAACATTGTATACCTAGATGTGGCAGGGCACTGTTTGTGCCGGGCACTGTTTGTGCCTGCCACTTTAAGGGTCAGAACACAGCAGCCAGCAGGTGCCTAATGAGGGCAGCCCTTTTGTATTCAGGGCTGCCCGTATAAACAGGGCATTTTGCTGCTGGGAGGCCAGGCAACAACATTGCCTGGCTGCAGGTATCATCTGGAGGTAAGGGAGGAGCAGTAGGGGATGGTCAGGAGGCTCCTGGTCCTGGGCATGACCTAAAACTGCACCTTCCTGGGAGTGGGTGGCCTGGTGGGGCTCTCAGTGGCACAGGAGCCGCCAGGAAATGCCAGGCCAGTTACCACGCTGGTGAAAAGTGGGTTGGGGAACCTTAACCACCTAGCCCCCACAACTGGGTGGGTTACCCCCTTTGTAGGGTGTAGAAGGTGGACCCCAGAGAGAAAGAGAGTTGGGTCATAGACCCTTAACCTGTCTTGACATCCCCCGACTGGTCCAAGCTCGGGCCACAACCGGAAGGGTCAAAGGGCCAGGGGCCCACCGCAAGGAAAGCCCAAGAGCTGAGGGCCTGGGGTTCCAACTGGCCTGGAGATGGGTCAGGGTCAGTAGAGCTGAAGGTCCCAGGGGGACCACACCCATAAGGGGAAAGCAGCTCAGGGAGCTATGTAGCCGGGAATGAAGGCAGAATAGGCTGCCTGAATGGAGGGATCTAAGTGGGGTCCAACTAGGAGGATTCTGGGGCCCAGTGCAGGGCTGGTGATATGGATAACATCTGGATGCCATTTGTGAGGCTTGGGCTGTGGTGTAGGGGAGGAATGGAGCTGCAGATAGTGCCCCCTGGCATCAGGACAAGAAATGGGCAGCCTCCCGCTTAATCAACATCAATTAACAACAAGGCGTGGTGGGTGAGAAAGTGGGCAGTTAGCCCAGAAACAGGTATGTGGGCCACAGTGAAATCGGCCCAGCAGGCCCCCCTGTTACACCAGATTTTCAAAAGGCCTTTGATATAATATCGCACAATGTCATCGTGAGAAAATTGGAGGATTGTGGGCTTAACTCTGACACTGTCAGGTGGGTAAGCAACTGGTTGCAGGATAGGACCAAGAAAGTTGTAGTGAACGAACCGTGTCATCCTAGAGAGAACTGGGCAGCAGTGTCCTGCAGGGGTTGGTGCTCAGCTCAGTACTTCTCAACATCTTTTATTAACAATTTGGATGTGGAGGTGAAGAGGTCACTAACCAAATTCACATATGACACCAAGTTATGGGGAAGCGTGGTTACGCTTGAAGATAGGCTATAGATACAGACAGACCTAGATAGGCTAGCAAGTTGGGCAGATCAGAATCTGATGAAGTTCAACGCTGAGAAATGTAAAGTGCTCTAACTTGGGATGAGCAACTCCCAACACACCTACAGACTTGGTGGTACCAGACTTACTAGACCACAAATGAAAGAGACCTAGGGGTAATAATAGACCACGGTATGGATATGAGCTGGCAGTGTGATGCTGTAGCCAGTAGGGCAAATAATACTCTGGCATGCATCAATCGACGCATCTCCAGCAAAACCAAGGAGGTGATTCTTCCATTTGACTCAGCAGTGGTGAGACCGCAGCTGGAGTAGTGCGTCTAGTTCTGGGCACTGCACTTTAACAAGGACATGGACAAGCTTGACAGAGGCCAAAGAAGAGGCACTCATATGATCAGAGTCTTACACGGCAAGCCATTCAAGGAAGGGCTGAGGGGTCTGGAACATAAGAAACAAGAGCTTTCCTGTAAGCTTTGAAAATCATAACTGGGCGAGGGGGTGTCTCTGATTGGATTGCTCCTTCTATTCGGTCGCCTTGTTAATAAATGAACCAGTTTAACTTTTTTTTGCAGAGCCCACAAGAGTCAAAGTTGAATTTGAATGCTGGTTGTAGGAATTGTCCCCTTCCCACCCCCCCAATGCTGATGCACTTCCAAAGCCACCCAGCCCATACTGAACCAGAACCAGGTTGTTCAAGACTGTCGCTTGTTAAAGCTGCTGATTTAGATGATGTTAAAGATGTACTTTAATAAAAGAATAAAGTTGAGACAAGTTAGAGCTACTGATGCTCCCAAACCTGATCTGGTTACTTTGGAGGCAAAACAGGAAACACACTCACATGAAGAGGACAGGAAAGAATAGCCAAAACTGAAAATGTAAATTTTAATTTCTTATTTGAAACTTTGCTGCTAGAGAAATGAGGGAACAGAAAGCTCCATTATCAGACATTCAGACCTTGTAAATTTGTATTAGCATGAGAAGATTTAAGAAACTGTTTACAGTTGCCTTTCATGCTCAGAGCAGTTCTGCAAAAGATGGGATTGCTTTGGCTGGCTAAACCAGCCTCTTCTTAAAGAGAAAATAAAAAGCAAGAAAAGAGCAACAAATACATGGAATAAATGGAAGAGGACACTTGGGAGTGGGTAAAAGCAAGAATCATTAGCCAAAGCCAGGAGAAGTGGCAATACCATAGTGTTCCTTTTGCTGTCTTAGTCCAGATGCATATTAAGAATCAGGATGAAGGTCCAAAAAGAACCAAGCTGGACCAAAGAGTTCTAGATGATTGGAGTGAAAATCATAACAAAACAGCTCACTACTTCCAGTCTGCATATTTTCATTCCTTTGATCCCTCCTGAAGTGTCTTTATAAAGAAAAGTATTTTGAAATACCCTTGAAAGGATTTAATCTATAAATCAAAGTAGCTTAAAAGATTCTCACAATCAAAGTAAGGATTATATACAATATAAATGCAATATTTGCCACTGGGTATTTTGGGTCCAAACAACTACAGTCAAGCCTTCAAAATTTCAGTGAATTACTTCTGTCAATTAATTCAGTATTCTAGGAAGCATCTTATTCAGCCCTCCTGACTTCAAAACATCAATTTTAAGTCATTGCTAACCTGTCCTTTTGATACTCTAGGCCAGGTGGACTCCACCTGCACTCTGTGCAGCAGTCTGCTTGGAACACCAGCACCTGGTCAGAGAAGCCAAAGCCCACACCCTTCTGTAACATTTCATCCTGCTGGGGGGCAGACCCCTGAGATAATAGGTCTGGCCAGCAGATAGATTCCTTCATCACCAGAAAAGGGAGCTGTCAACACAACCACCTTCTGCTTCTTCTTGGTGGCAGCAGTACCACTCTTCCCAGTATTTGGGGTGTATGACTTGGCTTCTTTTACCAATAACGCAGGCTCCATTTTTCTTCTGATGCCAAGGCTTCATACGTCTTCTGCTTGCTTATAAAAGCAAGGTAGCATGCTAGGAATGGTCTCTAGAATAAGACACTGATTGTGGAATAGCTTTTTAGATGGCCTTAGGAACCTAAAAAAACCCTGTTTTGCTTGCTTAGTTGGCCACAATCCAGCCAGCCTATGAAAGATAAATGGATTTTGAGAGAAGTAGAGAGAAACCTCCTTCTGACTTCCAGTCTCTGCAATTTTCCTGGTCCCTTAACAAAAGAGCACACGTACAGAAACCAAACAGGCACAAATTCCATTACACTTCTGCTTGTAACATGAATCTACTGGACTGTTAGGCATATCTGCCTGCCCACATACACTGCAGGGTGGAGGATGGGCAATGGGCCTGAACCAATAGAGAAAGAATCCCTGCAAACACTGCATCAGGATTGGAATGCAAATGAGAACAGGTTTAACCTTAAACACTTACAATAAACATAAAACTATGATGCAGTGATAATTTACACATTTCATGACCTAGGACAGAGCATAAAAGAAACTTAATGCAGTATGATAACACCAACCTACTTTTGGTCATAAAGCCCTTCTGTGTTCTGGACTGAGACAACTGTTTTGATCATAAAAGCCATTTAACTCCAGTAAAGGCACCTATACACATACAATTAGTCGTGACTAAATTTACTGTGCATTAAGCCAGTGCACAGTAAGTAATGTTTGGCAGGTGTCTACATGTGCAGACTAAATTTAGTGCGAAGTCCCTCCAGCCCTGCCATGTGGCCACTGGGGGGAGATCCAGAGTACGGCCCTAGCTGCCCACACTTGGCAGCCATCTTTAGAAGCCAAAACCTGCTGCCAGCACTTGGCTGCCATTTGGAAACATAGCCCCGCCCTCTGATCCCTGGCCAGCCACTTCCCTGCCCAGGAGCCATGTGCCCAGCACAGAAGCAGCATGCAACAGCTCCATCCTTGTCCTCTGCCTCCCCACATCATGGCAGCTCCAGCCCCTGCCCCTGCCAGCAACACCCAGCGCCCTACTGCTGCACCCCTACCCCTGGCAATAACAATCAATGCCCCGCACTCCTGCTGGCCATTGTGCTGGCCCTGCTGACCCCAGCAGGCCCCCCTCCATCCAGGGGAGCTGCGCGCCAGCCAGCAGGGGCCAGGGCACTGGGTGCAAAAAGCCCTGGATGACTCCCCCTTCCTGCAGTCCCTGCTCCAACACACCGGCCTCAGCACCCCCCCACCTCCTGGCCAGCCACCAGCACCATTCTCAGGACATGCATGTTTGAAAGAAAAAAGCTTTATTTCCCTCTCAGAGCCCCTCTAATTAATGCCCCCCCTCACACACACACTCCTGTAGCATGTGTATAAACACCCTTGAACTCTGTGGAAGGTCTAGGGCTGCCTCCACTCCTCATACTCTTGCCTAGGCATATATATTGAAGGTCTTGGTGTGATCTATACTGGTCAAAATAATAAAGTAACTTGTAAGCTGGAATGTTTGGACTCTGACCTCTCGGTTCAATTCAGATTCTGGCTTATGGAAAAATGGCACTAGTAAACTATGAATTGGTTAGACTCAGAATTTACATTGCTGCATTATCAGAAACACTGTTCTGAAATACGCATTGTATCCAGGAGAAAGATTACACTTTATTATGGCTTCGGAAACCAGCAGGAGAAAGGAGAAAGCAGGGAGTAGGCTTTGCAATTAGAAACAGCTTACTATCTTTCTGTGAAAGCCCCACTGCTGTATCCAACTCAAGACACTCAAGGTGCATATACAGAATGGCTTCACATTGTTTAGTGTCCATGAGACTACCCTCCAAGCTAGCAGTGAAGATGAGAATGTTTTCTATCAACAAGTTGAAGAGATTGTGAAAATTCATAAAAATTAGACAACTATAATACGTGGTGACTTCAATGCAAGAATTGGATATAGTTAATTGGCCTGGTATTCTGGGGAAACATGGAATTGGTAATATGAATTAAAATGGTTAATGACTGTTAGAATTTTGTATAAGTCAAAATTTATGCATTACCAACACCAACTTTACTGGGAAAATCACAAGAAAGACAACATAGAAACATCCAAGATCATGGCCCTGGCAATATTCAGATCTAATACTGACCAGGTGTAACCACCTGAAAGAAATCTTACATATGAGGTCTTATCACAATGCTGATTGTGACACTGACAAAGCCTTAGTCTGCTGCAAAGGCAGAATCAATGTAAAAAAGATTCACTGCACCAAAACCACCAGTCATCCTCAGACAGACATCAGCCAAACTAAAGACATTGAAAAATGCAGACTATTCAGTGAAGACATTGTGAAAGCAAGTTTACCTAACAGCCAAGGCTTGGGAAAACTTAAAAACTAACAGGTGGAATGTTGTAACAGTGTTTGGCAAAAAATGCAAGAAAAATGCAAACTGGTGTGAAGAGCACTCTGAAACCCTTCTACCACTGGTTGAGGGTTAAGAACAAAAGAACAGCGCTAACCAACTATAAGAAATCTCCTAACACAATAACTCTAGAAAATCTGAGAAAGACTCAAAGACAATGCAAAAGGAGGCTAAGAAGTATGCCCAAGATTTTTGGCTGAAACTGTAATGATATTCAGAAAGCAGGTGATAGCTGCGGAAAGCAAGAAGGCATTAAACAAGAAATTGATCCAATTAAGAAGAGAACAGCTCTGCTGAAAGACTTACATGGACATGTCATTACTAATAAAGAAAAATAACTTGAGGGCTGGATTGAACACGATGGAATTTTATACAGCAGTGAGACTGAATTCAAACATGAAGAACTCAAAGGATTACCACAGTTCAAAGTTATGACGGAATTAGACAATGAGCCTACCTTCGAAGATATCCAGAAAGCCATTAAATCAATTCCTGGGAATAAGGCATCTGGCAGTGACTGAAAATCTACAAATGTGCAAACAACTAATTACTTGGAAAGTTTCATGAAGTTATAGTGCTCTCCTGGAAAGATGAAGCAGTACTACAAGATTTCAAAGATGCTCAGTTTGTACAATTATAGAAAAAAAAAGGGAGATAGAAGCAACTGTGACAACTACAGAAGTATCTCTCTGTTGAGCATCTTCTGAAAAATTGTCACGTGCATCATACTTGCTAAAGCCTCTAAGTGTAAGAATCGATCTTGCAAGTCAACATAGTTTTCACACAGCTTGGTCCACCATTGATATATTTTCAGTCAAGCAACAGCAAGAGAAATGTACAGAAAAATGAATGCTGCATATAGCCTTCAATACAGTCAACAGAAAGGGCCTTTTTACTATTTGAAGAAACTGAGTTGTCCCCCGCAAACTGTTGAACATCATTCACTCATTACATCAAAGTATGAAAGCAGCTGAAGTGTATGAAAACAAAGAATCAAGCACCTTTGACATCAACAGGGTGAAACGGGGTGTGTCTTAGCCCCCGTGCTTTTTAACATCTATTTTTCATTCCTGCTTCTTCATGCATTCAAAGACACAATTATGGCAATCAGACTAAATCCTAGTAATCCTGGGATGGGAACCAACTATTAGCTGATTGTCAGGCCCAGCCCTGGGACTGCATCAGAACTGGTTCTAGGCTCCTGTACAGTCCAAGGGTTGGAACCAACAATTGCTGGTCCCAGCCTTGTAACTCCACTGGGGCCAGTTCAAGATTCAGATGTGGTCCAAGGGCTGAGACCAGCAATCAGTTGACTACTGATCTCAGCACCAGGGCCTTGAGCTAGCTCTGGCTACCCCGCCACACATTTATTTTAAGGTGTGATGGAAACCTGCCACACAAACATTACACATCTTTTGTGGAATATTTTTGTGCCAGTTTCTCATTTTGTTGGACCATTAATTCCTTGAACATGTGGCACAGTTATTATTTATGGTGTGATTAACAGGTTAATCACATCTTAATTGAAAGGTTTGCCAGGGGCCTAAAAGCAGGCTCTAAGAGGTCATACTGAGGACTTAATATATTAATCCTATAATGTAGCTGGATTCTACAGTAGAGGGTAAGTCTTTCACTAAAGAAAATAGTCTTACAAAATTTCTTCACAAATGATGAGTGGAGATGATGGAGACCTTTTCCACAGGCTGGACAAGCACCCAAGGATACTTAATTTTGATAAGTAAGTGTAACCTACCTTTGTCATTCCTGAAATAATTAGATGGATTCCTTGTGGCATTTCACCTTCTTCACATATAACATCTCCATAATCATAGCAAAGAAGCCTTGCTTTTTTCTGAAAGTCACAACAATCATAGTCATTGTAAATTGAAATAAACCACTATGTAATATATGGTATGTAGTAGCACATGAAAGACTATACATTCAAACACTACGAAATCAATATCATATTAGGAGATAATAAATATTATGAGATATTTTAAGACTTCATATAATATGTTACTGAGTAGAAGTCTCCATCACTCAAAACAATCAATACAAGTTAATATTGCACTAATAAGTATTACAATGCAATTACTTTCCTTAAAGGAAGCAGCAATGGCATAGGCCAAGACATGAAAAAAAATCCAAATCTGTTTGTGATCATTTAAAAAAAGGTTAAAAAACAATTTAACCTTAACTATGTAAGCTACCAACACTCACTCACTTTCTTTTTTTCGTAGACTTCATTGTACAGGGGAAGGCAGGCATGCTATGGAACCCATGTGCTACGAACCACAGTTACTATAAGGTAAGCAATAATTCCATCTTTTTTGAATGATTTATTATATACATTCTATTGCTGGTGATTAAAAAGAAGCTGCTGGTTTACTGGAAGATGGACAGTACGAATCCTACTTAAACAATGAATGCAAGACAAACCTACCAAAATGGGCATCCAATCTGGAATCCTTTGCCAAGGAGTAGTAGCTTATAAAAGAATGCACTGGGCTCAAACATGATAAACCTGCTCTACAGATTTCAGAAATAGGTACATGCTTCTTTCAGCAGAGACAGTCTCAGTTCTCATGGAATGAACTCTGATGAGACTAAGTGGACCCACCTAGCTAATTTGCATCATGCTCCTACACGCATAGAAATCCATTTAAACAATCTCTAAGCAGATAAAGCCTGACCCTTAACCCTATCAGCAAAAGGCTGTCCTGAATTATTTCATATTGTAGATCTGCCCCAGGTGTAGTGGTTTTAACATGTTTATTCACAATTTGGATGCTGGAATAGAGAATGCCTTGAGCAAATTTGCAGATAACATGAAACTGGGAAGGATGGAAAACACAGTGGAGGATAAGAGTAAACTTCAGGTGAATCTTGACAAACTGGAAAATAGGATTGGAGCCAACAGGATGAAGTTCAACGGAAACAATGCAAGCTGTTAAACCCAGGGAAGAATAATCAAAAGCACATATACAAAAATAGGAGCTGACTGGTTGGGTGACAGTATTGCTAAGAAAAAATCTTGGGTTTTTTGTAGATCATAGATGCAACACGAGTCAGCAATGTGATGTGGTCACAAAAGAAAAAAATGTTATTTTGAGCTGCCTCAACAAGAATATTAATTTAATAAGATATGGGACCACTCTACTCATTACTGGTTAAGCCTCATCTCAAGTATTGTATGCAGTCCTGGGCTCCACATTTTAAGAAGTTAGAGAGAGTTCAGAGATGTGTGACAAAAATGATAAAGCTGTGTAAGGAAAGGTTGAGAGAACTAGTTATATTTAACTTGTCAGAAAGGCAACAAAGAGGGCACATGATAACAGTCTTCAATTACCTGTAAAATATGCCAGATAAAGTGTGCTAACATTGTGCTGACACCTCGCTGTGCATGTTCTTAAGTTAACTGTGGCTCATTTAACTTAAATCTGCTTCATTCCAGGGGCAAGCCTGTCAGGCTATGTGCTCTCCCTGGCCAACTATTGGCAGAGGAGCAGCAACGCGTGTTAGAAGGGCTACATGTGTAAAGGGCTGTGGCATTTCTACTTTGATCTGAGTCAAAACTGGAACCATCAGGATCACCTCAAATAAGACGTCTGTTTACAACCTGAGAGATTTCTGGTGCATATTCCATGCACGTGGGTTGTATTCCAGTTTGACTTTTTTTCACAAGAAAAAGTAAAACGAAGCTGGACAAGTGAGAGTTAATTTGTTAATGTATGTGGATCATCTGTTATTCATAGAAGAACTAAACTTACTTATTGGGAATTATTTTTTTCTCAGAAAAAAGATAGTACAAGAGTTTCCAAATTTCAGGTGCACTCCTCCAAGGCATGAACCATTCAGAATGTTTCAGTCCCACACCTTAACTCTGGCTCATTAAGCTGCTTAAGCAGATGATGTGCATGCTTTCCCAGCTGATAAGCTATTAAAGCCAGAATATGCATCAACAGTCATCTTTCTGGAAGAAAGAAAACAGTGAGGAAGTTTTCCTTAAAGATTTACCCTAACACCTCTCCTTTGGTTCAATCAGTACCAATAAACAGCACCATGGAGAACCAACACTAGGGAAAACCAGTCATGCAAGGACAACATTGTGAAGAGGGATGTTGCAGGAATGAAAGGTGATCATGCAAGGTCAGCATGGATGTGTGCTGTACTAGAGGGACAAATGGTTCAAGGATTTATGCAATATGAGAGGGGCTGTCAATATTATCTAACTGATGGCCCCTGTGTTCCCATCAGAGTTCCTGCTGCGAAGAATCTAATCCAGTCTATCAGAACAGGATTCACCTCTGATAAGCACAACAGGTAATGTGCAACCGTGGATCATCTAAGAGCAGTGAAAGCTGGAGCCAAACTAGTAACAGAAAGTGCCAAATTATCTACTAAGGAGAACTCCTGACACAAGGACACAAGGGGTATGTTTACACGTGCATTAATGTGCCATAATTACGGCACATAAAGGTGACTACCTGTAAAAACAGCTACTAACTTAATGTGCGATAATTGGTACTGTGCCGTAGCACTGGTGGATCTTTTTCATGACATTAATGTGCAGTAGACTAATTGTACTGCGCATTAGCACAGCTGTTGCCATTATGTGCTAATATGCAGTAGAATTTGGCTACTGCGCTTTTAGCGTTTCATGTAGATGTGCCCAGTGTCTCCCATGCCATTGACTTATTCCTATCCGTAGAATTGTAGCATGTAAATTAGTTCAAGAAGTGTTATAATTGACCGAGTTACCTCTGATATTACAACAGCTCCAATTAGGAGCGAGGTGAACTATTGAACTGGACCTGTCTACAATTATAACAGTTAGATATGACTGTAATAATTTTGCTTAAGTAGAAACTAATTTCTTCACATAAATGAAAGATTTCAATTATATGGGATTCAAGGAAAATTCAGAGTCTGTTTTACTATGCTGGAGACTGAGCCTAAGATCATCCAAGTAAAGGTTTAACCAGTGTGTTATTTCTTTTAAAAAAACATTTTAAAATTAATTTTAAGTCCAATTAGCAAGTTTACTTGTAAATTCTCAAAAAAATTAATTCAGTATTCAAACAATAAGTACTTTAAAATTTGGTCAGGATATGATGAATTCTTCATACATAACAGTAGTTTAATTCTTTCAAGGGAAGAACTCAACTGAGCCTTCATTGCGAAGTCAAGACTAACACCTCTATAATATTTTTCTTTGGAAAATAGAACATTATATAGAAATCAAAACCAACTTAAAAAGTTAAATATTACCTGAATGAATTCAATTTGTTTCTTTTCATTTTCTAACCAACTGATATTTCGTAGAAGTTCCTCTGCAGTGGGTGGTGCAATAGTAGATGGAAGAGTTCCCAGTTGTTTTTTTTTAATGAGAATCATCTGCTCATGAAGAAAAAAACCACTTTTGTGTATTCAAAATTTGTTGAATTCTCTTGTGCAGATAAGCTCTTTACATGGATTATTTCCACTGAACCTCTTATTTCTGTAAGTCTTAATGACACTTGTGTACTAGCACAAACATATTTTATCATTGTGCTGTACTTAGATTCCAATGCTTCAGATACATATACATGCTTAGTGTTATCCACTGTGAGAAGTTCAGCTGACTTCAATGAGACTACTCAAAACACACACTTATTTTTTGTGGAGCGATAGACCAGTTTGGGCCTTCATGGAAAGCAACTGATATTTTCCACTACTTCACCATTTAAGCGGACTGGCTGATAGTGTGGGGACAGAATAAAGGGAACGACGACTTAAAACATTACAGAATATATCTGACGCAAAATCTGCCAGAACTGTTTTTTCTAAGTCTAGACTGGAGTGTGTATTAATACACCCATTGATCAGTACATACACAAATCATAGAGAGGTATTGCTAACAGTAGGCCTAAGAATGAAGCTAGGTATACCATAGCCATATAGCTTGCACAGAAGTGTTGAAAAATGTTGCCTTTAAGACTTAAAGCACTTACCCAGCACTTACGTACAAGCCATCTTTGATACGTTTAGTTTTGTTCTCAGACAAGGGAACTCCTACCCCCCAACTCTTGCCCCATTCCTCACAGCCCGAGGTTTGGGCTACCCTACCTCCATTCCAGTGCTCCTGCTAGACAGCACCCAGGACTCATGCCTTGCTTGCCCACCACTAATTATGCTACTCTATCAAAATCACTCAGGATTTAATCCTGCTTCATCCAGGGTCAAAATTGGGATGATTTAGCTCTCGCTTATCACTACAGGTTCATTCATGTATATGAAACAGTTACAGCATAACAGCTGCTGAGAGCTCCTCAGCATCAGCTCCCCATCTCCTTTTGAAGCTGCAAGAAAAGTATATTTCTCCATACCCTTCATTGTGAATAATGAAGAATCCAAAATTATCTCTGAGCAAGTAAAGCTTGCTCTTTAACCCTACCTGGATTAGCTATGAATAACTTAGGGGATGCAACAGAAAGACTGTTTCTGTATGCATCAGAGATAAATCACCTAAGCAAATCTCCTGGATGAAAAATCACTTCCCGTCTGGTTTGGAATGTAGCTTGGAAAAGACAAGTAAGTGTGTAAGGTAAAAATTAGAGACCACTCAAGGAAATAAGCTTAAATGTGTATGGTTAAAAAGGACTTAAAGCTTAGGACTTCCAGGCCACCATGTGGAGTAGCCCTTCTACAGAGGACCTAGACATCAATTTTAAAGAATCAGAAGAGTTAGAATCATAGAATCACAGAAAATTAGGGTTACAAGAGCCCTCAGGAGATCATCTAGTTCAAGCCTCTGCTAAAAGCAGGACCATCTCCAACTGTATCATCTCAGCAAAGGCTTTGTCTAGTGTGGTTTTAAAAACCTCCAAGGATGGGAATTCTGCCCATTTCTCTGGTTAACCTGTTCCAGTGCTTTACAGCCTTCCTAACGAGAAAGGTTTTCCTAATACCTAATCTAAATTTCCCTTGCTGCAACTTGAGACTGTTGCTTCCTGTTCTGTTATCTGCTATCACTAAGAACAGTCTAGCTCAGTGTTTCCCAACATTTTCCAGCCCAAGGCACACTTACATTAATACAAATTTTTTCCACGGCACACCTGTTAAGGCATTCCCCATCCTCATACCTATTGTAACTTATTGCCATGGCAAAATTCTGCGGCACACCTGTTCGTTTCTGATGGCATGCTTTTGTGCCGCAGCACACTGGTTGGGAAACACTGGTCTAGCTGCATCCTCTTTGGAACCACCCTTCGGTAATTGAAAGCTGCTATTAAATACTACTTTTTGCTCCTGCACCCTCAGTAAGGTTTCTTCAAAGTATAGCCAGCTCTCTTGGACTCCTCTCCCCCTCCAACTGATCTCCCAGGGGATCCTGCCCATGAGTTACCCAAGTCAAAAAATCTGCTTGGCTGAAGTCCAATGTCCTTGCTCTGTTGCTCTCTATCCTTCCTTTTCTAAGGATCCTGAATTCATTCATCTCATGGTCGCTGCTTCCCAAGTTGCCATCTACTACTACATTCCCCACCAATTCTTCCCTGTTTGTGAGCAGCAAGTTGAGAAGAGCACAGCCCCTAGATGGCCTCTCCAGCATTTGCACGAGGAAGTTGTCCCCAACACTCTCCAAAAACTTCCTGGATTGCTTGTACACTACTGTATTGCTCTCTCAGCAGATGTTAGGGTGATTGAAGTCCCCCATGAGATCAGGTAACTTGCGCTAGTTGTTTGAAGAAAGCCTCATCCACCACATCCTCCTGGTCTAGTGATCTATAGCAGACCCCCACTGTGACATCACCCTTGTTGGTCTCCCTTGTGACTGTAACCCAGATTCTTTGAACAGGCCATACTGGAGTTTTTTCAGTTCCATACTGGAGCTCTAAGCAATTGTATTGCTCTTTTACATAAAATGGAACTCCTCCTACTCTTCTCCCCTACCTGTCCTTCCTGAACAGTTTATACACATCCATGAAAGTGCTCCAGTCATGTGCGCTCCCACCAAGTCTCTGTTATTCCACTCACATCATAGTTCTGTGATTGTACGAGGACTTACAATTCTTCCGGCTTGGTCCCCAGGCTCCGCACATTCGTGTATAGATACCTGAGGTAACTAGCCGCTTGCCCTACTTTCTCAGAAAGAATGAAAATGCCTCCCCTGTTGCCCCCTCCTACTTGCACTTCCTCCAAGTCACCCACTTCCTCACTTACCTCAGGCCTTTGGTCTTCCCCCAGCAAACCTAGTTTAAAACCCTCCTCACTAGGTTAGCAAGCCTGTCTATGAAGATGCCCTTCCCTCCCTTTGTTAGGTAGCTCCCATCTCTTCCTATCAATCCTTCTTGGAACAATATCTCATAGTTAAAGAAGCCAAAGACCTGCTGGTAATACCATCTGTGCAGCCATGTATTGATCTGCAGGATGCCCCCGCACCTGCCTGAGCCCTTCTCCTTGACCAGAAGGATTGAGAAGAATATCACCTGAGCCCCCATTCCCTTTACTCTTGCACCCAAAGCTTTGTAGTAATTTTTGATCTGCTTAGGATATCCCCTGGCAGGATTATTGGTGCCCACCTCGATGAGGCAGCACTTGGGTAGTAGTCAGAGGACTAGATGATTCTTGGTAATCCCTCTGTGACATCTCAGATCTGGGCAAGCAGCAGACCTCCCAAGACAACAGGTTCAGCCGGCAGAAGGATGCCTCCATCTCCCACAGAAGGGAGTCTCCAAACACCACTACCACCTGATGTTTCTTCTTGGTGGCATTGGTTTCAATCCTTCCCATCCTGGGGAGGCCTGGTCTATCCTCCTCCACCAATGGAACATGCTTCTCCTCCTCTGTTGCTAGGGCTCCATATCTGTACTCTAGGCAAACTGATGCAAGTAGAGATGAAGATTTTTGCTTGCTGCCAGAGGTCACAAGCTTCCAGCTTCCACCTTTCTGGGAGTCCACGTCTTCTTCTTTCTCTAGCTCTACCTTTGGCAGCCCTTCCTCCACAGTCCTACAGGTCTCCTTCAGCATCAAATTAATGAAGTCCTCATGGCAAAAGATTTTTTGAAGCCTTGCTGCCTCTTCCTGTACCTCTCTTGCCTGCTCCTTGAGGGACACCAGCAGGAGGCTCTACTCACATCGTGGGCACTCTCCTGCCTGGCCATCACTGGAAGGAACCTGCAAGCTGCAGTTTCCATAGTGCCAAACCAGGCCTGGGTGGAAGCCTCGACAGTGAGTAGTCCTGCTTGGACAGACACCTCACAGGTGCAAGCATTGGCAGCAGCAGTGGGTTTGGCATTGTGACATCCTCCAGCCATTTCCCTGGGTCTCAATCTGCTGCCTCTCTCTTGCTGCCCTTCTTCCAAGCAGACCTTCCCTAGCAAACTCATCTGTAAGCTCCCTGATTTACTGTTCCTGGGCGCCAAAAAGTTCCTTTTACCTTGCTTCCTCTCACCAAGCTTAAAGCCTCCCCATTCAAAGAGGGGAACAGCAAACTGACCTGCAACTGACCAGCGAACTGCTTGCAAACTGGTGCCCCTGTTTGCCTGCTCCCTGGTCACTCAGGGAGTCTCCTTTTATACCATGCTGGTATAAAAGGAGACTCCCTGGCTCTGCCCACTCATTAGGGCTTTTGTCAGGCACAGGTAGACATCACCCAAATCACCCAGCTAGCAACACTCCCAGCTTCAATAGAGCACATGCCCAAAACACACACAGCCCATGAAACAAACACTCAGCAAGCCAAACACACAAATTACACTGGCTCACTTACCTTCCCAGGGCAAGTTCCTTCAGCCTCTCCTCATAAGTCATATTTCCTGTCCCTCTAATCATTTTTGTTGCCCAGACAAACACTTTGGGCACATCTACATAAGATGCTAGCTCCGCAGTAGCCTAATAACACTGCACACTACCATGTCACAACACAGGGAGTGCTTATATGGTACTGCAGAATATTATTAGGGTACTGTGCAGTGGCATCAATAAAAAGGTGTTTGCCAGTGCTGCTGCACAGTAACTTGATTATACAAGAACTAAATTAGATATACAATAACCACTGCACTTTAATGGACATGTAAACATGCTCTGTTATTCATAAAACCTTTAATCTTGGGTGCTTAAGCAATATATATAGGCTGAGTCCACTTCTCGTTCCTTCAGATCCTAGGAAATCCCAAAGAAAATTAAACAAGTACAAGTAGGAGAAAAGGAGGGAAGAGAGAATGCAAGATGTCAGAACAAGGAGGACCCTGACAACTAACACCAAGCTGGCCACAAGTAAGAACAAGCATTTTGTGAAAACATAAGGAACTGATATGAGTCAAAAGACCATAAAGTATTAGTAGTTTTGGTCCACTAAAAAATCCAAGATGCTTTTATTGCTTGGGAAACACCTGTTTGTGCATGATGCAGAGCACATAGCCAGGGGTCACACAAGCAGATTGCTGCCTAAAACTAGAGCTCCAAATGGGAAATGGCACAGCTCACAAACATTACTGATCCCTGACCCCCTTAACTTCCAAAGAATACATCCTCTGTTTGTGGAATGCATAGCTCATGTAAGGGGATCAATCTGAGAAGTTACTTCTCTAAAAAACTCATTGGGAGGTCCAAACTCATCAAAGCAGCTTACAGGACCTGCAGAATCAAGCGTGGCTTCACCAGGGGTAAACCAAACAGGCAGAACAGAGAAAGAGAAAGATAAAACAGACCTTATGAGAGAGGACATTGCTGAATCAATCTTCAAATATCAAATCTCTAAAATCTTCTATGTAGGCAAGAATTGTAATATGTGTGTGTGGGGGGGGGAAGACGTTTTGCAGCTGGTATACTGCTTTTTATTAAAGACCCTCTGTCCTCCTTAAGCAACAATATTCCAGACATGTAGATAATACTCAGCCTCTGGATGTCAAATTAATTATAATAAATCAGAAATGCTAGGTGACAGCAATGGATGTGGCCCTCAACAGGTGCCCCAAACTCATTAAGTGGCCCTCCAGCTGAAATAATTGCCCACCCCTATTCTAAGATGTAGGGTCTTTAAGTGCCAAACATAATGGCATATAATCCTGTAACTCAGCTGAAAGATATTATAAACTGGTATGTGAAACCTTATTCAAAGCTATGGATTGATATTAAATGGAAGTGGTATGAGAAAATGGATTTCTCAGATGTATTGGTACACTGGGGAAAAGACAAAATCAGGCCAAAATAAACTTAAAGATCACCCCCTTATTCAGACTACTTTGAGTCTATAGAAAAACATAAGGCTGGGGACAGAAATTACACATGAACTGGTATAAGTGATTGGCAACCAGTCTAAACCTGTAACAGAACGCAAGTTCAATGTACATAAACCAATTTCAAAACAGAGGAATCCTGTTTAAGATAGACCTGGATGCATGTAGTAGCAGATTGAATCACACTAGGTTAGACTGATGCAGATCCCCTCCTGACACGTTAGGTTGTGGTCCCCTGGCATCCCAGGATGCATTACAGCCCAGCTCACTGATCGCTTGCTTTCACACGGCAGGC
Source organism: Crocodylus siamensis (assembly GCF_052110815.1). Taxonomy (NCBI): domain Eukaryota; kingdom Metazoa; phylum Chordata; order Crocodylia; family Crocodylidae; genus Crocodylus; species Crocodylus siamensis. The sequence goes on along the minus strand of NC_143396.1, from coordinate 173,991,340 downwards.
TTTTACCCCTACAGCCTGGCTCCACTAGGCAGTGAACATCCCAGCCCTGCCCCCTCACCAGCCTCCCACCTCTTAGCCACTGGGGTATTTGCCTCGGGAGTTCCTGCTGCACCTGCTGTGCAGACCCCAGCTGGGGATGGCCAGGGCAAGGGGGTCCATTTCCCCACCCTGTTGTGGCCAAGAAGCGGAGAACTGGTGGAGGGGTGGGGCTGGAGTGTTCACTGCCTGGTGAAGCTGGGAGGCATGTGGGAGTGCCCTCTACTTTCTGGTCTTGGCCAGTGCAGGCATTTGCCTGCCTTAGCCAATGGAAGAGTGAACACGAGTTCTGTTAAGGTCCAACCTACACAGCTTAGAGAAACCTGTGTACACTGGATCAGATTCACCTCAGGCTTTTTGACCGTCTGTACTTAGCCTAAGAGTTGCTTTCCCTCTTGCCCCTCCCCATTGGCCTCCATTGCTAAAAATAAAGTATTCCTCCCTGGAACTTGTCTATAAAGATTTTCTGCTTCCATTTAAAAATGATTTTCAGCATTTTGTTTAAAATATTTTTGCTTCTGCAAAACGTAACCATGACAGCCTTGGAAGTTAAAGAATCAAGCAACTTTGCTAAAATGCACTTGCCAAAATTATATGGCTGAAAGACTTGCATGTAGAAGCTAGCATATACAAGCAGACTTCTGAAGTACTTTTACCTTCTCTATTTTGGCTCCTTCGTTTTTATCAACAATTCCTCCTGATTTCAAGACTTCAAGAGTTTCTGAAGCTGTGTTTAGCACTGTTTGAACTGCTTGTTTGGTTTTCAGAGCAGTAACGATATCTGGATAATCACGCTGCATTAAACCTATAATAAATAAGAACATGTTTTGACATTTTCACCTGAGTACACTTTTAAGTGTGACATTGCCCCACACATGGAGAAAACACCCTCAATATGCTAGTAAGTTAATAAAAGGAAAATTATTTGTTTTATTTCTGTTAGTCATACTCTACCTTCTCTTCCTTGTTACGGAAAAATCCTTCACTTCATATTTTTTGTTTAGATCTTCCACAAAACAAGAAATTTATAACTGTTTCTGACCTTGATTTGTAGTTTGGAGGGAAAAAAAGACTCTTTTGCTCTATCAAAACATAAACCTCTATCAATAAGACAGGAACTATTTAAAAAAACTTTATTACCTCTTGTGCATTGCTAAATATATATATGATTAATTTTATGTCTGATTTCATTCCAATATTCTTAGCTTTATTTTAAGTTTGTTTTAATTTTTGAGTCTGGACCTTTTAGAATACTATAAATATTATTTGTGGGCTTGACCTTTGACTTCAATACCCATGCTTTACCTCTAGCACAGCGAGGTATTTGAGTCACTCAAGCTGCCTCCCTGCATGGTGGCAAATCCCAGCACCAATACTCTAAGCCAGGTTTTGTATCTGGTATATGGAGGTAACTGCAGTATTCAGTGATTTCTACTGCATGTGGAGTTCATTAAGAATGAACTCAAACTACTCAATGAGTTCCCTATCAGAATTAATGAGCCACTCATGACTATTTGTCTTAAACTGGAGGGGAGCCAATATTCCACTGTCATCAGCACTTATGCCTCGCCTCTTGATGCCACCAATGAAACCAAGGAGTAATGGCAACCTGACCAAGTGTTTTCTGATGTTCCAGAGGGAGACAGACTTATTCTTCTCAGTGATTTCAATGCCAGAGTCAGAAGGGACTCTAACCTCCAGAACTGAACCATTAGCAAGGAAGGAGTAGGAAAGGTCAACTCCACTAGCATCCTCTTGACCAAATGTGCTGAACGTGGATTCACCATCACCCGCACCCTGTTTCACCAAAAAAACAGGCCCAAGACAACATGACAATTCCCACAATCTAAGCACTGGCACCTGATTGACTATGTCATCATCTGTACCTGAGACTGCAAAAATGCCTGCATCACCTGAGCTATGCTAGGAGCTGATGACTGTTGGACTGAACACTGACTCATCCACTTAGTTATGTCACTCAGACTGGTTCCCAAACAATGGCTGCAGCAGAAGCAATGCCAATGGAAGATCAGTGTTGAAGGACTCAAGGACCCAAGCAAGCAAGACCTCTTCCATCAGTCCCTGAACCAAAAATTGGTGAATTCCAATCTACAACAATGAGAAAATATCAGGAGCATGAGGGGGTGCTCTCAAGGCCACCGTCATCAGTGCCTATGAAGAGACACTTGGATTCCCTACAAGGAAACATCAAGACTGGTTTGATGAGAATGACCAGGAGATCCAAGAGTTGATCAATCACAAGCACAAGGTCTTTTGTGCTTGGCAAAATGATACTAACTCCAAGCAAAAGAAACTGAATCTCTAACAAGCCAAGGCAGAGGTCCAAAGGAGGACCCGTGTTATGAAGAACAAATGGTGCAAAGACAAGGCTAAGGAGATTCAACATTTTTTTGATATGCACAATATGCAGTTTTCTCAGTGCCACCAAAGCCATCTATGGTCCAAGCACTCAGGGACCAAACCCCTTGAAGCCTAAGGATGGAGGAGACCTGATCAAAAAAAGGGGAGCCCATCAAAGCCCATTGGAAGGAACATTTTGAAGACCTTCTCAATAGAGACTCTGTGTTGACAAGACTGTTCTCAACTCCATCCTCCAACACTCAGTCAGAGATGTTCTCGGAATCTCTCCAACTCTTCACAAGGTGAGGAAAGCCAACAAGCAGATAATGACACAGCATCTGAAGCAGATGGAATCCCCAAAGAAATCTTCAAGCAATAGGGAGAGGAGCTTATATCACACCTTAATGCTCTCATCTTAAAGATCTGGAATGATGAGGAAATCCCAGATGACCTCAAGGATGCCATGATTGTGACAGTCTTCAAGAAAGGAGACAAGTCCAACTGTAGGAACTACAGAGGGATCACCTAGCTGTCCATCACAGGAAAGATCATTGTAATAACCATCCTGAAGTGTCTCCTTCAATTTATTGAAAAGTTCCCCCTGGAATCTCAGTGTGGGTTTAGGGTATCAAGAGATACAACTAACAAGATCTTCACAGCTTGCCAGCTCCAGGAGAAATACCGGGAACAACATAAGCCTCTCTACATGGCCTTCTTTGATCTCACAGAAGCTTTTGACTGTCAGTCAAAAAGTGTTGTGGAGGATCCTTTTGAAATACAGATGCCCACCAAAATTTGTCACCATTCTCTGATTGCTCCGTGATGGTATGCAAGTGGTAGTTCTCAGTAATGGAACTATCACAGATCCCTTTGAGGTTAAAACAGGAGTTAAGCAAGGTTGCATCATTGCTCCAACACTCTTCTCAATATTTCTTGCCAGGCTGCTATATCTGACCACCAACAAGCTTCCAGCTGGAGTGAAGCTAAACTACCAAATGGATGGTAAGCTGTTTAACCTCAGCCAACTCAGAGCCAAAACCAAGATCACCCCAACCTCAATCATTGCGCTCCAATACGCTGATGATGCTGTAGTTTGTGCTCACTGGGAAGCATACCTTCAAGCAATCGTCAACGTCTTTACCGAAGCAAACAACAAAATGGGACTGATGCTTAACATTTGGAAGACTAAGGTCCTCCATCAGCAAGTTCCTAATGAACAGTCCTCAGGTCCGGTAATCCAGATCCAATGAGACTCTGGAGAACATTATTTCCTATACCTTGGAAGCTCTCTCTCTCAGAAGGCTGACATTGGCAAAGAAATCTAATATTACCTCAAATGGGTAAGTACAGCCTTTGGACACCTGAAGAAATGGGCGTTTGAAGATCATGACATTGGTTCTGAAACCAATCTCATGATTTATCAAGTGGTCGTGATCCCCACCTTGCTGTACAGAGCTGAGATGTGGACAACATACAGGAGACAACTAAAGTTGTTGGAGAAGTGCCATCAATCCTGCCTGAGGAAAATCTTTTGAACCCAGTGAAAAGATAGATGCACTAATGTTAGCATACTCCTACAAGCAAACACCATAAGTACTGAGGTGGTGATCATCTGACAACAAGTTTGTTGGGCTGGCCATGTCACCTGAATGTCTGACTCCAGGCTCCCAAAGCAAGTTTTATTATCCCAGCTCAGCCAAAGCATATGCTCAAGAGGACAGCAAAGAAAGTGCTTCAGGGACTTCCTCAAGGCCAATTTAAAAAAATCGCAACATTAATGTCAACTCATGGGAGACTATCACCCAGGACTGCCACAAATGGAGGAAGAGTCTGCTGCAGGGACCTTAGTACTCTGAATCCTCACAACAACAACAGGAGATGAAAAAGCAGAAGTGGCAGAAACAGTATCTTGCAGACCAAATCAAGAATCCAGGACCACTCAAACACATGTCTGAGCTTCAGTAGAGTCAATTCAATCCTGAACAGACCTCATCAGCCATCTTCAGATACATAGATGAGACAATCATGGAAGACAATCATCCTCGACTGCAAGGGATTGCTGAAGAAGACTGCACGGAGCAAACTTTGCACCTATGCAAGAGAGGCTTCTGACTGGCTTCAATGCCTCCCTGAGTCAAGGCAAATCCCAGGACCTGAGCTTTTGGTGCAGAAGGTAGCTAAAGCATGTAGCAACTTCAACTGTTGTATCAGAGGCAATGTCCATTAATCAGTCTATTTGGACAGCCATGTTATTCTGGTTGTGTAGGGCTCTAGATAACTACAGCCACTAGAATGGCTGTAGCTACTCAAAGCCTTTGCACAGCTAGTAACTGTTAGTCACCCTTATGCAGACAGGATTTACGCAGCTACATATAGCCATGGTAAATCCTTTAGTTGTGGCTAGACACCTTATTAGAATTTAAAATGCCAATGTAGCCATGTAAGCCACTGACATATGTGACTTTTGCAGCTACATCAGTTGTTGAATGTCACCCAAAGTGCCCCATTTCTTATGGCAGAGCTGTCCAACTTGTAAGCGTCCAAGAGCCAAATGAAGTATAGGCTGTACCAGTAGGGGATTAGTGAGCCCTAGCACCACAGGCTATAACCAATCCCCTCTACCAAACTGTGAGCTGCCCATCCCTGGAGTGGAAGCAGGAAGCAGAAGCTAAAGGAGGGAGGAAGAGACTAAAGACCTCAGCTGCAATAGCACCTGGAGTGATAAGAGGAGCAAGCCAGGTAGGAGCCTGGGGGACATACAATTGGACAACGCTGCCTTATGGAATGACATGCATAACATAGACTTTTCTGCTTAAACTGGGCCAACATGAGAAAACAATCAGCTTTTGTTTTCATTACCAAAGTGGTCTGTAGCTGAGTCTAGCATGGTTACATTTTGCTTGCCAAATCAGTGTTATTATATGGAATGCATAAAATGACATCCGAAATAAAATGTGTAACCACATAAAAGGAAAATTGATTCCAGCTACAAGTCTAAGGGAAACAAAATAACCTTCTGAATGAATCTGTAGAGATGGAAGCCAAATTAAACTTTCACTTCCCTATGAAAGTGATTCCAGCTGAAATCCGAAACTACAATAAGCAAGAAAACTTAATAATCCATTCTCCCCAGCATTCTCAGGATACATAAACTTGCTTCACATCTTCACCAGAATCCTCTAGAAAGCTTTGGTTATTGGGATACCACACACTCTTCTAAGGTGCTGACCAGACACCAGCCAAAGATGCATGAAGATCTCTAGCTCTAATCCAGGGTCTGGCAATCTTCAACAAGCTGCAGGCCAGAACAACTCACCTCTCGTCTGCTGTGAGCTGGGCGTCTTCAGTAGTGTATCAGCAGTGCAGGGGGGTGCTTTCCCTGGCTGGGGCCAGGCTGCGCTGCTGCCACTTCTCCCAGTTACCTGCTCCTTCATGCTGGTTCACTTTCCAGGCATCTGCAAATTGTGTCTGCACTACCACCACATCCCCATCCCCTCCACCAGCTGCAACACAGGTACAGGTGGAAGCTGCCGTGCCCCAGCATAGCTCCCCACTGCCTGGAGGCTGTGCCTATGCCACAAATGGAGGAAGGGGGGAAGCAGTAGCCGCATGGACACAGTTTGTAGATGCTTGGTCCTGTCATAGCTCCCCACTGGCTGGAAACTGCACCCATGGCACAGCCAAGGAACAGGGGGCTAGAAGAAGCAGTGGCAATGTGGGCAGCTCCTAACAGCCTGTCTCCAGCTTGGGCATGGGGAAAGTCCTGTTCCCTCCCCGCACCTTGTAGCTTACACACTGCTAAAGCCACCTGACCCATGTTGGACCAGAGCCAGGAGAACAGGAATTAGCAGCAGTTGTACAAGTCCAGCTGGAAGCTGTCTGGCCCTGATAGCTCCTTGCTGCCAGGCCTCAACACTGGCACAGGCAAAACCCTCCCACTCTGCTAATCTATTTCTCAGCTTCTTTTGATATTTCAAAGTTCTGTACTTAGATTCCAAAGAAGTGGAGAGAAAGGATGGCTCTCATACATCTATACTGATAATTATCTCAAATCCAGTTACAGTTGAGTAATCATTTTTCTGATTCAAAGTTATCTACAGATGAGTGATATATATTTTGTAATCTATAATCTTTTTATTTACCTAGCTCTTTCATTGCATCTTGTTTGTTCTTTTCCATAATTTTATTTATTTCCTGTAAAACAAAGGCAAATGCAATTTCTATTAGGAAAGTAAATTTTTTTTCACATTTTACTACAAATACAAGTAAAGTTTGTCAAACTAATGTAGGTGGTTGGTAGAAATGAAAGAGTTAGGGTTAGCCTGAGCTATTAAGGCAGAAGGTCATCAGACTCCAGTTGACACCCTTAGACAAGGTCTGAGTCAACCAGACCCTCTCGACAAGGTTCTGCTGGCAGAGAAGTTGGCCACAGGTGGGAAAAGAGTACTCCTCATAAACCATGTAGCTTTGTTGGCAAAAGCTTGCATGTACACATTGCTGCTGGCAGAAAAAAGTCTCAAATCTTCTTCCATGGGGTAAAGCTGGTATAGATCTGGTTGCAGAATAACATCATCTGCTATCAGAAATGTGGCTCTGACAGGGGCTTGGCCACCTCAGTGTTCATCATAGTTAAAGCAGCAGCAGTCCCCCTGACATGACATAGGGTTCAAATACAGGAGTTCTGCATTGTTCATAGTGGAGAAGCAGCTTCATCATTCTTTACAGAGAAGCAGCATGAATTTCCCAGAGTTGGGTCAGTTTTGCTAGAACTTATTTTTTAACAACAGATTAAGTTTTTTAACAAGTCTTTTCCCCTTTAAGGTTCCCCAGAGCCTGATGGATCATAGGGTTATAGGAAAACAGAGCTGGAAGGGACCTCACAAGATTATCTAGTCTAGCCCCTTGCTCAAGCCAGGATCATCCCTAACTAAACCATCCCAGCCAAATGTCCAAGTGTCTGATTATTCTAACATCTTCATTTAGGTAGGGAATAAATTGTGATCGTGAATTTGTGAGTTTATAACTTTTGTAATAATACAGGTTAAGATTTCCAAAATGCACATTTAAAGCTTTTCTTACCCTAGCTAGTGTTTTCCCTCACCTGGGAAATAGACTCATGACCAGCAATCTGTTCAATTAAATATTTTGTATCTTCTTCACCTTGAACATATCCTTTGGCAATATCATACCTAAAGGTTAGCTGTTTGTTTATTTGTTTATTCAACAGGTATATCAATTTTGGTATCACAATCTGAAATATATAATATTGACATAACATATATCTGGCAAACCAAATAACCAAATATATAAAATAAATGATTCAAGAGAAATGGGAACTTTCTGAATTAGAATTCTTAAAGTGTATTTATATTTTGTAAATTTAACTTAGATTTATGTCAATACTAAGAACAGCATGTATATCCTAGACTGCCATTGTTTAGTGAAAGTTCTCTTAAACTTTCTCTTATTATAGTATCTCACAAAGCCTGTTTTTATTTATGTCATGGAAATCAGAAAAATAAAAAGGTTAACTGCTGTAGTTATGGGGTTAATTTCCAGAATTCAGCTCCTCTGCAAAGACTCTAAGCTGTAGATTGTCACTGCTTCAAGTAAAAGTTTTTTGTGACCTACAATTAAATTAACATCTGGTGCCTGCAACTTTCTGTTTTAGTATTCAGAATCGATTATTAACTGAGTTAAATGGATTGACTGGATGGATGATTTTACACAAATATTGTCTTTAGCGTGTTCAACTGGTGCTATCTTGTCCTAGTATTGATAGTTACATTGTTAACCTTTAAATGTTTGATATAATTTCTAGTAGTCTTATCCTCAGTAATTTTTTTGTTTTTATTTTACTCCTGCATGTTTAATACTTTTAATACAATTCACGAAAAGAATAATTATTTTTCTTTCAGTATGCAAGACTGGCCAGAATTCTTAAAAATTCAGTTCATTAGCTGCTCCACTGATGAGAAAAGATACTCTTCTTTGGTTCTAACAGTAAGTAGGTGCACTGAGTGAAGACAGATCTGTGGGTACACATGTTCAGAAATAAACTGCCAATTAGTCAAGTCTTCCAGGTACCTGTACTGAGTCTTCCCCTGTACTGAGACAAATGATGATCTCACAGCATCAAGAGCTCCAATTTGCTTCTGCATCATGACAGCAAAGCTTGCATTGCAAAATAGGCAGTAAACATGTTTAAAGGGCTGACACAGAAAAGTCAATATGTGTTGCTGCATTTGTCCACTTTATATGAGGAGAAAAAAGTTTACATTGTTCCAAAAGGAAGGATGCTGAAGATATCAGATAAATGAACTCCCGCCTTCAAATGACAGGTTTGAGATCAAAGGATGGTCCCCTACAGCTAAAAAGTAAAGGCAAAGAAAAACTTTACTGAAAAAGAAAACAAGGAAGGGGAATGAATTCTCCAAACCTGAATCTTGTGGACATGAGTGGCAGAGGCAATACTGACCACAGAGGCCTCTTTAAAAGACAGAAAATAGAAAGGATAAATAGAGGCAAATTCAAATAGAATATTAATAAGTGAATTAAAAATAAAATGTAAATCTCACAAAGCTGTCACCTTCCTCTTTAGCAGGCACAAAACACAGGAAGTTTCTGAGAAATTAAAAAAGGATGAGCAAAGAAGCAGTCATTTGACAAAAAACAGATGCCATGTATGCTTTCATTTAAGACATGGACAAGCTGGACTTCATCAATTAAAACTACCCATTGCACAAGAAAAGTCACCAAACTAGATTAAGGCACAGAGGCCTGACTAGAAGTTGGAATTGAAAAGTGTTTCAATTTTAAATATCAGATATTTATGTGATAAGTGGATTAACTATAAAGCATTAAAAATAAAGCTTGAGTTTTTGTGAAGACTTAATGATTGCCATTTTTCTGCACCAAGAGTCAAGAATTGATGCTACCACTGAAAGAAAGCAACATTTAACTGTACTATACAATCTTCCTTCTGAATGAGAATTTAAAGCATGATTGATGGAAGCAGTATTAGATGTTCAGCCACTGCCAGGAGATTGCAACACCAGAACTGAAGATCGTAGAAATGTTGAGTATCATCTAGTTTTCTTCCTGCTTCACCCTGCGAAGGAGCAGAGGAAATAAAGATAAGGGTAGGAATGTGTACTGGAAAACTGAGAGAAGAAATCTGCAGAGTATCTTTCTGTTCTTGTTTCTAGGTAGAAAACGTAGCATTCAACATTAGACTGAATGCAACATAAATCAATCTGTGGGATGTCTTATTTCCCAAAGAAGTTTTTGAATACTGAGCATCAGGGGAACTATTTAACTTAATTTTCAGATAAAGGGTGATGGTTATTAAGAGCAGAATGCAGCTGAAATATTCATGAGAAATCTGGCTCTTGATAACGTTAGTCATGTGTTTTGGGATTTTATAAATTTAGTGGCATCATCCTGCTACTAGGGATTTTCACAGATTGAAAGATGATCTGAGTGTAGAAATAAAAAAGTTGTATTATAATAAGTCACAAAGCCTGAAGAAAAAGAACCTTTCTCAGGATTTTTGATGGAAAAATTAGTCTTCTCCCCACCTCAACCTAGTCATATTGTGACTGCTGAATCTGGTAAGAACAATCTTGAACAAAACACAAGTTTTTTTCTTGCGAGTACATGAAGCACATGCATTGTATGCATATTAAGTGTAAACTTTTTGAAATGGTGGCCAAACAAATAAAGGAAGAAAAAGGTTAATTAACTCTGCAAACAAATACAAGGATTTTGTAGTAAAAATGGTGAGCAAAACTTTCTTCAACAATTATTAATTAGGAAAACCAAAAGAAAACCTATTACTGGCCAGCAATGATAAAACTGTTTGACTTCTCTCAAACGGCAGAACAAACAGGATAGAAGAAAAGATTTTTATGAAACATAATCAAAATGATATGTGTTGGGATACTATTCACATCAAGGAAAAGACAAACACATTTAAATGGTGAAACCTGGGAACACTATCATTTTACTGATCATTAAACAAATAAACAAACAAAAATCCCTTCATGATTGTATAATACCTTGATAAAAATTATGAAAACACTATTCTTACCTTCAAAAGACGAAGAATTCTAATAAGACGAACAATCCGGAATACCCTGATAGCGTTAATCACATGGTATGATGTGTGAACTGATTTAACTGTGTTAATAATAAAGATATCTATGAGTCCAATTATTATGATTAACATGTCAAATTGGTTCCAGTGGTAAAAGATGTAGGTCTTCCCCATGGTTAGAGCCTGTTTTGATTAATAATATGCAATATTTATTTCAATTCACTACTTTATTTACCTGACAAAAACAAATAAAAGGGTATATTAAACTTTTATTCAGATCTGAAAATAACTACAGGAAACCCCTGCTTAGCACTCTTAATTGGTTCCTGAAAAAATGAGTGTTAAGTGAAACAAGCATTAAGCGAAACTGAAAGTACTTGATGACCCAAGATTGTGACCGCAATTGTTTTTAATGACCCAAGATGGTGACCACAAGCGTTATAACGAAACTTGCTGAGCACTAAGTAAAATCAGGTATGAATTTCAAATGAGCGTGGTAGTGAAATAGTGCTAAGTGAAACAGCATTGAGTGGGGGTTGCCTGTATAACGCATCTTCGCACACTACAACTCTAGATTGATAAACCCACTCTCACTAATGGTCAGGGTATGTTTATATGGCACACTGCAGCATGCATTGGTTTAGCAAAGGAGCAGGTAATTATTTTGGGTAGAGGGCTGCTTACTGAGTTTTGGCAGCCTATCGAGGGCTGCAAGGGTAATCTCACCCCTTGACAAGTGGCCTGCTCCCGGTTGCCATCTTGGGACTGGAAGTCCCACCCCCTAACCCCTCACTTTTGCCACCAGAAGTCCCTCCCTTGCCCCCCAGAAGTACTCCTTTCAGCAAGGGGGTTTGCCATCTCAGAACCAGAAAAATTGCAAATGATATTCTAAAAATCAAACGTGTACTACAACATTCATTAATTTCATTTCAAAAACTATTTTGATCCTGATTTACATGTGTTTGTGTAGTGTACATAGAGGTGATTGTATAATAGCTTAAAATGAAGTCTTACTTTTGTATATTGTGGGAGGGTGGGGGTGAGTGACTGGGTATAGGTTTGTGGGTATGTGGGGGGTAGGGGAGTGTGTGTGTGTGGGGTGGAGGAGCATATGGATGTGTGTGGATGTGTGGGGTATGGCGTTTGTGGGGGGATGTGTGTGGGGGGAGGGTGGCTGGGGAGGGTTGTGGCATGCATGGAGGAGGGTTTGTCCACAGCCCGCCTCTCCTCCCCCCCTACGGCAGGCAGAACCCCCACCAGCACTTCTTTAAGCCTGGGTTCTGCACTCCTACTGCTCCTGGCCCCAGGGCACTGGCATGGGTCCCGTGCTCCTGCTCAATGCCACTTCCCCCTCCCTTCTGCCACTGCTGCCCTTCTCATGCCGCTTCCTCATCCCCCTCCACTCGCCACTCTAGCACCACATCCTAGCTGCACAGCTGAGACCACACAACACAGCAGGAACTGGACTGGCCTGGCCAGCATCGCACAAAGCCAGCTGAGAATCACGGGGGCTGGGCTGGTGCCTGCTGAGTCTGGCACCCAGTGCTGGAGCCAGGAACCACATGGTGCTGGAGCAGTAGCAGATGCAGGCAGAAAAGCAGGGAAATACCTGCGGCAGGCAGCAGGGGCATGGCAGCGAGCGGGCACGCAGAACGCAGCAACATCTGGGCAGGATCACAGGACTGGTGCACCAGGGCCAGTGCTGGCAGGGGCCCAGCGTGGGGCATGGGCTGGTGGGGGCTCTATGGAGCTGGGCTGCACCAGCAGGGAGAGGGGGGAGCCAGCTTGGCTCCATAGAGCCCCTGCCAAACCTGGGCCCTCCTGGGGTTCCTCCTTGGGGGGATGCACAGGCCCCCAGATCTGCACATGGGACAACAGCAGGCTATGGTGAATTTTGGGGTGGCAGCAGCTTGCCTCCCAGTGCTGCTTCCACTCTTCCTGGAGTTCCTAGAACAGCCCAGTGCTGCCACCGGCCCCAGCCTTGGTTGTAGGAATGAGGTGGTTGCACTGAGAAGAGGGTTGTTGCTCCCAAAAATTTGCCATGGCTGCCCCAAGCTGCCTGCTAAGTGCTGGGGAGAACCTGGTGGTGCCACTAGCCCCATCCTGCAGTGGCAGCCTGTTATTGTCCCATGCACAGATCCAGGGGCCCGCATCCCCCCCAGGAAGAGCCCAGCATAGCCCTCCAGCCTGCAGCCCTCCTGGGGGATACGTAGCAACAAGAGCCATGCCCCACACCTACTCACAGTTCCTGTGCTTTGCTGCCAGCTGCAACCCCAGGAGCTGCCAATGGGTTGTGCTGCACCCCTCCCTCCACCCCCTCCCTAGTGTCAGCCTCAATCCCTCCCTCCCTCACTACCATGGGAACATATCCCTACTTGTTACATTATAAAGTGGGTTTGCTTTATGCAAATTCAATTTATGCGCTGTTCTCTGGGAATGCACATACCACATAAATCAAGGGAAACCTCTATTTTATAAGAAAGTTAATTAAGAGAGCTGTGGCTATGGTCAGCAATTATTTGAGATACTGACTTTTGAGGTGAATCCAAGCCAGATCAGCACCCCCAAAATTTCCATTTGATGTGTTGTCATAGTTGGAAGGAACAGAGACGAGCAGAAAACCATGCCTGCTTTATAGTTTCTCTGTCTCTCTCTCCCCATCTCTCTCTCTCTCTCTCTCTCTCTCAGTTTGTTCAGGAACAGCATGGAAGAAACATACAAGTGTATAAGCACACACCAAATTACTAGGAAATTTCCACCATCAGAGCTATTAATTGCCATCACATCCCAAGAGCTGAGACGTGTAGAGGTCACGTAAAGACGCTATTTATAAGGAAGATCTGGTCCACTACTAATGTATATAAACTGGGATGAAACTCAGATATGTTTCTTTATTATTGTGTCTTTTAGAAGCATTTTATTATTGCTTCATAGAAAGCTGCTGAATATTATCAGTATTAAGAAATATCGAGTACTTCTAAACTGTCATACACAGAACACAGCTGTAATGACAGAACACAGAATAATGCAGCTGTATACAAAAAAGGAATGAACATTCATAAGCTCAGCACAAAAATTGATTTTGCTTTTAAGTTGCACTGAAAAAAAATTCTAAGCAACTTAAAGAATACTCATTAAATTATTAGGGAAACAACTGGGCAAGAAATAGACAAGAGACAGACATTTTCTGTCTTTTACATTTAAAAGAATTATCATGAAGCATTTAAGTATTTTAAAAAAGGAATTCTGCATTTTATGGGGAATATGAAAAATATTACCATTAATAGAAAAAAAAAGATACACTACCTTTAATAATGCCTCAAGCATATACAACCCAAGGAAATAGTAGTTTGAAATTTTCAGTTGTTGAAGAAGCTGGTCATGGTAGGCCGGCAAGTAATTAATTATCATAGGAAATATGTTTAACAATGTTACAATGTGACTTGCATACTCAAATTCATCTGTGAATACTATAAAATGACATATCTTCAGAAACTTGTTCCTGCAAATGAATTTTAAGAAAATAATTATTTGGTGACTTTTTTTTATAATGAATTAATTTTGCTTGGTATAATAATCGGTAAATAAGGTAAATATTGACCGAAACAATTGTAGACACCAATTAAATGTACTTTGCCATTTTAACAATAAGAGATACTTTCTTAATATTACCTTACAATATTCTTATACAAAAGCTTAGGTAAATTAAGCTACTGTATATTTACTAAATGCATCCAAAACCATGTTTCACCAAACAGTGATTAGAGCCAACATACTTTTTATTATATTCTAGGAAAATGGGATCTAGCTAATCAATCATACCAAACTATTAAAAAAATCTAGAATTATCAAATAAGTATGTAATCACAAGTGAAATCTAATGATGATGGTGGTAGGTCTGATGGCTGCTTGCAGATGTTAAAAAAAACAAAACAAAATGGTACTTCACTTTAAATTTGGTGTCTTCCCACACTGAGCTCAGAGGATGCCCAGAAGAGGCAACACGTTAGTTGGACCCAACTTGCCCAACATCTAAAATATTGGGCACGTTAGTGGGGCTTTTTTGGTGCTTTTGTCCAATAGCTGATTGAATCAGCTTTAACTAAAAGTGCCAAAAAGCCCTGCTGAAGTGCCTGATCTATACTCTATCTATGCGGGGGGGCTGAGTCAAAGTAATGCACTGCTGCTTTCAGTAAAGTGTGTTTGGTGTTTTTTGAACATCTGCAAGCAGCCATAGAGATCTTTCCACTTACAGAATACAAGATGAAATCACCGTAAGTGGCAGTGTAGAAAGATACTAAAGATTCTTACATGCTCCTTGAATTCAAGGAAGCTGTAATCATTACAAAATGTGGCTGCAGTTAGACCAGAAAGTGGCTGAAAAGTTTTGAATATAGCCCTGTAATCTATGAGGAGATCTGCTTATGGCAAATTGTTCCACAGAACCTCAGGTTCCATGACAGGTCATCAGGGGTTTAGCAAAGAGACAGGGGTTAATGGCATCCACCATTACCATGGTGGGTTGCCTGGTTTCATGTCAGGCTGCATGGCATGCAAAACCAAGGGTAGGGGTTCCACAGCAGAAGTGAGATGAAAGGGTTCTATGACTTTAGGATGTTTGAAAGCCACTGATTTAGGGAAAAGCTACAAGAGCCATGGAAGAGAAAATGAAATTGACTGATCCTGGAGAAGGAGATTAAAAAGAAGTGATTGTTGAAAGGAAGACCTATGAAAAAGGGAGAAAAAGAGAGATCAGGGATAAAGCAGAATAGTGGGAAAGTGGGAAAATGGATAGATCCATAGAAAACGATAAAAGGAGCAAACAGAAACTATAGAAAGAAAAATGAACTGGTGAAAATAATAAATAGGAAAGAAAATGGATAAAAATCCCTTTACACTAAGGTTTATATACTTTTAAAATATAACATGATGTACTATTTAAAAAATGCCAGTGCTTTAGTGTATTAATAACTCTATAAAGAAAAGAGACTCTTTTGTAATCTGGCTCTTTGGTGCCACTGGCTGCCTTCTCCTCTGAATATGCTTCCTTATTGCCTTGCACTCCTTTTCAAATATTCTCTTTCCCTTCATTATTAAATCGCCATCCCATTCCCTTTTCTACAAAAGAGATTGCTCAGACGTTTGGTAGTCCTAATGTGTATATGCTGTCCTGCTTCTAAATACAACTTTCTAGAGTACCTGCACAATTTTTGTATTGCCAATCAGGTAAGGGCAGAAATGTAACCTTAGACAAATACAGGTAGCTACTACTGCATGACATTTGGACTTAGCTCTTCAAGCATACCCATGAGATGAAGTGTTGAGCATTGCAACATCTAACTTTTAGGTCCCTGGCCACCAAAGTGGAATTCAGAACCCTGTGTTAGGCACTTAGGCACTGTATAAAGTATAGGGAAAGACAGGCAACACACAATAAGATCCACAAGAACCAGTACACTGAGTTGGGAACTACCCCAAATTAGCCAACAGGAAAAAATGAGGACAGCCAGCCATAGTTTATTAGTGTGCAAGTAACACTCTAGGTAAGCTGTTTCCAGTTTGGGAAGTAATGTGCATCACCATGGCACTGTTTGGTAACAAAACTGAGTGGTATAGACCCCTACCCTATGAACTGATCCAAGATGACTGTGATGGGGATGTGGCCACACCCCTCCACATGTGTGGTGCATGCACAGTGAAGAAAGCTCACTGCCCATGTGCCACAGAGTCCAAGGGGGTGTGGCTGCACCCCCTCACTTTCATTCTGGATGCCAGTGAGCTCTCCTAGCTGGGAGCTCCTGCTGGGAGTTCTGCCTCTACTAGGAGCTCCATGACCTCACCTGCTGGTCAGTGCAAGGTCTGCATGAAGTCCAAGCTTCAAGCAGCTCTGGAACCTGCTGCTCTTTGCACTTCCCATTCCTCCTCCCCACCTCATCCTCTGAATTCAGCAGCGGAGAGAAGGGGGAGGAATAGCTGGCACCACTACTCATGCAGCTCTGGAAGTGGATCCCAGGGGCTGTGCTGCTTCTTCTGCTGCCTCCTCCACTCTGTCCCGTCTTCTCCTCTCCCCTGGTACTGAATTAAATGTGGGGTGGGGAGAAGAGAGGGGAAGAGTTGAACAGTAGCAGGCTGTGGAGTTGCTTGAAAGCAGGGACTCCAGACAGCCCCATGTCAACCAGCCAGCCAATGAGCTTGTAGAGCTCCCAGAACATGCAGAGCTCCTAGCAAGAGCTACACTGATACTCCAGAATATCAGAGTGCATCCTGCATACAGCCAAAAGGGTGCGACCATTCCACTACAACCCTTATGGATCTACACCTGCCTATGTACCTGGAGAACTTGGATGTAAAAGCCTTAAATGACTATTGAGTTTAGGGACCTCCAGAGTTGACAGCTGAGTGGGGGTTTCAGCGTAGCAATTTTTGGTTTAGGTGCTCAAATTCTGCCTAACTTCTAATCTCAGTGCTTAAGTCCTTGTTTGGATCTGGCCCTTTTTGAAAATATTGCCAGTCTTTTGTCATTGAGGGCCAGAGATTGTGACCTGGCTGTGGCTGTGGCTGTGGGCTGCGATTCTCTGCCCACCCCCCCAGCAGTTAGCTGACTGCATTCACTTTGGAGGGCAGCAAGATCAGCAGCAGAGAGCACTACAGAGCAGATGGGCAGCAAATTGCAGCTCCATGCCACCAATCCCCATGTCAGACTGGAACTCCTGCTGATCAAGAAGATAAAACCTGGTACTAAAAAAAGATACTGCCTTCCTGGAATTTTAAATAGTCCCTTTTTTTAATCAAATGAGAATATCAAAATCCTTTAGATTGAGGGCATCAAACAAAGTGGCAGATAAAGAAGAAAGAATGGCTACTAACAATGCCATATAGAATTTTTCACTTGCGTATTTAAGTTTTCTAGGGTCTAAAATATGGGGTAGATCATCTTCCCTTTCAGAATGAGAAAATATCAGGAATAGAACTCTTCCTTAGAAACTCATCTATATTATTTATTTCTATAAGTAAATACACTTTCCTCTTTAAAATTATGTTGCAAGAAGAATCTTTGAAAAATTAAGGGAGAAGGGAAGTAAAGGTGGGCACAGATATTTCTGGAAGGATATAGACTCCGGTAATAGAAATGGGGCAGAGAAAGGTCTATTTCTTGTTGATTATGTCTTTCCAGGCCATGGAAGAAGCAGACAAAGCAGAGTGTCTATCTTCAAAAGATAATGACAATGTTTCTTCAGACATATTTAAATCTCACCAAGATACTTTCATCAAATTTGTTACTAAAATTACAGAGAAACACCTAGGAATATAAATGTTGCAAAATCTCTGAAATTAGGAATTAAACAGTTCTTTAGATGTTTATTTTGAGTATTACAAAAGGCTGGGGTTTGTGGGTTTTAACATCTCTGAAGCTGGAACTGGCTCAAAGGTAATAGCCTTACATCAGTTGGCAACATAAAACCTAAAGACAGCGGACCATTTCTCTTTAAGTTTGTTTAGTGAATCATGTCTGAAGCCAAAAAATAAATTCAAATACCTTGAAGGGCAAGTCAATTCTGGAGAGCATTTCACTTGAATCTGGATTACTGGAATCACATATAATTCCTAGAGACACTACAGATGGCATGGCCAACATGCTACAGTAATCTAGCTAGGAGCAATCCAGGAATAAACTTTCTCAGTAGGTGTGCCTACGTGAGTTGCTTTACTGTGCATTAGGCTAATTTAATGTGCAATAAAGTGTCAACATCTACATGTGCATGGGACATACTGCTCAGTAAATTAGGCTAAAGCGCTGTTTGCTAGTACCAACAGGTAATAGATTAATGGCACATTACCTACTGAACAGTAGTATATGTGTAGACACTGACTGGGAGCAACTTGTTCCTGGTCAGCCTAGGCAGCAGGGGCCACATGGGGTGGGGCAGAGTTGCTGTCCACAGCTCCAGTGCAGAGTTCAGGACCACAGCCCAGCTCAGTGGTGCTGGCTTGGGGCGATGCCCTGTGGTCAAGTGGCAGCAACACCCTGAGCTTATTATTTTAAAACAAAAAGATTATATTTGGCTTGCTGAGGGGATGGGGGACCTGTCTGTCCCAAGGACAGAGATCTTCCCCATCCCCTCAGCCTTGCTGCTGCCCATGTAGCATGACCCAGTTGGCTCTCACTCCCTGCCCATGCACACGGAGAGCTGGGAGCTGAGCAGTGCTGGGACTGGAGGAAATGCGGGGGGAGGGTAAGAAGTGTCAGGACTTGGGGGAGATGCATCTTCCCTGGTACTGGCACTGCTTACCTCCCCTGTATGGTGCTGTTCACTCACCCACATCTCTACCTGTTTCTGGAGCTGCTCAGCTTCTGGCTCCCCCCAGGCACAGGTGGGGAGCAGGAGCCAACTGGGGCATATGTTATGTGGACAGTAGCAGTTCTGAGGGGACGGGGAAGCTCTCTGTCCTTGGCCAGGTGCTGTAGAGACAAGACAGCTTCCCTGTCGCAGTGCAGCTCAGCTCATGGCTCCTGGGGGGAGCTGAGAACTGAGCAGTGCTGGGACTGGAGACAAAGAACAAGGGAAGAGCTCAGGGTGCTGCTGCCACTCAGCCACAGGGCATTGCTTCAAGCCAGGCTCACAGAGCTAGGCTGAGATCCTGAGCTCTACACAGCTGGGAGCTGTCCCGCACTCTGGGACAGCTCTGTCTCTGCTCCCCAGAGCCCAGGCTTAATCCTAGTGTTCCCTGCCAGCCTGAGGTGGGGGAGCCTGGAGCAGAGCCACAGAAGCAACCCTGGTCTCAACTGCTCCCATTGGAAGCAAATATGCTTCCAATGTGGGTGCACATGTCACTGTGTTCCCGGGTGCAGTTTACTGCACTGTCTCTTAATATGTAGTAATCTTAACACGCATTAATTTCACATGTAGACGCACCCAGCTGGAGTAACAGTTATGAGTTATTGCTCCCTCATATCCTATTCTACCTGAATAGGCACATAACCGTAATCCCCTGAAATGAGGAAAAGAGACCCTTTTTAGCCCAGTAACCCAGTGGGATTAAAGAATTTGCCTTCAAAGTGCTTTAGGCGCCCCACAGCCAGAGAGCCTTGAGTTCACATGTCTTACTTCCCAGCAAGGTGCCTTACCCACCTGCACATAGGCTAGATTGAGCCAAAGGAATCCTCCATATCTCCTGTGGAAGTTAGCCTATTGAGCATTTATATAACCCACTAACCCAATAGCTTTTCTGCACTTTGCATTTAACAGTCATTAGATAAAATGGATAAACTGCAGTAGTACAGTCCCAACTGGGATAGAGCAAGAATCTGAGGCCCCCTCTCTTTCAGAGATTAATCCTCTAAACCACACTTCCTCTGGATTACTGTCTTCCCCTTGGCCTTGCATATCTTCCATTTTTGGCTGCCCAGTGGCATAGCTTCCAGAATTGAGCTGGTGAGTGCCCAGGCCTTTGTGGTTAGAGCACTTTTCTGGGAAGTGGGAGATGCATGTTCAAATCCTCTCTGGGTGAGGGGAG
Organism: Crocodylus siamensis; assembly: GCF_052110815.1. Taxonomy (NCBI): domain Eukaryota; kingdom Metazoa; phylum Chordata; order Crocodylia; family Crocodylidae; genus Crocodylus; species Crocodylus siamensis. The sequence goes on along the minus strand of NC_143396.1, from coordinate 173,971,329 downwards.
CCCAGAACATGAGTCCCCCACTCCCTATGCAAAAGCTCTACCCATTAGAGTTATGATTCCAAAGTTCCTGCAGTTACCACACATATATGCTGAGGACCAGAAGTGAATCCTCCCAGACATCAAAAGTCAGTGCCCTCGGAAAGAGATCTGACTACCCAATAAAATCCACAAAGATCTATCTGTACAGAATGGTTACAATCAATCCTGAATCGCCTGCTAGATTCTCAAAGGTGACTCATGTAGAAATATCAGTGTGGACTATAAGAAAAAAAGAGTAGACTGTAAGAAAAAGATGACAATTTGATCTGCATGCTTCCTTTTTTTCCCTAAATGCACTCTCTAGGCATGTCCAGACAAGCACGCATGTGCATCTTGCAGCATCTCAAAGGGGTTTGAGACTCTGCAAGACACATATGCAGGAACAAACAAATGTTCCCTGCACTGCATATTTGCAGCATGGGAGCAAAATTAGACCCAAAAAAACCCCATGTTACAGAACAGTGGGGCAAGGCACAGTCCGTGCCTGGAGACAACCTAGGAGTGGTCCTCTAGGAAGGATGCTCTGGTTTCTGGCCAGAGCATCTCTCTGGTGCTCCTGATGCCCCTGGCCCTGTCAAGGGTAAGTCAACTGGGTCAAGAGCTTTGGCCTGGCTGTGGGTGATGGGTGGCAGGTGGGTTCACTCCCAATCTTTCTTCAGGTCCTGCAGCGACTGCCATACAGTATCAGTTGAGGCAGAGGAGGCTGCCAAGTACAATTCCTGGCAGGCCTCCACCTGTGCCAGGTTCCCTGAGTCTTGGACTGTGAGCAGTATATCGTTGGCATGCAATGACAGGCCCAGCCACACCACCAGCTCTTGGAGCATCAACCCCACCCCCTGCCTCCACAGGAAGATGAGGAAGGACTCCAGGGTCAAGATGTACAGCTGGTTTGGCAGTGGGCAGCCTTGACACACCCCTCTCCTAAACAGGATGGGCTCCATCAGGGTCCAGACAAGGTGGTGATTGTTGAAAGGGGTCAGTTGGATGCCAGAGGAGTGGGCCTGGGCAAAATGTGGCAAAGAGATATACACCTGGTCCAACCAGGACTGGCATACTTGCTCCTCCTCCACTCTAACATAGGTGAAGGAAGTGGGGGCCCGTAGGGTGTCCACCAGGGAGTAGTCCACCAGGATCTCCCCAAGGACACCTATGGCAGCCTGGTTCCACTCCCTGCCCAACCAGTCTCGTGCATCTAGAGTAATGTTAAAGTCCCTGCCAAGGACCAGGCACTCGCAAGGGTTGAGGGTGCTGATGTAAGTGGCTGCCTGGTGAAAAATATCTGCCAACTCTGGGTCCTTTGCAAGGGCGTACATGTTCAGAAGGTTCAGAACTAGTCCCTGCACTTGGATCCAGAGGTGCAGCAAGTGGCCCAGTACCACCTCAACATCCTGGAGAACCTCTGGCTGTGGGCCTGGGGAGAACAAGGTGGCCACCCCATAAGAGGTGGCCGAGAGGTGACTAAAAAAGACCCTGCCTCCCCACTCCAGCTGCAAATTAGGCTCATTGGCCGAAATTGTCAATATCTCGTGCAAGAATACTGTGGGGTACCCCCACTCCTGAAGGAAGGAGTGGATGTTGGGAGCAGCTAGGGAGATCCCCAGAAACTGGGCCACTCCTTCTCCCCATGTGATAGTCTTGTGGGGGAGGGGGGGAAGTCATCCACATCAGAGGGCTCCAGCTGCACTTGGGTCTTCCTCTTGACTTTGCACCCAGAGGCGACCTGCACCCACTTAGCCATGGGTTCTCAGGTAGACAGGCTCCAGTAGGAGAAGGTGAGGGTTGGAGGGGCAGTTACAGCAGGAGGCATGGCTAGGGGCAGGGGGCCCTGCTCCCTCTCCTTCCTTGGCTGCTGCACCCCCCCACAGGACTTTGCCAAATTTGGGTGGTGGGTGGGGTCCCCTGAGCTCATACGGGGGCTGGGAGTTGCGCCTGGAGTGCCAGGGAAGCCTGAGTGGGGAGAGGCACCAGTGGTAGAGGCACCCCTCTCACCAGTTGGAACTGCAGATGCCTTGCCTGCCTGGCCTATGGGGCTCTCATGGTGCAAGTGCCCTGGGGCACAGCACCGGAAGAACCACAGGTCCCCCAATGTATAGAAAATCCTCACTAGGGCCCCCTGAAAAGGAATCACAAGGCAGCCGTCAAGGAGGATGTTCTGGCCCTGCACCATGAGCCCCCTCTCCACTGCCTTTTGTGCAGTGACCTCCGAGGCAAGGAAAATGACCCCCTTGCCATGAATGCAGGAGGCAGCCACAATCTTGGGGCCTCCACTACCCAAGCCAGGGCCTGCACCAAGGTCTCAAAACTCAAGTTTTCCCATGTGGGCAGTTGGCACTTCACCCCATGCCTGCAGGTAAGTGCTGGAAAGGGGGCCCCACCACCTGAGCTGGAAGGGCTGGCAGTGGAGGGTCCATGCCCTGTGGCTGTGGGCCACCCCGCAGCCACCTGTGCATAGCTGCAGTTCCCTCGCTGGGGGCTGCATTGGTGGGGCTGGGGCTAGAGCCAGGGCCAGGGCCAGGGCCAGCCTGAGTGGGTGTGCTGACTGGTGTGGCACACTTGGTCCTCTCAGGTGCTGGTGGTCTAGGCTTGGGGGCAGGGCCCTTGCCTTTCCCACCCCCAGCTGTGGAGGAGGCTGAAGAAGAGCCCTTCCCACTGCCCTTGCCCTTGGTCCTTGATGGTGGGGGAAGGGGGCTTGGGAACCCCTCTGGGAGGGGCCTGGCCAGGGGATACCCCCTGGTCCTGCTGACTCCCTGCTCGAGTCTTGCCTGCCTTCACAGCAGAGGTCTCAGGCATCTCTATCCCTGTAGCAGGTCATTTGGACTCTGCCTCTGGGGTGGGGGCTGCAGGGGCATGCATCCACTTGGGGGCTTGGCTGGGATCTGTCCCCATGGTGGGGGCTACAGGAAGATCTGTGGGGGCATCTGCCCTCCCAGAAGGTTCCTGCCCTGCCATTTCTTCACACAGTGGAAAGGGAAATCAATAAACAAAAGCAAAATATACAGTGGTGCTGGTGAATCCAGTAGGGGAAGGCTGGGGCTGTGGGGGAAGGAGTGGGAGAGAGGGAAGGGGCTGAAGCTCACTGAGCTACAGCCCCACAGGAAACTGGATGGGCTATGCCTGGGGAAGATGGGGGAGGAAATACACACACACACACACACACAAGGGCTAGGGAGACTTGAGCTGGCTTACTCAGCCACACAACAAACACCAGGGCAAGGGGAGTGGACCACAGGACTTACCACACGAGGGCAAAACACACAGAGGAGCTGCTGAGGCAGTTGTAAAAGATGGCTGGAGGAGTGGAGGCACCTTGTTTGTGGAAGCTCAGTGCAGAAGCCCTTCAGGCCTCCAGCCAGGCACTCAGCAGCAAGGCCAAAGGCAGGAACACAAGCACAGGAGTAGATATGGTGAGGCAGCTGTGGGGAAGTGCAGAAGCAAGTGTCAATTAAGGAAGTAATCCAGTGTGGGGAGGTGCAAGATGGTGCAGCAGGGAATTTCTCTCTCTCCTGAGAGGGGGCAGCAGCAGAACAGGAGGCAGCAGCAGCAGCAGTGGTAGTAACCGTCCAATTCAGCCACTGAGGGTGTGCTTCAGGTGAAAGTGGAGGTGAAGGCAGGGGTGGCCTGCCAAGGCAGCTGGGGAAGGTAAGGCACCTTCAGGCTCTGGCAGTGATGGTGGAGGAGGGGCCCAAAGGCAGTGCAGGTTCCCTCCCTAGGCTATTCTCTGACTGTGACTTGGCGGCGGGCTGGGCAGCAGGCCATAACAAGAGTGCAGAAGCTGGGGTGCACTGCTGGGGTGTATTTCAGTGGGCCCCTCCCCAAGGGCAGGGGCAGTGTCGTGCAGCAGAGGATCCCCCCATTGGGGGGTGGCAACAGCAGCAGCAGCCTGATGCAGGAAGGGGCATGGCCAACTTCCTTCCAGATGCTTCTGAGAGAGCTAGCAACAGCAGCAGCAGTAGCAGCCTGAAGCAGGGAGGGGCATGGCCAACTTTCCCCAGAAGCTCCTGAAAGTAGGCTAGCAGCAGCAGCAACAGCCTGCATGGTGAATGATCTACTTCCCTGAGAAGTTCCTGAGATCAAGCAGCAGCAGCAACAGCAGCTGCCTGGGATAGGAAGGGGCATGGCCAACTTTCTCTTAGGCTTCTCCCCCAGAAGCTCCTGTCTATTTCTAACATTCAAATACCGTGGGCCCTAAGGTCCACCTGGCTAACTAGTAGTCCCTATTGTATGGAGAATAATGGGTGAATGCTACAACAAAATACTTGGGACAACTAATGAAAAAAACAGGATAGGAGTGTTGTGTGGATCAAAGGGTCAAAACTTGAAAATGAGTGTGCCTAAGGGGAACACTGTGCACAGCCTCCCAGGCCACACCCACCAGTCCTCAAAGGCATCCAAGGAGCCAGTGGACACTACCCACTAGTGCTCTGCCCAGAAACATGCACGGACAAGTGAGAGGTAAGTGGCCCCACAGTCTCCGGGCACCTTCCCAGCCAGAGCCTCCTTCTTGGCCAAGTACAGGGCCCACTTCGCCAGGGTCGGGGGGAAGTTGACCAAGAGGTCCTGAGACTTGGGGCCATGGATGGGGTGACCAAAAACAAAAAAGTAGGGGTGAAATTCAACCAGAATCTTACGAGAAGATTCTGGAGGTGGAGGGGCTGCAGCCTGGCACACTCGAGGGTCACGTGCGCTAGGGTCTCCCTCTGCCCGCAGAAGAGGCAGGAGACTGGGGTGTCCATGAAGCTTGCCACATATGTGCCCATGGCGACAGCTCCATGGAGAAGCTTCCAGCTGAGGTCTCCAGTGGCTCGTGGGATGAGGGTGGAGTACAGACTCAGCCACTGAGGTGCCCCAACTATGCTCTTGCCAAGCAGGTCCTGCCACTTTGTGCCCCAGAAGCTCCTAAGGGCAAGTAGCTTAGCCCTGAGTTGCTTGCTAGGGCAAGTTTTTATACTGCTGGGGCCACCACAGGGCAGGTTTTTATACTGCTGGGGCCAGCACCTCTAGCTCCCCCTAGCTGCAGATCTGGTAGGAGACAGGCAGGGTTACTTTGCCCCAAATGGCACAATTTGCCCCACACCAAAGTGCATGTCCAGGCATATGCACTGAGGCAAAAAGCCCTGGCTCAAATTTGCACCGCTTCTATTTGAGCTATGAGAGCCATGGGGCTCTTTAGCCTGGAAAAGCGCAAGCTCAGGGGTGATCTGGTGGCCACCTAAAAGTTTATCAGGGGTGACCACCAGTATCTGGGGGAGCGTTTGTTTACCAGAGCGCCCCAAGGGACAATGAGGTTGAACAGTTATAAACTACTGCGAGACTGTTTCAGGTTGGACATAAGGAAGAATGTCTTTACTGTCCAAGCCCCCAAGGTCTGGAACAGCCTGCCATCGGAGGTGGTTCAAGCACATTGAACACCTTCAAGAGCAAACAGGATGCTTATCTTGCTGGGACCCTGTGACTACGGCTGACTTCCTGCCCTTTGGGCAGGGGGCTGGACTCAATAATCTTCCGAGGCCCCTTCCAGCCTGAAAGTCTATGAAACCTATTAGCTGCTGCAAGCACACATGTCTGCATGTGTGGATGCGCCCTCTGAAGCTTACACAAATCACTTCAAAAGCTTTTTCCTATGCTGTATATACTGCAAATGTTGTAAATGCCCTTAAAGAATAAACAATAAGATGGTATGAAAAAATAATCTTAAAAACAGGTAAAAATAATAATTTTGTGCTGATGGCCAAACTGACATGTAGTACATATAAAACTTTATTTAGGAATTTTTGTACTGTTCTTACCTTGAAGGCTTAGATTTTTCTTCTTTCACATTGTAAACCCAATCAGAAAGCAATCTCTTACAAAGAACAAATAGTCCTTTGCTTTCCCAATATGTCTTTACCTCATGAATATTCATAAACCTAAGAACATTATTTTAAAACAAAAATATTATACTGCTGGAAATAAACCTACAATATACACACAAGTGTAAATTGGTATAACTCCACTGGAGTAAAGCAACATAAATCTATTTCAGCTGATGATCCACTCTACAGTATCACCTGAACAGATACTTCATAAATGCAGTAGTAAATATTCAATGCTACAGTATTCTTTCTTATTTTACACTTCTATTATGCAAATAACAATATAACTGGATCAAATTCTGCACTCAATTCATGCCTGCTTAAGTAAAACTAAATTTGTGCCTCACTTAAGTAAATGGTTCATCCAGAGCCATCCCTTGGGGGAAGCGAATCAGTGCGACCGTCCCGGGCCCCACTGTCAGTGCCATACAGTCCCTACTGGCTACCATGCGCCACCAGCTCTGCGCTCCAGCTGCTCGCCACCCCCCACCTCCCAAACAGGCCCTGCACAGGCACCACACACCCCTCAAGCCAGCTCTGGGTTCAGCATATGTATAGTCAAAGACAAAAATATATATCTGGATGCTTTAACTAAAACTAGTTCAATAAGCATTAATTAAAGAGCTCCCACTACCATTTTGAAGTGCGGGATTACTGTTACATGAGACACTGGAGGCACCACACTATAATTAAACCATGTCAGAGCATGCTAATTAGCACACTCCAGCGGCCTCCATGTCTGCCTCCTCCTAAATCAGAAGCAGTGTAACAACAACTGCACAAGTGGGCCAGTTACTTTGAGGCAAGCTAACTAGCACTACTACTCAGTAATGCTAATTAATACACATCAAGGGTGCCTGTAGATGTATGGGGGGGCTGCTCCAACACACTGTAATTACAACGTGTCAGAATGTGCTAATTAGCGTGCTCCAGCAGCCTCCATGTCTTGAGTATCAGCATCCCTGCGCTTCAAAATGGTCGCGGGAGTGCTTTAACTAAAGCTCGTTCAATGAGCTTAATTAAAGGACTCCCACCGCCATTTTGAAGTGTGGGATTGCTGATACATGAGACGCTGCAGGCACTTTAATTAGAGTAGCTCTCTGAGCCACTCTAATTAAAGCACTACCCGCACCCCATCCAGAGCATGTGTGAATATGCCCCAACTGCTGCAGAGCAGCGGCTAAACTGATTCCAGTTTATGAGGCAGGCTTGCCTAAAGTGAATCATGCTCGAGGGCACAACCATTTCAGATAATAACTTTACTGTACAGACACTTTGTAAATTACTGTACTGTCTGTATTAAGTCTGGCAATTTTCATATTACATACTGCTTCCATACTGTTGTCATATGTAGAATATATACAGCTGGAGCAAACTTTTAATTCAATAAGGAACTCTAAAAAACATGTACTTGCCCTGCTTGCATCTACATGTTACTCATTCGTAAAAACAAATATAGGCAATGTGAATATTATAAATATTGGTTACACCCATATTTGGACATGGGTGACCTATAATTTGCAATATCCAACTGATTTTCCTCTTTTAAACAAATTAAAGTAAATTAAGCACTTACTTCCCTTTAATGTCAACATAGCTTTCTGCAGCACCTATTAATGTTTGGGCAGCATCTTGATTAAGCATTCCAGCATTATATTGCTTCTGATAACTGGCCTAGTTAAAAAAACAACAAAAAATAACCACAGCATGAAAATTAACAGCAAAATCAATGACTAAAAACTATCTGACTTTTGTTATTTTTGATGAAATAAAAATATAGGTGTATAATTAAGTATGGAAATAAATGGGATTTTTTGTTTACTTGCCTTTGTAATATGTACACATTCTATAACAGGCAAGGATTTTTTGTGATAGTTGTTACTGGAACATCCGTATAGATGGGAGAGTTGCTGGATGCATTCTGGGGTATCAAGTGACTTGAGGAAAGGCACTTGATGCTGGAAAGCTTGTCCAATAGTTTTCCCAAACTATACAGTTGGTCAAATAAAAGATATCACAAATATGATTCCCTTTCATACATTTCTGGGAACTTCATGGCTGCAACAATACTCCAGCTTCTACTATTCCATAAAAATAATTCTTTCTGTTCTTGAATTGCTCAACCTGGTTTGTGCAGGTTGTCTGGAGAAGTGGGAAGGAAAAGGGATATTTTTCTTTAAGCCAGCCAGGACCAAATGCTGAGTGAAGCTATATCAGCATTAGGGCTGTGCAAGGCTTCGGACAGAGCTTCGGATCCGGAGAAGCTCCGGATGCTTTGGGGTCTGAAGCAGCACATCTGGGTCGAAATGCTGGCCTGGCTAGGCTTCCCAAAGTGGTTTGGAGCTTCCAAAGAGCTTTGGAGCTGCCTTTGAACCACCTCAGAGATCGGCCATAGGGTATAATGGGGAAACAATAAAATATCTATAACTGTTGTTTTTTGTCTGATTTGGATGAAATTTTCAGGGGTGGTAGACTCTGCAGAGAGGATGATTCCTGCCAAATTTCAAGAAGATCTGTGGTGGGTGTTTTGGGGGGAACACCACCCCAAATTCTTGGAAGCAAAACTCATGTCACGTCTAGGGGGGGTTTGGGGGGAACTGCCCCTCAAACTGCGGACAAGCAAAACTCCTGCCATGGGTGCTTGTGGGACTGACTGTCTCTGTCTTGGGGCGGGGAGGGGAGACACTGCTGCAGACCTGGCTGCTAGCTACTGTGTTATCAGCTACCAATCAATCAGGGACCAGGGACTCAGGGACCAGCTCAATACACAGGACCTAGCTACTACATAACGACTTAACGAGCATAAGTTAGCACCTACAAAACCAGGCTAAGGAGAGGAAAGAATCAATACAGACAATCAACTGCCCCAAGACAGATGCAGTCTTGGCACGAGTTTTGTCTGTCAGCAGCCAGGGCTGCAGGGCCCCAGAACCCCCCTGCACTGATCTCCTCCACAGCTGGCAGGTGTCATGGCCTCAACAGGGGCCACCATCCCTGCAGCTGTCAACCCTGCTGTGCCTTAACCCATGGCATGAGCTGTCATCCCTGCTGTGCTGGGTCACCCATGGCATGAGTCTTGCTTGTCCACAGCTTGAGGTGCAGTTCCCCTCAAACCCCTACACTGATCTTCTTGAAACTTGGCAGGCTTTGTGGCCTCAGTAAGAACTACCACTTGTACAGTTTTGACCCCCCTGTGTTGTAATACACAGCTGTGACATGAGTTTGGCTTTCATGAATTTGGGGTACAGTTCCCCAAATTCATGAAAGCTGATCTTCTTGAAGCTTGGCAGGTTTCATGCTCTCAGCAGAAGCTACCATCCCTGCAAGTTTCATCTAAATCAAATCAGAACAAACAAAGTTATAGATATTTAATTGATTTCCCGTTATACCCTATGGCCGGATCTCCGAGGTGGCTCCAAAGCTTCAAAGCCGCTTCGGCTGGATCAAGGCAGAAACCTGGTTCAGAGCTCTGTCTGGATCGGATCGCAGCCATCTGAAGCAGCCAGATCTGAAGCTGGATTGGATCGCTGCTGACTCACACAGGCCTAATCAGCATAACTAGAAATGTAGTTTAGATCTAAGGTTACGTGCAATTAATATTAATATTAATGGTGAAGAAACATCAACTACAGATACTGCAGTGGCATGTTAATATTTAAAATGTAATCTGAACAAGATTGATGTTTGGTGTAAGATCAGTTATAGAGAATGTCAAGAAAGTAGAGTAGGTGGATGATTATCTCCTCAGCACCAAAGTTAACTTATTTCAATACTACCCTTAGACCTTTTATTATAAAATTACAGAATGGTTCTGTTTTGAGTAACTTCCTAACTTTCTGAGAAAATGAAATTATTTACTAGTAACTATGGTTCTTTGATTTTTTTCCACATACATTTCACCTGGGGATGCGTATCATACCCTGAGCCCTTGATCAGACTTTTTGCCTTAGCAATACCCACAGAAAACACTGTTGCACTGCCTCCCTTCCTGCCCCAAACTGATGGCATAAGGGATGGCACAATTCCTGTTCCTCAGGTTCCTCTCAACAGCAAAATCCTCTATTATATGTTACAAGAAAGAAGAAAAGGAAGGCAGGATTTGAATGTGTAAGTGGACAATTAATGGAAGTAACTCCAGTTATTTGGGAGTTTTTTTCCTTCAAATAATAAACTGCATACACTTTCTCATTCTCAGATGACTCCAAAGCCATAATTTAACTGAGTCATACTAAGCCTCAATAATTTCCAGCATGCAGGAAAGTCCTAGGATCCTTTTTGCTCCATCCAGAATCTGGTGGTTGTAGGCTGGCAGGTTGTAGTAAAGGCTTTCCGGATGTGCTCCTAACTGGTGATTTCCCTCTGGAACATTCAGAGGGCCCATCCAATGCTAGCTTCACTGGCACTGAGGCTGACACAGGTTCATGTGGAGATTTGGTGTCAGGCTGCATAGGGGATCTCAGCATGGGATCTGAGGCCAACCCAAATGTCCTTTCAGGGGGAAGAGAGTTTCAGCTTCTAATGGTGCCTGGTAGGGCTGTGCAAAACAGCACCATTCTGCTTTGACTTCCATTTCAACATTTCAATGGAACAGTGTTTCATTTTGAGTTCCATTTAGTTTCGAAAGCGCTGTTCCGTTTCGTTTAATTGAAACTGTTTTGCCGTTTTGATGCTGTTTCGCTGTTTCGCCTGTAGGCTATAATGGGGAAGCACAAAACTGCCTAAAACATTGTCATTTCTTGTCTGATTCAGAAGAAACTTGCAGGGATGGTAGCCCCTTCTGAGGGCATGAAGCCTGCCAAGTTTCAAGGAGATAGGTGCAGAGGGTTCTGGGAAACTGCACCTCAAGATGTTGACAAGTAAAACTGTCACTTGCTGGCTATGGCAGCCTCCTGTCATCCAGCAGGCAGATCCAGGGACCCTCACCCTCAGGAAGTCTGTGCTGGACTCCTTCCAGGGGTGTAGGCCCCCGATCTGCCTGTCAGATGGCAGGAGGCTGCTCCTGCTGCCTGGGAAGATTGGTGCTGCTGCTGGTCCCAGGTGGCAGGAGCAGCCTCCTGTGATCCGGCAGGCAGATCAGGGGCCTGTACCCCCAAGAGGAGTCTGGCATAGCCCTGGTAGCCCTCCTGGGGCTGCAGGCCCCAGGATCTGTGCACCAGATGACAGCATGCTGCTGCTTTGAAATGAAATAAAGACACTTAAAAAATTTCAAAACTTTCAAAACATTTTGAGTTTTGAAGCTGGGCTTACTTGGCTTTAGCACTGGTCCCAGCCGGCAGCAGCCTCCTGTCATCCAGTGCAAATCCAGGGGCCGCGCTCCCCGGGGAGGATTCTGGCACATCCCCAAGCTCTCCTGGGGGTCTGCGCCCCTGGATCTGTGCACCGGATGACAGCATGCTGTTGCTGCTGACTGGGGCCAGCAGCAGCACCAGTCTTAGTTGTACCCACCTCTGGGAGAGACCAGCACTGGTCCCAGCAGCCTTCTGTCATTCATCAGGCATATTGGGAGCCCACCCACACCCGTGGGAGGGCTGCGGGGCTCTGTCAGACTCCTCCCGGGGGTGTGGGCCCCAGTCTGCCTGCTGGATGACAGGCAGCACCAATCTTCCTGGTGCTGGGCGTGGGATGCTGTTTCAATGGCTTTTGTTTCATTTTGATTTTGCAGTTTTGAGCTCAAAACATATCAAAACACCTTTGAAATGAAACATCCAGCAAAATTTCAGATAGCCCTAGTGTCTGGCAGCACTGAATTTGAAAAACTGACATACTGGGTACGTCTACATGAGATATGTTACTGCGCAGATCCCTAGTTTACTGCACAGTAAATGTGTGTTTACATGTGCATGTGCTTACTGCACAATAACAAACCTTAATCATGATTAAATTTGCTACGTGCAACTGCAAGTAGAAAATTTAAAAGTGATTAGTTAATGCGCAATGGCTGCCGGTCCCATGCTGTGCCCTGTACTGGGCACTGCTGGCAGCTGCGCAGGGCTGGCAACAGTGGAACAGCCATGCGGGGGTCCAGAAAGCCAGCATGGGGCCCAGCATAGCCTTATCCTCACAATCCAGGCTCAACATCACCCACGTGTACATTCCTGTGCCCTCCGTTTTGGGCTCCAACTGGAGCCAGGAGGAGACTGGTGAACTTTTGGTGCTCTGGGGTGACATGGAGGTGCCAAACCAGTTTGAGCAAGGTGGGCATTCCAACACCTACATTTATGAGGCCCTGTCAGGAGCAATGCAGGAGCAAGGGCACAATCAGTCAGCATCATAGGGCTGCATAAAGTCAAGGCCTTGAGGGCACAGTAGGTCACTGTGACCAACCACAATTGTCAGTCTGGCTGTGCTCACAAGACACCAACATTGTGGTGCTCCGAAACCCAGGCCACAGCAATACAGTTTACATGAGCATGGGCAGCCTGAAGAGCCCCTGCCCCAGCCTGGGATCTCCAGTGACACGTCATTGGAGGAGCGACCTTTTGGCATGCAGCACCCTGTCCTGCCCAGCTCCCCAGTTGCAGTTTCTACCAGCAATCTAGGCCGTGACATATGTGGCCAGTCTTGCCACCCTGCGTGCACAGTGGGGTGGGGGCAGCATGGCGGCCAGACTCTCTGCCCAGGTACCACCACCAGTCCACCTTGCAACCACTGGGGGAGCTGGACAGAGGGGGGTGGCAGACAGAGTCTCCATGGAGACTGGCCTGGGACCCCAATGGCCAGGGCATGCTTGGTCAGGTGGATGGGATGGGGCTGTAGGCAGGCAAGCAGGGAGCAGATTGTAACTCTGCCCTGGGCTCCAAGCCCAAACTATCACCACCCTGCATTCCTAGCTCTACCCACCTGTGCATCTGCACCCCCAACCCATCCACCTGGCTAAGCCTGCCCTGCTTGCAGAGGTCCCAGGCCAATCTCCATGGAGATCCCACCATCCCTGTCTTACTCCCCTTAATACAGGAAAGACAGCCCAGGGCCAGATAGGACCAATTGCCACCTTTCTCCACCAAGCCAGGTGGCATGAGTGACCTGTGCCACCTTAGTCGGGGGGGCATGGCCCCCCCAGCAACCAGTCAGTGACCGGGGGGGTACCCCTGCAGCTGATCCTGCTGCTTGGGCTGGGGGGAGGGTGTCCCTCTGTGGTCGATCTGGCTGATCAGCCAAGCACAAGACAGCCAATCACTGTGGGAGTGGCTGCGGCCACTTCTGGGAGCACAACGGTGCTCCACTCCCTGGCCAGAGCTTGCAGGTGATGCTCCCTCCCACCTGCCCCCTGCCATCCCATTGCCCAAGTGGCGAATGTGGCTGGGCAGGCAGTGTACCAAGGCTACCAGGGGGTGCATGTGCACCCCCTACGCATTGCCACTGCCAGGGGGCATCAGTACCCTTACCTCCTCCTGTGCTGGGTCAGCACTGCCCCCCCACTACTTGTTCAGCATTGCCCTCTCCCTCCCCCTCCCCACCGGCCTGCAAGACTTCACCAAAAATCCTTCAGTGACCCTCCAGTCCAAATAATTGCCCCTTCCTGGGTTCAAAGGCCTGACTAAAGTTAGGTGGGCTGAAACCCAACAGGGCTGTTGCCCCAGCCAAAGCTAGAGGGAGAAAGCAAGGTAGAAAAGGGCATCTCCACAATACCTAGGTGATTTGGTAGCTGGAGAAGGAGTAGGGGAGGCAAGGCACTGTTTGTTAGACTCTGGTCACATAGTCTAGCCAACATACAAACCACAACACCAAGGCATGGCAGGTAGGAGAGAGGATTCAGAAAAGGGGCCCCGGGCAGGCAGACAGATGCCACACAGCTGCCAGGGGTGACATAGATTTCATAGACATTCGGGCTGGAAGGGGCCTCGGAAGATCATCAATTCCAGCTCCCCGCCCAAAGGGCAGGAAGTCAGCTGGGGTCATAGGATCCCAGCAAGATAAGCATCCAATTTGCTCTCAAAGGTGTTCAATGTAGGTGCTTGAACCACCTCCCATGGCAGACTGTTCCAGACCTTGGGGGCTCAGACAGTAAAGAAATTCTTCCCTATGTCCAGTCTGAAACGGTCTTGCAGTAGTTTATAACCGTTTGACCTCGTCATCCCTTGGTGAACAAACTTTCCCCCAGATACTGGTGGTTACCCCTGATAAACTTATAGGTGGCCATCAGATCACCCGAGCCTGTGCTGTTCCAGGCTAAAGAGCCCCATGTCGCTCAGCTTGTTGTCGTAAGGTCTGTTTTCCTGACTTCTGATCATGCTTGTGGCTCTTCTCTGGATTCTATCAAGCTTCTCCACATCCTTTTTGAATTGTGGACTCCAAAACTGGATGCAGTACTCCAGCTGCGGCCTCACCAAGGCTGAGTACAATGGGAGAATGACATTCTGGGATTTTCTTGAGAAGCATCTATGGATGCAAGCCAGTGTTTTGATAGCTCTATTAGCCACAGCATCACATTGCAGGCTCATGTTCATTTTGTGGTCAATGATGACCTCCAAGTCTCTTTCCTCCACAGTGCCAGCCAGCATAGCACTGCCGAGCCCATAAGGATGCTGCAGGTTTTTCCTCCCAAGGTGGAGAACCTTGCATTTTTCAGCGTTAAACACCATCAGGTTCTTGTCCTTTCAGCGTTAAACACCATCAGGTTCTTGTCCGCCCATTTGCTGAGCCTCTCCAGGTCAGCCTGGATTGCCCTCCTGTCTTCTGGTATGGATGCTTTGCCCCAAAGTTTGGTGTCATCGGCGAACTTGGCCAGTCCACTTTTGACTCCAATGTCCACATCATTAATGAAGACGTTGAACAATATGGGTCCAAGGACAGAGCTTTGGGGGACCCCACTGGTCACAGGGCACCATGACGATTGACTTACGTCAATTACCATCCTTTGGGTCTGACCACGGAGCCAGTTCCCCAGCCAGTGAATCATGGTGGACCCAAGGCCACAATTAGCCAGTTTTGCCAAGAGGTGATCATGGGATACCAGATCAAAGGCTTTCTAGAAGTCAAGATATATGACATCAATCTCTTCTCCATTGTCCGGATGATAGGTCAGCTGGTCATAGAAGGTAATGAGATTGGTCAAACAAGACCTACCTGCAACAAACCCATGCTGACTATCCCTCAGGATGTTGGCATCTGCCAGTTCATTAAGGATGGTCTCTTTAATAAACTTTTCTAAGACCTTCCCCGGGATAGAAGTCAGGCTGATGGGCCTATAGTTAGCCGGATCCACTTTTCTCCCTTTCTTGAAGATAAGCACCACATTGGCCATCTTCCAGTCTTCCAGAGCACCAGGAGTTTTCAAAAATCCATGCCAGAGGCTGGGCTATAATGCTAGCCAGCTCCTTGAGTACCCTGGGGTGTAGATTGTCAGGGCCGGCTGACTTGAAAGTATCCAGCCTCTCAAGGTGTTCCTTCATGAGGTCAGCATTTATGGAGGGCAGGGGATCTCCCTCACCAGGACCTTCCTGTCCCATGGTGGGCATGGACGTCCCATGGGACTGATGAAAAACCAATACAAAGTACCCATTTAATAGGTTGGCTTTTTCCTGGGCATTAAAACCCTTTGTGAAGGCCTGGGGAACCTCCTCTATCATCCCAAATGATAATAAGGAGTAGGGTTCTTCTTAAAGTAAAAGTTAGTAAGAAGGGATGGGGAAAGAAGGGGTTGCAGAAGGCTGGGTATGGACTTGTACAGTACAACCATGAGCTAGGATGTCTAAGATTTAGCTGTCAATATTGTCTGGGCCTAAACTTGATAAAAGCAGGCCACTTGGCTCTGGCTAGGTGGAGAAGGAAGAGGTGGCTATGTGCATCCTTTGATCACAGTCAAACATTCTGCCTGCTAAAACAGTCATAGTGGGAGGTAGGTGAATGAGTCACTGAGGGCTTACATTTCTGAAACCATAAACATTTTAAGTTTCAAGTGTCATGGCTGGCCAATGATGAGGGTGCCTATACAGACCAAGAGTATACTGAACACAACTAATAGCAATGCTTTTACTTATAGGTGTTAAGGAAACTGCCCATTATGGGTGGGCTGCAGGGGAGTAGGCAGCCAGAGACCCATAAGTTGTGAGCATCTATTGGGGGTTAGTTCTCCAGAAATAGGAGAGTAGGGCAGAGTCCTACTTGAGCAGTAAGTGCACTGCACCTGACCCAAGAGGGACCGTGCTCTGAGGAGCTTAAAAGCTGGCACCTGAAGAAAGGAAGGAAAAAGGGCCCAAGCTCTAGAGAACAGAACTCTCACCAGGGAGGAGCTGCCTGAGAGACACTGGCAGGTACTAAATATCTTGGAGACAGGGAAATGAGAGCCCTGGGGGAGGACAGCTGGACAAATAACTGTTTAACCCTGGGGGGAGGGGAGGTTTTGCAGCTGCTTACCTCTTATTTGCTTAAGTTTCACACTGGTGGACCAGATGTGACTAAAAGGGGTGAGGCGACTATGGGAGTACTCATGGGGCATGTAGTGTTTTGAGCCTTGTCAGGGTCTGGGCTCAAGACACTTACAAGTGGAAACTGAGAGGGTTAAAGCCTGAGTTAGAAAAGACAACAGAGGTCACCTGAGGTTGGGAGGGCTAGAGCCAAAGTGCATAAGACAGTAGCCCTAAGTGGGGCAAAAACCAGGGCCAGGGGCCCAGAGCCTGGAAAGGGTGAAAACCATGGCTGAATTCCAGGAGCTGAGGTCCAGAACTGTGGGCATTGGGTTACAGGCCCAGTTAGAGAAAAGGGGAAGAAGCTGGGAAGGCTCAGACCCCAACAAAGACTTGAAGGCCTGAGGAGGCCAGACACTGTATTGGGAGCCACCTGCTCCATTGGACTGATTAACAGATAACATCTGCAAGGCATAGGTGTGGCTGTAGGAGTGGAAGAAGGCCATGAATAGCCTTTAAGGCAGGGATGGGCAATTATTTTGGGCAAAGGGCAGGTTTACTGAGTTTTGGCAAGCCATCGAGAGCCATATGACACGCAGCCAAGGGCAGATATTGATTTTCTAAATTTTTTAGGGGTCCCACAGGCCAGATAGAATGGCTTGGTGGGCCACATCTGGCCTGCGGGCTGCATTTTGCCTGCCCCTGCCTTAAGGCAACTGGTGCACTAGAACACGAATGAGGCCGGGGGGGGAGGGTCAGCGCTTTAGGAACAGAACTGGGATCCACTGGGGATGAGAAGGACTCGCTGGCCACTAAATAGACACGGGCATGCTCTGGGACCTTGGAGCAGCCTCCCTTTATGGAATCAAATAATTCTAGCAAGGCATGGTAGGAAAAGAGGAGGGTACCCACGGAGATGGAGTGCGACAGGAAGCACATGGCCACTAGGGGGCATCACAGCCACCCCTGGGGCCCAATCCTGTCACGGAGGTGCTAGTGGGCTAAGTGATACCACTGATGCACTCCAATCCAATTTATAGGCAGAATGTCTGTGTTTGCTTCCCTTCCTTTTATTAGGGCATGCCACAAAGAGCCATGGGTTATATCTGATACTACTGCTTGGCACTTGTTGCTGATGGTGGGATAAGTGACAGTCAACTGGATGGGCTCACCACAGTCTGGCACTCCTGAGATAATAATGTTAGGTAGAATTAGTTTAATGCCTGCTGTATTTTCTTCCTATGACTTCTTCTGAACCTGATCATATGCATTCCCTTTCTATATCATTTTCTCTGTCAGTGGATGGAGACAAAAACATGAAATGCGGTTATAACTAAAGATGTTGGGGCTGATTATTATAGTGAGGCATCTTTATACCACCTTTATCCCTACAAAGGAATCATAAAGATGGTAGATGTGACCACTAAATTCTTTCAGCACATGCAGAGTTGTGTGGCTATATGCCACATCTGCCAATGGTGCCACAGCATTTCTAACATTCCAGCTGCTAAAATGGATATATGGGACCAAAACAGCCAAGTTATTGAGGTTATTCTAATTTGTGACTATGGTCAAACTGTTTCCCAAAGAAAATGGGGCAACTCCATTTGGCACAAAGCCACTTTTTTGTCTAATCATATCCTCCACTGAATTGAGCTCAGGTACACTTCAGACTTACTTTCTGGTCCCTGAAGAAAATGTTCATTACTTTCTCTGTAGTTAAAGGTTTGTTGAAAAGAACGATGGCATAGGTAAACTTATCTTAGAAACCATTTTAGTCTAGCAAGTTAACTTAGGTGTCTAATGTGCAAAGGGAAGGGATGAGCTCCTACGACTATAGGACAGAACCTAGCTAACTTCTTGTTGCAGGATCCTTCATGGAAAGGCTGTTGAGAGGATACAAAGAAGGTCAGCTTATTTGGACATGATATTCTATGGGCACAAATTTAGGGGATACCATGTTGGTACCCTTATGGGGATACCCTATAAACAATATTCTAGCTTATTTGAAAATGGGGTACAGCAAAGTATTGCCCCCTTGAAGCAAGACTTATTTCAAATATTTTTAATACATGATTTATTGGGCGGGGCACAAGATTTTTCTGGGGAGGGGCAGGTGGAATAAGGGTTTGGTGTGTAAGAACCAAGGGCATTTTTACACATGCTTTGGGAGGCCTGGGGGGCAGGGTGCTTTAATTAGCAAGCTGTGCTAATTAAAAATGCCCAAGTGTCACATGTATCAGCATCCCCGTGCTGAAAAATGGCAGTGGGACACTTTGAACTAAAGCTCATTGAACAGGCTTTAGTTCAAAGCACCCCATTGGTATTTTTCAGCATGGGGACACTGATACATGAGATGCTAGAGTCTTCTGGAACGTATTAATTTCCGTGCTCCAGCAGACTCAATTAATTGAATTCCAGCACATCAGATCAGGATCTCTACACGTGTATAGGAGCCCCAAGTGACTCCCTATATATCAGGGGGCATGTCTACACATGCACTTTAATGTGCATTAGTCTCTCTTATTGCGCATTAAAGCATCACAAAGAACTATGCACTTTCACTAACGTGCATTAAAATAAGCTAATGCACCTTTTTCTAGTACCCCACAATGGAGGGTGTGTCTATACAAGCATTAATGTGCTTTAGTGAATGCACATTAAATCTAATACCTCCATTGTGAGGTACTAACAAAATGCACATTAACCTATCTTAAGTTGCATTAATTAAAGAGCACAGGACACCTATACACGTGCAGTGAAGCTGTTGCAACATGCTATAATTACAGCACATCAGAGTAGACTTGGTTAATCGAGTCTGCTGGAGCATGGTAGTTACCATGCTCCAGCAGACTCCAGCATCATGCGTATCAACATCCCTGCACTGAAAAATGTGGTGGGGGAGCTTTAACTAAGAAGCCACTCTAATTAAAGTGCCCCCCACCAAGCATATATATATAAATGTCCAGAGGTACTAGATTTAATGTGCATTAGCAAAAGTGCATTAATAAATGTGTAGATGTGCCCAGTGTCCTCCACACAATCTAGACAAATCTCTCCTGTGGGGGAGGGGAGAAGAGGTATTGAGTAAAAGTCTTGGCCTACAGTATGCTTATAGTACCAAATCTTAAACACCATGGCTGCTGCTGTACATGACAGCTGTTTATACTACACACTAGAGTGTATAAAGAGTGGCTCTTATCATTATCATGCTTCAGGACCCTTGTAGTTGTCAAAAGCTGGAATGAGATAAATAATTGTGTATCCTATGATGGCATAATATGCAAGTGTTCTACCTCCATCTGCTGGCAAGGAAGAATTATACCCATGTATATGTACTAGTATAGATCTTGTTTTACCAAAATACATATAGCACAGATTTAACAAGTTACTATAAAGTCTTGCACAACTACTGAAGTAAGAATGAAGGTTTCATAGCATTATAATAAAACCATAACAACTAGGAAATTCATAATTGTCTTATGTTAAGTATGCTAAGGCAGTATATAATTGTTGCTGCCTACAGAACAAGAATTGCCTCATAAGTGACAGCAATAGTCTAGTCTAAAAAAACCTTACCCTTCTGCTATGTCAAATCAGAATTATGGTTAGGCAGCCTGAGTCAAAAGAAAAAGAATGCTTCTTTACCTTACTGTTAGTGTGGTTCTTAGAGAGGTATTTTCCACAAAAACTAAACTATTGGCATTCATGTACCTCACTCGTGCCATATCATATTCTTTATGATACTCGTGCGAGTAGGCAGCTATTCGATCCGGCTTTGGATCCAGCCACTTCAGATGCCAGTGATCTGATCCAGAGCTCCGGACCGAGTTTCTGCTTCAATCCGCTGAAGTGGCTCCGAAGCTTCGGAGCCACTTTGGAGATCTGGCCATCGGTTATAATGGGGAATAAATGAAATATGTATAATTTCATTGTTTTTTGTCTGATTTGGATGAAACATGCAGGGGTGGTAGCCTCTGCAGAGTGCATGAAGCCTACCAAGTTTCAAAAAGATCGGTGCGGGGGGGGCGAACTGCACCCCAAATTCTTGAAAGCAAAACTCACGTCACGTATATGTGTTAAACCATGGGGGGGGGAGGGGAGAATGACACTGAGTGACACTGTGTGTGTTAAGGCGCAGCTGGGTAAAAGCTGCAGGGATGGTAGCTCTTGCTGCGGCCACGAAGCCTGCCAGCTGTTGAGATCAGTGCAGGGGGAGTCTGGCTTCTGGGGCCCTGCACCTCTAGCTGCTGACAGGCAAAACTCATGACATGGGTCCTTGTGCAACTGACTGTCTCTGTTCTGGGGCGGGAGAGACACTACTGCAGGGCTGGCAGCTAAGCTACTGTGTTACCAGTTACCAACCATGATTCACTCAGGGACCAGCTCAATACACAGTAGCTAGCTAATGTAGCCAGTTAATTAGCAAAAATCAACACCTACCAAACCACAGAAGGAGAGCAAATAATCAATACAGACAATCAACTGCCCCAAGACAGAGACAGTCAGTTGCACAAGCACCCATGTCACGAGTTTTGTCTGCCGGCAGCTAGAGGTGCAGGGCCCCAGAACCCCCTGCCCCTATCTCCTTCACAGCTGGTAGGCTTCATGGCTGCAGCAGGGGCCACCATCCCTGCAACTTTCCCCCTGTTGCGCCTTAACACACACAGTGTCACCCACGTCACGAGTTTTGTTTGTCCGCAGCTTGAGGTGCAGTTCCCCCCCAAACCCCTGCATCGATCTTCTTGAAACCTGGCAAGCTTTGTGGCCTCACCAGGGGCTGCCACCCTTGCAGTTTTCACCCCCCTGTGGTGTAACACTTACACGTGATATGAGTTTTGCTTTCAGGAATTTGGGGTGCAGTTTCCCCCAAACCCCTGCACCAATCTTCTTGCAACTTGTCAGGCTTTGTAGTCTCAACAAGGGGGTACCACCCCTGCATGTTTCATCCAAATCAGACAAAAAACAACAAAGTTATAGATATTTCATTGATTCCCCATTATACTCTATGGCCATATTGCCGAATCAGCTCTGAATCTTTTCCGAAGCAATTCGGAAGCTCCAAATTGATTTGGAAAGCCTAAACCTTCCAGTAATTCAATTCGGATTCATAGATTTGGCCTCTGAATCATCCAAATCATATCCAAATCCAAATCATGATCCGAAGCTTTGCACAATCCATATTCTTTTTGATAAAGCAAAAGTGAATTATCTACTCAACTATACTAACTGGTAACTAACAACTGCACCAGCATTGTAGAGGGAGCCAAAAAACAGATGAACATTGTAGGGTTCTGTCTTACTGTCATAACTGGTTAAGAACTGAAGGACAGGTGGACCTGTTCCATTTTTATGCCCTCTGGTGGGTAGGAATGAGAGGATATCACAGGACAGTCATGAACACAATGGATACTGATGGCAAAAAGAATCTGATTTCATGCACAAGGAGTGTATGCATGCTAAGAGAGGACTCCATGTGAAAAATCACCAGAAGAACCGCCCTTCCTCAAGAAGGGAGAGGGATTTAAAGGATGATATTACTAAGAATTCTGACTAGGGTATGTCTGTACTCTGTCCTCACTGTGTCCATGGAGAGGTGCTCCCAGCCATGCCTGGTCCCCAGCTCCTACTTTCACATACCAAGCCCAGAAATATGGTGATGAAGCCTTTAGAAACATCCCTATGGCCATTCTAAAGCACAAAGGAAACAGAGGACAGCCAAAAGGGGATGTCCTCTGGGGTAGCAAGACCACTTTATTTTTTAGTTTGACTTGTGTAAATCAATGTGAAGCATTCTCAGTAGTACCTACCCTTGAGGTGCCACAGATAATTGGCTCTACACTAAACGTCTCAGCATCGATTCATGCAGGCCTATTAGGCTGGAGTAAATTAACAAACTCCGCAGCAGGGTAGTACTTGTTAATTCAAGTATTATCCAGCTACAGAGTTATATTGTGCAGCAACACACTTGTAAACACTGACCCAGCTGCCTGGGGCATGTGGGTGCTTTAGTTCAGGGACTGGCTGCTGGTTAGCCCTGCGCTGGAGCACCCTCATGCCCCAGCCAGCCCCTTCACAGCACACTGAGACAGGTCGCAACAGCCCTGGGTTGGCATGCTGACCCCTCTGGGTCCCCTGTCAGTTGGGGCTGATCTGACCCAGCTCAATGTGCTGTGGTCCCAGACACACTTTCAAACTGTGTGCACAGGAACAATAAACTCCAGTGCAATAAGCACCAGAGTTTAAAAGATAGTGCAGTAACAGCCCATACTATGCCGTGCGCACTGTGCATGGTTATTTTTAGGCACTATGTTGCCACAGCATGGTATAATGAGGGAGCATGTAGCTACAGCAGGGGTTGTCTACAGGGGATACTTGAGAAGGTCCTAGGGGGTATGTGTGGGTGGGCATGGACGCAGCTACACACCATCATGTGCTGCCACTCAGGTGCTGCCCACCCAGTCAGATGTCTGGGCAGGGGAAGCTCATGCACAATGGCTGCTGCCACTCTGTCCAGCCATGTACCACCTTCCCCCTTCCCTGACTCAGCATCCAGCTGTGCTTCATTCCCCCTTCCCCCTAGCTCCATGTCTGGCCACTGGGGGTACACTGCTCGAAAAAGGTTGAAAACCCCTGAGCTACTGCGATGTAGCTATGGCATCATGGTTTTTGCCCATTGTTGCTACATTGCTATAGTGTGTTGCTACCAGAGGTGACCTGAGGAGGGTGTGGGGCCCGGGGCAAATCAGCCCATGCGGGGCCCACCCCTGCTCCGATTCCAGACCTGAAGAAGCTGCTGCTGCCATTGGCAACAGGAGGGTAGCAAGCAGCTGGACGTGGAGTTGCTGCTGCTGCACCTAGCTCTGTGGGGCCCCCCAAAGCACAAGGCCCGGGACAGTCGCCTCGATTCACCACCCCCAGGGATGGCCCTGGTTGCTACAGTGACATAGCATCCTGTGTAGATGTCCCCACTGAGTATAAAAGATCCAAAGCACACTTGTGACAGGGAGTCTTGGATGGTTCTGATATTTGCAAACAGGCAAGTGTTAAGACACTAAAGCTAATCATTTCAAAGGATCTGAATTTCTATAGAATTTGGGCATTTGCTGTCTTTAACATTTTTTGAAAAAATCCTAATTTAGAAGTTTTTTTATGTTTGGAGACAGAAAATCATGCCACACTATGTCAAATTCAGTCTATAATAAAAGCTGTGTTTTTAGATTCAACTTGTTTTTCTTCCCTTCCCACAGGGCAGGTAAAGAATCATCAACAAAACTTTCCCATATTTTGAAACACAAGTAGCAGAAGCTTTTAAGTTTGCTCTTAAGCCAGTGGGGGACAACCTTTTCAGCCCAAAGACCAAATGCATTATTTAAAAAAGATGAAGGGATTGAAGTCAATATACTGGGGTGGATTCCCTTCCCACTCTACTCCATTTGCCCCATTCAGACTGCAGAAAGAGAAAAGAAACCACCAAGTTCCCTTGCTGAAGATCCCTTGCTCCCTCAAGGGCGTCCACAGTATCAAGAGATGCATAGAGACAGAAAAGTCAAATCCTACAACCTCCACCCTCCAATGTATGGTGCATATTGAGAACAGAGAGGGGGAATGACTAATGTGTACTGCACTCATAACTGTTTCTTGTTGATGTAGGTTGTTTTGGGAACAAAGCTGTTTTAACCTTATGTGGAATCAAGAATCAGGGTACTGTTATTAGTTACTAGATTTCAATTTCACCTTTTCTAAAACTCTCTTGGGCTGCCCTAAGTGGCTATGTTGTAGGAGGGAGCCAATCTTTGTTAGAGATCCCATTAACTCAATACAGAACATAAAAACATAAAAATTGTCATTTATTGGATTAGACCATTTGCCCATTTTCTCAGGATCATGTGTCACACAGTGGCAGACTGTGGATGCTGAACGGGAGTGA
Source organism: Crocodylus siamensis (assembly GCF_052110815.1). Taxonomy (NCBI): domain Eukaryota; kingdom Metazoa; phylum Chordata; order Crocodylia; family Crocodylidae; genus Crocodylus; species Crocodylus siamensis. The sequence continues at coordinate 173,947,162 of NC_143396.1, read as the reverse complement.
ACTGGGTATGACCAGGGTTTTTTTCATTGTTCCTTTCTCACTTGCAGCCTCCAGCATTTAAGGACTAGGAAGCTCTAATTCAGAGGCTGTATCCCTAACTCTTGTTCTCTATAGTTACTGATACAATTTCCTCCAAGAATTTGGACTCCACTTTTCTTCACTCTACTCTCTCTCACACCACTATCTCAAGTCACTTCCCAGGTAAATAAATGTCTCCATTCATCTTTTCTCCAAGCCTTCTCCCTCTTACTCTCTTGTTCCTCATCATCATCCTTTCTCATGTAGTATGTGAGCTCAAACAGGGCAAGCTGTAAAAACTCCTTCACAGTACAGTCCATTTCTTTCATTACCAACAAGTTTCTCACTTCCCATGGTGCTACTTTTACATAAATCACCCACACCCACACTTCCCCAGCTTCCCACCCTTTCTTCACCAACCCATACATCAGTCTTAATTTTCAACATAAAGTCTGCATGCTCCTTTTTAAAATCTTCCCCCACACCTTTCTTGCTTGTTGTTCTGTTAAATAACTTACCCCTATTACCTTATCCTTCTCTGTTCTTTTAAGCCTTGCATCCCCAACCCTTCCACACACTGTACTTTAAAAAAGTTTTACGCTCTCCTGCACTGTATTAGCAATTTCCAAGCCCATTATCCTTTCTACTCTGCCCTGTATAAGCCCATCCTACACAGCCACCTTCTCACCTAAAATTTATAAAAATCCTATTTTGTCACTTCATCACTGCTCTGACACAGCATATAGAGATAAATATCTTTATGGCTAGTAAATCCCACCCCTCATAGCTTTGGCAAATTTTATTTTTTTTTTCTGTTTTTTTGCACTGGTCCTGGAAGCACAATACCAGGTCAATGCATGGAGTGAATGGAGCACGCTCCAGTTCCACCACCCAATACCAAAAAGAATCTGCTCAATATAGACCTCCTATGGAGGACATATCAGAGACAATCGCCCTAGAGAGCTTGCCTACGTGGTCATACTGCTTCCCCTGCCAGGTAAGTTAGCTTTGGCAAATTATACATGACAATAAGCTAAAGCCAAAAAGCTCATTACTTATCAATATAATTGAGCTGGGCCCCAGCAGACTCAACAGCTTTTCAAGGCATGGTGACTCCAGTGCTTAGCACTGCTCAGTATGTGTGTGTACTCCAGATACCCCCCGTAAAGAATCCATGTGTTAATTAGACCCCAAATTTATGACTAGAACCAGGTGTTTTTGTTGTAAGTCCTGGGATCCTCCAAAAATTTATATGCATCTGAAGTGTAGGGCACCACCTTAATGCATATGGGGCTGCCCTCCATAAGGTGGAGCCACACTAATCATATGCACCAGACGGGGGGGGGGGGGGCAACAGAGGGATTCTGGGTGAACTGTTTGGGGCCCTGTTTAATGACATTTTCCAGTCATTTCAGGCTGAAAACAGGAATAATTGAAAAATGAGAATAAAAGGCACAGCTCAGCTGTGAAAGTAAAGAAGTTTGAAAGGTATTCAGTGGAGTAGTTCACCATGACTTGAAGTGGACACTGAGGAGGACTGCATGCAATAGGCACTATAGTGAGGGGTGGCTGAGGTGGGATACATAGGAAACTGAGGGGTGTTGCATATATACTTACCTGGCAGGGGAAGCAGCGTGACCATGTAGGTGAGTTCCTCCTGGCCGGGGGGGTACTATGAGCTGTGAAGTGGTGTGACTGCTGACTTGCTGGAGCAATGGAGGTAGTGGAGCAGGACGAAGAGGCTCGGTTGTTGGAGGCGGCGGCGCAGAAGCAAGCCTTGATTCTTGAAGAGTATGGATCAGCAAGTGTTTCATCTAAGATGCTTTTGGCTTCGACAATGAAGAGCGTTTCTGGTGAGCGTCCTGGCGGCATGGCGTCGGAGGTGGTTGGGGACTGGTCCACAGTGGGCCGAAGAGGCAAGGTGGTGTCGTCGGAGAGGAAGAGTGGTAATGTTGCTGGGCAGGAAGATTCTAGAGAGGGGGCAGTCCCACTGCCGGAAGGGAGGCGGAGCTCTGCAGAGAGCAGTAAAGCTGCCCGGAAGGGCCCGGAACCTTCCTATTGTTTCTGGGAAGAAGGAGACCCCCGAAGAACGCTGAAGCTGCGGGTCAAGGCCACTTTGACTCCAGAAGGGGTCAAAGGAGAAACAACTATGCTGAGAGCAGACTTTATGACCAGGGTGCTTTTTGAAGAGTTGCATGTGATCCCTAAAGATTTAAGTTGCGTGGTGGCTTTTGATAATTTCCGCCACTGGAATATCACCTTTTGGAGGCGAGAGGCGTACGCTGCCTTCTGGGCCCGGTACGCGGAAGTAGCAGACAAGGACTTACGGGGTCTGCATTTTGAAGCAGGCCAGAAGGCACGGGAGAGAGTTTTATATTTTAAAATGTATACAGATGACCTAGAGTATGCAGATGTCAGAAGGTGGCTGGAGGGGCGGGTCGAAAAGATCCTCGATATTCAGCGGGTCCTGGATCAGTGGCAAATCTGGACCGGGGCATGGAGAGCCAGAGTCATCCTGGACGAAGACCCCAGACACCCCGGCGGGGTGAGACACCTGCCCTCCGTCGTGTCCATAGGGCCCTACCGCGGATACGTGACTTATCACGGCCAGCCGAAACTGTGTAGCAGGTGCGGCTTGGCGGGGCACCTGGCTGCTTTCTGTAGCCTGACAGTTTGCTACAGGTGTGGCGGCAGGGGGCACCGGGCACAGGCCTGTCAAGAGGAACTGAAATGTACTGTTTGTGGAGGTGAGGGACACTTGCAGCGCCAGTGCCCCTTGTCCTACGCAAACAAAGCCCGAGAGTCGCACGCAGCAAAGGAGAGGGATAAAGAAAAGCCAGAGGAGGCGGAGTCCACCAACCTAGATGTAGACACCTTCCTAGTGGAGGAAACACCGGAAGCGGAGCAGAGACACGACGTGATCGAGGCGGCTGACCAGCTTTTGGAGTCGGGAGGAGAGGAACACATGGAGGAGGAGCAGAGCGAGGCAGCAGGAGAAGGGGCACACGAATCGGATTCGGCAACCATGGACTTGGACCTGTCTGGGGAGAAGGGGAAAGAACCCTCCCCTGTAAAAAGAAAGAAGAAGCGGAGGGTTAAACCTATGAAAAAGAGACTAGAGGAGGAAGGGGGAACGGTCCAGGGGACAGAAGGGACTGCACAGGAAGGAGACAAGGGGAAGAGCGGGAAACTGCTGGTGGAGGGACGAGAGGTTGAGGAGTCTGGGAGGGCGGATGTTTGTGGCTACCTCAGCCCGACTGCTATCGAACATCTGGCTAGGGCCACGGGGATGCGGAAAGTGGGGGAAGAAAGCTCCGATCCCAGTAGCGGATCGGATGTTTAACGAGGTAGGCTTTTGCCTGAAAAATAGCCATGATGGCATTGACTATAGCATCCTTAAATGTAAGAAGTGTATATGGGAGGCAGAGATGGGAGTCAATGTATAGCACCTTACAAGGTCTGGAGGCGCAGGTGTTGGGCCTCCAGGAGTGCAGGATCCCCTGGGGGAGAAATTATGGCTATCTGGAGAAGCGCTGGGAGGTGGGACCGTCGTGGTGGGGGGGCTCAAACGAAAATCGAGCGGCAGGAGTAGGGTTCTTGATGAGGGAGCGGGGTTTGAAAATCAAAGGGCAGCAGGTCCTGGAAGAAGGGCGACTGCAAAAGGCAGTGGTTGAGGTGGAGGGCATGGAGGTGACGTTGTACAACGTCTACGCCCCAGCCGAGAGAACGGAGAGGGTACGTTTCTTCCGCAAAATGGGGATATGTATGGGGGGTGGAGGGCCGCGGATCGTGATGGGGGATTTCAATTGTATACTTGAAGAGGGTGGGCGGGTAGGGGTTGGGGAGAGAGTCGGGATGGATAGTACAGGGAAGTGGTTGCGGGGGTGGATTCAAGATGAGGGGCTCCAGGATATTTGGGCAGGGACAGGAGTCTTTACAAGAGTGGATCCCGGTGGGCAGGGCCAATCAAGAATCGATTTTGTGCTGGTGTCGGAGGGACTGGCAATCCGTGGTAAGCGACTGATAGATGTCAGCTTCTCGGACCACCGCGTGCTGTGGGTGGAAGTGGGCATCGGGCAGGGGCTGAAACAGGGCAGAGGGGTCTGGAAATTAAATGTGTCCTTACTGGATGACCCACAGGAATGCATGGCCTTTCAAAGGGCGTATCGCCAGTGGCAATCCTTACAGCCCCTTTTTCCAACACGGTGGGACTGGTGGGCAGAAATCAAGCAACGGGTGCGGGAGTGGTTCACTGCAGTGGGGAGGAAGCGGGCGTGGCAGAGGAAGAAGGAGTTAGTGCGTTTACAAGGGGAAGTTCAAAGGTTGTGGGAAGAGCGGAAGAAGGGGGCAGCGGTACAGGGAGAATGGGAAAGGGCGAGGGAGGGAGTGAAAAATTAGTTCTGGACCAGGATGCAGGAGCGGATGTTCCTGGCCAAGGCGGAGTGGGTGGAGGAGGGAGAGGAATGGGGCAGATTTTTCGCCTTGCGGGTGAGAAGGAAGAAGCGGGTGATGGGGGCGGTCCGCACGGCCGAGGGAGGGAGGGTGGAGGCCGTGGATGGGGTATTGCGGGAGGTGACTAGGTTCTACGGGGATTTGTTTCATAGGAAAGCGGGGAGGCGAGAAGACCTGGAGGGGCTGGTGGGGAGTTTGGAAGCCAAAGTGGGGGAAGACGGGAGACAGGGGCTGATAAAGGAATTGACAGAAACCGAGATGCTGGGGGTCTTGAGGACAATGCCTTTAAAGAAGACCCTGGGAGGCGATGGGATCCCGGTGGAATTTTATGGGAAGTTTTGGGATTTAGTGAAGGGGGACCTGCTGGCCCTGTTTAAGGAAATTATGGATTGGGGTCAGTTGGGGAGGGCTTTGCCCAGGGAGTCGTGGTCTTGATCTCTGAGAAAGGGGGACGGGAAGACATTAAGAACTGGAGGCCGATCACCCTGCTAAATTCGGATTATAAATTATTTTCCAAGATCCTAGCGACAAGGCTGGGGGAGGTGTTACCGCAGGTGCTGGGCGGGGAACAAATGTGCGTGGTAGGGGGGCGGCGGACGACACACACACACTGGCTGCTACGGGATACGCTGTCGTACATTACCGACCGGAAGTGGAACACGATAGTGGCGAGTCTGGACCTGCAAAAGGTGTACGACAGCATTGGGCACGAGTTTCTGTTTGGGGTTCTGGCAGGGATGGGGATGCCGGGGGAATTTGTGGGGTGGCTGCGGGTGCTCTATGGGAGGGCAACGAGCAGGGTGCTGGTGAGGGGCTTCCTGGGAGAAGCCTTTGCAGTGGATTCGGGGGTGAGGCAAGGGTGCCCGCTGTTGCCGGGGCTCTTTGTGCCATTGAGCCGCTGGCACAACGAATTAGAAGTGATAGGGAGATCAGCAGGGTTCGAGTGCCGACGTGACATGCGTGGTGAGGGACGAGGTGTCCTTAGAAAGAGTGGTGAAGCACGCCAAGGAGTTTGGGGAGGTATCTGGAGCGAGAGTGAACACAGACAAGAGCGTAGTCCTGGCGGTTGGGAACTGGGGGGATTTGGGGAAATTTGGATTGAGGGTGGAAAGGGAGGAACTGAAAATCCTGAGCGTATGGATGGATACCCATGGGAAAGGGAAGCGGGCTTGGGAAGTGTTAGAAGGGAGAGTCAACCAGACGGTGGGGTTGTGGAGCACCCGGCATTTATCCGCAAGGGGAAAGGTGCAAGTGATCAAACGGTGCCTGTTGCCAAAGATCTTGTACACAGCGATGGCGTACCCCCCCGTCCTGGCTACAGGCCCGGCGGGTCCAGCGGGCATTATGCCTCTTCTTTTGGGGGGGGAAGACAGAGAAGGTGGCCAGGACAGAGTTATATAAGGAAGAGGGCTTGGGGGGATGGGCTCTCCCGAATATAGAGGTTTTTGTTTATGTGCACTTTCTGAAGATGGTCGTGAGGGAAGCGAGGGGCGCAGCGGGACCGGTTTCCAACCTTTGCGTTTTCTGGGGGGGAAGGCTCCTACAGAGGCTGGGACTGTTTGGGAGCGGGTGGCGGGGGGCGTGGGCTTGGCGGATGTCACTCCCTTATGCACGCCTTGGATCCTTTGTTGCCAGGGAAGGCTTGGCAGGGTTAGGGATGGAAGGACTGGCAGATGCCAGGAAAGTCCTTAAGTTCCTCAGGGGGAAGCAGAGAATGGCTGATGTCAGGGAGTTGAGCACGGACAAGGTCAGCAGGGTGTGGAGAGGGTTGGTGGGGAAGGAATGGAAAGGGGAGCACGAGGAGCTGGCATGGAGGGCCGTGAGAAACGCACTGCCAGGGCGACAAGTACTATATCGATGGGGACTCACACGGTCCCCCAAGTGCCCAAGAGAACTTTGTGACGAACCTGAGTCCGTGGTGCACGTTTTGTGGGGTTGTTTTTATGCACAGAAGGTGTGGGGGAGGGCAGGGTTTTTTTTGAAGGAGACAGGGAAGGCAACGGGGATCACGAGTGAAAACGTGCTCTATGGTTTGACAGAGGGGACGGACGGGTTATGGGGTGTGAGGGTGCTTGTCACATGTATTAAAGTAGCAATTTGGAAAGTGCGTTCCCTCCTAGCACTAAAGGGCTCGTGCTTTTCAACGGTAGAATGTCTGCAATTAGCTATGCACGAGTTGTATTTCTATAGAGGAAGGGGAAAGTAGAGAACGCAAGGAGGGGATACAACGCCCTGGGAAGGGCTGGACTTCAGAGGGTTGTTTCAGCCCCGCGTAGGCATAGGATAGTTTAAGGGACAGCATATTTGCCAGCAAGGGGGGGGGGGGGGCTTTCAGCAGGTCGAATGCGACATTGAATATGTGAATATTATGTAATAAGGTGGGATTCTGGTTCCACAATGTGTTTAATAGTAACTGTTTTTGTTTTTCCCCTCTGATAAAATGGATAAGGGGCTCCAAGAGTGGGTGAGGGAACTTGGAATTATATAAGAAACAAGTTAAATGATTTCTAAATGGGTTTTCAGCAATTCACAAGTGATATTATTTCTTCTGTGAATGTTAGGAAATTTTGTGAAAGTGAGTTTGTATTAACTTTGTGAAACCTCAGGTGTTTCAGGTCTTAATGTGTTTCATAGTGACAGTTTTTCTAATAAAATGTTTTTAATATAAAAAAAAAAAAAATTATATGAAGTTGGGACATGGTCCCCATGGGCTGGGCTAGGAGTGCTGTGTCTTTGCAGGCTGTGGGTGGGAATGGGGCGTGTTCAGCTGCATGGGTGGCAGCAGCCTTGCGGGGAGGTGGAGGCTTGGACAGGGGCAGCACTGGGAGGATTTTGGGGTGGCTATAGCCCCCCCCCAAAAAAAACCCAAACCTCCCCTGACTTTATTCAGATAGGCTGCATGAACCTATCTCTGTGGTAGGTTTGCATCTCAACCTTTTTGGCTGAGATCAAATGTAGCACTTTTGATTCTAAGAGGAAGGTGTTAGGATTAGCTCTGGCCCTCCTGGTACCAGCCTGGTATTGCAGTGCCTCCAGGCCCAGTGCCAGTTCCCTGTGAAGGTAACACCCACTTTATTTTTCAGCCCCCACCCCCCCCAAAAAAAGGTCCCATCAGTATGTTTGCCCATACTGCATGTTTTCTAGTCATACTTAGTGCTGCCTGCATTAAATCAACTTCATAGTTGGTTTCTATTGGTAGCAGTTTAATGATAGACCATGCATTTAATGATGTTTATTTGCATGTGACTATAAGACGAGGGCCCTTTTTCTCCAGGCTGACTGTGGGGTGGTGGGGAAGAGACCTTATCTTGTATTTGAGTACATATGGTAGTTTCATTTTATGATCCCCCTAGTTCCTGCATTAGAAGAGGGACTAAATAATAAATCTCTGTTTACTTTCCCTTCACCATTTAGTATTTTGTAAACCCTTATAATTTCCCCCCTCAAGCATCTCTCTTCTAAATGGTATAGACCTAGCCTCTTTAATTTCTCCTCATAGGGAAGCCCCTTCATTCCACTAATCATCTCTGTGGCCCTTCTCTAGACCTTCCCTAGTTCTTCTATGTCTTTTTTGAGGTGTGGGTCCAGAACTGGGCACAGTATTCAACATGTGGATGCACCATAGGTTTATAAAGGGGCAGAAGGATACTTCCCATTTTATTTACAATTTCCTTCTTAATAATTCCTAGCATTTTGTTCATCTTTTTGATATCTGCTGAGCATTGAGCAGATGTTTTTAGTAAACTGTCCACAATGATCTCCAAAGCTCTTTTCCTGTGTGGAAACAGTTAATGTAGAGCCCATCATAGTGTAGGTATAGTTCAGGTTATTTTTCCCCCTGTGAATCACTTTACACTTATCTACACTGAAGTTAATGTGCCATTTAATTGCCTATTTGCTCAATCGTGCCAGATCCTTCTATAGTTCCTCACAGTTTGCTTGACCTTTACTACTTTATATAATTTTGTGTCATCTGTAAATCTGGCCACCTCACTACTCACCTTCTTTTCCAGGTAATTTATGAGTATATTAAATAGCTCTGAAGCCAACATAAATCCCTGGGCAACCCCACTGTTTACTTATTTCCTACCTGAAAACTAACCATTTATATATTCTTTGCTTTCTATCTTTAAATCAATTTCTAATCCACAAGTGCACATTCCCTGTTATTCTGTGACTACCTAACTTAGTTAAGAGCCTCTAATAGGGGACATTGTCAAAGGCTTTTTGGAAGTCCAAATATACTATGTCAACTGGATCACCCCAGTCCACCTGCTTACTGACATCTTCAAAGAATTCTAGTAGGTCGGTAAGGCATAATTTCCCTTTGACGAAGCCATGTTGATTCCTCCCCAGCATGTCATGTTTATCCATAGACTCATCGAATAGAAGGACTGGAAAGGACCTGTAAGATCATCGAGTCCAGTCCCCTGCCATGGGCAGGAGGTAGCTTGATTCAAACAAACTCCACAATGTGCTTATCCAGCCTCCTCTTGAACACCTCCAGGGATGGAGACTGCACCACCTCTGCTGGGAGCATGTTCCAGATTCTAGTTACTAGACCTGTGTAAAATGGCTAGCATTCTCGTCAGATGATTCAGAGGACAATGATTCAATTCAGTGATTTGAATCACTGTCCTGATTCGATTCAGATGAATCTGATTCGGGGCTTCGGTTGCAGCTGAATCAGCCAAATCTCCTAATCGGCCCCACACACCCACCCGCTCCCAATGGCTGCCCCACCTGCTCTACCAGCTCCCAGCTGTTTTAAAAAAAGAGCCTGCACCCACTGGCTGCTGCTGTGGGGTGGGGACAATCCCCGCTGCCCCATGCCATGTAAGGGGCTCTGCCATGAGTCCCCTGTCCCCCATCTACTCTCCCAGCCCCTGCCATCACTGCCCTGACTGCCCCACCCCCCAGCCCTTTAAAAAAAAAAAAAAAAAAAAGTCCCACCTCACTGGCTCCTGCCAGGCGGGGGAACCATCCCCGCTACCCCTCATTGCCCCATGATGCATGGAGAGCTTTGCCACGAGCCCCCAGATGCTCCAAGGCCACTGCAGCAGCCAGTGAGTGCAGGGTTGGGTTTTTTTGTTTTTTTTTAAAGAGAGTGGATCTGGGGCCAGGCAGGGCAGCCATGGGGGGGCTAGGAGAGTGGGCAGTGGTCAGAGGACTCGTGGCAGAGCCCCCCATGTGGCATGGGACTGTCGGGGACAGTGGAAATCACCTCCCTGCCTGGAAGCAGCCAGTGAGTGGGGGCTTTTTTTTTTCCAAAGGGCGGGGAGCTGAGGCTGGACGGGGCAGGAACAGCAGGCAGGGCTCAGGGGGGCACTCAGGGGATGGGGCCTACAGCCCCTCCTCCTTCCCCTCCCCTGCTACTTACCAGCACAGAGTCCGGGTTCAGCTCCCTGCTGCAGCAAGCTGAGACTGCTTGAATCACCAAAGCCCTCTGAATCTTTTCCGAATAGATTCAGAGAGCTCCAAATGGATTTGGACCTTTTCATTGGCCTTCTGATTCAATTAAGATTTGGAGATTCAGCCACTGAATCAGCACCTGAAGGTTTGTACAGCCCTACTAGTTACCCTTACAGAAAATAAGTTCTTCTTTATGTCTAGCCAAAGTTTTTCCTCAACTAGCTTGTGCCCATTGGACCTCATCCTCCTGAGGACTGCCTTTCTGAAGAGCTGCTCCCCTAGATCTTGGTGTTTGCCCCTGACATACTTGTAGGTGGCTATCAAGTTGCCTCTCAGTCTTCTCTTACTCAGACTGAACAGGCCCAATTCCCAGAGTTTCTCTTCATAGAGCCTATCCCCCAGGCTCCTGATCATGCAGGTGGCCCTCTCTGTACTCTTTTGAGCTTATCCACATCCTTCTTGAAGTGCAGTGCCCAGAACTGGACACAGTACTCCAGCTGTGGCCTCACCAACATTGAATAGAAGGGGAGGAGCACCTCTCTGGATCTATTGGTAAAGCATTGGCTGATGCACACCAGAATTCTATTTGTCCTGCTGGTGACTTCATCACACCAATGACTCATATTCATCCTTTGGTTGACTGTCACCCCCAGATCCCTTTCAGATACAGTGCCAGCCAGTGGGCCATGTGCTGAACTATTTTTTAGTTCTGTTTCTATCATTTTTCCAAGAACAGAAGTTAGGCTCACTGGCCTGTAATTCCTCTCTAGAGTCTTTTTTAAATATGGGAGTCACATTGGCAACCCTCTAGTCCTCTGGTACTGAGGCTATTTTTAGTGACAGGTTGCATACTACAGCTAAGAGCTCAGCAATTTCTGATCTGAACTACTTCAGGATTTTAGGGTGAATGCCATCAGGTCCTGTTGATTTGCAACTCTTTAGCTTTTATCAATTTCCTCTACAACCTCATTTACTGAAACCTCAATATGGGTCAGCTCCACTGACTTGTCGTCAGGGAGGAGTGGATCTGGCAAGGGAATTTCCCTAACACATTCCACAGAAAAGACAGATGCAAAGAATGCATTTAGTTGCTCAGCAGTAGCCCTGTCATCTTTAGTGCAGGTCTTTGGTTTCAATGTACTTAAAGAAATGTTTATTGTTACCTTTTAGCTCTAGCAAGTTTCTCAAATTTTTGCTTAGCTTGCCTTATTAAGGTTTTACATTTGATTTGATGAAGTTTATGCTTTTTTATTTTCCTTAATAGGATTTGTCTTCCTCTTTTTTGAAAGATGCCTTTTTCTACTTATTGCTTCTTCATTTCTTCTATTAAACCATGCTGGCTTTCTTTTGGTCCACTTTCTATTTTTTTAATTTGAAGTATGCATTTGCTCTGTGCCTCCAATATGATGTTCTTAAGCAGCTCCCATGCTGCTTTCAAGTTCATCACCTCCACAGGGGCCTCTTTTAACTTCTTTCTAACTATGGATGTGAACAGTTAAATGATCAATCGTTTAAATGATAAGCCCAGTGATAACTGGTTATAGCTTACCAGTTATTGTTCAGCACAGGGGAGGGTACAGTCCGGCAGGGAAAGGGAAGAAGAGAAATCATGTGGTGCCCCAGCAGGAACTGGATGGTGGCAGGGCAGACGGGAGAGAGGAAGGGAGAGGCAAGGATGAGGCAAGGGGGAGTGGGTGTTAGTACCTATAGCTAGGCTCCATGGACCCCTAAAGTGCAGCTGCTGGCAGCCTCCCTGCCACCTGCCATGAGCAGCCTATGATCCAGGAGACCCCTATCGCCCGCCACAGAGCCTGAGCTGCTGGAAGCTAGCAGTGGGTGATGCTGCAAGCAGATGCACCAGGGTCTGCAGAATTTAGCTTTTAGGTCAGGGGTGGACAATTATTTGGGCCTCAGGGCCACTTAGGGAGTTTTGGTGAGCCGTGGCAGGCTTGGTCAGCACCCCGACCCCCTGTAACAGCTCACCAAGTGGCTCTGGTCCATGCTGGGCTAAGTGGTTAGAATGGGACTGCAGGCAGACGGGGAATGGAATGGGTGGGTAGGGCTGGGATTATGGGGCTGTGACAGTGTGGGGCAGGGTCCGAGGGCAGAGCCACAATCTACATCCTGCATGCCTCTGCAACAGGTGCCAGTTCTGCAGGCATAGTAATTTGGGGAGTGGATCACGGCTCTGCCCTGGGCCTGACCCCATGCTGTCACTGCCCATGATCACAGGATCACCATGGAGACTGGCTGGGACCTGCATAGGCAGGACACATGGCCAGGCAGATAGGTGCCACAGACAGGAGGCGAGCTGTGTCCAGGGCCAGGATCTCGGGGTGGTGACAGTGCAGAGCTGGGGCCCAGCGCAGAGCTGTGATCCACTCCCTGCATACCCCTGCCTGTGGAATTGGTGCCCGTTGCAAGGGTGTGCAGGCAGATCATGGCTCTGCCCCTGCGCTATCACTGCCCCAACATCCTGGCCCATGGTCCAAGCTCCACCTGCACATTCCACTCCTAGACACTGCCCCCTGCTGGCCCATGGTCCCGTATCATCCTCACAGCCCTGTCCACATAGGTCCTGCCCCTGGCAGTGGGTTTGGGGTAGTCAGGGCAGAGTGTTTAGGCAGCAAGGCGGGTCCAGTGGCTGCAGCAGGTAGGAGGAGGTGCTGCCACTGGGGCTACTAGGAAGCGAGTCCAGCTGCCACATCACCCCAGCCCTGCTGTATACCTAGAGATAGCAGCACAGGCCGCATGAACCTCAGCCTGGGCTGCCCCCCACAACTGGGCTGGGCAGGGCCAAGGGCCTCACTGCAGGCCAGACAAAATCCCTTGGCAGGCTGGATCTGGCAGATGGTCCATGTTTTGCTCATCCCTGTATTAGGTACTAGTCCCTCTCTCACTCTCCTCCTTGTCACTCCACCCTCCCTTCCACTTGCTGTGGGGTTGCCATAACAATTAATTGTTTAAGCATTGTAATTACAACAGGTTAAACAGATTTTTTTAAAATTGGTATCCCTATTTCTCCCTTTTTAAAGTTAAAGACTACTGTGGTATATTTTCTTTTTGTCTCCCCTCCTACATGGATGTCAAACGCAATTGCACTGTGGTTGCTATTGCACAGAGACTTAGTAACACTTACCCTTTGTACCAAATCCTTTGCACTACTTAGGACTAGGCCAAGAATGCTCTTACCTCTTCCAGAACCAACTGCTCCCCACATGTATTTTTCTGTTGAAACCCAGAATTTTTATCCACAGAGATCAGATGTTACCTCTCTTCTCAGTTGAAAAATCTATCATATATGATTTGATGCAGTCTTTGATGTAGAGTACCACTCCCCAATCAATATGACCTACTCTATCATTCCTGAATAATTTGTATCCTCGCATTACAGCCTTTCTTTGATTTTCCTCATTCCACCATCTTTCTGAGATACAGAGCCTATCAAACATCACATCTTCTACTCCTGGGGGTCCCACAGCCTGGCAGAAAGTGGGTAAAGGAGTAGTGAGAACTACCCGTATGATGCAGCAGATAGCCAGCTGGCAAGCTGCTTAGCAGCTGCACAGGGAAAAGGACAGCAACTGATCAGAGCATCCATGACTCACACAAGAGATGCTCCTGAGGCAGTAGGGCCATGGTTGGGGAGGCAGTCCCCTCCACTTCCTCAAGTGATAAGTCTGATCCAAATATTTCAGTTTAAATCATGTAATGCAGGCTAGAGAACATTTAATTTTCTAATGAAGTATGGGTTATGGGATAGCATATCTTGCTTTAAGAGATAAGACTACTAACACTGAAATAAATGTGTTAAGAGAAAATGAGAATAAAACCAAACAGAATTAATAATACTAACTATCTGTGCTGTTAAAAGGCGTAATCTGGCTTCTTCCAGAAAGTCAGCAATTTGTTGACGTGTTGTATCATTTGAAATGACTGTGTTACAATTTGGACATCTCAGCCTTCGACCAACTTGGGAAACCTCTTCTGTGTCAAACTAAGTAAAGAAAAAAAGAAAAAACTGAAGTGACTGACATACAGCAGCATAAGAACCAAAAAAAGAAAGCTTACGGAAGTCTGTTAAAAAATAGTAAGAAATTAAAAATACTATTAACAAAATCTAATTTAAGCTCTATTTTGAGTTTGACACAAACAATATTCACCAAGATAATAGAGATTAAACTTGTAGTACCATATTTATCAAAATTCAAGACAACCCTGAATTTAAGAACTCCCAGTTATTAGATGCCAAACATGGAAAATGTTTAAAATCTAGTTATTGTAAGTCCTCTTAAATTCATCCTCCCCACCACTGCCACAGGGAAAATCATGGCAGGGAAAGCGGCAGCTGTGCGGTGGGCAACCTGTCCCATGACCCTTGTCCTTGCCTTGCCTGTTGCTCCTCCTCCTGGGCTTGCCTCCTGTCCTCCACCTTCCAATTCCTTTCCATTCCTGCCACTTAGACTTCTCCCCACTCCCCTGATGCCTGTTGTTCCCCTTTTTCAGATATGTGGGGAGCCGGAGGAAAAGCAAAGGCAATGTTGGACCCCTGCTAAACCAGATGGGGCAACTGACAACTGACGCCCAAGAAAAAGCCAACCTATTAAATAGGTACTTTGCGTCAGTCTTTCATCAGTCCCATGGGACGCCTATGCCTGCTATAGGACAGGGAAATCTGGGTGAGGGGGATCCCCTACCGTCCATCAATGCTGACCTCGTGAAGGAACACCTTGAGAAGCTGGATACCTTCAAGTCAGCCGGCCCTGACAATCTGCACCCCAGGGTACTCAAGGAGCTGGCGAACGTCATAGCACAGCCCCTGGCATGGATCTTTGAAAACTCCTGGTGCTCTGGTGTAGTGCCTGAAGACTGGAAGAAGGCCAATGTGGTGCCGATCTTCAAGAAAGGGAGGAGAGTGGATCCGGCTGACTACAGGTCCATTAGCCTGACTTCTATCCTGGGGAAGATCTTAGAAAAGTTTATTAAGGAGGCCATCCGTGATGGACTGGCCCAGGCTAACATCCTAAGGGACAGCCAGCACGGGTTTGTTGTGGGTAGGTCTTGTTTGACCAATCTCATTTCCTTCTATGACCAGGTGACCTATCACCTGGACAAGGGAGAAGAGATTGATGTCATATATCTTGACTTCAAAAAAGCTTTTGATCTGGTATCCCATGATCACCTTTTGGCCAAACTGCCCAGTTGTGGCCTTGGCTCCACCATGATCCGCTGGCTGGGAAATTGGCTTCGTGGTCAGACCCAGAGGGTTGTGATTGATGGCAGTCACTCATCATGGTGCCCTGTGACCAGTGGGGTCCCTCAAGGCTCTGTCCTGGGACCCATACTGTTCAACATCTTCATTAACGATGTGGACACTGGAGTCAGGAGTGGACTGGCCAAGTTCACCGATGACACCAAACTTTGGGGCAAAGCATCCACGCCAGAAGATAGGCGGGTGATCCAGGCTGACCTGGACAAGCTCAGCAAATGGGCAGACGAGAACCTCATGGTGTTTAACACCGATAAATGCAAGGTTCTCCACCTTGGGAGGAAAAACCTGCAGCACCCTTATAGGCTTGGCAGTGCTACGTTGGTTAGCACTACAGAAGAAAGAGATTTGGGGGTCATCATTGACCACAAGATGAACATGAGCCTGCAATGCGATGCTGCGGCTAGTAAAGCAACCAAAATGCTGGCGTGCATCCATAGATGCTTCTCGAGCAAATCCCGGGACGTCATTCTCCCCTTGTACTCGGCCTTGGTGAGGCCACAGCTGGAGTACTGCATCCAGTTTTGGGCTCCACAATTCAAAAAGGATGTGGAGAAGCTTGAGAGAGTCCAGAGGAGAGCCACGCGCATGATCAGAGGTCAGGAAAACAGATCTTACGATGACAGGCTGAGAGCCACGGGACTCTTTAGCCTGGAAAAGCACAGGCTCGGGGTGATCTGATGGCCACCTATAAGTTTATCAGGGGTGAACACCAGGATCTGGGGGAATGTCTGTTCACCAGAGTGCCCCAAGGGATGACGAGGTCGAACGGTCACAAACTCCTGCAAGACTGTTTCAGGCTGGACATAAGGAAGAATTTCTTTACTGTCCGAGCCCCCAAGGTCTGGAACAGTCTGCCAGCGGAGGTGGTTCAAGCACCTACATTGAACACCTTGAAAAGTAAATTGGATGCTTATCTTGCTGGGATCCTATGACCCCAGCTGACTTCCTGCCCTTTGGGCAGGGGGCTGGACTCGATGATCTCCCGAGGTCCCTTCCAGCCCTAATGTCTATGAAATCTATGAAATCTACCTTTTCAATTGCTCTGGTTCTGTCCCTGCTGGGTGCATGGAACACATGACCAGGCTGGACGGTAGCAGTGGCTCCAGCTCTTGGCTCCAACCCAGGTTGGGGATACAGCTAGAGCTGCAATAGCTACCCCTGCCAGTCTCTGTGCTCCTTCCTTGCACCATTTTCCTATGCTCCCCTTGCTCCATGCTCCCCTTCCCTTGTGCCCTTTTCCAACACTCCCCATTCCCCTTTTCTAGCAATCTATGTTTCCCTTTCCCCATGCTCCACACATCCCTTCCCCCATACTCCCTCACTGCCTTTTCCTCTGCACTCCACCCAGCACCATGCAACCCTTCCCCATCCCCGCCAGCACTGTGTGCCCTTTCCCCTACACTACATACCCCTTCCCTGTAACTCTCTCCTAAGTTCCCCTTGCTCCATGTTTCTCTTCCTTGGCACCCTTTCACCAGGCCCCTTCCCCTGTGCCCTTTCCCCATGCTTCCCTTGCTCTGCACATCCCTTCCCTCACACTCTGCCCATCACCCTTTCCCACATGCACCCCCTCCTGCACCATACATCTCCTTTTCCCACACTTCTCCTGCTCCACACACTGTAGTTCTGTCAGAAGCTGCAGCAGTTCCTTGCCTGACCTGTACTCAAATCTAAGATAATAGGAGAAAACCCTTACCTTAACCTTGAGTAAATATGGTGTTTTTTCATGCGAAAGAAATTATAGTATCAAGGGCTGCTTACAGACATTAAAGAAAACCAAAACAGCACTTTAAACTCAGTGTGCTCCCATGCCAAGCCCAGCACATACCCAATAGAAGCAGTGCGCTAGTTGGACCCAGCTCACCCAATGTATATATAGATTGGGCGCTTTAGTGCAGGGGTTTTGGCACTTTTATCTAATAGCTGATTGAATCAGCTATTAGATAAAACTGCCAAAAAGCCCCACGGAAGAGTTTGATCTATAAAGACGCTGCAAAGTTGGGTCAAACTAACATGCTGCCTCTTCTGGTAAAATGGGTTTTTTTAACATCTGTAAGCAGCCAAAATCCTGTGATTATACAGAAAATCAGGATCTTTCTGAAAATATATCACAGTAACTCTTATTTCCTTTCTATGCAAAGGATGGTTGTGTGTTCTTTACTTGTAAGAAGATCACTATATTTTCTCACATACAAATTGCCCCTGAATAAGATGCACAACTTTTTTTGAAAGGTAGAATGCAGAAAAGGGAAGTTTTGAAAATACTGGTAACAGTAACTGAGTAGCAGCAGCAAGGGAGCCCAACATGTTCATTGTGCTGCTCCCTGTGGAGTATGCACAGTGTTATTTTCATTTCCCCCCTAGCTGAGGCTTAACTGCAGAACCTGGTATTATAATATTTCCTTGCTTACAACATGCAGCTGATATTTTTTTGAGAAAAAGAGTGTGTTATATATGCAAGAAAATATGGCATTAGAAATCCTGGAAATTCAAAGCAAATATAATTGTATGGGGGAAAAGACCCTTAAGATGACAGAAAAAGAATAGAAATGTTGAATTAAGGTCATTCAAATTGAATTTGTCTATATGTTGTCACTCCTATATAAATTCTATGTAAAACCTTTACTGGAGGTTAATGAAGACGTTTATGGAAGCCTGACACAATGCTCTTTGGTGTGAACCTCCCCTGTGGGAGTGTTCCCAAGAATATCTACTCTGGCTGCTCTCATGCACCACAGCCAAAAGCCATCTGGGCTTTATAGAAGAAAACTAAAAAAAATTGCAATGTGTCAGAGGAAGATAGGAGGACAGACAAATAGCCCAGCGTTCCTTCCCAATTTTAGTAAAATTATTATAATTTAGCAACCATTGTGTTCCAGACATGCACTCAAGTACAAGTTTCGTAATGTCATTTCTTAAAAGTAAATGAAGGTCAAGTATTGTATTAGTCATCATTTTTTCTTATACATTTCATATCTACCTCCATAAAGTCCTTTCTTCTCTGAAACTGGCTTCAAACAGATGACGATAGACAAAACTAATATATATAACACATACAACTCATTTTTTTATTTTTCGAACTTTCCAGTTTATCCAAATACTACCATATCAATATCAAATTCTTCCATCATAACAGAGCCCTCTTTATCATTATAGTTTTCTTTTGTAAACCTAATATTTATGAATCTACTCTTCTGATAGATACTATCATAAATTGAAACCAACTAATCAGTCTTTCAATTCAGGCACTTTTTTTTAACCTCTTCCTACAGGATTTTCTTTGTATGAAAGAATAAATATGATAAATATTAATTACTCACTTCATAAGGGTAATCAATTTGAATTGCTTCTTCAGTCATGTTCCAATTTGCATCAGCTAAAAATCTGTCAAGTTTTAGCATGGAAAATGCATTGGTCTGCATTTCTTTTATTCGCTGAACAGCACTGTATATTGCCATACGCTTTGGAAGGGTAATATTACACAGATCTATAGAATGAAGGAAAGTGAAAGCATTTATCAATAAGTATACTTGTGTGATGTGAAAGAGAGAATGTTGGAAGGTGGGAAGATAATTGACCACCTGAATGACCTTCCTGAAAAGTCACTGGGAGCAGGTTGAAATTTTCTCCCTGAGAAGTCATAGGATTCTTCCAGGCAACTTTTTCAGTTTGTAGCAGCTGCAGTATGCTGCTGTCACAAGCTTCATTCCTTTACAGGTACCAAAAGCTCCCTTCAGATGTGATGGTAAAAATTAAATGGGATCTGATGCATGAACCACACAACCGCACTTTCTGCCACACTTGTATAGCAGGAGGCATGATTGTGAGATCGTGCATTAGATACCATCATGGCTTATTGCTGGTGCAAGCTCCCTCAACTGGAAGCCCCTCAGCTGATGGGGCTCCCAGCCTTGGGGGCAGATGGTATAAGCCCGCAACTGGAAGCCTCATCAGCTACGGGATCCTAGCTGCACGGGTGCATCATGTGGGAGCCTGCATCAGCTGTGGGCTCATGTACCCCTGTGGCTGCCAGGTGATGGTGCTCCCCTATGGCTGGGAGCCCTATCAGCTGATAGGACTCCCAGTACACCTGGCTACACGTTCAATTAATGGTGTGATAGGAACCAACCACAAAATTATTACACACTTTTTGTAAAATACCTGTGACTTTTTTCTCCTTTTATCATGCCATTAGTTGATTGACAATGTAGCTGGCTCACAGCTTAAGACATGACTAACTGCTTAATCACATTTTAAGTGTAATGTGTTGGCAGGGACCTTATTGTAACCAGTGACACTTAATTAGGATTACTAGGTTGCTCTTGTCTGTAGTTGTCTAAATTAATGTTTATTTTGCTTTCCTAAGCAGTCCACTTGCCCCTTTGAAGGTGATTTAACTGAGGAGTTATTTTGGTACTGTACTGTGATATTGGGAATATTAGAGGTTTTTTACAGAAATTACTTCCCTTCTTCATCTTTTTTTCTTCTCCTTTGCCCCCACCACCTTCCTTCTTGCCTGTATCACCTCATTTTTTGATTATTTCTTTAATCCCACTATTTGTGCTTGGAATTGCCCCACTCTTTTTGTGCACTTTCCTTCTTCAAATCTCTCCCAAAAGCACTTCTTTAAAACTTTTAAACAAAAATCTTTGCAAAATGTATCCATATTCATATGGGCTTATGCCCCAGCCTGCCAAATTATTTTTGTTTTAGCTATTTTATTCAAATCCAAAGACACCAAAGGGTCTATATGGCCCTGCATAGCACAACACATAAATATCTGGGCTAGCTCTGAATAAGCTGTTTCTATGCAATGCAGTAGAATGCCATGCAGAGACATTGGTTTGAATCCCCAAAACAGTATAGCTGAATAACATGGTGCTCTGTTCAGGTTATTTCACCCCTTTTCACTAAGCCTAATTAGCCAAGACAGAACACATCCATACAATTATATTACTGTCCAGGTGGTGTGGTTGCATGCCATTTCCCATAACTACAGTGCGTGAGAGAGGCACTGGCTCTGGGAGCTGATTTGAGGGGCAGCATTAGTAAGACTTAACCTGTTGTCCATGTTGACTTTGGAGCACACTCAGAAATGTACTCTGGAGTGTCCCTCTTCCTGCTGAGATAGGTTGTCTGTGGCTGAGCAGCACTCCCAGCAGCCAGACAAATGTGCATTCTCATGTGGGCAGTTTGAGAGCTCTCAGAGAAGAGCAGAGTGGAATAAGCCTCTTGGGGGCCGATCTGGATTAAGTGAACTGGATGTTGCAACCTGCAGGGTGGAAATGAGGGTGGGGGACAGATAGGCAGGGAGCCCTAGGGCGACAGAGGCAAGGCAGGGGAATGGAGGCAGAGAGCCCTCAGGGTGTTAGGGCAAGAAGGGGCTGGAGGGGGGAGGGAGAGGCAGGCAGCCAGGATTCAGGCAGATCAGACCCTCAGCTGACTGGCCCATCTTCGTGAAGCAGGTGGGAAGTAAGGAGTGCCTCCTGCCAGCTCCAGAGATGAAGGACCGAATTCTGATTGTATCCTTGTTTTCAAGATCATAGACCCCACCCTCTGCTACTGTCAGTTACAGAGTTGATTTCACTCAACCTACCTTGGGTATCCCTATACAATATTGCACTGTGCCATGTACACAAACCCAAGCTTTCTTAGAGAACAACATTTATATAACAATAAATAAAAATAATTATTTCATTGTATTATTTTTTCTGTTATTAAACAACACTAAACCTTCCTTTTTAAAATAATCTCTTTTACCCATAAGCAAAGGTATCCTTCAATGGTTCTAAAGAGACAAAGGCTACTTTTGCATTAAAAAAAAGCCAACTAAGTTATTTATTTTGCTGGAAAAGGAGCATATCTAGAGACACTGTGCAGGTCATGCAGCTGCCAAGGTATCTGCCACTTTCCTCTGCTTGGCAAACCCTCTCACAGCTGTAGCTACTGGTTGACATTGTAGCTTATATCCAAAGCAGCAAGTAAGTGGTTAGTATTATTTTGATGAGGTTTGTGATGTGAAGACAGCACTCTACATACAGAGTCTTATAAAGAACTACTTACACTAAAGAAGTAACAGTCTCACTACTACCGGTTGCAAGGGCCTGGGGCCTAACCTTGCATGATACAAAATAAGTCCCCCTGGAAACACAGAATATCTTTGAAGTGTAACATTTGAAGACATAAGTCTGCCACACCAGAACATTCCTGATGTAACATTTCCTAGACAATCTGGCTTCTCACAGATGTTAAATCCCACCCTACCCTGCCCAATTAATGCGCTTTACCAGAAGTAGCAGTGCGTAATTTTAACTCAGCTCAGCTCTGCAGCATCTGTATAGATCAGGTGCTTCAGCAGGGCTTTTTGAAGCTTTTATGTAATAGCTGATTGAATCAGCTATTAGATAAAATTCCAAAAAAGCCCCACTGAAGTGCTTGAGCTATAGACGTTGAGTGAGCTGGGGCCAACTAAGGCCATGTGTAAATGAAAAGAGGGGTGTGTGTGCACGACACTTTAAAGCGGGTTAAATGCTTTTCCACCACTTCAGTGGTGTCAGTGTTTGCACAACTTGGCGGAGTATTGCGCATTAATCCCAGCCACTGTAGGAAATTTGGTGGCATAATGCACCTTAAATGACTTGGGGAGCAGCAAACTAAAACTCTGAGGAGTTTTAACTCTGAGGAGTTTTAGCCCTGAGGAGTTTTAGTTTGCTGCCCTTACAACCATGGAATGAAACACTGGGCTTTGTGCAGCCCCGTGGCTCTCTAGGAAGACCTGCAGGCAGCCTGGCAGCAGCCTGGGAAAGCAGGCTCCACCCAAGAAAAGCAGTGAGTCTGATCCTCCCTCCCCCCGCCGAGCCCACCTGCCTGAGCTCTGTGGGGGGCCTAGTACTTCCCTCCATAACTGTGGTGGCCCCTGGGACCACCCAAGCCAGGTGCCTGCAGGGAGGTGCTGCCTTGGGGGGGGGGGCCCTGCTGCGGAGGGAAGCACCAGCCCCTGCCACAGCCCAGGGAGCGCTCTGCCCACCGGCAGCCCACCCTCCCCTCCCCTCCCCTCCCCACCGCCAGAGAGGCAGGTAAGTCAGTGGTGTGTGTGCGTGACACAGGGGTTTAATCAGCCCAAAACTGAAGTGGTGTTTTTAAAAACCCACCGCTTCAATTTAGGGGCCAAGTTTCATCTCCAAATGGCCTAACATGCTTCCTCTATCGGCAGTTTAAAACAAGGCACTGTTTTTTATGGGGGATTTTTTTTAACACCTGTAAGCAGTCTCTGTGCTTTTCCAGGAGGACTGATTCTGTGTCACAGTTAGCCATGACAGTGGAAAAATATTTTTTTTCTATTTTCTGCCTTCAAAAATAAAGTGTGTATTTTATTTGTGGGTATGTTGCATGTGAGAAAATATAGTATTAAACTTAAATACACAGACTACCGACATACAAATAAAATTGACTGGGACATGCCTAGTGCATGTCCCAGTTTAACAAGGAGCTACATATTTTATTTAAATTAGGCATGTGCTTAACCACTTGTGTGAATTGGGACCACCATCTGCTAGGTTTTATAAACATTACATTATGATTGTAGTATATATCTTATTTCTTGTTGCTTTTGCTTGAGCAGAATTGAAATGGTGAACCAATGTTGTTTTTAGATCTACATAAATAACTGAGCCTTCAGAGAAATAAAATTTTAAATAAATAAATAAATTACTTTAAATAAAATAATTTTAAATAAATTACCTCTGTACAGATGTACAATGATAATTGCACTTGATAAAGTAATATTGCAATTAGAGTGAATTCAATTTTGATATTATCTCTTATATCATGTCTTGTTTTTGTAACTTTAATACATTATAATTAGTTACTTTGCACTGTTAATTGTCCAAAGAATGTCTACATTCATCAGTGCACTGTAAGAAGTAAGTTTGCATTAATACATTCAAAATTATTTCCAACAAATGGTCCAGAACTGAATAAAACAGGTTTTTTAATTAACTGAATGTCAATTTCTTCAAAGAAAGATATTACTTTTAATATTTCCTCTCTTCCTTAATACTATCAATTGATATGTTTACCTAATCTTGTAACCAGCATTTTCATTGTGGTGTAATTAATCACCAATGTCATTAATGATGCCACTCCTGCATGCAGTAATATCTAAAAAAGAAAAACAGGATATCACGCTACATATCTTCCCAAAAGATGCCACCATCCCAGAAGATATTATTATTAATTTCTAATTTTGCTAATTTTAACCCTCTTTGCTCTTTTCAGAATGACTAAATAAGAAAAGAATTGTTATCAGGAATTCCGTTTGTCACCATTCTTTCTTTTCACTTCAAAAAATTATGACTAGAGAAAATTACTGCATCACCTAACAAAAAACAAGGTTATAAGACCAGTATTACTAAGCATCTGCACTCCCTTTTCTTCCTAGTGTTAGAAATATTATTAAAAATGCATTATCAATAGCAGATTTAGAAAAGAAAAAAAAAAAAGAACACAGCTGCTACCCATCCTTGTCTCCTTAATGGGAGAGGGAAGGGGGGGGTTGGAAATTGAAGGGAAAAACCACCAAAAGCCCTTTGTACTAAAGGTATCACTCCCTCTCTGTCCTGCAAATTTACTATCTCTTTGTCACACTAAATCACACTTTCTTTCATGACCCCACATTCCTAAGGCTAAGATAAGAGCAAATGCCATTTTTTGCCTTCAGGATGAACCTTGAGTAACCTTGAGTCCCATCCACGCACGCGTGATAACCTAATGCATATTAAGCCTACCCGCCCCGCATACTTAAGTAGTTAATTGTAATGCACATGGGACGTATGAAGCGACATGTTTACATATATGTTTGTATGAACCGGAAATGAGTTGTAAAAATTCCTCCTTCTGCACACGTGGTCAGGAGAGAGGGGATAAAAGCCTGCTAATGATTATGCTCGGGGGCAGAGGGATTTGATCTTTTGTCTTCTCCCTCTGACCCTATTTGCAAATATATACCTTTTGTATTGCTAATAAAGTGTGTCTGAAGCTGAAAGTTTTTTTCCACCTCCCGAGAAACGAACCATGATTTTTTTTAATTCAACAATTGGCGCCCAACGTGGGGCTTCTCGAGGACTACCCCGGAATTCAGTGACGGAGCACCTCCAGTACCAGGGATTTGTGCACACCGAGCCGACTTTGGACTCACCCTGGTATTTGAGGTTTAAGTCCAAATATCCGGGAAGTTAAAGGAAGTATCCTATGTAAATTCTGAGTTTCTGGAGAGGCAGACACACTTTGGAATTTGGATCGAGATCTCTGGGGTATCTGAGTGAGTATACGAATTCCCTTTGCCTAATCTGGTGTACGGATCTAAAACAAAGGATGTGTAAGTTTGCTGAGAAATTCTAGGCTTAGCTCTCATTGTAAATCATCTGTTGTTGAGATCTTTTTGGTATTTGGTGTGCATTGGGCGCATTTTTGTGGGCAAATGGGTACGAGTAGCTCTCGTGTAGAAAACAATATTGATACCCCTCTAAAAGTCTTATTACGTCATTTTAATAAATTTGCAAGGCCGGCCGATTATGGAATAAAAATGAAAAAAGGTGATTTAACTAAGTTTTGTCAACTCGAGTGGCCAACATTTGGGGTCCACTGGACCCCGAAAGGATCCTTTGTGCTAAAAGAAGTGATAGCTATCCATGAAATTGTTATGCAAAATGGGTATTGGAATCAGTTTCCTTATATTGATTGTTGGTTGTGGGTGGTTCAAAATCAGCCACCTTGGATTAAGAATTACTTAGCAAAGTCTCATGTGATGCTTGTTAAGAAAAAGGCTCGGGGGGCGCCGCCTGTACTTCCTGAGTCTAATGGGGGGGGGAATTCTGAATTGGCTAAGTACCGGACCCGTGCTCCGGTTGCCCTGTCGGGTAGCGAAGATGAGTCAGACGCCTCCTCGGCATCCAGTTCTTCTGCACCACCGCCCCCTCCCTTAGAGAGACCACCACCGACGTACCAATGCATACCTAATGAGTTAGAGCGTGAGCCTCAGCCAAGTGCCTCATCTGAATCAGGAAATAAGGGTTATTATTTGCGCAAGCCTGTAGAGTCACAGCCGGTGTTGAACTGTCCGATGCGAGAGGTTATTGGGGAAGGAGGCACTGCAACTTTTGTCTACACCCCATTTAGCACTTCAGATTTATTTAACTGGAAAAATCAGAGCCCCTCTTTTCGTGAAGACCCTGAAAAGATGAGGGATTTGTTTCGATCTATTGGGCAGACTCATCGACCCACTTGGGCTGATGTCCAGATGATGCTCCAGACTCTCCTAACCCCGGAGGAGAGGAGATTAGTGTTAGGTACAGCAGAGCGTATTGCGGCAGCCAGAGTTGAGTCAGAGGGTGCTGCTGGTCGTACTCTGCGTGATACCTACCCTGTAGAAGAGCCAGGATGGGACAATCATACTGCAGAGGGCAGAGAGCTGAGTGCACGGTATTTGGGAATTATAGTGGAAGCAATGGGAAAGGCAGTGCCTCGGATTACCAATCTGTCTAAATTGTATGAGGTGAGACAGGGAAGAGAGGAGGATCCCTCAGCTTTCCTTGGGAGGCTGTATGAGGCGTTTCGCAGGTTTTCGGATCTGGATCCAGAAGCCCCAGATAACCAGCGCATGGTAAATCTTATGTTCATTGGTCAATCTGCTGCTGATATCCGTAAGAAGTTACAGAAAACTGAGGGAGGTGCTGGGAAACCGATTTCAGAGCTGGTGGAAATTGCATATAAGGTGTATGGGAATCGTGAGCAAGTGCAGGAGCGCAAGGAGGATAAAAAGGCTCAGCGACAGATGGCAGCACTAGCAGCTGCTATAACTGGAGGGAACCCTGGAAAGGCTGGGATACAGAAGAGGAAGGGAGAAAGAGTGGGAGCAGATGTTTGTGCTTATTGCAAGGAGAAAGGACACTGGAAGAGGGAATGCCCGAAGTTGAAGGAGAAGAGAGAGGGGGAACCGAGAGGTCACCTCATGCGGGCAGAAGACAAGGGTGAGGATTCAGAATGAAGGGGACAGGGATCTAAGACCACTACCCTTCGGGTTGGAGCCCGAGAAGATCCCATGGTAACCATTAGGGTTGGTGGCAAAAACTCTGAAGCCTTGGTGGATACTGGGGCTACATTTTCAATGATTCCAGAAAAACCCCCCTGTGCAGGAACTAGTGAACAGCATGTACTTGTGGAAGGGATTGAGGGAATGCAAACTCGACTCCCTGTTTGTAAACCACTCCTCACCAAGGTGGGAGACCATTTGCTCGAGCACTCCTTTGTGTATTCTCCAAGTTGCCCGGTTGCACTCCTTGGGCGGGACTTACTCACAAAATTGTAAGCTGAGATCTTTTTCAGAGACGATCAGATGGTGGTCCAGCTACCTGTCAAGCAGAGCTCGAACTATCAGGTGGCTCTCCTGGAGGACCGACGCCCTGCAGTAAGTCCAGAAGATCACATGACTGGAGTAGACCCCTCAGTATGGGCTGATGGAACCCCTGCACGAGCTAAGTTCGTCTCCCCGGTAAGGATCGTACTCAAGGAAGGGGAGGGGCCCGTTCGGGTAAAGCAGTACCCACTCAGCCGAGCGGCCAGAGCTGGACTCAAGCCGTTAATAGAGAAATACAAGAGGTACGGATGGCTAGTGGAAGGGTCCTCACCCTATAACACCCCCATCCTTGGAGTGCCAAAGGCAGATGGGGTCTCATACAGACTGGTCCAAGACTTACGGGCAGTAAATAAGAAGGTCCTTTCAGACCATCCTGTAGTCCCGAACCCTCACACGATTTTGACACAAGTACCGGGGGAAGCTGAAATATTTTCAGTGCTAGATTTGAAAGATGCTTTCTTCTCTATTCCTCTTCACCGAGAGAGTCAAAAATTGTTTGCTTTTGAATGGGAGGATCCAGATACTTTCCATAAAGCCCAACTCATGTGGACAGTTCTTCCACAAGGATTTATAGCAGCCCCCCATATTTTCGGACTTGCCCTTCAGAAGGACTTGGGGGAATGGAAGGGATCACACCCCGCAGTGACTCTCCTCCAGTATGTGGATGACCTGCTAGTTGCAAGCCCAAACTTGCAGCTCTGCGAGGAAGCCACCAGGTCACTCCTAAACACTCTGGGACAAAAAGGATATAAAGTCTCTAGAGAAAAAGCCCAAATATGTCAGCCTGAAGTCACATTTTTGGGATATAAGCTCTCAAAAGGAGTCAGAGCCCTGAGTGCAGATCGCATACAGGCGATTCAAGGTCTAACCCCACCTAAGTCACCCAAGGAGCTGCGAGCATTCCTAGGGCTAACTGGGTTCTGTCGACTATGGATACCAGATTACGGTGGGAAGGCTAGACCACTGTATGAATCCCTGACTAAGGAGAGTCTCACTAAATGGAAATGGAATAAAGAAATGCAGCATGCTTTTGATCTGCTGAAGGCAGCATTAACCCAGCCCCCAGCCTTAGCCATCCCAAACAGTAAAAAGCCATATCGACTGTATGTTCATGAGAATCGAGGGGTTGCATCAGGGGTGCTGACACAGCCATCGGGCCCGACCTGGAGACCCGTGGGATATTATTCAAAGGTTCTAGATCCAGTTGCACTCGGGTGGCCAGCCTGTCTTCGGGCTGTGGCAGCCACAGCAGTGGTTGTTGAAGAAGCCCAGAAGATAGTCATGGGTGCGGATATGGAAATACTCACTCCTCATGGAGTTCCCCAGATCCTAGGGACTGAGGGAGGGAAATTTCTTAACCCCTCCAGACAATCACGGTATGAGATATTTTTGCTCTCTAATCCAGGACTTACTTTCAAACATACTACAGCCTTAAACCCTGCAACCTTGCTGCCAGAGCCAGGACAACCGACGCATGACTGCCTTGAGGTCCTGAATCAGACCACGCAGGTGCGACCTGATCTTGCTGAGGACCCAATTGAAGACCCAGATGTTGAATACTTTGTGGACGGCTCCAGCTCTGTCATCGATGGAAAAAGACGAACAGGATGTGCAGTGGTAACCTTGGATAAGGTAGTATGGAGGGAGTCATTGCCAAGCTCATGGTCAGCACAGGCCGCGGAACTCACTGCGCTCACCCGAGCATTACAGCTGGGGACAGACCAGCAAGTTAATATATACACTGACTCTCGCTATGCTTTTTCTACAGTCCATGCGCACGGACTATTGTGGAAAGAAAGGGGTTTCATTACTGCCTCTGGGAATAAGATTGCTAATGGCCCCCAGATTATCAAACTACTAGAGGCACTCCACCAGCCTAAAGAGGTAGCAGTCATTCATGTGCGGGCCCATGGGAAGGCTGCTGAGAAAAAGCATAAGCTTGGAAATGCAAAGGCTGATGCAGCAGCAAAGGAAGCTGCATTTATTGGGGGAGAAGCGGAAGAGGTATCCAAGCAGGCTATGTCCCATGCCATATGGCCATACGTTCAGGATTTGGTCCCACAGTATTCCCCTGAAGAAGATAAATTTGCACAGAAAGCTTGTGCAGAAAAGAACTCCCAGGGGTGGTGGATAGTACCAGGAGGAAAGGTCATGATACCCAGGCCATTGCTTCGGGAAGTGCTGCATCAGCTTCATGCAAGAACCCATATGGGAGGCTTGGCTATGGGTGATCTAATGATCCGCCAAGCAGTAGCCCCAGGGCTATATGTAGAAGCTCAGCGCATTGCTACCAGGTGCATTACATGCCAGAAAGTAAACCCTCGAAGGAAACCCCCTGTGCCAATGGGAGGTAGACCCTGGGCAGCGTACCCTGGACAGGCATGGCAGATTGATTTTGCCGAGCTCCCACGATCCGGACATCACGGGTTTTTACTTGTCATGGTAGACCAGCTCTCTGGTTGGGTCGAGGCTTGGCCCACCAGGACTGCCACTGCAGCTGCAGTAGTGAAGTATTTGTTACAGGAGATCATTCCCCGGTATTCCCTGCCTGAGTCCATCGAGTCGGATCAAGGACAACACTTTGTGGGAAGAGTGGTTCAAGAAGTCGCACAAGCTCTCAAGGTTACTTGGAAACTACACACACCATGGAGACCACAGAGTTCAGGACAAGTGGAACGCATGAATAGAACTTTAAAGACTTTGCTCACCAAAATCTGTATTGAAACACGCCTTAAGTGGCCTCAAGCATTGCCGCTAGCTCTTACTTGCATTCGAAACACTCCCCGACGGGGCCTCAAATTGACCCCATATGAAATTATGTTTGGCAAGCCGCCTCGAGTCTTACCTCCTGGGATGCGAGAGAATGTAACTTTTGAATTAGGTAATAGTGAACTTCATACATATGTTATTGCCTTGCAGTCTGTCTTGTTTTCTCTTCACAGGTATGCAGCCTCCTTTCAGCGTCTGCCTTTAGATGTACCGGTACATGACTTCTCCCCGGGAGACTGGGTCTTGGTGCAGCGGTGGAAAAAGGAGCCTTTGACTGAGAGGTGGAGTGGCCCTTTCCAGGTACTTCTAACAACCCACACCGCTGTAAAGATTACTGGCCATGATCGTTGGATACACCATACTCGTGTGAAACGACATCCACAAGCGTCAGAGGACAACATCTCCCAAGACGAACTCACTCCGGAAGCTGAGTCGTCTTCGGAACAAGAAGCCAGCAAGTGGAGCTGTGAACCTACTGGTGATCTCCAAGTGCGCCTGAGACGGCTTAATCAAAGCTCAGAAAATTAGACAAGAAAGTAAAAGGGAAAATATGGTGGGAATCTTAATGTGCCTTGTTGTTATCTGCATAATGAAAGAAGCAGAATTGAGCAGCCTTAACCGCTGGCTCACACCCTCGCTTTCCCAAATTGCTCCCCCAGGGACAAATTTGTATGTTGATATGATGGAAAGAATTGCAGGTACTTTTAATCTTACCAACTGCTGGGCCTGTGGGGGGCTTCGGGAGGCCAGAGGCCAGTGGCCTTGGAGGGCTTTTCCTTTGGCCCCGAAATGGCTAGTAAGTAGTAAGGCAGATGTTAAGAGTACTAGTCAAAAATGGGATGAGAACCACAGTTGGGAACTTTCCCAAGTGGCGTTAGGAGAGTATTGCATCAGTAATAATGGTACAGGAAAAAGGTTGGGACACACCCGTTGCATATGGACTTTAAAAGTAAGGTGGATGAACCTTACAAGATTAGAACGGCTTTATTATCCTAATAGCCCAGGGTATAATCGGCTAGTGTGGCAGCATCCCAATGGAACAATTGTGTGGTTTAATAAATATTGGAGTGCCACAAATCAAAGTGATGATCGGACAGATTGTACAGACAAGAACCAGGATGGACTATGGGAATGTTCCATGAAAGGAGGCCACGCAGTTGCTGGTCCTTTGGGTCCAGAAGGAGGCTTGGGGTTTCCCGAGATGCCCTATGGTTGGGCCCCTCCAAATGCCACCAATAGAGAAAATAGGGCCTTAAGAGGATACTATTGGATTTGCGGACGACGGGCCTATACAATACTACCACAGGGGTGGACGGGAACTTGCTATATGGGAGTAATTGTACCAGCTTTCTTTTTGTTACCGTCTGAGGTTGGAAATAAGCTAGGAGTCTCTTTGTATGATGATTGGAAAAGGGCCAAGAGAAGTATTGATGTAAGTTTGACACAGGGTAGCTCCCAAAAGTGGAAGAAGGATGAGTGGCCCCCTCAGAGGATTATTGAGTATTATGGACCAGCTACATGGGCTAATGATGGGAGTTGGGGATACCGGACACCAATATATATGCTGAATAGAATCATCCGGTTGCAGGCAGTCTTGGAAGTAATTACTAACCAGACCGCCACTGCTCTCGAGTTATTGGCCCGACAAAGTTCTCAGATGAGAGCAGCCATATACCAAAATCGGATGGCCTTAGACTATTTACTTGCAGAGGAAGGCGGAGTCTGCGGAAAGCTCAACCTTTCTAACTGTTGCCTCCAAATAGATGACAACGGGAAAGCAGTCTTAGAGATTGCCAAAGAGATTAGAAAAATAGCCCATGTACCAATACAAACGTGGGAAACCACATGGAATAAGGACTGGTGGTTTCAATTATTTGGAGGACCCTGGTGGAAAAAGGTAGGGTTTGTGCTTTTGTGTGCTCTAACTGGTTTGATTTTTATCCCTTGCCTTATTCCTTGTCTCACTAGATTGATAACCACCACAGTGGAAGGAATGCAGGTCGCAGCAGTCCCTCTAAAAGCACAGACTGCTGCAAAGGTCATGGTCCTCAGAAAAATTCCTCGTAATTATCTTGATATGCCCGAATGAAGTAAAGATCAGAAAGCATCTCGAGGGGGGATATTGTTAGAAATATTATTAAAAATGCATTATCAATAGCAGATTTAGAAAAGAAAAAAAAAAAAGAACACAGCTGCTACCCATCCTTGTCTCCTTAATGGGAGAGGGAAGGGGGGGGTTGGAAATTGAAGGGAAAAACCACCAAAAGCCCTTTGTACTAAAGGTATCACTCCCTCTCTGTCCTGCAAATTTACTATCTCTTTGTCACACTAAATCACACTTTCTTTCATGACCCCACATTCCTAAGGCTAAGATAAGAGCAAATGCCATTTTTTGCCTTCAGGATGAACCTTGAGTAACCTTGAGTCCCATCCACACACGCGTGATAACCTAATGCATATTAAGCCTACCCGCCCCGCATACTTAAGTAGTTAATTGTAATGCACATGGGATGTATGAAGCGACATGTTTACATATATGTTTGTATGAACCGGAAATGAGTTGTAAAAATTCCTCCTTCTGCACACGTGGTCAGGAGAGAGGGGATAAAAGCCTGCTAATGATTATGCTCGGGGGCAGAGGGATTTGATCTTTTGTCTTCTCCCTCTGACCCTATTTGCAAATATATACCTTTTGTATTGCTAATAAAGTGTGTCTGAAGCTGAAAGTTTTTTTCCACCTCCCGAGAAACGAACCATGATTTTTTTTAATTCAACACTAGTATAAGAATTCCAGAACAGAAGACATTCAAGGAACTACCAGATAGGCAAAAATTAGCACCCTGATCCAAGAAGGAAAGCAAAGACTAGGAAAGATGACAACTACAATAGAAGGAATTACAAACAAGTAATTTTCTTCTGTTATACAACCTTCTTTTTTCCTCACCTGTAAAGAGAAACATAATGAAAAGATAATGGATATACTGAGCAAAGTTATCAGTGATTCTCTTGATATCCTGCTTGAATAACCTTTTGGCCAAGCGAGGTTGTTCCTGAGGACAACAAACCTAGGAGGTGATGGCAAACCACAGTATGTTATGATACTGATTTCTGGGATTGTTTTTGCTCAATGAGAGTCTCCCTTCATGTTAGCAGCTGCCTGCTTTGGGAATGGCAAACACTATTTCTCAAGAAAACACTCTCTATAACAGTGCCCTCAGAAGAGACTTTTGATGCTATTTCCTGTTTCTCCAAAAACATTTTGGATTTTTTGCTGGGAGGCTTCAGGAGACAGAGCTGACCCGAGCAGGGTGTGGGGCCCGGGGCAAGTCAGCCCATGTGAAGCCCTGCCATTGTTCCAATCCCATGTGCCCCAGACCCGAAGAAGCTGCCACTGCCATTGGTGGCAGCAGCGGGGGCGGGGTAGCAAGTGGCTGAATGTGAAGCAAGCGAATGCAGCGTGGAGTTGCCGTGGTCGCTCCACCTAGCTCCGCAGGGCCCCCCAAGGCACGGAGCCCAGGGCAGTTGCCCCGATTGGCCCCCCTCCCCCTTAGGGACAGCCCTGTCATGAGATATTGGCAAGCCACAAGTCTAAGCTTCAGCTCTATCTTCTATCTGTGAACTTGTTACCAAGGAAATGCATTTCCTCAGATGTATCTGAAACATGTTGTGCTACATGCATTTCAAGATGGATTTGCACCAACCACTATACTTTCAGTTGATCTGTTCTTGGTTTTATTGGGTTGATGGGCTCTCCTTTTAATATACCAAGGAAATAGTTAAATTGTTTCACTTAAACATGGCTTTTATGCTGGCAGCTGTTTACATGCTGGGGTTAACTGTATTAACTGTCCCTCTTCTCTCCTATTCTTTCATGGCAGGGGTGAAATCCTGGCCATGTGTAATTCAATGAGCCAGGATTTAAGTCAAAGTTACCTTTTAGTTTCTGTCACATTTGTACCAGAAGTGAATAGAGTTCAACACTAATCAAACCAATTGTTCTCTTCACCTTGTCTGGACTTAAACTCCTCCCAGCTAAGAAATACCTATTTCTTAGGACTTTGAAAGCTTTCTCTTCAACGTTCATAGTCCTTGTAAGGTGAAGCATTTTTTTTATCATTTCAGGGGAGACAATATGTAAAAGAGGTCCCCAAAAATTCTGTTTGGGAAGGTAAATTCATACAAGAATGCTGAGTATCTCTATTCTAAGTTTGCCAAACACTACTCACACTTTAAGGCTAAAGGCATCTAGCCATTCCACTGCCCTTCTTGTGAGGGATTTGCAACCCCTACATT
Organism: Crocodylus siamensis; assembly: GCF_052110815.1. Classification (NCBI taxonomy): domain Eukaryota; kingdom Metazoa; phylum Chordata; order Crocodylia; family Crocodylidae; genus Crocodylus; species Crocodylus siamensis. Next base: position 173,913,533 of record NC_143396.1, on the reverse strand, counting down.
TCTACTTGATGTGTCCCTCACCTCTGCAGGATAGACCCTTCAAAATGATCATCACTTAAAAGTATAATAGCTCCATATGGTGAACAAAACATAATATGAGAGACATGACCAACCAAGGAATAAATTCTTCTTTAAACAAACAAACAAAAATCACTAAGACCACAGACAAAAGTTACACTCATAGTGCTCAAGATGTAAACAGATGTGATCCTGCCTGTGAAGCCCCCAGGGCTGAAGTGGTAAAAAAAATAACAGAAAAAAGCATGGAGCAATGTGCTCTCCAGGTCAAGGCACATGATAGGGGATTGCTTAGCCCTGTGGCTCTGCTCCCCCTCTCACATACAGAAGGGGAGTGAAGCCTATCAGTAATTACACTTCAGCCTGGATTCCCTAGGACTGGAGCTGTCCTCTCCTCTTGCAGGGTCAGGGCAGGCTATCAGTAGGCATGCTGTGGCCTAATGTCCTATGCCCACTATAGGAACCAAGAGAATGGAGTGCTGAGTGACAGAATAGACCGCTCTCCCTCCCTCCCAGTCCCCTTGGGGATGGTGGGAGGGCAGTGCACAGCACTGTGGGATGTTGGAGGACTGAGAGATCTCTTGTCATGTAAGGTGCACTATGCAGACAGTATATGTAGGGATCTACTCAATTTGTGCTTTTGCAATTTTTGTGGAAAACAATCACTGTGAAATCTGGCATTCCCTGCAATTTTGCACAGAATCGCCAGGAAAAAAAAACTTTCTAAAAATAAAATGCTGGCTCTCTACTTAAGAGTGATAGATAAGACAGCAATCAGGGATACGAATATCTCTCAGACAAAACAAAGACACTTCACGTAGCCATCAAATGAAGGGCATGGTATGAATCCTGGAGAATGAGTTTTGGGCAAAGCTATTTTCTGGATCCAATCCAGAGCAATTTAAGAGAAAAAAACAAATGGTGCAGTGCTACTGAGATGGGAAAAGGGGGAAGAAAAAGGTGCCCAGCTGGAGCCTAAACACTACCACTTGCCCCATCAGAAAGAAGAACATAAAAAGCATTGAAATGATCTCCCAGAATGGTGCTGAGAATGGTAAGAAATATGGGTAGGTTCAGACATTTCCTTCAGGATTGAAGGCTGCTAGGAAAAGTAGAAACACTCCACTTCCAGCCAGATGGCTGGAAAAAAAAATTAAGAAGCAGGGGTAGTGCACACTGCTTTATATCCTTGCAATGTAGGAGCCCAAGGAAGAGTGGGTTTAGACTCTAAAGCAGTGATTCCTTATGCAGTGCCTGTGGGCGCCATGGATAAAACTTCAAAAGAATACAAGTAAAGGGAAGCTGCATTTTGAAGTTTTCAATCTAATGCGATTTTAAGTAATGTATGGGATGATTGGATTCATCTGAATTCTAAACTTTAATATTCATATTGGAGCCCACTGCTTTTTCTTTTAAATTTGAATGTGCTCTTGGGCACATAAACATTGGGAACCCCTGTTCTAGAGCATACTCCACAGGTACTGCTAAGGTAAAAGAGTCTTGGATCAAAGCTCAAGGATATGAGCTAGACTCACAAGTGAGAATCTGCTTGTGAACCAGTAGTGTAACTAGAGTGGGATGAGCAGGGCACCAACCTATGGCACGGACTTAGAGGTGGCACCAGTGTGGCCTCTCTTTCCCTAGGATTCTTTTCAACAGCAGGGCAGCCCTGCACAGCTGCTGGCCACTGCAGCCAGGCAGACACAACCCCATGCCCAGTAGTATATCTGGGATGAAGGGTATGTGGAATTATGTCCCTCCCCAGGAGGCTTTGCCACAGAAGGCACAGCCCTGCCTTCAGCCGCAAGTGTGGGGTGAACAGCAATACCAGAAGAAGTCCCCAGGGGGCCCATTCTGCTGCTGCCTGTGCCTCAGTAGCTTAATACATACATTCACTTACAGCCAAAAACATTTCTAAGGCAAAAATTGTATTTATTTTGGCCCAATCATCAATATAATGCAAATATCTCAAATAATCTTAGTGCATGGAGCAATTCTCTATAAGATGAGTAATAATTAGGTAAATGGGAATGGTCACTCTAAACTATTGGCTTAGCAAGAAACCTTCCAGTGTGCTAAAACACAAAAAAGGAAGCTTACAAGAGGCAGAAACTTGGACAAAGGCCGAGGCATGAGTATAAGAGTGTTGCTTGGGCATGCAGGCATAAAAACAAGAAGGCCAAAGTGCAATTGTAGTTGCAGCTAGCAAGGGACATGAAGGTTAACAAGGAGAGTTTCTACAAGTATGTCAGCAACAAAAGGAAGATCAGGGAAAGTGTGGGTCCTTTACTGAATGGGGGAGGCAACCTAATGACTGGAAATGCAGAAAGGGCTGAAGTATTCAATGCCTTTTTTCACCTCAGTCTTCACAGGCAAGGCCAGATCCCAGACTACTGCACCTGGCAGCACAGTTTGGGGAAGAGGTGAGCAGCCAACCGTGGTGAAAGAACTGGTCATAAATTACTCAGAGGACCTGGATATGTACAAGTCCATTGGGTCAGACGCGATGCACCCGAGTGTGCTGAGGGAGTTGGCTGATATTGCAAAGCCACCAGCCATTATCTTTGAAAACTTGTGGCAACTGGAGAAGATCCCAGATGATGGGAAAAGGGCAAATATAGTAACCATCTTTAAGAAAGGGAAGAAGGAAGATCCAGGAAACTACAGACCAGTAAGCCTCACCTCAGTCCCTGGAAAAATCATGGAGCAGGTCCACAAAGTATCCATTTCTAAGCACTTGGAGGAGAAGGTGATTAGGAAAGTCAGCATAGATTCACCAAGGGGAGGTCATGCCTGATCAACCCGAATGCCTTCTATGATGACGTGAATGGTTCTGTGGATGTGGGGAGAGCAGGGGACGTGATATACCTTGACTTTGGCAAGGCTTTTGATATGGTCTCCCATAATATTCTTGCAAACAAGATAAGAAAGTATGGGTTGGATGAATGTATGGGTTGGTTGAATCATAAGGTGGATAATTATGGGTTGGATGAATCATAAGGTGGACAGAAAACTGGCTGGATTGTCAGGCTTAAAGGATAGTAATCAATGGCTTGATGTTTAGTTAGCAGCCAGTATCAAGTGGAGTGCCCCAGGGGTTGCTCCTAGGGCCAGTTTTGTTTGGTATCTTTAACAATGACCTGGAAGATGGGATGGAGTACACCTTCAGCAAATTCTCAGATGGCACCAAGCAGGGAAGCAATAGATATTCTGGCAGGTAGGGCTAGGATTCAGAAAGATCTCAATAAATTGGAGGATTGGACCAAAAGAAATCTCATGAAGTTCAATAAGGAGAAGTGCAAAGTCCTGCAATTAGGATGGAACAATTCCATGCACTGGTACAGGCTAGGGACCAACCAGATGGGCAGCAACTCTGAAAAAAAGGACCTTGTGGTTACAGTGGACAATAAGCTGAATACGAGTCAACAGTGTGCCATTGTTAAAGAAGGCTAATGGCATACTGGGCTGCATTAACAGGAGAGCTGCCAGCAGACTGAGGGAAGTGATTATTTCCCTCTATTCAGCACTGGCACATCTGGAGTCCTGTATCCACTTTTGGGCCCCCACTGCAGAAAGGATGTGGACAAACTGGAGATAGTCCAGCAGAAGACAATGAAAATGGTTAGGGGGCTGGGGCATATGACTTCTGAGGACAGGCTAAGGGAACTGGGCTTTTTTTAGTCTGGAGAAAAGAAGACTGAGGCACAGATTTAATAGCAGGGTTCAAAAGAGACTGTTCTCAGTGATGGCAAATGATAGAAGAAGGAGCAATAGTCTCAAGCTGCAGCAAGGGAAATTTAGGTTAGATTAGGAAGAAATTTCTCATGAGGGTAGTAAAACACTGGAACAGGTTACTCTGAGAGGTGGTGGATGCTCCATCCTTGGAGGTTTTTAAGACCTGGCTAGACAAAACTTTGGCTGGGACGCTCTATTTGTCCTGCTTTGAGGAGGGCGTTGGGCTAAATGACCTCTGGAAGTTCCTTCTAACCCTCATTTTCTATGATTTTATGAAACATAAGAGATCAGAATCTGGTAATACTGCATTTAGAAATGTTAAAAAGAAGTTTGGACAAAATCAGTTGGTTTTCAATAGGATCCACGAAAAGGACATCTATGAAAGGACATTCTCACTGAATTTTAAGCAACCCACAAGTCATGTGTTGAACAGGAACACTTAGTGGGTGCATCTACATATGCATGTATGTCACACTGAATTTACTGTGCAGTAAGCGGGAATAGGCCAGCGTCTACACATGCAGGCAACCTGTGACTAGATTTAGTCCTGTCAGAGCAGCCTGCCATGTGTCCCTATGGCCACTGGGGTGAGCTCCAGCCTCCAGTAACATAGCTGCCAGCACTTGGCAACTATGCCGAGGCCAGAGGCAGCTGCCAGCATGTGGTGGCCATCTTTAGGGCTCATCACCACCTGCACAGCCCTGCCCAGCCCCTCCCCTGCCTGGGAGCTGCTGGCCCCCACTCCCTGCCCACCCTGCCTCCCTGTACCACCCCTGCCCCTGGCAACCAGTGGCCCACGCTGCACTGCTGGCCATGGTTTTGGCCCTGCTGGCCCCACCATGCCCCTCCTGCCCAGGCCCCAGAGCAGCCATGCACCCTCCAGCTGGGCCCAGGGCACCAGCTGGGGGAGGCTCTGGCTACCCCCCTATTCCTGTACTCCCTGCTCCTGCTCCACTGCCCACACCCCCCTCCCCTGACACCGTACACACCCCCAGCACCACTCCAGGACACGCATGCAAGAGAAACTGAAAATTTTATTAATAATACAACCCCCACATCCTTCTACAATCCACCTTCAACAAACACAGCCCCCTTCCCCTCACCCCCACACACAGTGCCCCTCCATCACCCTCCCACCCTCCAACAAAAAAAAACTGCTCCCCAAACTTAAAACACACTTCAGGTGTCTGATCCTGTCCCTGAGTCCACCTGCAAGAGGACCCAAGGCAGAGAACCTGGTGGCAGGTAGCCAGCACCCTAGCCAGCGGGCACTACAGGACCTGCTCCAGGGTGATGCCAGAGGCCTGCTCAAGGGTGGTGGCCAGGACCCAAGGGCCCTACAACACTGAGGCGGAGGGCCAATTGCTGGGGAGCATGGGCACAGCCTCCCATGGGCATCCCTGGGCAGCCAGTTGCTACTCTAGTAGCTCCATGCGCCACCATTCCAGGGCTGCCAGCTCAACTCAGTGCATGTGGCATGCCTGGAGCTGCACCTCCTCCCTGGTGGTCTCCCAGGCAAGGTCCTCTGCCTGCCATGCCTGATGGTTTCACAGATTTCACAGACATTAGGGCTGGAAGGGACCTCAGAAGATCATCGACTCCAGCCCCCTGCCCCAGGTCAGTTAGGGTCACAGGATCCCAGCAAGATAAACATTCAGTTTTTTTCTTGAAGGTGTTCAAAGTAGGTTCTTGAACCACCTCTGATGGCAGGCTATTCCAGACCTTGGGAGCTCGAACAGTAAAGAAATTCTTCCTTATGTCCAGCCTGAAATGGTCTTGCAGGAGTTTATAACCGTTTGACCTTGTCATACCTTGGGGGGCTCTGGTGAACAAACATTCCCTCAGATCCTGGTGAACAGCCCTGATAAACTTATACGTGGCCATCAGATCACCCCTGAGCCTACGTTTTTCCAGGGTGAAGAGTCCCATAGCTCTCAGCCTGTCATCATAAGGTCTGTTTTCCTGACCTCTGATCATGCGCGTGGCTCTTCTCTGGACTCTCTCAAGCTTCTCCACATCCTTTTTGAATTGTGGAGCCCAAAACTGGATGCAGTACTCCAGCTGCGGCCTCACCAAGGCCGAGTACAATGGGAGAATGATGTCCCGGGATTTGCTTAAGAAGCATCTATGGATGCAAGCCAGCATTCTGGTCGCTTTACTAGCCGCAGCATCACATTGAAGGCTCATGTTCATCTTGTGGTCAATCATGACCCCCAAGTCCCTTTCATCCGTGGTGCTAGCCAGCGTAGCACTGCCAAGCTTATAAGGATGCTGCAGGTTTTTCCTCCCAAGGTGGAGAACCTTGCATTTTTCGGTGTTAAACACCATCAGGTTCTCATCTGCCCATTTCCTGAGTCTGTCCAGGTCAGCCTGGATTGCCCTCCTGTCCTCAGGTGTGGATGCTTTACCCCAAAGTTTGGTATCATCGGCGAACTTGGCCAGTCCACTTCTGACTCCAATGTCCACATCATTAATGACGATGTTAAACAATATAGGCCCAAAGACAGAGCCTTGAGGGACCCCACTGGTTACAGGGCACCACGATGATTGACTTCCTTCAACCACCACCATCTGGGTCCAACCACGGAGCCAATTCCCCAGCTAGCAGATCGTGGTGGACCCGAGGCTACAGTTGACCAGTTTTGCCAAGAGGTGATCATGGGATACCAAATCAAAGGCTTTTTTGAAGTCAAGATATACAACATCAATCTCCTCTCCCTTCTCCAGGTGATAGGTCACCTGGTCGTAAAAGAAATGAGATTGGTCAAGCAGGACCTACCCTCAACAAAACCGTGCTGGCTTTCCCTCATGGTGTTGCCATCAGCGAGTCCATTGAGGAGGGCCTCTTTGATGATTTTTTCTAAGACCTTCCCCAGGATAGAGATCAGGCTGATGGGCCTGTAGTTTGCCGGATCCACTTTCTTCCTTTTCTTGAAGATAGGCACCACGTTGGCCTTCTTCCAGTCTTCAGGCACTTCACCAGAGTGCCAGGAACTCTTGAAGATTCATGCCAGGGGCTGGGCTATGATGCTTGCCAGCTCCTTGAGTACCCTGGGGTATAAACCATCAGGGCCAGCTGACTTGAAGGTGTCCAGCCTCTCAAAGTGTTCCTTCATGAGGTCAGCACTGATGGAGGGCAAGGGATTGCCCTCATTCAGGCATTGCTGTCCCATAATGGGCAGGGGCAACCTGTGGGATGGATGAAAAACTGATGCAAAGTACCCATTTAGTAGGTTGGCTTTTTCCTCAGCATTGGCTGTCAGTTGTCCCTTCTGGTTTAGGAAGTGTCCAATGTTGCCCTTGCTTTTCCTACGGCTCCCCACATATCTAAGAAAGGACTTTTTATTATCCTTGATACTTGTAGCTAGTTAGGGTTCAGTCACAGCCTTGGCTTTCCTTGTTCACGGGTCCGGACTGTTGCGGAATATTCCTCTTTGGAAGTGGATCCCATCCTCCATTCTTTGTAGGTCTTTCTTTTTAGCCACAGGAGGTCCTCTAGTTACCTGGAGAGCCACAGGGGCTGCTGTGCCCTTCTGCTGCCTTTCCTCCAAGACGGAATAGCATTCGCTCGTGCATCAAGGATTGCTCCCTTGAGGAGCAACCACTCTTCCTGAACTCCCCTCCCCTTTGGGTCATGATCCCTTAGGGCCTCACCAATGCCCCCTGAGCTTGTCAGTCAGCTTTCCTGAAGTTGAGGACTTCTGTATTGCTGACTGTCTTGCCAGCTTTACGGCAGATAGTGAATGTGATCAGCTCATGGTTTCTGTCACCCAGCTTCCCATCGATGTTAGGGTGCCGATTAGGTTGTCCCTGGTTGCTAGTACCTCTCGTTGGCCCGTAGACTTCTTGTGTCAGATGGAGGTCATCTACGCACGAGAGGAAGTTTTGCGACCTCTCGAATTTAGCTGAGCGCTCTTCCCACGAGATGCCTGGGTAGTTGAAATCTCCCATGACAACCATGGACCTGGAGCATGCGGCTTCAGCCAATTCCCTGGCAAACTCCTGGTCAAGTTCTTGACTTTGGGTGGGAGGTCTGTAGTAGACTCCCACTGTCGTATCCCCTGTGCCATGTTCTCCACAGATTTTAACCCAGAGGGTCTCCAGCCTTCCACCCTGGTTGCCAATGTCAGCTAGCAAGGATGTGTAGCTGTCTTTGACATAGAGAGCTATGCCCCGACCATTTCGTGTACTCGCTCTCTCCTCTACAGGGTATAACCATTTATACCCATGGTCCAGTCATGGGTGGAGTCCCACCAAGTCTCCGTTATCCCTATGATATCATAATTATTTGCGTTAGGCAGGAGGACAAGTTCCTCCTGTTTATTCCCCAAGCTCCTGGCGTTTGTGTACAGACAAGCAAGTGTCTCTCTGGGGGCTCTTGCCTTGCCTACCAGTTGTTCCAGGGCTGGGGCAGGGGTGGGATCCCTTAAGTGCCTTGGCCTGCTGGCTTTGCTATGTTTGCTCAGTGGGCCAGCAGTAGCAGTAGTCCCCTAATCTCCCGGTGGGCTTAGTTTAAAGCCCAGTGGAGCAGGTCAGCCAGTTTGGCTGAGAAGAGCCTCCACCCCAGCGGAAAAAGGTGGAGGCCGTTCCTTCCCAGCAGCTTGTTGCCTCTTTCACCAAAGAGCGGACTGTGGTCATGGAAGCCAAAGCCTTCCCGATGACACCAGTGCCGTGGTCTTTGGTTAACTACCCGGATCCTCCTCTTCCTCCTCAGCCTGCAGCCCGAGACTGGGAGGATAGAAGAAGACACCACCTGCGCCCTCAGATCTTTTAGCCCCACTCCCAAATCCCTGTAGTGCCTCATGACCTGGCTGGGAGCACTCCAAGCCACGTCATTGGTGCCCGCATGGATAAGGAGCATGGGATAGCAGTCAGTGGGCTGGATGAGTTTGGGGATCTTCTCCGCAATGTCTCGGATGTGAGCTCCTGGGAAGCAGCAGACTTCCTGGGCTAAGAGGTTGGAGTGGCAGATTGCCCCCTCTGCCTCCCTCAGGATGGAGTCTCCCATGATGAACATTTTGTGTTTTGTCTTGGGGAGAGCGGGGGCAGTAGCTACAGTAATGCCTGTGTTGCCTGTGGGAGCTGGCAACTCAGCAGGCTCTGCTGGGGCTGCAAGAGGTTCATACCTGTTGCATAGCTCCAGCAGGGCAGGGGCCTTGGGGCCCTTGACCACCTTGGTCCAACCCCTGGGCTGGGTAGTAAGGGAGGTCCTCAAGTCCTCCCTTATCCTGGAGGGAGACTGTGGTCTACCCTCTGTCTCCTGAGGGAGACGGGCCTGGCAGTAGGAGTCTATCTCCTGCTCGCAGTCCCTGATGGCACACAGTCTCTGGACTGTGGCCTGGAGCTCCTCCAGCTGGCATGCCAGAGACCCCAGTAGGGAGCAGACCTCACAAGGGGAGGTGGCTATGCTCCCGGGCCCCAAAACCTGAAAAGGCGACAGGCAACCCCTGTAGCCGAGAGCCAGGGGCTCTGTCTGCATAGAGCCCAGAACTGTGGGCTCCATCTGGGTGGAGGCCTCTGAGGAGCTGAGGGGGGGTGGGGAAAATGCAGGCCCCTCAGGGACCCTCGGGGTGTGGCTCATGCCCATCCGTGTCATGCTGCTGGTGGACTGGCTATGGGTGGGATTGGCTTCCCTAGGGTGGGGGTGCATAGGTAGGGCCTCAGCCCCTCCTGCTCACCCTCCTGCGCAAATTCCATGCTAACTCACATGCCAGGCAGACAAGCGTGCCTGTTTGTGCAGCCTGTTCGCATGGCTCCCTGCAGGGCTGGGGGAAGCAGGGGCCAGGGTGGGGTGAGACCCTGGTCTGCCACCCAGGCCTCCACCAGCCACCAGAGCAGGCAGCTCCCCTCCTGGCTGCACTGGCAGTGCAGCTGGTGCTTCCAGGCAGCTCCAGCAGCAAGTGGCAGCGAGCCTGTGGTGGTGGTCCTGTGGGCCTCTGTGGCCTCTCCCCCATGTTCAGATGTTGGCCCTGCAGAGGCAAGAGACAGAAGGCTTTTGTGAGTCTTTGCAACATTTGAGAGATAAGATGCTCTCCTCCAGGGGCTCTGCACTGCCTGGCCTCAGATTGGAGGCTGGCCATGTGCAAGTGTCCAAGGATCATGGTAAGCTGGCCAGGCAGGCCTGGGCTCAGGTGGATGCCGCCCAAGCCTCTTGTCCTTGCTTGTTCCCTGGGGGCTGGCCTCAGGCCGCCTTCCCCTTCCCAGGGTGGGCCAGGCCAGGCTGCTGGCAGCACCCGCTGTTGCAGCTCCCGTCCCTGATGACCATTGCCCCTCCACCAAGCCCACCACTCTGCTGCATAGCCACCCAGCCCAAGCATCTGGGATTGGGGCACACAGGGTTCCTAGACAACTGGGGTGAGGAGCTGACTGCACCCTTGCTCTCCCCCGCCCTCCCTGCTGGGGGCCTCTCTGGTGAGGTGCCCCAGGGCCAGCCACCCACCACACTGCCACTTCACCCTGAGCATACCCATGCTGTGTGTGCTGTGGGTGGTGTGTGATGGGCTATTTTTGCAGATGGAGGCCTGCCCAGGATGTTACACCCTGCTGCTGCTGATACTGCTGGTGCCCCAGGCACACCTGCACTCCTGTACTGGGACCCTGAGCTACAGCAGCTCAGGGGGCAAGCTCAGCCTGCCCTGCAACCTCCGTGGCTACCTGGAGGGCTATCTGTTACAGAGCTACACATTCCTGTGTAGAGCTACACATTCCTAACCCCAGCATGTAAATAGCTGCCAGAATTTACACCTTCCTCAGCACATGAGAGGCCCATGCCATTGCCCAGCGGTGGGGACATGGGCTGCTCAGTAAGGGTCTGACCTGTGTCCCACCTCTGTGTGCTTTGGGGGGAAACCTGGGGCCAGGGGAGTGCAGGCAGTGGGGGGGCAAGGAGGGGGGCTGGGGGCAGAGGCAGGGGCAAGGAGGCTTCCCACATCCCAGTTTGGAACTTACCATGGGTCCAGGGCCAGTGAGACTGGTGGCTCAGCGTGGGGCTCCCTATGCCAGGCAGTGTCCAGCTCCACCTGCTGTTCATGGACTGCAGTGGGCTGGGGGCTGGTGCCTAGTGAGGACCCCCCTGGGGAGCTTCTGGTTCTGCTGGCAGCCAGCAGTGGTATGGCCAGCCACTCCTCATGGATGGCTGTGGGGTGGGGCTGAGGCTGAGGCAGCTACTGGCCAGGGCTTCCCAGGCTGCCAGTGGGCACAGCAGCCAGAGAGGAGTGCAGGGCAGGGTGAAGGCCCAAGGTGCTCTCCCCTGGTGACATGTCACCAGAGGTGTCAGGGTGGGGTGCAGGCTCTTGGGGCAACAAAATGCAGGTCAGCACCCGCATGAAGGGCATGGTCCTAGGGGCTCCACCGGACCAACGATTGTGGCCAGTCACAACCACCCTCTGGGCCTGCCAGACCTTAGCCTTCATGCAGCACTGCTGCACTGACCAGGAGTGGCCCCCCGCACACATCCCAGCTGCCAGGGCCTCATAAATGTGGGTGTTCGAGCTTCTGCCTTGAGTAAACTGCCTGAGGCCATACTTTTCACTTCACAGGGGAGTGTACCTCCTCTTGGGTCCAGCTGGCACCCTGGGGCTCCAGATGGGTGGGTGCACATGGATGGTGCTAGGGCTGGACATGGGGAAGGAGGAGGATGTCATGCCCTGCACCAGCTGACTGGACCCCTGGCCCTGTGCTGCTGGCGCAGGAGAACTGGCAGCAGCACCCCCAAAAGGGGCATGGCCAGGGTGTCACAGCCATGCAGCCAAGGTGCTTCACTTCAGTCCTGCAAAGAGAGAAGTGTGGGTGGGTGAGCAGCAGTAGGTGCTGGTCCTGATGGCATAGCCAGCAAAGCCAGCAGCTATGGGGGGATTACAGGGCTGGGCAAAGGATGCAGTCAGCTTCAGCCCTTGGGAGCACCTATCTGTGGCCAGAGAGCGGCTCAGGGGGGGGACAGCCCAGGTGGACCCAGCATGTGGGCTGTCTAGTGGGGCACACAGGCCTTGCTGGGGTGCTGCAGCTGCAAGCAGCTCCTGCTGGCTTCCTGGAGTGTATACCCTGAAGCACAAAATGGCTGCATACTTTTACACCTTGGAGTTAGAGACTGCCAAAGAACATCCCAGCCAGCAGCAGGACAGGGTGCCAGCCAGGAACCACTCCAGATGGTCCCCTAGTGGCTGGGCAGACCCAGCTGGGAGGCTCCTGCTATAGTGTGCAGTAACGCATCTACATTTGCATTACTGCACAGTAACTAATCGGGTACAAGTTGCCATAGTTACTGCACAGTACAGGTGTGCAGGTGTAGACACGTGCTTGTACTGCACAGTAATTTAGGTTACTGTGCATTAAATGTGCACATGCAGATGTAACCAGTGGGATACTCCTAACTCAAGATGAAGACAAAATTCAGTAAATTGGGAAGCAATGCTAACATCAGACCTAGGATGTTTGAAGAAACAATACTGCAAAAGACACGGTTAAAGTGAATGACCTTCAAATATCTCTTGAGAACTAACAGAATTGGATGGAATACATAGAAGAGCTGCTGTTTCCAATACAAGAAATATAAGTTTTCTTATAATACAGGGTATTGTTTGACCTGAGGCAGAAGCAGTATTTATGCTTAGAAATAAAAATGTGCATTGGACTTATTTCTCTCCCAAAAGACACAATGTCTTAATGGGACATAATAGACATTTAAGACTGGGAAAATATATTTTCAAAGAAGCTATTTGGACTTAGCTTTCGTCCAGACTTTGATTTTGATCAAAGGGACAAAATTCCTGTAGGCTAAAGTAAAAGTTCTCAGCTCCGGAACTGTGACATGGAAGTTTCATGTCCTACACAGTACAGAAGCCTTAAAAAGCCAAGAAAACAAGATAAATATCCTAGTTTACCATCTTATAATTTTACTGTTGGCATTAAAGGAAGAGATAAAAGAGCCTATCTTCAAGAAAGGGAGGAAAGTAGATCCGGCAAACTATAGGCCCATCAGCCTGATCTCTATCCTGGGGAAGGTCTTAGAAAAATCATCAAAGAGGCCATTCTTAACATCCTGAGGGATAGCCAGCATGGGTTTGTTGAAGGTAGGTCCTGCCTGACCAATCTTATTTCCTTTTATGACCAAGTGACCTATCACCTGGACAAGGGAGAAGAGATTGATGTCATATATCTTGACTTTAAAAAAGCCATCAATCTGGTATCCCATGATCACCTCTTGGCAAAACTGGCCAACTGCAGCCTCAGCCTCACCACGATCCACTAGCTGGGGAATTGGCTCTGTGGTTGGACCCAGAGGGTGGTGGTTGAAGGAAGTCAATCATCGTGGTGCCCTGTAACCAGTGGGGTCCCTCAAGGCTCTGTCCTTGGGCCTATATAGTTTAACATCTTCATTAATGATGTGGACATTGGAGTCAGAAGTGGACTGGCCAAGTTCGCCGATGATACCAAACTTTGGGGTAAAGCATCCACACCTGAGGACAGGAGGGCAATCCAGGCTTACCTTGACAGGCTCAGGAAACAGGCAGATGAGAACCTGATGGTGTTTAACACCAAAAAATGCAAGGTTCTCCACCTTGGGAGGAAAAACCTGCAGCATCCTTATAAGCTTGGCAAAGCTACGCTGGCTAGCACTACAGATGAAAGGGACTTGGGGGTCATGATTGACCACAAGATGAACATGAGCCGTCAGTGTGATGCTGTGGCTAGTAAAGCGACCAAAACGCTGGCTTGCATCCATAGATGCTTCTCAAGGAAATCCCGGGACGATATTCTCCCGTTGTACTCGGCCTTGGTGAGGCCACAGATGGAGTACTGCATCCAGTTTTGGGCTCCACAATTCAAAAAGGATTTGGAGAAGCTTGAGAGAGTCCAGAGGAGAGCCACGCGCATGATCAGAGGTCAGGAAAACAGACCTTATGACGACAGGCTGAGAGCTATGGGACTCTTCATCCTGGAAAAGCACAGGCACAGGGGTGATCTGATGGCCACCTATAAGTTTATCAGGGGTGCTTACCAGGATCTGGGGGAACATCTGTTCACCAGAGCGCCCCAAGGGATGACAAGGACCAGCGGTTGTAAACTCCTCCATAACCAATTCGGGTTGAACATAAGGAAGAGCTTCTTTATTGTCCGAGACCCCGAGGTTTGGAATAGATTGCCACTGGAGGTGTTTGAAGCACCTACCCTGAACACCTTCAAAAGATATCTGCATATTTATCTTGCTGGGATCCTATGATTCCTGCTGACTTCCTGCCCCTGGGGAAGGGGGCTAGACTCGGTGATCTTCCAAGGACCCTTCCAGCCCTAATGTCTATGAACTCTATGAGTTCTTTGATTAGCAAGTGTTATTTTCATTTTTTGCATCTTCAGCAGCTTGAGATGCAGGTGATTCAAGTGAAAGTAGTGGCAAGAGTGTTTGACACCATCTATTTTATGGAGGCCACAGATGTACATGAATAGAAGTATTGCCTAGTTTAAATAGTAAAGAACCTGACTGTGGCCTAATGTTTAGGCTGATATATATAACCTGATGCTTGAAATGGAAGTAATCTTTCTTTCTCTTGAATTTGTCTCAGGAAAAATAGTAATGCAGAGTCAATAGTTCCTTACAGGTAGCAATGAATAAGTGCAGCATGGACAAGAAATAGCACTGCAATTCCAAACAAAACGGTGTTCTTCATCTTATCTGATAATCCCAAATACACAGAGCAATTTGGAAACACAAGCCCAGATTTTCAGAAGCGGAAACCAAGAGTTATGCTGCTATACCCACACATACCTAAATAAGTGATCTGATATTCAAAATGAAAAGTTGCCTAAATATGGATTTAGGAACTTAATATTAGATATATACTTTTAAAATCTTGGCCACAAGCACTTGAAATGCTTGAGGTAGCTTCTGCTAAAGCTACTATTAACAAAAAATCACAGGATATCTTAAATCCACATAAAGTTCTAGAAATCCTTATTTATACTAAATATATTTCATGCTAATTATACAGATTTAATAAAAATGTTGAAGCAATATTGATGAAGTCTGTAACGTGATAAAAGTTATATATAATCTGAGTTAATAAACTGTCAGTTGGTTTTCAAATAAAAAAATCATTATCTATTCTTTGCTTGCTTCTACTATGAGCCTAAATTAGTCAGAACACACTTTCAAAGTTGGTCACTTTCAATTTGCAAACATGCATTTGAATACCTTGATTTTATGTAGGTTAATATCCATTCATGAGATAGTCAAAGGTACTTGCATATTTTACTATGGTAATCTGATTCTGAATAATAATAAATACTTATTTCATAATAATTGATTTATCTAGGACAAATTGTGCACAAATTGTGAAAAAAAAATCATTAATTTTTTACCATGTTCTGCATTTTTCTTTCTTTTACGTTTGCTGTTTTGCTAATCCCAAGTGCCATATTCAATGTAAAAGTACCACGTATTCCACTCCAAACAATAACAGCTCCCCAGTGCCAGTTAAATCCATAGCCAAGGTGACGTAGCAGAGGGCTCAGCAACAAAATAACTAGAAACCTGAATGCATAATAGAACATAATAAACAAAAATATTAATAATGAAAGAGAGATATAGCTCTGTGTGCAGGCAGCATACTGAAAGCACTTCAGTCCCTACTTTCTTACAAACTCTCCTAACATATTTGCATGCATGCTGAACATGAGAGACAAAATGGAACCTGGCAAGACACCCAACTACAGTACTCTTAGTGGGGAGAAGCCACTTTCCCACAACATTTGCTAAGAACACTGAGCCAGGAAAGAACACTGCCACCCAAAACCTGAAACCATTCCCTCCTATCATGAACTACAGTGAAGCAGTAACATTTTATAATAATGAGGCAGAAGGCTGTGAATACCTGTAACAATATTAACACGGATACCTAATTTTTATTCATTACCAAAGGATCACCATTTCCCTTTAATGCCAGTACATTTTCTGTAAAACTGTAGCTAGACTGGCAATATCAAGGTGGTGTGTCATATAGGTACTTTGAAAATGACACCACTCCAATTTTCTCTGTAAACTTAAGCAAGAATCTGGTCAGTGGTTGATATCCAGATATTCAATTTAGAATGAGGTTTTTCTGAGCAAAGGTCACAGAGCTTCTACCTTAAGGGTAACCTTCCATCCTGTTCCTTTCCTAAGAGGGTGGCTGATATTCTTCTCCAGCAATTCCTCCTCATTCACCTTCACCAGTGTCACAAGTATGACCCAGACAAGATGGGTCAGGTTTCAAAACCAAGTGTCATTAACTAGGGAGTCCAAAGACTAGGGGTTAGACAGGGATGAAGAAAGAAGCTAGGCCAGTGGTTCTCAATCTTGTTAGACTCAAGGCAGTTCTCCATAACTTTTGTGAATTGAACAGAACCCCATGTCAAAAATGTATTTGTTTACTATCAGGGATCCTGGTTTTCCCTGATAAAAAAATAGTAAATTCTCTGATTAAATCCATTATTAAAATGAAAGGCATATATATGTGTGTGTGTGTACAGGCATCAGTCAAACACAATGTTTTATTCATATATTTACAGTTGTAAAGCAATCTGGAAACCTATCAGTGGCTCAGTCACTATAATAAAATATATTTTAAATACCTATACATTTTGGTATTTAATTTTGGTATTTTTATTAGGGGCATGTGAAGCGGGCCCTATTCAGATTTGGATTCAGCCCAAATCAGGGACAGTGATTTGATTCATTGATTCAGATCACTGTCCCTGATTTAATTCAGCCAAATCCGAATCTGAAAATTTGATGCTGATTTGGAGAATCAGCGATTCAGACATAGACACAGCTTTAAAAGTTTTTTCTACATATCTTGAGATAGCAGGTGCGGCTTGTGAACACTGCGATGGTGGGGCATATGGAGCATCCCACAGGAGTGCGGGGGAGCCCTCCACATGCTCAGTGGTGAACCTGGAAGAGGACTGGAAGTGCTTCTGGAAGTACTTCCAGTCCACTTCCAAGTCTGCCAGGGAGTGCACGAGGGGCCCCCCTATGCCCCCCTGCCTCGGCGATCAGCCACAAGGGGACCCTGGGTGCCCCCACCAGATCTAGGAGGCATCAGTCACCAAGCTGAGGGGGTGCAGGGGCACCCCCACATGCTCCCTGGTGGACCCGTAAGTGGACCAGCGAAAGTGTTTCTGGTCCACTTCCGGGTCTGCTGCCGAGCGTGCTGGGGAGCCCTCCCCCGCACTTCAATGGGATGCTCCATGCACCCCCAGCATTGCAGTGTTCACAAGCCGCCAGGTACCTAGAGATATGTAGAAAAAACATTTAAAGCAGGCTCTACGTTTGAATCTCTGAATCTTTCCAAATCTCTCCAATCAGAGGGCTCTGATTCAATTCGAAGAGATTAAAGGATCCACACCCACAGCCCCCTGGCTCTGCTGGTGCCCCTCACACCCCCCTCCCAGCCCCCTGGACCTGCTGGTGCCCCTCACTCCCTCCCTACAGCACCCAAGACCTGCTTGTGCCCCTTGCCCCCCACCCATAGCCCCCTGCCCCCCCAGCCCTGCCAGAGGGGGTCCCCAGCTGCCAGGGATATGGGGCCAGGGACCCAGTTCCACAGCCTACTGCAGAAGTGCTGGAGCCCCAGGTGCTGCAGCGAAGTGGAGCATGGAGCCCAGCTCCCCTTCACCTTGGGAAACATGGCTGGAGTAAAACCCATGGGCGGGGGGGCAGATGCAGGCTGCCCAGTGTGGGCTTGGGTGGGGGGTGGGTGGAGCTGGCTCCCCACTGCTGTGTGCACTCCTGGGGAGGAGAGGGGGGACCTGTGCCCTCCACATCTATGCGTGGGGCCAGTGTGGGCTACCTGCTGTGGGTTCAGGCTCGCTGCCCTGCTGCTCTCCCCCCAGGACCTACCTCTGAGGGCTTGTAAGCAGGACCCGCATAGCAGGGCAGAGCAGGGCCAGGTGTGGAAGCTCAGTGCTGCTGTGAGCCCCATGTCCCAGAGCAGTGAGGGGCATAACCCTGCGCCACTGCCCTGTGGTGGGCAGGGAACACCTTGCCAGAGCAGCATAGAGCTTGCAGCAGCAAGGAGCTTCCCTGCCTGGCTGCACTCTGCCTTGCTGCACCAGCTCCTGCCCACGGGGCCACGGAGGCCCCAAGAGGAGGGCAGCAGTGTGGGGAGCCCAAGCCCATAGCAGGTAGCCCACACCTGCCCCACGCATAGATCTGGGGGTCATGGGTCTGCCTGCCCCACCAGGAGTGTGCAGCGGCAGGGAGCCAGCCCCATACCCCCGCCTCCTTGATGAGCCACCTGTGGCCCTGTCCTGCTCCCTGCGGGGGCCATGTGGCTGCATATTCTAGCACTGAGCTGCAAGCTCCCCAGCCCCAGCCCTGCCCAATTCACTACCTCCTTCCCTTCCTATGAGGGCCTCAATTCCTTCCCCCCTGCTAGACTGACCTGTGAAAGCTGCTCTCCAGACTGCCAGGTGGCCAAGTGCATATACATTAGGGCTGTGTGAAATTTCAGCAGCTGTTTTGTTTCAGAGGTGTTTCGGGCCATTTTGGTGCCTGAAACACTGAATCTTAATTGAAACAGAAGACTCCAAAATATCTCTGAAACAAAACAAGGCATCAAAATGTTTCAGAAATGTTTTGGAAAATTTCAGAATTTCGGAGCTGGGCTTGCAGAGGAACAGCTGTACACTGCTGCCCTGCCACATGACTCAGCTCCGCAGGGAGCAGAGATCCACGCCACGGGTCTCCTTGCCCTCCTTGCCACTACTGCCCACCCTGCACTGCCCCAATGATGCGGGGCTGCACAGGGCAGGCAGTGGCAGCGAGGAGACCCCCAGAGTGGATCTCTGGCCCCTGCAGAACCAGGTCATGCAACAGGACAGTGCTGGTCCCTGCTCTGAGACCTTAGCTCTGGCAAGGAGCAAAAATCCAGGACAGTGCAGAGTGGGCAGCAGTGGCAAGGAGACCCCTATGTGGATTTCTGCTTCCTGTGGAACCAGGTCACATGGCAAGGCAGTGCTGGTCCCTGCCACATGACCTGACTCCACAGGGAACAGAGATCCATGCTTGGGTCTCTTTTCTGCCACTGCCTGCCCTGAGCAGCCCCATGTCACCAGAGCAGTGCAGGGTGGGCAGCGGCGGTGAAAAAAACCCCTGGTGCAGATCTCTGCTCCCTGCAGAGCCAAGTCACATTGCAGGGACCAGCAGGCTTGCTCGCTGCTCTGAGCTGCTTCCCTGCCCCTCAACCCGGCATGATAGGAATCAGAGATCTGCACGGGGGTGTCCTCGCCTGCATGGTGGGCAGCAGCCCTCCCCTGGATGAGCAATCCACACCCCCCATCCTGGTCCTCACTGGGACCCTGCAGCCCCGAAGCTTGCAGCCCATTCAAAACAGATCTGGAGGAGATTCAATACAGATTCAGCTGAAATGAAACAGGACAGTGATGCAAAACACTGAAACAAATCACTGTCCTCCAAAACGGATGAATCCGAAACTGAATCAAAACTGTTTCACACAGTTCTAATATACATGCGCATAGCGACCCTTGCCTGACTGCTCCCCTCCCGCTCCCCAGCTCCCTGCAGGCTGGAACTCTGCAGAGAGCTTTTTGCAAAACTGCAAAATCCACGTTTCTCTGTTAAAATGAGAAACCCATGCTTTTTCCCAGTAAAAGAGGAAATCAGCATTTTTCTCCATTTTCCCATGTGAAACCCAGATCCCTGTTTATTATGATACTTACTTGCTTGAAGGGGAGTCAGGAAGGAAGAGAAGCAGTTAGTAGGGAAGAGCCTGTGCCGCTGTGAGTGGGTAAAAAGAGCAACTGAAAGGGAAGAGCCTGAACCTATCTCCTCACTGGGACCAGTGCTTATCTTGCTTATCTCCTCTCTACTACTGGCATCCTTCAAAGACTGTTGCAGCACCCCAGAGTGCTGCAGCACCCTGATCAAGAATTATTGATCCCCTGGGAAAGGGAATTCTAGGCAAGGGAGCAGGGAACAAGGAACCAGTAACTAGTCTTGGAGACAAGGAACCAAATTAGAGAGCAAGAAACAAAGGATAAGAAGCACCAAAGTGAGACAGAATAGGAACCTGCCTTGCGGGGAGCCTTCAGAACACTGCAAAAATAAGGAGCAGCCATACCCAAGCATTTTAACTGAGGCAAGACAGAGAAATGTGGCAGCCAGCAGCCAGTGTCCCCCAGGGAATCACTCCAGAATGGGAGCTTGTCTAACTGCCACCCTGAGTCCTGACAACCAGCCAGGCAGGACAAAGATCACAAGACAGTCTTGGAACAAAGTGTTCCCAATGTAACTAAACTAAGAGAAGATGGGATCCTTTTTGAATTCCTCTTTCCAAGTCTACATTATTTTGTCTGTAAAATCTGATATTACTTCCCATAAGATTTAAAATAGAGAATGAAGGCTTCTTAGGTTAATTAGCCTGTCCTAATCAACCTGAGGACACTATATACCACACCATTATGTTTTCCCTAATATTTTATAGATAAAATTTGCACGATACTACATGCCAAGATTTTAAAAATATTTACAAGATAAACACTTAACGATAACTGAAACAAAAAATAAAAATTCTAGAGACTGAGAACTTTGGCGCACCACCTGCATAAGAAGTCTTATAGAAGAAACCACCCACAATTTTAAGTCCCTGCTAGGTGCCCAGATAACAATCATGATTGGAAAATTTGTGATGAGCATATCATGCATCTTATATGGAAATCTGTAAAGAAAAAGACCTGAAGAAAGCAGCTAAAGCCATGCTGCATGAAATAAGCCTCAACAACCTCAAGCTTTGAGTTGCAGTTTTTCCAGATGTATAGAAATGAGTAATACAATCAGATAATCATTTAAACATGGATTTCATCAACAGGTAGAATGTATTATGATGACCCAATTCTGCATTAAATATTTCACAGAACAACTTCTCCATCTCTTCATATAGCTGGAATACAAGAGTTCAAAGAGTTATATGGCTTTTGGTTTGCTCCAGATCAAGGTTTGGCAAAAATAGCCTATAAACAAGGGTTCACTGAAAGCTTATAACATTCTAAGTACTGCTGTAATGCTAACAAATTACTGTTGTTAGTCTGCTGTATAAAATGAAAAAGAGAAAAATGTATAAGACACCTCAACATGCCACTGCCTATACACCCAATGAAAGTGAATTACAATTTAAATATTTTTAAAAGTCACATGAGCTATCATCATTTTAATAAGGTAGGAAGGGATAGATATAAACACAGATGTAAATAGGAATTCTTACCTTATAAGACTCAATGCAGCGTAGAGAGGAATGATATACAAATCATGAACTGTTATATACTCAAATGTTTTTTCAGCTATTACAATTCCAAAGATAATAAATACCAGACAATGAGCCAAAAATGTTAGCGTTGCCCAGAACCTGCATGAAAAGAAAAATATACAGGTAAATATAAAACAGCACCATTGGTAAACAATACCTTCATTTCAGAATTAGTATTACTGTATTGGTTGTTTTCAGCCTTCTGTAGATGTAAGAACTTTTCAACGCTGCCCCCATCATCATGTGTTATTTACTGCTACAGGATACTATCATTGCAGTCAAGAATGTAAGAGTTAAAAAGGGATGGGACATTTATGTGGGAAATAAGAACATCTCAAATTATAATAGCAAATGCTATAAAAAGCATTGGAATGGTTTTAAAACTTCAGACTTTTTAAGGCCCAAAGTGAATCTTGAGTTATTTGGAGACTTCTCTGAATAACAGATTATCCCACATCTGCCTACTATTTATGACTTCTTTAATGGCATCTAGGGCTGGCCATTGTCAGAAATAAAAGGCATTTATAGACTTGCTCCAGAAGGTGTGGAGGGGGGCACTTTAATTAGTGCAGCTCTGACAGATGTGCTAATTAAAAGCTCCTGGAGTGTCACATGTATCAATGTTCCTGTGCTGAACAATGGCAGTGGGGCACTTTGAACTAAAGATCTTTGAATAAGCTTTAAATAAAAGCACCCTGCCGCCATTTTTCAGTGCAGGGACGCTGATACACGTGACACTGGAGTCTGCTGGAGCGTGGTAATTACTATGCTCCAGCAGACTCGATTAATCGAGTAATTACAGTGCATTGGAGCAGTCTCCCTGCATGTGTATAGGAGCTCACTGGCCCCAAACTAACTCCCCTTTAGGCTGGGAAATAGCATGTACACACCTAACCTTAGCCAAACAGTGGGATTTGGGCCACTTACAATGATTTCATACCCTATTCTCCCTGCTTTGTCTTGTCCATCTGAATGTGCTCAGAAGAATCTGCTCTAGTCACTTATTCCCAGTAGCCTAGTGGTGGGGGAAGACCCAGGTTCTGAGCCCTGTTACTCTGAAAGGAACTCAAAACTGCATCTCCTAAATCCCAGCGAAGTGTTCTTAACACCAGGTGATAGGCAAGACATTACCAAGAGCACCTTTTCTCTCTCTGCCACCATCCTCAATGATACTAAATGTTGTATATAATAGGCACTGGATAAAGTGGGATAAAAATTGTATATCACATTATTTTCCCTAATATTTTATTGATAAAATTTACATGCTACTACATAACAAGATTCAAAACATTTTTAAAAGGTAAGTGCTAAATGATAACTGGAACAAAAAGATAAAATTCGAGAGGCTGAAAGTTTTGGCGCTCCACCTGGGTAAAAGGTCATCTAAAAAAGACCGCCCACAATTTTAAGCCCCTGCTAGGTGCCCAGGCAACAATCATGATTTGATAATTTGTGAGGAGAATATCATGCATCTTATATGGAAACCCATAAAGAAAAAGATTGACGCTAAAGCCATGCTGCATGAAATGAGCCTCAACAACCTCAAACTTTGAGCTGCAATTTTGCCAGATGTATAGAAATGAGAAATACAATCACGTAAGCATTTAAACATGGATTTCATCAACAGGTAGAATTTATTATGCTGTTATTAAATGAAAACAAAAGCTAAAGCGAGGCTTTGAGGGCTTTAGGGAAAACAAAAAAAATGTTCACATTAAGTTTTTAATTATACAACTACAATGATATAGATATGAGAGTGTAAGGTGTGGGTCTTGCCTGCATACGAAAGCCTTTTTTGGCATAACCAAAGAGATTCATTTAAATGTATTTATTTTCATATACTATGGCCTTTTTGAGTTATCTGATGTTACTGGGAAAGGAGAAAGTTAAACCAAAAAAGGCAACCTTATAACAAGAATGTCCAGATTGAGGATTATGCTATTATAACTCATAAAAAAAACAACTTTCCCACGTAGACAAACTCAGTATATAGGCAAGATGACTAGCTTTTTAAATTTGAACTGTTACCACCTGACTGTGTCTGTAGTATCAATTTACCTTTGAAAACTTTAAATCACAACAGATCAGTCACTAAAACCAGTGTTTGATCATTCCAAGAGCAGAAATTACTGACACTAGGAAAATAATCTTCCATGGGGGAACTTTAGCTTGCAGGATTTGCATAGCTCCAAAAAGGCCCCATCACACAAAATTTTATAATGGAGACTTTAAGGTGATTTAATCCTTAAATTGTGTAAAGCTGATCATAAGAAACTGCAGAAAATCTGTAAAGTCTTTGTGATAAACTGGAAAAGTGAACAAGCGGGATGCAGACAAATGGAACCTAAGTGATT
Organism: Crocodylus siamensis; assembly: GCF_052110815.1. NCBI lineage: Eukaryota > Metazoa > Chordata > Crocodylia > Crocodylidae > Crocodylus > Crocodylus siamensis. The sequence goes on along the minus strand of NC_143396.1, from coordinate 173,890,126 downwards.
TATTTGAGGAAAAGTTTAAAGAACTGCACTGGGGCACTTTTTCACACCAAATCAAAACCTTTTTTCCACTATAGTTAAAAAGCTTTCTTGCAGACATCTTCCATGAAGCAGAAAAGTCTTAAGGAAACTTTTCACTACATTTTAATCAGAAGACTAGGAAGCTTTTTTTTAGCCAGTGAATTATGAACAAACTGTCTTAAGTGTCCCCACTTGAGCATACTCTACTTCTGGGGTCACTACTTCATCTGTGATCATGACATCCTTTCCAGACATATAAGTGGCAACTTACGTCCCATAGATCATGAATAGTCAATTTAAGCAAAAGTATATACTTACCTAAAGATGAATTCATCGACCCCTGGACTGAAGCTCACAGAATTTAAAAGAATTCCCAAAATAGCAAGAGAAAGAATTCCAGACATTCCAAGCCATTCAGCTAAAGAGAAAAAAAATTAGATGTTATTATTGTACTGCGTGCAGTAAACTCAATTTTAATTCATGGGTAGACATGCCTACTTAAAGTAGTAGCTTTAAATTACTTGTGGGAGATTTTTAGATGCATTACCATTTGTAGTATCCAAGTATATTAGTAAATATTAAAATATAGCATAATTAAAATAAAATATAATTCCAAGGAAAATATTTATTTTCTGGTTATTGCTTCAAACACAGATTATTCCCACTGTAGTTTTTTAAATGAGCTACAAGGAATCTACAGTTTGATTATTTTCTTACTTGACCACCAGTATTAGTAATGCTTTTACAATAGCTCTAGGAATTAGTAATATTTACTTAGTTACAATGGCTGAGTTATCCAGGAACATACTACATTTTGACTTTTTATTTCCAAGAGAATTTTTCAAATACTTTAACCTCCATTTTTCAGTGGCAGAGTACTGATCTGAAAAGAAGATTTTTTTAAACTTTATTTTTTAAGGTAATGATTACCCAAATTAATAATCATGAACACCAATATTGCTCACACTCTGCTGGCCACTTTCATGGCTGCAAAGTACATGGCACTGTCATGGCTGTAGTATTAAGAAACTTGGGGGGTTTAAACATATGCTCTGGGAGTGTGTGTACATGTGTGACGGGGGGAAATTAACATGTGTGTGTTTGTGTGTATGGGGGGAGGAGAAATTACCACTCTCCAGCAAACTCTGATGTGCTGTAATTACAATACGTCAGAGCAGCCTTGCTGCTTATGTAGAGACCCCCTTGGTTCACAGCTCTTATTTTCAAGGCTTCTAATTGTTTCAGGGCTGCTACTACAAGACTTGACGAGGATAGATAGCTGCAGTTAAACTGATTAACTCCTAGCATTTTTTAAAGCTTCTAATAGAGGCCCTTTGCCAGTAGTTTCTCCTTTGCTGATTCTGGAGCAGTTTAATAGTACAATTAATTTCAAAATAGACAGTGGCGTCAAAGATGCTACTCTTAAGCAGTTTATGAATTTAATTGATATGGAGATATATTATATTTGTTACAATGTAAACAATGACAACACATTGAGGCTGGCACTGTGTTGGCATTTTAGTAAACTATATATTTAGTCAGTATGAATTATACTGTACTCTGCTTATATGCAATATAACACTTGAATGAAAATTTATAGATTTAGATAACTAATTAGCATGTACCATGCCAAACTGAAATACTCACATTTGTTCTAATAGGTATAAACAATTCACACTGACTCTGTGAATATACCATTTCATATGATCACTGTGGACAATACTGTTTAATTCACAATAGTTCTGATACTATCCTCACAAAATCAGAGGCACAAAAAAAATAAATAAGAACTCTACCAGCTTTTTCAAGAATAAATAAAGGTGATATATTATTTGCAAAAGATCTTCAGCTAAACAATTTTGACTTTCTCTGATACCCCCCACAACCTGTCTTCTCAGTTCATTCACACTCATTCAATACAAGCAAAGAATAAAAAATCGTAAGGATACTTCTTAGTGGGCATGTCTGCACAAGATGCTTTATGGTGCAGTAGAGCTAAGCACTGTGCATTAAACATCTGCATCTACACATGCAGATGCTTACTGCAGAGTAACTGGCTCCAATCATGAGTAAATTTGCTACCTGCAAATGCAAGTAGCAAATTTACTCAAGATTACCTACTGCACAGTAGCACATGTGTAGATGCCTGACCAGGAACATATGTGCTCCCACTCAGCCAGGCAGCAGGGGGCAGGAGATTGTTCCCTGCCCCCAGAAGCTGTCTGCTACTGGGGTGGGCTCTATCCCCAGTGTCCCAGCAGGGATAATGTCCTCCTGCCCTGGCCACAGGGATCTCCTAGCTCCTGCTCTATGGTTGTGGGGCCCAGGCTGGGAGATTATTCTGTCAGCACCAGCGCTGGGAGAGAAGGATCTTCCCCTGTGTGCTGCAGGGGCCTGTTGCAAGGCTGCAGAAAGTGGGAACAGTTTGCTACTAGGAGCAACTAATCTGCTCCCACATCCCTGCACATGTAGACATATGCCCAGGAGAATTTACTCTTGAGTAGTTTACTTGAAACTAAATTGCTCCCAAATTATATGCACATGTAGATGCACCCAATATTATGTTTCCCCAAACAGAAATCCTAATAAAATACAGAACAATATACAAAACAACCAGGGTTATGGAATATTTCATTTTTTGCCTGGAAAAAAATACATACTACAAGGAAAAGTGGAGTTATAACCCTGGCCCTTGTAGAGAGATCAACTGGCTCCAGCATACTAGGAACAAAGGGAGGCAGTTGTAGGATTCTATCTTTAGACAGTATTAAGGTTGTAGCACTTCCTTGAAGAGATTGGCAGCATACAAATATTCCAGCAAAGCCTTGAGTGAATAACTTCTTAAATAAAAGACTTATGTGCATAATTTTTTTCAATTTTAAAAAGATATCAAAATAAGCCATCCTTTTTACCTAGTATTTCTTCTGTGGACTATGTCAGTCAACAGTACCTGAACTAATGACACTCATGCTTATGCCACTCTTGAACAGGCAGAAATGACCAGTGAAAGAACTGAAGCTCTGGCCACCAACCCTGCATGTCTAGTTTTACTATTGATCACTGAAATTTAACTCACAACAAATGATGTAAGTTTGGCAAGGAGAGAGAATCATTTGGAGTGAAAAATGGTGAAAGAGAAAATGCAAATTTTACCTACTCGTTGTTTAAGTGAAAAGCTTTATTTAGCATAATGCACAGAAAAAGCTGAAGCTGAACCTACCAACACAGAAAAAAATACTTGTCCTCAATATGAGATGTTTCAGAAATAGTACAACAATGCAGACAGCTAACAATGCAAAGAGCTTACAACAGCACAAACAAAACAAAAAAGGGAAAATTAGGCCAGGGGTTGGCAACTTTTTTGGGCAGAATACCAAAAAACCCTTGCAACCTCGACTTGTAAGATGCTGGCATACCAGGAACAGATGGTGGAGGAACTGCAAGGGGCCTAATCCTTGTTGTGGTAGTGAAGCCATGGGCCACTTTCCTACCTCTACCTCGAGGTACATGTGCACTTGCTGCTGGCAATGAGCCAGAACTGGCCAGTGCAGCTGCTTGCAGCCTTCCTGCTGCCTGCTGCAAGCAGCCCAGGCTCCATGGCCAGCAGCAAGGACCAGCCCAGAGCCCAAACTGGCTGTGGTGTACCAAGCAAAATGGCTTCACATGCCACACTGGCACATGTACTGAGTGTTGCTGACCCCTGGATTAGGCTGATTTTATCCACCCTGATCTTATCCACCCTGTTTTCTGAGGTTATGTTTACACTACAATTGGAAGCATGACCGCAGCATGAAGGTCCAACCTCACTTTAATGTAGTTTGCTAGGGTATCAACATTAGTGAAGCCATAGCAATATGGGTTTCAGCTACCATACTTTTTTGCTATTGATACCTGAGCCAAATAGAATGAAGCTAGTACAGGGTAAACACAATCTAAATGAATTAGGTCAATCTCTGTTTTCATGGATGTGGTTTTGGAGCATGCTCATAGAAGCAGTTAGTAGAAGCTTTCCACACAGGTTAGAGCATGTTCATGTACAGGCAGACTGAAAAAGTTCCAGTGAAGGTAGAAAACAATGTAATAAAAAGTCGGAAGAGAGGAATAGGAATGCTAGTGATTATCACAAGAGAAAACTGACACAATGGGTGCATCTACACATGCCATTAAGGCAACATGATAAACTCTGGTGCAATTTGTGCCTGAGTCAGTTGCTCCCAGGTAGAGCTTCTGCATGCGTGCCCAGGACTGCAGCAGTTTGAGCTGGGTCAGAGAGCTGGCAGCAGACTCGGGGTCAGCCCCGGGCTCTGGGTGGTAGCGTTGGATAGCAGAGGGGTTGGCTGGAGCACAAGACTGCTGAAACTGCAGAGCCATATGGCTGACCCCCCAAGCCTGCTGCCAGCCCAAGGCTGCTCTGCTATAGCTCAGACTGTTGTAGTCACCATCCACATGTGTGCTTCCACACATAAATGAGTCCACCATAAGATAGTACTGTCCCCGACAATACCATTTTACAGTGGAGTTAATTAATTTACTGTACCTAATACCAGCACACATGTAGATGGTGACACTTTACTGTGAAGTGATTTAGTCAGCTCCACAGTGAAGCACACATGTAGATGCACCCAGTGTGAAGCAGCAAAGGCCTAGTCCTGCTACAAGCAGCAGCAGGGTTTACCTCTGGAGGACCCCATGCAAAACTTCAGTTTTGGATCCCTACTCTATACTGTCATTTGATTAAGTTCGCATTTAGTATCATCCTTCTGTTATATTCCTAGTTCCAGCACTGGGATCATGCACTATTTAGGGTCATAGGAACGCAGGGCTGGAAGGGGACTTAATGAGGTCATCTAATCCAGACCCCTGCTCAGGGCAGGATCATTCCTGACTAAAACATCTTAGTCAATTGTCTACCTAAACTGCTCTTAAAAATTTCCAGGAATGTAGATTCTGCAGCTTGTCTAAGTAGCTTGTTCCAATGCTTAACCACTGTCATAGTCAGGGAGTTCTAATATCCAACCTAAATTTCCTCTGCTGTGGTTGTGGTCATTGCTCCTAGTCCTGTCCCCTACAGCCACAGAGAAAAATCTATCTCCATACTATTTGTAATTATCCTTTAGGTATTTCAACACTGTTATCAGTTTCCCTGCCCACCCCAACTATTTCTTCTCCAGACTAAATAATCCTAGTTCTGTCAGTCCTTCCCTGTAAATCATGTTTCCCAGGCCTCTAATAATTTTTGTCACTCTCTGCTGAACCCTTTCCAATCTGTCCACATCTTTTTTGAAGTGTAGAATGCAAAACTAGACACAATACTCCAGATTAGGTCTCATCAATGCCAAACAGAGCAGCAGAATCACTTTCCTTGATTTGCAAGTGGCACTTTTGTTAATACAACTCAGTGGGTGCATCTACATGAGACAGTAAAGTCTCAACATCTACATGTGCAGCCCTATAAGACTGCAGGAAATGAATTAATTTGGCCACGAGTTAGTACTTGTAAATACAAGTACTATCCTATGGCAGAGTTCATTAGTGCACAACAATGCACATGTAGATGCTGTCAGGGCTCGCTGCGGCACAAGAGTGCTTTCAGTGCAGGGGCTGCCTGCTGGCTAGCCCTACAATGGAGCACCCTTGTGCCCCAGCCAACCCCTTGCATCACAATGAGCCGCATCGGAGCAGCCCCAGGCTGGCAAGCTGGCCCCCCAGGTCTCCTGCCAGCTGGGGCTGCTCCAACCCAGTTCAATGTGCTGCAGTCCCAGGTGTCTGTTTACTGTTCTGTGCTAACAGCACATGTAGAGGCACCCAGTATGTTGTTGGCTTTTTTTTTGTAACAGGACTACACTGTTGGCTCCTATTCATCTTATGGTCTACTGTAATATCCAGGTCCTTCTCTGTAGTACTGCAGCCTAGCCAATCATTCCCCACTCTGTATTTGTGCATGAATTTATTCTATTTTAAGTAAAGGACTTTGTGCTCATCCTTGTTGAATCTCACCTGATTGATTTTGGATCATTTCTCCAGTTTATCCAGATCATTTTGGCTCCTAGCACTACTCTCCAGAGTACCTGCAATTCCACTGAATTTGGTGTCATCCACAAATTTGTTAAGCATAGACTTAATCCTGTCATCCAAATCATTAATGAAGATGTCAAATAATCTGGGACCCAGGACACACCCCTGGGGAACTCCACTTGCTAATTCTTCCCAGTGAAACACCTGAGTCATTGATAACTATTCACTGAGCTTGATGATCCAATCAGTTACATATCCACCTTACAATACTTTCACCTAGTCTGTATTTCATCAGTTTAGTAATGAGAATGTTGCAGAAGACAGTATCAAAAGACTTACATATTACATTCACCTTTTTTTCTTCCCAGTAATTAACCTTTTAAAACTGGGGGCTGTGTTTTAAGTGGGGAAGTTGATTTTGTGCCCAAAAGCTGAATTTTACCCTGTACACCCTTGTGACACTCTTATATTCTTCCCTAGTAATATGACCAACTTTCCACTTGTGTAGGATTCCTTTTTGTGTTTCAACTCATTAAAGAGATTGCCCCAAGAGCATGGGGAACAAGCAGGATGAACTAGCACTCCTGCTTGCAGAAAACACTTATGACTTAGTGCGGTTAACAGATACCTGGTGGGACTCTACCCACAACTGGGCAGTACACATTGAGGGCTATAAGCTGTACAGAAAGGATTGAGTGGGGAGGAGAGGGGGAGGGGTTGCACTCTATGTCAAGGAGCATTATAAATCAACCCTTATCAAAATGGAATTGGAGGAGGAGAAAGTAGAAGGATTGTGGGTTAAGATACATGGAAGTCAAGGGGAAAGGGATTTGGTGGTAGGGGTCTGCTACAGACCCCCACACCAAGGGCAAGAACTAGATTTGGAACTCCTAAGGCAGCTCTCGGAGACCATAAAGACTAGGGAAGTGGTAGTCATGGGGGACATAAACTACCCTGACATCTGCTGGGAGATGCAGACAGTAAATTCCCACTGCTCACGCAGGTTCCTATCCTGTGTGCAGGACCTCCATCTGACGCAGGAGGTACCTGGTACTGGTAACAGGGGATGACATGGTAGGGGACCTACAGATCAGTGGTCACCTGTGGGACAGTGACCACCAAATAATAGAATTCACCATAAGGCATAGGGTGGGAAAGGTAATTAGTAGGGTGCAAGTGCTAGACTTTAAGAAGGCTGACTTCAGTGAGCTCAGGCGTTTAGTCAATGACGCACTGCAGAGTAAGAGATTGGGTGAGATGGGAGCCCAGGAAAGGTGGCTGTGTCTTAAGGAATTGATTCTTCGGGCACAGAGGGAGACTATCCCGATGTGGGGGGAAAAGGGCCAAGAGGCTTCCTTAGCTAACCAGAGAAATCCAGAGCAGCCTAAGGGCAAAAAGGGGGGCATATAAGCAGTGGAAACAGGGAGAAATTACTAAAGAAGAGTATGCCTCCTCAGCTCACAGTTGTAGGGAGGCAGTTAGAAAGGCCAAAGCTACCATGGAGCTGAGGATGGCATCCCAAGTTAAGGATAACAAAAAATTGTTTCTCAGAAAAATACGGAGTAAAAGGAAACCCAGGGCGGTATAGGACCACTACTGAACAGGCAAAAGCAATTGGTGACAGATAGGGGGGACAAGGTCAAACTCCTCAACGAGTTCTTTGCCAGTCAGTCTCATTTCCATCCTTGGTAAAGTCTTTGAAAAGATTATTAAGGCTCATATATGTGAGAAACCAGCAGGAAAAATTATGCTGAGGGGAAACCAGCATAGGTTCATAGCAGGTAGATCATGCCTGACTAATCTAGTCTTTTTTTATGAACAGGTTACAAAACACCTGGATGCAGAAGTAGGAGTAGATATCATTTACTTAGACTTCAGGTAGGCCTTCGATACGGTATCCCACCCCATACTGGTGAACAAATTAAGAGGCTGTGACTTGGATGATTACACAGTCCAGTGGGTGGCAAATTGGCTAGAGGGTTGTATCCAGAGAGTGGTGGTGGATGGCTTGGTGTCGACCTGGAAGGATGTGGGCAGTGGGGTCCCACAGGGCTCGGTCTTTGAACCGATACTCTTCAATGTCTTCATCAGTGACTTGGACAAGGGAGTGAAGTGTACTCTGTCCAAGTCTGCAGATGATACAAAACTGTGGGGAGAAGTGGAAACACTGGAGGGCAGGGAGCAACTACAGGCAGACCTGGACAGGTTGGACAAATGGGCAGAAAACAACAGAACGTGATTTAACAAGGAGAAATGCAAAGTGCTGCACATAGGGAGGAAAAATGTCCAGCACGCCTACTGCCTAGGATTATTATCTGCTTGGCAGCATGGAAGCGGAAAGGGATCTCGGAGTCCTAGTGGACTCCAAGGTGAACATGAGTCATCAATGTGACGAAGTCATCAGCAAAGCTAACTGCACTTTATCATGCATCAGCAGATGCATGACAAACAGAACCAAGGTGATATTTCCCCTCTATCAGGCACTGGTCAGGCCACAGTTGGAATACCAATTCCGGTTTTGGGCACCACACTTTATGAGGGATGTGCATAACCTGGAGAAGGCCCAGAGAAGGACCATTCATATGGTTAAGGGGTTGCAGGCAAAGCCCTATGAGGAGAGACTAGGGCACCTGGACCTCTCCAGTCTCTGCAAGAGAAGGTTGAGAGGTGACCTTGTGGCTGCCTATAAATTCATCATGGGGGCGCAGAAGGGAGTTGGTGAGGCTCTACTCACCAAGGAGCCCCTGGGGGTTACAAGAAATAATGGCCATAAGCTAGCAGAGAGCAGATTTAGACTGGACATTAGGAAGAACTACTCCACAGTTAGAGTGGCCAAAATCTGGAATGGGCTCCCAACGGAGGTGGTGCTCTCCCCTACCCTGGGGGTCTTCAATAGGAGGTTAGATAGGCATCTGGCTGGGGTCATCTGAACCCAGCACACTTTCCTGCCTATGTAGGGAGTCAGACTCAATAATCTATTGAGGTCCCTTCTGACCCTAAAATCTATGAATCCAAGAAGACCCTTAGACCTGACCAAATACACTACTTTGCTGCAACAGGTACCTGTAGACAGGTGAAACACCTGCTCTGATGCACTGCAATTACAGTGAGATGGATCAACTCCATAAATTGAGTCTGCTGGAGCGTGCTAATTAGCTTGCTAAAGTAACCTCGGTGTTTTGTGTATTCAGTTTCCACAGTTAACGTGTGCCTACCACCATTTTGAAGCGCAGGATGCTGAATACACAAGATGTTGCGAGCGCTTTAATTACAGTGGCTCTTGAGAACCGCTCTAATTAAAGTGCCCCCCTCCTCACCATCCCTGGAGCACATGTATAGACACTCAATTAGCCTTTCCTGTTTTATCTGTCATTATTAAAACCAAACATGTGGATTACCTACCTGAATTAATCTGAAAGGAAAAACCTATACTTCTGGACACATAAGACCTTTTCTCGGCCTTTTGGCTCAGATCATGTGAAGCACAGCAAAATAAAAACTGATCTCAAAAAACTATTTCACTGGGCTACTTATACTTTCTCATGTGTAGCATACGCAAAACAGCCTGTTATTGTCCACCTAACCATTTTGTATCGACAAACTGTAACCAACAATTTTACAAGCATTGCAAGTATTATTTTATGATTTTTTTTCATTTTAAAATAATAAAGCTTAATACTATATTTTCTTGCATACTGCACACCCCCAAATAAGACATGTACTTTGTTTTGGAAAGGCAGAGTAAGGAAAAAAAGAGTTTCCCAAAGTCATGGAGTAGGGGCAGACTTCTCTTCAGCTCACTTGCCTTACTCATACTGCTCAGCCAAAAATTACTGCCCATTCAGCAGCAACTGTGTAAGGGTTAAAACTCTAGCTCTGACACTGAAGAAGGCACTATCCCCCTACTATATGCTGGCTGGGAAAGCACCATTCCAGAGTCTCCATGCTTCTGTTCTAATGCAGAAATCAGCTTCCACACTTAAGACACACACCCCAATTTTGGAGGACTAAGTTTTGGGGAAAAGGGGTGTGCAGTATGCAAATTTATACGGCATATTACCATAAATGTTGTTAAAAGTATACTATAAAATAATGATATATAACATAGCCTTATTACTGATTGTGAGGAAAGTAAGATACTTACCAACCTTGACTGCATAAAATCGTTTAACAGTTTACAGTTTTTAAATGTATTAATCTCACTCATTTCCTCTCTATCCTCCATAGCAGTAAATAACTAAGGGTTCTTATACATGTGCTGGGGAGGAGGAGGGACAGGAAAGGTGTTTTAATTAGAGTGGTTCCCAGACAGCCGCTCTAATTTAAATGCCTCACTGTCACATGTATTAAGTCCCTGAGAGTTTAAAAATGGCCATGAGATGCTTTCAACAAGGTTTAGATAAAGTACCCCAGCAGCCATTTTTAAACTCACCGGGCCTTAATTCACATAACGGTGAGGCCACGCTGTAGCATTCTAATTAGAACACAGATCTGGTGTATTCTAATTATAAGGTGAACCAGAACATGTGTAGGCAGCCCAAGACTCAAGGGATGTCAATATACGTGCTTGGGGGTAGAGGATAGGCGTTTTTAATCAGAGTGGTTCCCAGACAGCTGCTTTAATTAAAACACCACAGCAACATGTGTATTAAGGCCCTGTACATTTAAAAATGTCCACGGGATGCTTTAACTAAGGGTAATTCAATGAGCATTAGTTAAAGCACCCCAGCAGCCATTTTTAAACCCACAGGGATTTATACACATGATACTACAGCAATGCTAGGGTGTTCTAATTAGAACACATCAGAGCATGTATATAGGCACCCAAGGTAACCAAGACATCCATATTTACAGCAGAGGGATATAGAAAAGTATATAATAACCCTCTAAAAGCTTCTTTAATGTAACATTTAAAGTTAAAATTAACAGCAGTCAAATGCAAAGCAAAAATGCAAAATCAAAGATCCTCAAGCAATATTAACCTGAGCACATTTATGTTTTTTTTTCCAATATTAGATGTTGAATATAAAATTTAATACATTCCTGCATTCTCTCTATGCTGTTAAATGCATACCGTAAATGGCTAGGTTGATAATAATACAAACGTGTGTCCTAGTTAATCAGTATATATTTGAATATACAGAACAAAAAGAAAAATGAGATACTCAGGTTCAAGGTGCTTTTTAACTGAGTGAAAAAACATCTATCCTTATCTTACCAATAAAGAAAATGATGTATGTCATTGAGAAGCTTAGTAATACTTCAGTTAATCCATCGTTGAAAATATGAGACAGCCAGTATGTGATTATTTTTGAACTAAAAAATCCAAACACGACACTTGCAAAACATTTTAATATTATTTTTATAACAACTTCTTTAGCTGTAACAGAAGGAAATAAAAGTGAATTACGTATTTGTAAACTACATAAATGAATGACTTATTTAATGATGCATGAAGGTGAAGTGCAGATGCTACCTTCTGGTCCCTCTATTTTTCTGGAATGCAAAATTTTAAAACACTTGACTCAAACATTAGTAACCAAGAAATGCTCAGTTAAAGTCTTAAAACAAAAAAAGAAAAAGGATATTAGTGCCATAATAACTCCCCACAAGTTTACAAAAACTGGAAAAAGATTAAGAGTTAAGAACAAGCTACTATATTTACTTGCATACCACATACATTTTTTCCCTCAGAAATTAGCACTCCAAAACTGAGGTCCATATTTTAAGTATAGAAGCTGTTTTCTGTGCTGGACTGGAAGCACAGAGCTGCCAGAGGCTGGCTCTTTGCTGGGCTCCAGCTACCTGTAGGAGTGGTGGAGTGTGCTGCTCACTCGCTCTCTCCTTGCAAACTCAGGCAAAAGCTGCTGCCACTTTGGCAGTAGCTGTAATGGGGTTTCATAGATTTCAGAGACATTAGGGGCTGGAATAGACCTCACAAAATCGAGTCCAGCCCCCTTGCCATAGGCAGGAAGTCTGCTGGGGTCAAAAGATCCCAGCAAGATAAGTATCCAAATGCCTTTCGAATGTATCCAGAGTTGGTGTTTGCACCACCTCTGGGTGAAGTCTGTTCCAGACTCTGGACACTCGGTCTGTAAAGTTTTTCCTTATGTCGTCTAAATCAGCCTTCCAGAAATTTGTGGCCATTAGTTCTTGTTACCCCTTGGGGAGTCCTAGTGAACAATTGTTCTTCCAGCTCCTGGTGCGCTCCCCTTATATACTTATAGGCTGCCACCAAGTCCCCTCTGAGCCTTAGTTTCTCCAGGTTGAAGAGTAAATATATGGTATGATATGATATACTGTGGCAACTAAAGTCTTCTATGAAGGACCATGTGACTGTCAAGAGTTTTTCTTGTGATAAATTTTCCTTGATATGATATATTCACACAGGTTCCTAACCTACATACAGGCCCTGCACCCAACACAGGAAGTATGTAGTCCTACTAGGGGAAATACCTTACTTGACTTGGTGCTGGCCACAGGGGAGGACTTCGTGGGAGATCTGCAGGTACAAGGTAACCTAGGAGACAGTGACCATCTGTTGAGAGGATTCACTATCTGGCAAACGGCGCAAAAGATAACTAGTAGGGCAGAAGTGCTAGACTTCCGGAAGGCCAACTTCAATGAGCCCAGGAGATTAGTTAGTGGGTCTGAGGGGTAATAACATCAGTAAGTTGGGAGTCCAGGAAGGCTGGGAGTTCCCCTAAGGAACCCAGAAAGTGGTGGTGGATGGGTTGGTTTCTACCTGGAGAGATGTGGTCAGCGGTGTCCCCCAAAACTCTGTCCTTGGATAAGTACTGTTCAGTATCTTCATCAGTGATTTGGATGAGGGTGTAGAAAGCATTCTGTCCAAATTCGCAGACAACACCAAACTATGGGGTATAGTAACCACACTAGAGGGTAGGGAGGAAATTCAGGTGGATTTGCATAGACTGGAGAAGCGAGTGAATCAGAATAGTGGTCAATTTAACAAAGGTAAGTGCAAAGTGCTGCACCACCTAGGGAGAAGGAATCACCAATACACCTTTAGACTGGGAAGTACCATTCTAAGTAGCATGTTAGTGGAAAGAGATCTCAGAGTCATAGTTGATGCAAAAATAAACACAAGTCACCAATGTGACACTGTAATAAGTAAGCCTAACTGCACTTTTTCTTGCATTAGTAGGTGCATCACAAGGAGGTATAGGGAGGCGATACTTCCTCTCTATGTGGCACTGGTCAGCCCACAGCTGGAGTACTGCATCCAGTTTTGGGCTCTGCACTTCAAGAGGGATGTGGATAACCTGGAAAGGGTCCAGAGGAGGGCTACACATATGGTTGAGGGCCTGTAGGTAAGATCCTATGAAGACAGATTGAGGGACCTGAATCTCTTCAGCCTCCGCAAGAGAAGGCTGAAAGGTGATCTTGTGGCTATGACATCATCGGGGGGGTGGTCAGCAGGGAATGGGGGATGATACTCTGTTTACCAGAGCATTCCTGAGGGTTACTAGAAATAACGGCCATAAACTGAAGGAGAGTAGATTTAGATCGGACATCAGGAAGAAATTCTTTATGGTGAGAGTTACCAAAATATGGAATGGGCTTCCAAGGGAGGTGGTATTTTCCCCTACCTTGGAGGTGTTCAAAGGGAGATTAGACAAACACCTAGCTGGGGTTACTTGACCTCAGCGCTCCTTCCTGCCCAGAGCAGGGGGTCAGACTCAATGATCCAATAGGTCCCTTCCAACCCCAGAAATCTATGAAATTGACTACAGCAGTGCTAAAGCTTAAGCTGCAGAGCTTGCAAGGAGAGAGTGACTGAAGCTCAACAGAAGATCCTGCCCCTGCTCCCTGTGGCTTACATTCAGAGATCACTCTGGAAAAAATCTTTGTTTCATTCTACCTGCCAGAACAAGTTGTATGCACTATTTGGAGGCAAGTGGTATGCAAGAACACATGGTATTTTAGTGTGTGAGCAACAGATTTTTTTAAAGCAAATTTCCTTTATTTATTAAATAAGTGAATGAGGCCAACTGGCATAAGAGTCTAATATCTCTCTTAACAAATTTATTTCTTTTGTTGAAACAAGTATTTGAAGACATTAGAAAATGTCATCCCTCTCAATGGAGTTCCTGATGGCTAATTGCACTTTTATAAAACACCATGTTACTAAAGGGAAAATGGTTAATCACTATTAACAGCTGTAGAATGTTATACACGGCTCTGTACTGGCCACAATCATACATCCTACAGAAAATTCTCCATCAAGAATCTCCTAAGGTGACTATAGGAGCTAAATAATAAATAAATACATATGGAAATATGCACATGTCCCTAAATGATTCTTCATTAAATCCAATTACAAAGGTCTGATCCCTATTACACACATTTTTCTCAGTGGCTACCTGACTTAACTCTTCAACCGCAACAACTCTTATAACCAACATATACAACCTCCATTCCAAATTTTTTCCCAAATTGAAAATTATGACTCAAAAGAAAAGATGAAACATGAATTGTTTCTTTCAAACAAGAGTTTGCATTCAATTATTAAAAGTCAGTAAAGACTGACTGTTCTTTTCAATGTTTTACACATATCTAGTAGGGCTGTGCAAAGCTTCAGTCCTTGATTTGATTTGGCGGAGATTTGGCCTTATTTGGTGGCCAAATCTCTGAATCCAAATCGAATCAGGAGACCTTTTAATCTCTCTGAATTGAATCAGAACCCTCTGAATCGATTCAGCTGTTTGGACATAGACACAGCTTTAAATATTTTTTCTACATACCTCAAGGTACCAGGTGCAGCTTGTGCATGCTGCGATGCTGGGGCAGATGGGGTGTCCCATGGGAGGGGGGGTCCCCAGCGCACTCGGCAGTAGACCCAAAACTGGACCAGAAGCATTTCCAATCTACTTCTGGGTTTGCCAGGGAGCACACAGAGGGTCCCCCTGGTGTCTGGGGGGGCACCCGGGGTCCCCCCGCAACTGAGAGCTGAGCCAGGGAGGGTGAGGGAGGGGCCCCCCTGTACACTCCCTGGCAGACCCAGAAGAAGTGGACTGGAAGTACTTCTGGTCTACTTCCGGGTTCTCTGCCGAGCATGTGGGGGGAGGGGCGCTCCTGCGGGACGCTCCATCTCTCCCAGCACCACAGCGTTCACAAGCCATGCCTGGTACCTCGAGGTATGTGGAAAAAAATTAAAGCTGTGTCTATGGCCGAATCGCTGATTCTCCGAATCAAATTGGGGACAGTGATCTGAATCAACTAATCGAATCACTGTCCCTGATTCAGGCCAAATCCGAATCGAATAGGGCCTGTTTCACACACCATTAATATCTAGTGCTGCTTCACAGGTGCCTAATTATCATGGAACTATTCCATTCATTGGATACCTAAGGCCCTGGTATACATCATACTTAAGTTGTGATTAACCAGTTAATCACATATCAAGTAGTTACCCAACCACACATTAATGCAATTAACAGTGTGGTAACTCAAGAAACAAGCCTCAAAATCATTACACAAAATGTGTGTAATAATTGTGGCTGGGTCCTATCATGCCACTAATGGAATGTGTGGCCAGCTGGGAGCCCAGTCACCTGACAGGGTGATTCTGGGATCAGGATCCCAGGCACCACCTGCACTGGCAACAAGGCATGATAGCATCTGATCCTCAATTCTAGTCACTCCTCCTGCCATGCCAGATATGCATGGTAAGATGCATGATTGTGGGATCAAGCATCAGATACCATCATGCTTTTATCTGCATATCTGCCAGAGGCCTAAGTGCAATCCCACCCCGTTCAATACCCTGAAAAGGCATTAATGCAGAGAGTGAATGGACCTTACCTTTCCTTGTTTTTTAAATTTTAGTCTTAATGCTGAGATGACAGTTCATCACTAGGGACTTACCAAATTCATGGTGGAAGCGGGCTGCATGGCAAATCCATTAACTTGGCAGGTTCCCCCATGCACCCCTCCCCTCCATTGCTAATTGGCTAAAGGGACCTGGTAGGCCTGCTGTTTGCTGCTGACTGGCCGGGAGGAAAAACCAGTGTCATATTTCAAACCACAGTTTTTCATATTTCAAACCACAGTTTTTGCCTCCCTGCCAATCAGGAGCAAGTGGCAGGTCCCTTCCACCAATTGACGGGGGGTCCGCATAGGGAAGCCTGTAAGATTAAAGGAGCCACTGCACAGCCCACTTCCACTGTGAATTTGGGAGGTCCCTATTCATTTCTAAAACAAGATGAGTTAACTTTTTTCACGGATTCAGAATAGATTAACATCCAGCCCTTAGTGCTTATATATCAAAGAAATCAAATTAATATCACACAGAATCTCAGGGCACAGAATAGAAAAAATATTAAATAAAACCAGTCTTACCAAAATCAACATGTTGCCTATTTAGAAAGTCCTGATAAATCTCAAAAGCAATTACTGTGGTTGCACCAGTAAATAAAGATTCTCCTTTAATTAGATTAATGATGATTTTTGAAATGCCTTAAAACAATAAAACAGAAAAAAAAACAGTAATACATGAAACTCTTCAAATTCTTCAACTTTGGGAATAAAAACAAAGTGTGGGTTTATGTGAGAAAGTTGAAAGGAGCAGGGTAAATTAATCTGTGAAGTTATATATTGCTATAGCTAGACTGCTTCTGACAGCTAGATTGTACTGTTAGCTGAGATATTACTATGCTACACTGCAACATGCAATTTGGCCAACCTCCTGTCTCCATATGAGATCAATTAGATCCGTTCAGATTTGAATCTCTTATTCTCTAGCCTTTTTAGCATGTTTAGTCAAATAACTGTTGCACTTGAGCCAATATCTATTATTCCTCCACATTTCACACACAAAATACTTACTAGTCAAACTCCTATTATTGTTATCAAACAACTGCATAAATCTTAAAATAAATATACAAACAAAGCAGCCACTCAAGCGTACCTGTGGGATGCTCCTCATGCTTCTAAAGTTTGTGCTTTTAGTTGGAGGTCCCTCCATGTCCTGAACTGGGAGAGGGAATTCCAGGCCCATGTGACCTTCTGTCCTGGCCAGCCTTACCTTTATAAACAATCCTTTCTGTTTTCACTTGTTATAAAAACCTAAATTACAATGTTTCTAATAACTGAAAATATCTCATGAATGAAATCAGAATGCATTTTTTTTGTCAAAAAGACATTTATGTTATTTAAGCTGGACCAATCTGTCCTCTTCAATCTAAGCCTCTATGGATACAAACAGGGCAAATAATGATAAATGTCCAAACATATCCTAATTCTTTGATTGTTCCAGTTCTGCATTCAAACAGTAGACTTGAATTCACTGTTCCCCCTGACCCTTTGATTTTTTCAAGGTAATTTCTCAGCTTAATCATCATTACTGAGTTTCAAGATGCTAAAGTGTTGTGGGTCTTCCCTTTTTGTGGAAAGCTTTGTAATCCATGGCAGTCAAGCTTCTGGTCTTCTCATCCATCCATTTTGCTATTCCATTTTGTGGCTGTCCTTCTCAAACTGTTCAGATGATTTTCCTGCTCCAACAGATTTCATTTCTACCTGCAGTTCATCTCTATTCTTCTTGGAAAGCTTCCTATTGTTTTAATTAGTTTTGTGTGGTGCATACACACATACTAACTTTCTGACAGTTAAGCTGACTTAACTTTTTAAAGTAAACTGAACTGCCAGAGCATACACACATATGTGGAGCAGAGTCAACTTAAATATTGCATAAGATCATACACATCCAAGGTATATTATATTGAGTCGTATTAGTTAAGTCAGTTTAGCTTACAAGGTGACTGCCACCATGTCAAGGAGCTGTACGTGTGTATGCTCCAATGTGGCGTTAACTTAAGCCAACTTAAGCCAACTTAGTTAAACTGCCTTATTTTAAGTTGGCTCTGTATGCATGTATGCACCCATGAAGTCTCCAACTCTGGCTTAAATCTTAATTTAAATCCTTTTGAGTTCTTCAAGCACCTATTGTCTGAATACGAATTCACAATTCCACTCTTTGGGAACTGAATCCCAGTCCTGATTCTAGGGGTACACCCTTTTTTGAATTAAACAGGGCAAAATTTGGTGCTTTTCATTTAAGTTAGAAGAAGAAAGGGATGTTTGGGCCAGTATCTTTTTTGCAATCCTTTTTTATTTACAAATAGAAAAAGAACCATTTTCTTGAACTCACACCTGGAATCAGAAAATAATTAAGACTCTTTCTAGGAAGTATCACTCACAGTTTTCCAATAGAAATAGGAAAGCATTATGTCCATAGCACAAGACACTTTGTCTGGAATACTACGTTTAATTCTGATCACCCATATTAAAGAAAGATGAATTCAGACACAAACAGATGCACAGAAGGGCAGGAGAATGGAAAGTCCATTTTACAAGAGCACTTGGCTTGGTTTGCTTACAAAAATAAAGACTGAGTAGGGATACAACTGCTCTCTATAAAAAGCACCAGTGAGAAAATGGTAAAGAGAAAAATGAGCTATTTAAGCTCAAGGACAATATTTGCACACAAAAAAACAGGGTTTGAACTGCCGTGAATAAATTTAGTCTGGAAATTTAAAAAGTTAACCTTCAGAGTAATGAAGTTCTGGAACCAAGTAGTGAGAGCAAGACAACTGTTTTGATGGTGGAGCTTAATAAATGTATAAGCAGAATTATATGATATGGTGGTATGAATGATCAAGGGTTGGACTCATTAAACCAGGAGACCCCTTCCAGACTTCCAAGCCTACTTCAGCCATTGCTCAGTCCCAAATGTGCTCTTCCGTACCTTGCCCCTGCCCCTCTCCCTTCAGGCTTTTCTTAGAGCTATGTTCTCCCCAGTGCATATTCAAACTGTATTTTCAGCCTTTCATTCCACTTTCTGTTTCTTTTTGCTTCTCTCACTCACACTGCTCCACTAGTAAGCTGAAACTCTTCCACCCACATGTGCCTTTGGTTTCGGTAGTAGCACATGCCTATGTTTTGCATGAAGGCTGTTACTGTTTCAGTCCTGGTTCCACTCTGTCTAGTCTCTGAGGACAGATTGATTTAATTAAAAGATCTGTGTATATGTAGGTAGACAATATACCTCAAGGAACTTGAGTTCTTGAAAAGTAATTGTCTGTTGTAGTGTGGCTCTCTCCAGGCATGGCCATGAAATATCTGAAGTCCCCATAGCCCTTATCTTCTCCACTCTAGTTTAGCAGTCACCCCTTCATTCACACACCCTGCCTTGATGTATTTGTCTTTAAATAAAGAAAGCAGCCCCAAAGCTTTCCAAACCTGATCTCATTCTACTGACCACCAGGTGTCTGCAGTCACTACCTTAAGGGGTAATGCATGGTTCTGTCTGCCCTATACAATACCCCAAGCCTCACAGATACTGTCACTCCTGATGTTTCTTTCTTGCTCAGTCCCTACCTGGACTCTCACACCTCCTGGTCCCACACTCAGCCCCTCTTGGCTCTCACACCCTCTGGGTTACTCGGAACCCCTGGCCCCTCACTCAGCCCCTCTCTGGGTGCTCAGACCCTTTGGGTTACACCTGCAGCCCCTCTCTGGACTCATGGACCCTCTGGTCCCCCTCTCAGTTTCTCTCTATGCTCATTGACCTTTCTGGCCCCACTCTCAGCCTGTCTGGGCTTGTGGACCCTCTAGTGCTGGTCGCTGTCCCTGTCTGGGCTCATGGACCCTCTTGTTCCTTAGGAACCTCCAACACCTCCAGACTGCTGCAGGCTGCACTCTCTGCACTGGCTTTCAGAAGCTGTAACAATCCTGCCCAGACAATGTTTCCGCAGCACCCTCCAGGGTCCTACAACCTGCTCAGCTCAGGACCTCAGCTTATACACCTCAAGCCCAGCCCTCTCTTAGTCACAGGACTCTCTCATTAGCCCCCACACCACCTGCAGGTTGCTCAAGCAACCTCAGTTCTTAAAGGGACAGGCACACTAAGCATCCTGTCACATACACCTACGCATTTTCACATGAGGGTGACTCCACGTGACTCCCATAGGGCCCCAAAATACCTTAGGATGTGTGTCTCAGATTGTCCTAGGCCAGTGTTTTTCAAAGTATATTGTGGAATGCTAGGGTTCAAAGAGAATGGAGCTCTCAAAAAGAATAGCAAGATACTCTCCTGTCTGACAAAGAATTCATCTAGAATTTAAGGTACACTAACAGCATTACCTTATAGGATAAAAGGTATGCAGAGAATCCACCGTGAAAGCTTGGATCTCACCTACTTTCTTTGCCAAGGTGATTATCAAGTTGGAAAACATTTGTACATCATACAAAAATAAAAAGGTCAAAATTTTGTTTTCTTCTTAAAGCAGTCTTGAAATTTTGTCCCTTTTCCCAAAAAGGTGCCATTCTTATGGAAGGAGGTCATTTTTCTAAGAAACCAATAGCTACAAGACTTCTCTGTTGCTGTGGCCTGTTCAGCTCTACAACTTAATTCCCCTGACTAAAAATCATTAGGACCACTTCCAAAGAGTAAAATATGGACAACAGGATTATGGAAGCGAAACTTCAGGATACATATAAGGCTCTCCTTTGTTTCTAATATGTCTGGTAACATCACAAGATTAATTTCTCACTCTCTTCTCTGCTCCACTGTGTCCAGAAAAAAAATGTGATTGTAGTCCTAGGATGTGAATGTCATCACTAGAAACTATCCAATGCAGAATTTTCAAAAATTGTTTGGAGAAGCTTGAGGTACCACTGTGGGCAAAGTTTCCAATATTAGTATGCTCTCTTGTGCCCAAAGGGATAAGGAAAAAACATTTTTAGCTTTAAACCCAAGGATAAATAGCTCTATGAAACGTCAAAAACTCTTTTATTCATTTCACTCCTTCAGAAGTACTGGATACTTACTGCTATTGTTCATTTGATAAGCAGTAAAGGTGGCCAAGTCAAATCACATTTCCCACTGAGAACAAGGTGAAATGCTTTCCTCAAATGTCACCCTAAAGGACAGCTTTTGAAACTCCACTTAGAATCTTTTTCTCCTAGCAGTATCTACTATTCATCCCCTGGAGAGAGTCCAAGATTCATACTCATGACTATTCTTTTATCCTCAGAAGGAATGCAGAGCTTTTACTTCATTCTAAATTTCCTTTTATTGAATCCTGCCTTACTCGGTGCTCTGAAGTCAGCACTATCATACTAGGAATTAATCTAATATGTTCATATCTGTACCTGAAGTAGTTTTCTCAACATTGTATGTATTTTCTTTTCTCACCATTCCATAACACACTCTGCTTTTCAATAGTTATTTCTAGCTTCCAAATAAATTTTTCTCTTAGGAAAATGTTTTCGTTCCATAAGCAAAACACATACAGTTACATATTTCTCTATTTACACATGCACATGTGCGTACACACACACGTGTGTGTGCGTGCATGCACATGTGTAGGCTTGGTAGGATTCCATTTTTTATCAATAAATTGTTGATTTTACCTCTCACTCATAGACCAACAGAAATATATTTCTATTGGTAATACAAATTTATAGAAAGGGGTCTGTAACGGGAAACCCTCACTCCTATTACTGGAAGTGGAGAGAGATGGAGGAACAGAGGATGGAAGGTTAAAGAGAAAAACAAGAGGTAGCCTAATGACTCGTTAAATAAGCAATTAGCCTCTTGCTCATAGGTGCGAGAAGCAAGCTGAAGGGAGATAACAGGCTATTTAAACAAACCCCTTCCCAAAGCTTGGGGTGGGGAGGGAGGGGGAGGAGTATTCAAGGTGGAAGCAAGGTCCTGGTGGGGCAGGCTGGGCCATTTGGGGGGGTGCTAAGGGTGCCCACTGCCTCTCCTCATGTTTCCAGAGTTCTGGGAGTGTTGCTGCCACCCTCTTCTAATTCCTGCCTGCCCTGCTTTTTCCAGGAGAATGAACAGAATTAGAAGTACACTGATACATCAGTCTGATCTTGGATCAGCACCAATATAAAGAAAATTGATTGTATTGGAAATTGGCCTGATGTAGGCAATAATTTGGATGATAAATGCCCATGCATGCGTGCAGCTGCAGTGCAGCACGTAAGTGGTGAGGAGCACAGCCTGGCAGCATGGAGAGCTGCATTCAGCTGGTAAGTCTGTTGTGGTGGAAGAGGAGGGAAAGGGTGGGGGGACAGATCAACGCCCCCCCACAGTGAGGGAAGGAGTGGGGCAGGGGCTGGTGCTGCCCAGCCAGGGTGGGGTGGGGCATGTGACAAACCCATGGCTTGTCTGGGGGGGGGGGTGTGGAGTAGTTCCCACCGCTGCATGGAACCTGGGAGGGCATGGGGGGAGGGGGTCCCCCCAATCTGTGCAGGGTGCGGGCAAGGTGGGCCACAGCTGTGGGCTGGGGCTGCACTTGTGCTCGGGGTGGGTGGCAGCGGTGCTGGGAGGGGGGTCTATAGCAGGGCTACAGCAAATTTTGGGGTGGCTGCAGCCCCCCCGCACTATGCCCTCTCCCAGCGCCAGCACCACCTGCCCCAAGCTCAGCCCAGCACCAGCCTGCAGCTGCAGCCTGCCCTATCCCACCCTGCACAGATCTGGGGACACACGCCCCCCCCATGCACTCCCAGGGTGTGCATAGAGGTGGGAGCCGCCCCTCACCTCGCTCCCCTCATATGAACAACAGTTCTGTCCCACAGCCTGCCCCAGCTGGGCAGTGCTTGCCCCAGCCCCTGTCCCACTCCCTCTCTCACCGCAGGGGCCTTGATCTACGCCCTGCCCCAAGCGCCTTTGTTCCCCTTCTCCCCTTCCACCACAACAGACTTACCAGCTGCATGCAGCTGTACTGGAAATCAGATTGGTATCGGCTGATATGTCTCCTTAAAATCGGCTGTCAGCATTGGCCCCCAAAATCTCTATTGGCGCAACCCTAAACAGAAGATTTAAAGCAGGTATGATTGATTGATTTATGGATATTTACTTTTTCTATTTTGACGTGATTATAAAAAACTTGACAGTATACTGTCATTACTAAAATGTGTGCCCCCTACACTCCTAATTTCATGCAATCCTGAACAATGACAATGATAAAAATAGAAATAAAAGCTAAAAAATAAGCATTTATTTTAGCTGTCAACATTAAAAAATAAAAATCAAATTCTGCCAAGCCTCTGTGTGAGTATGTATGTATGACTGAATAAATATCTCTCTCTCTCTCTCTCTCTCTCTATATATATATATATATATATAGAGAGAGAGAGAGAGAGAGAGAGAGAGAGAGAGAGAGAGAAGTTCATTTTCATAAAAGGTCATATGTATGTAAGCTAAGGAGGATAGTTGGGGAAGCGCTGAGGTCCCTGAGGGGAGGGGAGCCAGGTGTCCAAGGAGTGTGGTCGCTCTTTAAGGAGATGATCCTCCAAGCCCAAAGGAAGGTAATCCCAACGAGGATCAAAGGGAGCAGGAGGGCACACAAGCCTCCATGGCTCACCAAAAGCGTCCGGGAATGTCTCCTTGCTAAAAGGGAGGCATACACACAATGGAAAGAAGGGATGACTATACTGCAGTTGCTCGGGGATGTAGGGGGCAGTCAGGAAGGCCAAGGCAGAGATGGAATTAGGACTAGCTTCCCAGATTAAGGACAATAAGAAGTCTTTCTTTAAATACATAGGGGGTAAAAAGAAAGTTCTGGGGCCCCTGCAGGACGCGTTGGGAAACTTGGTCGTCACACCAGACGACAAAGCTAACATGTTTAACGATTTCTTTGCCTCCATCTTCCTAAGTAGGGAACAGAACAGCCACCTCCCTGCAAGGCCCCCCTCGGGCCCCAGGGGACGCACACCTGGGCCAAGGGTTAGTGAGGAACTACTTAGGGAGCTTCTGGAGGGACTGGATGTATTCAAGTCAGCCGGTCCAGACAATCTCCACCCTAGAGTACTAAAGGAATTGGCCGAGGTCATTGCAGGACCCCTGACATGGCTTTACGAGCACTCATGGTGCTCTCGTGTGGTGCCGGAGGACTGGAAGAGGGCCAATGTGGTTCCCATCTTCAAAAAGGGGAAGGAGGACCCGGGAAACTATAGGCCAGTTAGTCCTACCTTGATCCTAGGCAAGCTGTTTGAGAAAATTATTCTGGCACACATCCACAAGGGGCCAGCAGGGGACTGCATGCTTAGGGGCAACCAACACGGGTTCATCAGTGGCAGGTCCTGTCAGACCAACCTGGTGGCCTTTTATGATCAGATCACCAGATCATTAGATGCAGGGGTAGCAGTGGACATAGTCTTCCTGGACTTCCGGAAGGCTTTTGACACTGTCTCTCACCCCGTTCTCATTAAGAAACTGGGGGACTGTGATGTCGACACCTACACAGTCAAATGGGTCACCAACTGGCTAGAGGGCCGCACCCGGAGAGTGGTGGCGCATGGGTCCTTCTCAGCCTGGAAGGACGTGGGCAGTGGGGTTCCACAGGGCTCGGTCCTCGGGCCTGCATTGTTCAACATCTCCATCAGTGACTTGGACGAGGGGGTTAAAAACACCCTGTTCAAATTTGCTGATGACACTAAGATGTTGGGGGATGTTGGCACACTAGAAGGAAGCAACAGGCTACAATCGGACCTAGACACGTTACAAAGGTGGGCGGATGAGAATAGGATGGGATTCAACACAGACAAGTGCAAAGTGATGCACCTGGAGAGGAACAACCGGCACCATACCTACTGGTTGGGGAACTCCCCTCTTGTCAGCACAGAGGCAGAAAAGGATCTTGGAGTCATCATTGACTCCAAGATGAACATGGGCCGGCAGTGTGGGGAGGCAGTCAGGAAGGCCAACTGTACCTTGTCATGCATCCACAGATGCATCTCGAGCAGGTCCAAAGAGGTGATCCTCCCCCTCTATGCGGCACTGGTCAGGCCGCAGTTGGAGTACTGCGTCCAGTTCTGGGTGCCACAATTCAAGAGAGATGGGAACAGCATCGAGAGGGTCTAGAGGAGGGCCACTCGCATGATCAGGAGACAGCAGGGCAGGCTCTATGAGGAGAGGCTACGGGACCTGAACCTGTTCAGCCTCTGAAAGAGAAGGCTGAGGGGGATCTAGTGGCCTGTTATAAGCTAGTTAGGGGGGATCAGCAGGCATTGGGGGAGTCACTGTTCCCCCGAGCACTGCCAGGAGTGACCAGGAATAATGGTCACAAGCTGGCAGAGGGTAGATTTAAGCTAGATATCAGGAGGTGCTACTTCACGGTCAGGGCGGCTAGGATCTGGAACCAACTTCCAAGAGAAGTGGTGCAGGCTCCTACCCTGTGGGTTTTTAAGAGGAGGTTAGATGAACACCTTGCTGGGGTCGTTTGACCCCAGTACTCTTTCCTGCCATGGCGGGGGGTCGGACTAGGTGATCTACTCAGGTCCCTTCCGACCCTAGAAACTATGAAACTATGTAGAATGAAGTAAACCACAGGGAACAGGTTCTAATTGAAGTACATAGACACTGTACTATGGACAAATTTTAGCAATTATTTCAGCTATAATGTTCGAGGTTTTCATTTATTTGCAGCATAAGAAAGTATTCCTTAAGGTATCACCAATACATAATTTTGCACTTTAGGGGCTTGATCTTTCAATCTGGCCAAAATCCAGTGGATTCAGATCTGACGAAAGGGGCAAAGGCAGTTTGCAACAACTTTACTATTCCCATTCTGGAATTCTAGGAGCCACCTTCACTCTTTACACAAGCTAAAATAGCTTCAAAGGCTCACTGGAATTGTCTGATAATAGTTTCTAAAGAGATGTCCTGTTAGCCAATGACTTCCAGAATACAGAGATATATTAGTAGCAGCAACACAGAATGCATGCCAAGAAAATGCTCAGCAGTCTGGTTAAGTTGCATTCATGGTGCAGTTCCAAAAAGGCTGTAAAAGCAGCCAGGAGATTGCTCCTTCATTCTAGTGGCAGTAAAACACAACTGAAATAAAGACCAACAATCATTTTCATACCTAAACTCACAATATAAGGGAATTCTTGGCCATAGGAAACTATATTTAAACTTCATTACTGACTTTTTCTGTACTAAGTCTATATTATTTAAACCTTAAAATATTTATACTTTTAAGTTAGTAGAAAATCTAGCATACCGATGTCTTTTACAGAAGCGACGGACAGGATAGGATCTGTTGTGCTAAGAATGATTCCAAATAGCATGCTAATGTCCCAGGACCAATTATATGTATTGACTTTGTAAGTTAACCATCCAATTATAATGCAATTCAGCAAAAAGCCAGGAACTGAAAGAATTAATACCTGTGAAGAAAATATATGTGTATTAATGGATGTAAAATATATAGCTTATTGCATTACAAGTAATTCATTCTATATTTCCAGCTAAAAATTATATGGAATTGAGTTTATAATTGAGAATAAATAATGCTGGGACAAAAAAATATTATTAGGCTATTGTAATTAGCCACAAAAGAATTACAAACACAGGAAGATTAAACTAAAAGAAATCCACGCGTATTTGAAGTATAGATTACATACTAGTACAATATCCAAACAATGTTCAGACACCATGCATAGTGTTCTGCATTCTTAGTTTTTACTGGTTTTCACTGATAAATCCCGATTTTTTTTTTTTAAGTGATTTGGTTTTTACTGATTTACACCCATTTTTCAGTTCAAATCCCTGTTAACTGGCATGAGTGGGGAATGGCCCATGCCAGTTAACAGGGGTGCCTGTTAACAGGGATTTGAACTGAAAAATGGGTGGTGCTGGTAAGCTAAAAGTGCTGCTGTGCTGGTTACCTGAGGCACAGGTTTCCAGCTGGATGCTGGCGGTGGGGAGGAGGTGGTGGCTACATGCAGAGCAGGGGGCAAAGGGGTGGTGGTGGCCATGCAGGGGCTGGGGGAGGGTGGCTGGAGGCGTGGGGTTCCTGGTTCTGACCCTGGGGAGGGCAGAACAGGTTGCAGGAATCACTGTCAGGGTGGGCAGGTCCCACCTGCACCCCGGTAATTCTGCCTTCAGCCCTGCCCCAGGTGCTGCGAGCTCTGCCGGGAGGGGAGGAAGGCAGGACAGTCCAGCCCCACTCCCAGCAGAAGACTGCACCCAGGTGCTCAGCACAGGCCTGCAGGGCTGGAGATGCTGCCCAGGGCTACAGGGCTCCCAGCTCTGATCCTAGGCAGGGCAGGAGGTGCCGGGGCTGGGGCCAGGTACCCCCCAATTCTGGTGATGTTGCCCCTCCCAAGCGCTAGGATGATCCTAGTGCTGACACCAGCCCGGGCCTGCAGTGGCAGTGGGCAGCAGCGAGAGCAGGCTGCTGCCTGCCCAGAACACCAGGAAGAGCCTGGGCTGGCGGTGGCACCAGGCTCTTTCTCGTGCTCAGGGCAGGCAGTAGCCTGCTCTTGTCCCATGCTCAGATCCAAGAGCTGCGGCCCCCTGACCCACATCCACTGCCGATTCCCCTACTTTGCTCCCTGCTGCAGCCCCGGAAGCAGTCAACGGACTGCGCCACGCCCTTCCCCCTACACCCCTTCCCTAGTCCCAGCCTTACTCTCTCCCTCCCTCACCACTGATTTTTCCCCAATTTAAACCAAACTTTTCCCTTTTCTTCTTTTTACCCTGATTTCATCCTGGCTTTTGTTTCAAAGATGAACCCTGAAAAATTCCCAGATTTTTTTTTTTTAATAAAAACCGAACACTAACCATGCAGCAATCATATCAGTCACAGTTAGTGCGTATGAGTGTTTAAAAGACTCAAATTCAGTTAAACTTATTATTAAAGACACATTAAATTTTTTAGAAGTATGCACACATTAGTGTTGGATTAATATTGCCATTTGTCTTCCAAAACCTGGAGATAGGTCTCAAATAGGAAGAGTTGCTTAATTCAACCTCTTCCCTACGTAAATTTGAAAAAACTTATCTGTTCACACTTTTTTCCTAGTGTTTGGGCACGTGCATCTTTTCAGGAGATGTGGGCTCTATCAAGGATGATGTTTTTATGTGTAATTTCCACTTAAACAAAAGCCAGAATTGAAACAATATAAAGTTTTAACCTCTCAAGCTTTTCCACATCCCTCCTAAAGTGGGGGGCCCAATACTGGATGCAGTACTCCAGCAGCGGTCTCACTAGGGCCAAGTAAAGCAGCAGGATGGCATCCCTGGTTTTGCCTGAGATGCATCGATGAATGCATGCCAGAGCTTTGCCAGCCACAGCATTGCACTGGTGACTCATATTCGTCTGGTGATCAATCAAGGCCCCCAAGTCTCTTTCAGTCGTGGTGCTATTGAGCAGAATACTGCCGAGCCTGGAAGTATGTTGAACGTTCTTGCTACCAAGGTGCAGCACCTTACACTTCTCTACATTGAAGGCCATCAGGTTTTGGTCAGCCCACCTTGAGAGTATCCAAGGCAGCCTGTATCCCCAGCCTGTCCTGCAGCTTGACTGTCCTCCCCCATAATTTGGTGTCATCCGTGATCTTTGCCAGTTCGCATCTGACTCTCAAATCCAGACTGTTAATGAAGATGTTAAAGAGTATCGGCCCAAGTACCGAGCCCTGAGGGACTCCACTGGTCACCATGTGCCATGTTGATTTGCTCCCGTCAACTAATACTCTTTGGGTCCAACCCTGTAGCCAATTACCTAGATGATCAGGGCCACAGTTCCCCAGCCTAACCATGAGGACATCATGGGGAACTAGGTCAAAGGCTTTCTTGAAATCCAGATATATGATATCCATGTCATCGCCCTTGTCCAAGGCACGTGTTATCTGGTCATAGGAGATGAGGTTGGTCAGGCAAGGCCTGCCAGTCATAAAGCCATGTTGGCTGGCATTCAGATGCTTGCCTTTCATTAGTCTGGTGTTGATGGTTCCCTTGACAATTTTCTCCAGGATTTTTCTGAGGATGGATGTCAGACTGATTGGCCTATAATTTCCCGGGTCATCCCTCCTCCCTTTCTTGAAGATAGGGACCACTTCGGCTTTTTTCCAGTCTTATGGACCTCGCCTGAGCACCACGAATTTTCAAATATCTTTGCCAAGGGGGATGCAATGATGTCTGCCAGCTCCTTCAAGGCGCTTGGGTGCATTCCAACTGGGCCTGCAAACTTGTGAATGTTGAGTTTCTCAAGGTGTTCCCTCACCTGAGCCACATCAATTTTGGGCCTGTCACCCACTCCCAGGATGGTTTGTGTCCTTTCTGACAGTGTGGCCCCCTTGTGGGGATTCCCTTTAAAAAACACTTTAATTTAGGACTGATTAAACCCCCATGTTGTCCACACACCCTGCTAACTTATGTGCCCCTCCGGCAGGGAGGAGAGGGCGAGCTGCCAGTGAGCGGAGAGGTCCCTGGGCTGCAGGTGGGGGCGGGGGGAGGGCTGGTACTTCCCTCCATGGCAGCGGCAGCCCCCCCAGGCACAACCCGCCTGCAGGCACTGGGCTCAGGAGGTCCCAGGGCGCACTGCAGCTGTGGAGGGAAACACCAGGCCACTGCACAACTCAGGCAGGCAGGCAGGCTTCGTAGGTAGGGGAGGATCAGGCTTACCACTTTTCTTCGGTGGCGTCTGCTTTCCCGAGTTGCTGCCAGGCTGCCTGCAGGACTTTCTGCAGAGCCGTGGAGCTGCACGAAGGCCAGTGCTTCGCTCCACAGCTGTAGGGAACTCCTCAAAGAAGTTTTAGTTTGCTATGCCCCAAGTCATTTAAGAAGCATTATGCCGCCGAATTTCCTACAGTGGCTGGAATTAATGTGCAACAATACACCGCCGACCATGCAAACACTGACACCATTAAAGCAGTGCAAAAGCATTTAGCCCATTTTAAAGTGTCATGCACACACATCTCTCGTTTCATCTACATACGGCCTTAGTGGGGTTGTGATCTTATCATATATAGCATGGCCCTCTATCATTTGAAGTAATTAAGTCACTAGTAATAGCAAAAGACTTTTCTTTGTGGAGACTTGCCATTAGAGGAGAATGGAGATACTTTATCAATGAGTTTCACAACTATTTGTTAAAAGCAAAGGAACATTGTAATTCAGGAATAATGAATTCTAGTTTATATTCTCTACTCTAAATAAATATACGCTTGTAGTTGCAAACCCTTCTGCCCCGTCCCTTTCTGTCACTATCCCTACTCACTACCCTTGTCCTCATCCCTGCTACTACACCCTCTGCAGCTGAGGTTCAGTTCCCCTCAAAACTGCTACCTCTGTCCAACCCTGTGCCTACCACTCATATTTTCTCCTGTCTCCCTCTACCCCCACTCTGATCCTACCCCGTCCTGCCTTCCAATTACTGTTGCTAACCCTTGCCACACACCCATATCTCACTGTGATAAACTCTTGTCAGTTTCTTACCCTATATCTCAACCTTCTCACCCCTATTTTTATCTCCCTAGGCACAAACAGAAAAGACATTTTCCGGACAATCTGGTCCCTGAAATCTCTCTACAGCCATGGCATAACACATGTGCACAGCTTCAGAGTGCTTTTAAAATGGCTAATCATGTCAAAAAATAACCTTTGTTAAATTAGGTAGTAAGTGAAGGCGCTCTAAAATAAAATGCCTTTGTGTAAAGCACAAAAAGTTACTGCATGATTGAAGTGCCCTTTATAACTTCTAGGGCTGTGCAAAGCTTCAGGTGGTGATTCGATTTGGAGGAGACTCAGCCCAATTTGATGGCCAAATCTCTGAATCCAAATTGAATCAAGGGACCAATTAAAAGCTCTCCAAATCGATAATGGAAAAGATTCGGAGAGCTTCAGTGATTCAGGCAGTCCCTACCCGCTGCAGCATGGACCTGGACCCGGACTTGGCACTGGTAAGTAGGGGGCGGGGGAAGGGACGCTGGAGGAGGGGACCGGGGGGAGACCCCCACCAGGCTCCATCCCCTGCCTGTTCCCCCAGTGTCCCCCAACCCCCGTCCACTCTCTGAGCCTTCTTCCATGGCTGCCCTGCCTCCCCAGCTCCCAGTGCTTTAAAAAAAAGCCCCCACTCACCAGTTGCTGCCTGGTGGGGGGATCCCCACTGTCCCCCGCTACCCCACACTGCATGGGGGGCTCTGCCACGAGCCCCCCAAACCTCCCCTGCTCCCCCATCCACTCCAGCTCTCGGCCCTTTAAGAAAAAAAAATAAAACTCCTTGCACTCACCATCCCCTGCAGTGGTCTCAAGGTTTCTGGGGGCTCATGCAGAATCCCCCACGTGGTGTGGGGCAGTGGAAATGGCCCCCCACCAGGCAGGAACCGGTGTGACCATGTTTTTTTTGGTTTTTTGTTTTTAAAGGGACAGAGCTGGGGTGGGTGGGGCAGCCATGGGGGGCAGGGCCAGGAGAGCGAGCAGGAGTCAGGGAGCTCGTGGAAGAGCCCTCCACGGAGTATGGGGCAGCGGGGGTTGACCCCTTCCTAGCATCAGTCAGTGAGTGCGGCCTTTCTTTTTTCAAAGTGCCAGGAGTTGGGGCAGGGCAGCTATTGCCGGGGCTGGGAGAGCAGGCGGGAGATGGGGCCTATGTAATTTCGAGACTCGGCTGATTTGGCACCAACTGAATCACCAAATCAGATTTGACCAAATCTATTCGGGACAGTGATTCAAATTACCAAATTGAATCACTGTCCCCCAAATCAGCCAAATCCGAATCCAAAGCAAATACTAGCTGCTTCACACAGGCCTAATACTTCTGTAAGCAACCCCTGGCCACATCCACATGTGCAGACATGTGCGGTTTGAGGCACCACAAACCTCACTGGGGCATGACAGATCACACGTGCTGCATGTTAAACCGTGTGTGGCACTGCTAATCTTCAGGGTAGGGGCAAAGTTTGTTACCAGTATTTCCCAGTAGCAAAAAAAGCCCTGGGAAAAAAAGTAGTGCAAGGCATGCCAAAATACCATGTGCTGGCAGAAATGCAGAGACAAGAAACAGGCAACGCAGAGCGCACCCCAGCCATGTGCCGCTCCCCAGATGGCTGGGGCACAGATGCCTCAGCTCAGGGGTTCTGCAGCATGTGCATCTCCGCATGCTGCTCCCCAGCTGGCTGGGGTGCAGGTTGCCTCAGTGTATGGGCTGCCTGCTGGCTAGCCCTGCACTGAGGCACCCTGTGTCCCAGCCAGCACCCTCTCTTCCCCACCCCCTTCCCCCAGCATATAGAGCCTAGTCAGAGCGGCGTGCCAGGAGCCAGGCGCAGGCAGTTTGCCCACAGCGGAACAATGTGGACTGTGCAGGGGCATTCACTGTGCGTGGGTGTGCACTGAGGCAAAAAGTACTGGCAAAAATTTGTGCTGCTATTTGTGCCACCGCAAGCACACACCCCTGCTTGTCTGGATGTGGCCCCTGTGTTCAAATCAGGTTGTTTTCTTCTTCTCATTCCCCAAATGCAGCTGTAGAAGAACCTAGGGCACAGGAGCGGATCTTTTTTATGTTCCCAGTGCCAAACAGCCTCTAACAGCCAGGAAAAGCAATTGGAAGAGAAGTCCTGCTCAGTTGTTTTTATCTCTGGGATAAACCATGTTCACTTCCTCTCTAGAAATGGTGCATCCACGATCCAGATTGTGCACACAATCAGACTCTTTGAGTACATTAACTCCCAAATTCTACTGAAAATGCCTGAACTAGAAATTTGCAAAAGCATGTAACCTAACCAAATGTAGGTGGGATTTTCACAGGAAGAGCACAAAAGCGTGCCCTGACATCAAGGCAATCCATGACGCCAAAATTTAAATAGTCTATTTCAAATTATAGAAGTACTAAAACATCTTGGTGAGATAGTCAGAATATTGTACTTTATATAACCAATGTATTTGTCCTTAACCTTGTTCTTGGAAGTGACTGAACTATTTTAACTGAACTTCAGGTTTTTTTGGAAGTTTTAGCTTCAGCTATCCCCTGGCAAATAAACCTTTATTTTAAACTAGTTAAGTTTGACAAAATTAGAGGCAACTGAAAACAGGGTCTTACAATGGAAAACATTAGACAATTATACTACAGGCATGACTATACAAACCACCTGTGCCATGTTTCGTATTTTTTACATTCTTAGGAGGGGACCCTAATTCAATTCTATCTCCTCATAAGTAGAGGGCCTACTACCAGTTGAGGTAGTTCTGTGATAACAAAATCAACAGCACCTTTTAAAGGACTGATTTCAAGCAGCACCTACTCAAAGATGATTGACACTAAGGCAGAGAAAGGAAAACCTGTGGGCCTTCCCAAGACTGGAGGGGAACTGTAGGCATTAGGTCCAGCAGATAGAAATGGAGTAAGAAGAAACACCTCATGCCCAAAGACAATAGAGTTAGCTAGAGATGCTGATAGAGTGTCCACTTCATGGGAACTTAAATTGGGTAATTACGAAAAATCTTCACCTTCAAGAAACTGCAGGGTAATGAACAAGGAAGAGGTACAGCAGAAATCTGAGGAGTACACTGGACCTTTGACAGTTTATTGTTTAGAGTTAGGTTCACTATGTATAAGTATGAACAAGCTAGCTCAGGTAGCAGCAGCAATCTAGTTGTAGCAGTAGAGGGCCCAATGCAGATTAATTTACTCTGCAGGGTAAAATAATTCAGATAGAGCTGAATGTTGCTGTGGCTACATAGCTTAAACTAGCTACCTTGAATACTGGCAGCAATCTCAGGTATTTCTGGACTACATTGAACTCTGCAGTGTAGACATATACCCATTTCTTGGATCTTCCCACAAACCTTTAGATCAGTACTGGTAGGGCAGAGAAAATCAGAGATGTAACACCTCTGTGCCTAACTCCCAGATTACAGAAGCAGTAGAGCTCTTTTCAAAATGTTTAAAATATGCTGCTAAAACCTTATTGGCTCCATAGAACCCTTTTTCTTTATACAGTGTATAATTTTCACTTAGTGTTCCACATTCTGTTTTTATTTAAAAAAAAAATTGGGGAATTTTTCAGGCCTTATCTTCAAAACATAAAAACCAGGATGAAATCAGGGTAAAAGGAAGAAAAGGGAAAAAATCGGTTTAAAATCAAGGAAAAATCAGTGGTGAGGGAAGGAATAAGGCTGGGACCAGGGAAGGGGCGAGGGAGATGGGCATGGCACAGGCCATCGGCCACTTCTGGGGCTGCAGCAGGAAGCAAAGCGGCGGAAGCTGTCAGTGGGTGCAGCTCCTGTTGCTATGTGCCCCCTGCAAGGGCTGTGCCAGGCTCTTCTGGAGGAAACGTGTCCCCGGACCTGCACACAGGATGAGAGCAAGCTGCCGTCCGCCCTGAGCACCAGGAAGAGCCTGGTGTCATCACCAGCCCAGGCTCTTCCTTGTGCTGTGGGCGGGCGGTAGCCTGCTTACGCTGCAGCCTGCTGCCACTGCAGGCTGGGGCCAGCGGCAGCACCAGGATCTTACCAGTGCTGGGGGCGGACAGTAGCACTGGGAGGGAGGGGGCCGGGGACCTGACTCCAACCCCAGTACCTCCTGCCCTGCCTGGGGTCAGAGCCGGGAGCCCTATGACCCTGGGCAGTGGCTCCAGCCCCATGGGCCCGTGCTGAGGGCCCCAGTGCAGTCCTATGCCACTTGGAGCAGATCCGGCTCTCCTGCCTGCATCATCCCAGCAGGGCTTGGGGCTCACAGCTCACAGGGAAGGGCCACAGCCAGAGCTGCCTGCCCCAGGAGTGATTCCCATGGCCTGTCCTGCCCCACCCCGCCCAGAGTCAGAGCTGGGAACCCCACGCCTCCAGGCAGTGGCTCCAGTCCCATGGGCCCATGCTAAGCAGCTGGGTGCAGCACCCACTGCAGGGAGCAGGGCCGGGCTCTCCCGCCTCCCCCCCCCCCGCCAAAGTGAGGCTTAATTTATCAGCGGAAATCAGGAAAAACCGAGAATGTGGAACACTACTTTTGCTGAACTGTCTCAGCCACACTTTATAGTCTCAAAGAAAAACAAGACACATTAAACATTTACCTATTCTGTATAATGCATTCTAAAATACATTTTTAAAACTACATCTTACCTGCCAAAATGTTTTCTGAAACACATAAAAATCCATTTCAAAGGCAGCCGTAAATATTACAACTGGAGCAAATATATGAAAAAACAGGACAGGACCAATATCTGCGATGGGCAATGTAAGCTCACCAAACTGGCAATACAAAAAAAGAGAAAGGAACCTTATATTACTTGTTTCCAGTAATCAGTGTATATTCTGAAAGCAAAACAAATTATTGTAAATGGTACTCCCAATCTGTTAATACACAATGAAATATCAAACACTTCAATTAATAGTTTCCATTTCTTGTCCAGACTTTCATGGCAGTGTGATCAATCATTGGCTTGTAAACTTTTTTCAGATGGTCTCTGAGTGATGGTATCAATAAACTACCATATGGGGAAATGACAGGTGAAAAATGATATTGTCAAGCACCCACCTACTAGCAGCTCCCAGATCAAACTAATACTTCTGTCTAACAAATATACTGAATATATGTAATAAATTTATGGTGTTACACAAGTCCTTTCCCTCTAAACATATTATTTTAATGTGAAAGATTCCTGGGGTAAAAAAAAAATTGCAGCTTTATATGCAGAAAGAATAAAGGATTTAATCCACTTAACTATGATGAAGCTAGAAGCTTTTTAACCTTCTGAGACCCTTCTAGATCACACATAAGAATAAACAGCTTATGTACTACATATACAGAAGGAAGACAACTCTCGCTGATGATCTCTCTTGAGGGGATTTAAAAGGGGAAAAACTCAGTAGACAGGTAATTTTACCTGACATGAAAAGCAAATCCTGATTTAAGATTAAACTGTGGAACTGTTCTTTAAAATGCCTTTTTCCTTGCAAGAAAATCAGCAATAATTACTTATAGAAAGGAACAGCGATCTCTTCAGAATCTCTGGATGAAATAATGAGAACCATTAGAATTGTTGCTTAAAAATGTAAGCGTTTATGAGAATAGTGACCATATTACAGACTAGAAGGGAAGAGGAACAAAGAGACTTTAAATTTAAGTTGCACATGATGCCTCACAAACATGTGCCTGTTTGATTACCATAAGTGCAGAAATTTGTCTTTGTGAGGTACTTAAAAAAAAGCTTAAGAGCAAGGCATCTGGGATTTGCTGATGGTAATGGGAACATCGCCTGTTAGTGGGGAAAAATAATTTCTTGTTCAATCAGTCTGCTTCTAAGAAATGTACTTGTGAGGTATTTTGCTTTAATAACAAGAAGATGGCAATAGCAGAGATTGACTTTGTGGTATGTGGTTTACATCCTGTTTTATGCTTGCTGTTTATTTACATACACTAACAGACATATTTATCAATTCAAATGAAAACAAAGTGAGGCTGGATCCAATCCTGAAATGCAGGCTGCACACAGGGGCATTTTAAAACCATTTGAATCTAAAATATTTTGTTTTGTTCAGAGCTGTACACCAACCATTCAGAAAGGTATTTGTAGCAACAGACACCTACTGCAGGTTGGCAAGAGAATTCTCTCTCACGGAGAGGTTTGGCTCTCCGCTACTATAATAACTTCTTACTTGCCAGGGATATATGGCTAGGATATGAAAGAGGATGGTTGTCTGGCAACCCAATATACTTGCCATTACCATGTTTTCAACAGAACATCGGCTTTTGGCAGCTCATAAGCCCAGAAGAACCTAATGCTGCTGTTCATCAGGGAATCAGACAGATACCCAGCTGTTAAAACTACATAGCACAGTACAGTGCCATACAGAAATATGTGAGTTAGCTTAGATACCATGACATCTGTCCAGTTCATACACACTGGGTGCATCTACATGTGCTATTAATGTGCTTTAGGCTTACTGCACAGTAAAATACTGCACAGTAAGCCTTCCTCAGGAGCATGTCTACACGCGCACCGTTGAGAGCAGATTTGCTTCCAATGGGAGCAGCCCCATACACAGCTGCTCCCTTGTTTTTCCCCCCTGCAGCAGCCAGGGGGAGCTCCACACTTACCTGGGTGCTAGCCTCAGGGCTGGCAAGGGGCATAGGGGCTGGTTCTGGTGTGCATGGGGTCAGGAGGCGCAGGGGTTCCAGCGAGCTCCCTGCTGGATGGGGTTTCCCTTCCCAGCAAAGTTTGGCCAGGAGTAGTCCCGGATGTGGGGCAGCTGCTGGTGAGCCTCCCATCAGGCAGCCCTCCCTCCCCCTCTCCCCCCGGCTCAGCAAGAGACTGGCTGGGAACTGTCCCCACCTGGCAGGGGGCTTGCCAGCAGCTGCCCCTCTTGGGAGACAGTCTCTAGCCAGCCTCCTGCTGAGCAGGAGGGCAAAGGGCTCACCAGCAGCTGCCCAACTTGCATTTCCAGCCTCCACCTCCCTCCCAAAGCAGCTCTGCATGGAACAGAGCTGGGAACTCTGGAGAGTGAGCAGGTGCTGGAGCTCCAACCTCTGTGCTACGCAGAGCTGCCCTAAAGAGTGAGTGAGAACTGGGTTTGGAGTTCCTACCTCCATGCTGAGAGCTGGGACAGGGGGCAGAGAGCTTTCCAGTCCTGGAATGAGCGCACTAGGACCAGGGACAGAATGCTCCCTGTCCCCTGTGGCCCCTGCTGCCTAGGTTGACTGGGAACAAATCTGCTTCTGGTCAGCATCTACAAGTGTGGTAGTGTGCAGTAACTACTGTACAGTAGCCTAATTTACTGCACAGTAAATGTCCCACACATGTAGACTGTAATGCTTTACTGAACAGTAGATTAGTCTACTGCACAGTAAAGCATCTTGTGTAGATGCACCCACTGTTTCTTAACAGCACCAAGTAACCTAACTGTAGTGCCATGCTATATTACTTATAGCTATGCTACTTTAGACATATAGACATTAGGGTTGTGCAGAGCAGGTAATATTTGATTCGACAGCCATGTCGAATATTAAACTGGGTCCTGCTTTGATTTGCTGTCCGCTTCAACTCGAGGTCGAAGCTTAGTCAAATATTTGAGCTGCTTCGACTTCCCCATAGGCTATAATGGGGAAGGTTGAAGCAGGCTATAACTTAGGCATTTCTTGTTTGATATTGATGAAACTTGCAGGAATGGTAGCTCCTGAAGAGGCCACAAAGTCTGCCAACTTTCAACAAGATAGGTTGTGGGGGTTTGGAGAAACAGCACCCCAAATTCTTGAGAGAAAACCTCCTGTGACTTCTGTGTGGAAAGCCACAGGAAGCTCAAAACTGCAGGCCTGGTAGCCCCTGGGGAGCCCACAAAGCCTGCCAGCTTTCACAGTGATAGATGCAGGGGTTTGGAAGAAACTGCACCTTAGGCTGCTGACAGACAAAACTCGTGATACAGATGGAGTGAGGAGGGTGGCATTCACTCCGTCTGCACCTGGAGCTTGGGGAACCCCAGCAGCAGGAGGTTCACCTTGAGGAACACCAGCTGCTCCACCAAACCCAGATCCAAGCAGGTGCAGTGGGGTGTCACAACATCTGCAGTCATGCTGAACACCCTTTTGCTTGGCCATATGTGGCAGACTGGTCGGTGGACACCCTCTTACTGCCACATATGGTGCCCTTGACCCTTGGGTCACAGATGGTGGCTAGCATATGCACTGTGTTGGACCCCAAGGGTTCAAGCCTTTTCCTAAGGCCCTCCTTCAGCTGCCTCACCCATGCCTGCACATCTGGTGAAAGCAGCCTGCCCCAGCCAGGAACATTGGCCCCCAGGAAGCTCTCCATTTGGCTGCAGAGCTTCCTCACTATGGGGACCACCTGGCTGAGGAAGGCATCAGCAGCACTGAGGGTCTCAGTGGCCTTGAGGAAGGGCTTGAAGACCAGCAAGATCTGGGAGATGGCATCCCACTCAGCTTTGGTCAGGGGGTCGCTGATCCCAATCTCCCCAAGCAAGGCCAGCTCATGGATGGCCTTCTGTTGCTCCACCAGCCTCTTGAGCATCAGGTAAGTGGAGTTCCACCAAGTCTCCACATCCTGCATGATTTTGTGCTGTGGGACATTTAGCTCTGCTTGTTTGTCCCGCAGCATCCTGCCCCCCCTTGATGCTCCGGTGGAAGTAGCCTGCCACCTTCCTGCATCTGGAAACGAGCCTGCTGGTGTTGCTGGTGCCATCACTGGCAGCCCTGTCCCCCTCCAAGGCATCCCTCACAATCAGATGTAAATTGTGTGCCACACAGTGAATACCAGCCAAGTTGGCATCACAGACTATATTGGCCCCATTGTCGCTGACCATGAAACCGCAGGTCAGCTCAGCCTGCCCAACGCCCAGCCACCCCTGCACCATGCGGTTCATGGACCCCCTTATCTCTGCTGCTGTGTGGGACTCATCCATCACCTTGACATGAAGGAGAGCCCACCAATGGCCTGACTGGCCACACCAGTGCCCTGTGCAGGAGAGGTACACATGATCTCCACCCCGGCTGCTCCAGATGTCTGAGGTGAAGTGTACGGCACCTGCGGACCTGCCTTGTGCAGATGCTCCCTCAAGTGCTCCCTGCATGCTTCGTATAGGGAGGGCACCACCGTCCTGCTGAAGGTGATGCATGCGGGCACTTGGTAGGATGGAGCCACCAGTGCCAGGAGCCGCCTGAACCCTGGCCACTCAACAAAGGTGAAAGGCTGGCCATCCAGAGCAAGCATCTCCCCAATGGTCTGGGTGACCTTGCTCGCACTTGCAACTGGTTCCTTTTGCCCCCAGTGTTCCAGGGTGCCCTGCCTCTGCTGTGGGGGGATGGGGGCTGTGGAGCGAGCGGGGGCCGTTCCTGTGGCAAAGGGGTGGTACCTGCGGAGACGATTCAGCATCCCCGAGGTTGTCATGCTCTTTCTTCCCTTGCCCCGGCTGATTTTGGCTCAGCAGTGCACGCAGATAGCAAACGCAGGATCATCTGCCAGCTCATAATGATCCCAGACCATGCTAGTACTAGGCCTTTCCCTCTGGCATGAGGGTGCACCTGTGGATGCTGCTGAACTCTCCCCCTCTTCAGCAGTCAGAGGCACAGCAAGAGAAAGAGTGGGCTCGGCTAAGCTGCTTGCCTTCACCTGTACAGAGGCACCTTCTGAAGTGCCTTCTGGGAAAGACCTCCTGACTTGAAAGGAAAAAACCTGAGGGGTGTCAAGCACAAACTCAACTGATTCCTCCTCCTTCCCCAGAACTTCCCTTGCCAGGGCACTGAGATCCAGATCCAGCGCCAGCTCTTCTTCTGGCGCGGGAAGGCTCAGCATTGGCAGTGACACAGAGGTGGAGTGCACTGCTTTGCTGGTTGCAGTTATGGTGGGAAAGGTTGTGGCTGCTGTGTCTGGACATGAGAGAGTCTCAGGCACAGCCAGTGGCCCTGGTGGCACTGCTGCTCCCCCCTCTTTACTGCTTGTAGCAGCCTCATCCCTTGTAGCAGGAGAAAAGAGGCTGCGTCCGAGTTTGGTGGAAGGATAAACTGCAGCTCTCCTGCTTGCAACCCCCCTTGCTCCCCTTCATGCAGGCTGGCCTTTCCACCCCGCTTCATAATGTGTTCCTCTGTATATAAACTGCCTTTCCACCCTGCTTCATAATGTGTTCCTTCGTATGTAAACTGGAACCTCTAAGTGTGCTGTGCGCCGCAAATTAGATTTCTGGATGTTATGTAAATGTGTTTGTGTGTGTACATAATACATTGAGAAGCGTTGGTGTGGTGGAAAGAATGAATGATGTATAAAAAAGTATATATATATAAACTAAATTCCTATATATAGAATAGATCCTAGGCTACTACTAACCCTATCCAATATAAGCGTAAACAAATATGAAAA
Organism: Crocodylus siamensis; assembly: GCF_052110815.1. Classification (NCBI taxonomy): domain Eukaryota; kingdom Metazoa; phylum Chordata; order Crocodylia; family Crocodylidae; genus Crocodylus; species Crocodylus siamensis. The sequence goes on along the minus strand of NC_143396.1, from coordinate 173,849,476 downwards.
GTACTTATAAAATAAAAGCACCAAGTTCTCAGAAATCCCTGTTGCTAGCATTGCAAGCAGGGAATCTGCTGAAGATCAGGGCTTCCAGCCGTCATGGTCTGACGCAGAGGTGCTGGAGAACACCAGCAGCTCAAAAATTGACCCCAAGGCAGAAAGCAGGGGAGCTGAAAAACTGCTGCCTTTTCTGCATTTTCTCTGGCCCTCCCCCAGAGCACTGGGATTGGAAGGGACCTCAGAGAATGCTGACAGGTCACTGGCCAGCCACACATGTCAGTCATGAAAGCACTCTTTCCCCCTCCTTCCCCCCACTTTCCTGTTTTTTTCCCCCCACAGGGAATCCAGTATAGGGAATCAAGTATTGGCAAGTCGAACATTTGACCCGTGCTGCTAATATTCGACTTCCGGTATTCGATTCAACAGCTATTCGACCAGCTGCTATTCAACTCAACTTTCACTTTTCAACATTAAACATGCTGAATATTTGTCGAATCGAATATTAAGTCGAAGCTTTGCACAGCCCTAGTAGACATACCTACTTTGCCCAGGATGCACACACATCACACCTATCCTAGAGCTATGTATTCTATTGCATTAGCTAAGGAGCTGTGTCAGAATCTGGGCCTTTCCCAATTTCTGTCAATATTTGAACAAAGCATTACGAGAAATGAAAGGTCTTCTCATTCTGAGTCTGCCCAAATCAGTACTCCTTTCCATGTTTCTGTTCATCAGAGGGTTAACTATAGTCTGATGTTATAGGTATTTTCTTATTAATGAGCTGATGAAGCCTGGGCCTTCTGAAGAAGTTAATCCTTCCATTCACAAAGACTTCAAAGATTTTCCAAGCACTTACTTTCATATCTAAAGTACATCAAAGCATCTGGATGGAGAAACAGAAGTGAGATGACAAAGAGAGAAATCAAGCAGACCTGCATAGGTGAAGGGTAGCCTGACTAGAGAGTGGAAAGACTCCTAACTAGCCTGACTCACTAAGGAAAAGACTTCAAGATAAATTACTGCTCTAAAATGCTTTTTACTTGATGAGAAAGTCCTTTTGCAACTGAAACTCCTTGCTTTCAAATAAGGATCAACATTACCTAGCACCCTGTAAGTAAAGGAGGTACTAGAGAATTTTAACTATGGCGTCCCCAGTTTCAATAAAGGAAACCTGATGTTCTGCTCCAAGTTTACTGCTAGGGAGTCCTCACTTCAGCTTTCCAAATCTGACAAGAAACAATTACTTTATCTTTGTACTATGTTTTACTGACATTTCTTCAGTAATTTTGCAATCCTTTAATAGCATCTGATAAAGTAGATTCTTGTCTACAAAAGCTTGCACCTCCCTAAACTAACGATACCACCTGCCTACTTCCTGCAGTAACTTTTTTGTGACTAGATCATCAAATAATACTCTGAATTCAATGCCTACCATCAAAGGATCTAAAAAATTTTTATATTAAGTAAATACTCCTATAAATCAAGTAGTTATTATCCCTGTTCCACAGATGGAGAAATAGAGACAATTAGAGAACAAAAATCTAATTTTCCAACTGAGATTGGTATTTTAACTTCTAATCCTGAGGGTCTCAAACATTCTGTTAACCATATCTTAATACAGGGCTGTCCAACTTCTATGACCCTGGGGGCCATACCTGTGGGGGCTGCACGCTGTAGGGACCACAGCAGGTGTCTATGCAGACACTTCCTCCCACCCACTGCTGCATTGCATGCCCATGCAGACATCCCCCCTACCACTACACTGCACCTCCCCCAAACAATGGATGTAACTCACCCTCACTGCAACACAGCCCCAGACTCATCCTCAATCTCCCTCTGCTGTCCTGTCCCCTGGGCTGAAGGAAAGAAGTGGCAGCTGGAGGAGGAATGGGGGAGCTAGAGATTCTGGCTGCTCTTACAACCAAAGCAATGGTGGGGGCAACAATCAAGTGAGAGCTCAGGGGCTGCACATTTACCTTTTTTACTTGCAGCCTGAAAGCTGCCAGTTTGACAGCCCTGCCTTAATAAAAAGGCTGTTTTGCAAATGACCTCCAATCACATCCCAAATACAAGCCTCACCTCATTTTTCTTCCATGGAAAACTAGTATTAAGAAAGCATTTAATCTAGTTCAGTTGTTTCTTCATGTCATTTAGAACCCAGAAGCAAGGCTAGTCAGCACTATCTGACCAGTAACTGTACTGTGAAACAGACTGGAGCTTTGGAACTACTGCACTAGATTTAATTTCCTATCTATTTATAACTGTCTGCAGGAGGTGGAAGAAATCATACTTTCGTTACTTTCCAATCTCATTTTGATTATGGTTGCATTTACCTCTACTGAAAAGTAGCCCAATAATCCAAAGACAATTCCAAGGACATAAACAATGGCAATAACAGGAATATATGCATCCTTCAAAATGGTCCTCATCAATGCTGGTAATAAAAAAGAAGAGATTAATATATGCAGAAAAATACTGTCATTTATAACATCAACATGTGAATCTCTGCACATCAACAAGCCAGCAGATCTATTATGAAATAATCTTTTACCTGATCTGCAATGTTATGGATAGGATAATACAGGATACTGTATTTTCTCACATACAACACAAGAAAATAATATACATCTTGCTTCTGAAAGGCAAAATGAGGGACAAAAGATCTTTCCTTATAGTAAGTACCTGAGTAGAAGCAACTAAGGAGGCAAGCCTGCTCATTGTTCTGCTCCTTGAGGATGCTGCAGATATTACTTTTGGTTTCACCCAGTCAGCAGCAGAAACTGCTCTTACCATAATTTTTGCATATAATGAGCATGCCAACTTCTAGCACCTGTGTTTTTAGGGAACAGCTGAGCATCACATACGAGAAAATACAGTATGGGGAGTTTTGTCACATAAATTATAATAATTCACAAGATACATAGATACATTTTACTTATATTTGTCAAAATAAATCATGACAGAAACATATGATTTTAACACTGAAACTGTCAACTGTGTTTTCATAGTAGGTCCCCCTCATATCAAAGCATAGGATTGGTTAATCAGCAAACCACATATCTCAGAGGAAAAAAATTGCTAGCTAATAACTCATGGGCTTTTTTCCTCTCACATGATTAGGGCTGACTAATCCAGTAATGGTGGGAAACACTAAATAGTAGAGGTTGTAGAAGTGGTAAAAAGCCAAAACTCAAGGAGAAAAATATTTTTTTTTAAAAACTAAGGAGTAGCACAGCATTTAATACCTTTCAATTCAATACTGCATTGGCAACAACTTGAATTGCAATTTCTATTGCTTTTAAACAATCAGTATTGGTCAAGTTACAAATTTAAGATGCCGATACAGAGGACCATAAAATCACAGAACAGCTGGTTTCTGAAGTCTATAAAACTCTAAAGATGTAGTCCCTAATCCATTTTATGATGGTGTTTTGGGTGAAATTTTTCATTCTTTATCTAGGATTAAACCGCAACCACATTCTTCTGTAGGACTTGGTTCTGTGCAACTAAGTATGTGGAGCTCATTTGCAACTAATTTGGGCTGTCATCTTTTGTTAAGTATTATTATGTTTAAATATTAGCAGAGGCATAACTAATGAGTTTGTTCCCTGGGCAAAACTCCTCTGCACCCAGAGGGGGTGTGTGGGGGTGCCAAGCACTGGATGGCAGCCACAGGGTACAGGCAGGTGGTTTCCTCACCCAGCTCCCAGTTCTACACAGGGTAGGGCTGCTCCAGCCAGTCAGGTGGTGCAGGGCTGTTTCTACTCTAGCAAGCAGGAGCTGTCACCAGGCTGATGCCCCACCCATTCCCTCTCCCTGGTTATGCTACTGAGCACAGCAAAGTATGCCCTGAATTATACTGAAATTCTGAATTATACTTTGGAGTAAAGTGACATATCACTGTGTTGTCTGAAAGAAATGTTTAGTACTTTTTCTTCATTGCAAGGTTGCTAACTCATAGTCTTGTATCAACAGCAATTAGGAAAGTTACTTAAATGGGGTGGCAACAGAGAGGCAACAAGTTTAGAGGTTTGAATAGGATAGGTGAAATACTTGAGGCTTCACATGAGTGGGTGCCTCCTCAAGGAATTCCATTCAGGCTCCGATTTGCCTGAAAAAAATGGGTGCTTTGAGTCCTTTTGTTTTGGGACCCTCTGGCTTTGGGAAAGCTAGAAGTGGGGAGCATATGAAGGGTTGTATCTGGCAAGCTAAGAACAGAAAAAAAAAGTGGGAGTCAGTCAAGCAGAGGGAAAAAATGATATGAGAAATAAGGAAGAGGAGGGCTGAGGGCAGCAACTGTGTAAGGAAGGAGATAACAGAGCAGTGAAGCTGTGTAGCTGGAAAAGCGCACATGGAGTGGAAGACATTAAACAAAAATAAAAAGCAGTGACAAGCCCAGATCAGAAGCTGAGCTACTGTAGGGAGAGGCCTATCACCAGCCCCCCTCAAGCTTCACTGCCCCTCAGCCCAGCAGGGGAGCAACCTCTCCCCCCGCCTGCTCTGAACCGATGCTTGGGTCTGGGGTGTCCAGCAGGGCGGGAGGCTCTGTCCACCGCCTTCTACCTCCGCCGGCGCAGGCCACGAAGATCAGCAGCACCACGAAGGGCCGCTTCCGTGCCACGATGTGGAACTCCCCGTGGAACTCGTTGTTACTGACAAATTCAAACGGCCGCTTGCTGTGATTTCCCCACAGCTTCTCCATCCCGCCGCTCCCAGCGCCCCACAAGCCCAGACGAGGTTAAAGGGCCATGCGCCAGCCCGGCCCTTCTGTTGTGTTGAGAACGCGGCCGTTAGGGGCGGGGCCTGCCGCCGCCGCCGCAGTAGCGGCTGTGGCGTGCTCGGCTCCCGCTTCCATCAGGACGTGGTGGGGCAGCGTTGCTCTCCCTCCCCATTCTGAGGAACTATGAGGAGAAAGTTGTTAAAAAAAACAACCCCCCCCCCCGAAAGTCTTGTTTTCTCTTCCTTTTTGCAGAATTTTTTGTTTGTTTTAATTCCACTTTCACCGTCTTTAAAAGGGAAGTGTGAGAAGAACTTTTTTTTTTTAAATCCCCTAGGATGGCCATCATAGAGGACTGACTGTCTGGTTGTCCTTTGTCCTCTATTGATACAAAAAAAATAGAGGACATAAAGGCATCAGGTTAGAGGACAGAGTAGCAGAAAACCGCAATGCCCTCTATGATGGCCACCCTACCTCCACCACCTTGATTTCACTATGTCAGGGGAGGGAAAGGTTTAGGTAAATGGGGGGGAGGAGGGGCGCAACAAGTCAAGGAAGTTTCTGTTGGAAAACAATTACTCCATAGCAAAAAATAGTCTATTTTTTAAATTGAAAAACAAGGTTTCAGGTGAGAGAGCTTTTATTTAAAAATAAATCTAGTCAGTTCTGCCAAGCATCCCTGTCACTTTCAAGCAGCTAGGGTAACTGGTTAGGAGTGAACAGGCAATGGTGTGTCCATGAATTGCACCTCTCTGCTAGAGAGAAGGGTGGCTGAAATCCAAATTTTGCAGAGAGACATTTGGCTCTCCTTCAAGTGACATAGGATAGGAAAATAAGGCTAGAAGGAACCGCTTGAAGCCATCCAGTTCAGTCCCCTGCCCACGGCAGGATCATGACTGAATATACCCTCCCAACCAAACCTCTGTCTAATGTGCTCTTGACCTGAAGAATGCCTTGCATTGGAAAGTTTGCCTAACATTACTCCAACCATGCAGTTGATCTAATAAAAGATACTACTCATAACAATCCGTTTCTGTCTAGAAGAAGAAATAATACACCAAAAGATTATCATCCATCCATCCTTCCATCCTACACATATCCATAGCCATATCCATCCATACTACACAAACACTCACACACGTGCACACCCCTTCCCTCTCGCTTGACGGATGAAGGTTCACCAGCTTTTCTAGGTAGCCTATTCCAAAGCTTGACCACCTTCTAGTCAGAAAGTTTCTTCTAATCTCCAGCCTCAATTTTCTCTTCTCCAGCTTGAAGCCATTTTTCCCAATCTTGTCCCCATCGAGAATGGTCTTTCTCCACCCCCTTTATTATTGCCCCTCAGGTATTTGAAGATTTCCCTTCAGTCTTCTTTTCAACAGACTAAATACTAACTATAGAGCTCTAATTTGGCGATTGATGATTACCAGCTTCTATCTTTCATGGGCATAGCGAAGCTATAAAGTACCCATAGGTATTTAGATACCCCTTCAACTCTTCTGACGTAGCTGGCTTTCTTATCTTCCTTTCTTCATAGTTTCTCTTCAAGCTTACTTTACTGTACAGGTGCTGGAATTGAGTCATTTGGTGACTGTTAGATAGTGTGAACACAGAGCAATACTATTCTTTTACTTGGTATTTCACATAGCTATGGTCTTGATATATTCATCCTTCTCAACCCCTGCATATTTTGTGGCTTTGGATATCCAATTGACTTCCAACCTTATTCTGTCACACCATTATTAAAATGCCCTGATTTTTTTTGGATCTCTTGTTAAGTATCTCATTTTCAGAGTCATACAGAGAATTGTTGTGTCATTTTGACTTTCTACAACACACAAACTTTGGAACTTGCAGGATGAACTTTTGCAAGAACTATCCTCTTCACTGAATGTCCCCTTTGCTGTTATCTAACTCCTTAAGTACAGAAACTTATTCACTTGGTTTACCAGGTGGCTACTTTAGCTCTGGCAATGTAAAAAATACCTACCCTAATCAGACAAGTAAAGACAGAGGAATGCCCTAGCACAGCAAAATACCCGGATAGTATCAAACCAATGTTAAACACCTCTTTCTCCCCCAATTGGAGAGTGTGCCAGAGGCTGAAGCAGGGCCATAATCAATGCAAGCGACAGGTTTGCAATTACAGGTTTCCCTCACTTTATGCTGCGCATGCTTTCCTTGAAAATGGTGCATAACTCAGATTTGCATAAAGCGAACCCACTTTACAATGTAACAAATAGGGATATGTTCCAAGATCTCAACTGTACTGACCCCCAGACACATTTCTACCACTTTTACAAGACAATTTTGGTATTCACGAACAGCAGTCAGTACACACAAGCACAGGGCAGTATCATAATGGGGATGGCCACTACAGAAACATGTGTCACAGACAGCAAGCGAGGAGCACAGATCCACACAGGAGACTATATTTTGGTGTACATCACTCCCACAATGCACTGCAAAAAGCAGCAGACTGCGGGCTTCCACCACACCGATCACATAAGAGTGAATTTACCTCACATATAACAAATTTTTGGTATAAAAAGGGTCATTGGATAAGCATGAATTTACACGTACAAAACCTGCATAAAGCGAGGGAAACCTGTACTAGCTATTAAGAAAGCCTTAAAAGGTCAGCATTGCTAGTACAAGTCAGCACAGTTCAGGGATCTGGGGGACATAGAGCTGGGCACCAGACTTTGGTAAAATTGCCAATGGTCACCTCAGCTGGAAAAAAGCAGGCAATTATGATTTAGTCAGACACTAATTAAGGCTGAGTTGGCTGTTTTTCTACTTTGTTAAAAAAAAGAATGCCCAATCTGGAGCAATTACAAGCAATATAAGATGTGAATTTTATTTTGTTTGCTTAAGCATGTCAGATATTAAATCCATGAAGAGTCAATGAGATTTTATTTTTACTTTGCCAAAAAAGCAGTATCTAGAGAGCCTGGCAGCAGAACTGTTTAGTCTGTTGAATTCATGATAGCGTAGCCTTTATATGGACAGTCAAAATAAGACAAAAACCAAAACTACAGTGCTAGTGCATTATTTTCCTGCATAGTTGTGGGTTTGATATTGCGGACACTTATATTTTGCAAAGCCATGGAAGAAGTTAATGTGTAGAACAGGCATACTAACCTTTCTGTTCCTTATTCCACTAGAAACACTCAAACATATTACTATTAGATTTTTAAGGACAAAACCCCCCAAATGCCTGTGTAACATATATCCAAAGAATTGAGGGAAGATGGCACAATCCTGAAAGCTGTTGAGCACCTAGTTTCCATGGAAGATTGCAGTTGTGGATGTTCAGTACACATCAAGATTCAGCTCATAGAGTTGAATACTTCAGCCCATAAGTAGGCAAAGCTATTGACTATAACAGGAGTTTGTCTGCTTAAGACAGACAATTATAACTTCAAAGTAATTTTAGATTTATATGATTTCTATAGGGCTATTCTTGCCAAAATTTTATAGATTATCTATTTCTATCATTGCTTTGACGCTCCACACATTAAAGACACAATATTGAGATCAAGTCTTACTGTTTTCTGACAAAAAACAAAATATAACTTTTTCCCCCAAAACAGTATTAAAAATATGTACTAGATCCTTAAAACTGAACTGTCAGAGTTCCATGTAAGAAGGAATTGACTAAATCAAGGGTGTCAGAGATAAAGCCCACAGGCTGAATCCAGTCCTTGAAGACCTATCATTTGGCCATGGTGCTGTCTGTGGATCTCACGCTGGATTTGCATGTGCTGTACCCTAGATTAGCTTTTCATGCTGTATACACCCTGTGCCAGCCCTGGCCTTGTGTGTTGCATGCATTCTGTAGAGCTGGTTTGGCATCCACTGCACGTGGCATGCAGAGGTATAGCCAGCATGGATGCTGCATGTGGTTTGGTACACGCTGCACATGGCGTGGGGGCTGGGGCTGGAGCCTGTGCTTGCACTGCACGCAGCATGCATAACCAGCATGCAGCACATGGAGCAAATCTAGGGCATGTGCTATGTGCAGTGCCCAAACTAGGTCAAACCTGTATGCTGGGTCTGATGCACAGGGCCAATTTGCAGGCCCAACTGCACCCTTCATCTGGCTTGCAGGGGCCTGATGAGTGATACCCCCTGGACTGCCTCAAGGAATTTACAAGAATGAATTAAGATTCAGGTCAAAATATCGTGCTTATTCCATTTCATTATATATTTTAAAGTTCTTTAAGATTCAGCAATTTTCATGACCATATATCTCCCTTTTTCATCCTTATACATGTAATGTATAATGTCCTGTATTATTAGACTAGGCTTAAATAAATATAATACAAAAAGAACTATACTTGCTTTAAACATCAAGTTATATCTTAGAGCTCTTTTTTGTATTACTTTGAATGGGTTTCATACTTGAATTGGGTATCAATGACTCTAAATTTGTATTATATTTTTAATATCTCTATTTGTGAGGCAGCAGCTTAAGTTGCCTTCTAAAATATAAAGGCCCTGCCTTTCCCCCTCTATAGCATAAAGATAAGTTATTTTATAAGTCTAAATCTGATAGCTCATTGTTTTTCATTTGAAACTCTGAGGAAGTTGAAATGGATAATATTTAGATTTATCAAATCTGCTCTGAATTTTAAAGCACAGTTTAAGTGAAAGTATGGTAAATGTTTAAATTAAACAAACTTATTCACTCAGGAGCACTAAAATAAAATTCTATGCAAGAATCACAGTGTGCGTATAATAATAGTTTGGCTCTCATCTAAATGCAAAGCTATAATTCAATAATAGAAATCGATTGCATCATGAGTCATAAGTACAGTTTAAGAGAGCTTTCTAAGCTGCTACAGAAATGTCAATTGAGTTACAATTATGTTGTTTTCAAATAAAGAACTAATATTATTTGTCAGTCTTTGGATTGTTTAACATCAAAATATACCATAGAGACATAACGAGATGGCTGTGATGTAGAGAAAGGATACCATACAATGTGAAGAATGTTAGACTATTTTGGAATTTTGTACAAAAACTATTTATACAGGTACCCTAGTAAATATCATTCCTTAAAATACTTTGGGCTTTTAATGATTCTGTCAGATTATTGATTGAATTACTAGTCTGATTTTGTGGCCTTCATTTTATTTCTAGAGTATTAAAAAGCACAAGTGGTTTACTTTATCTCCCAGAATTAGGTCTACAGGTGGTAGTGATGGCAGCTTTCACCCATTCATTAAGAATTCCTTCACCTTAATTTCAATCTGCACATCTCTCCTCTTTTTAGAGAAATATGAAAGATTTTCATATTGAATCAACCACTTCTTTGGTCTCTCATAATACATTACTTTTCATCTCACCCTGTCCTCATCAAAAAGCTGGGAGACTGTGGTGTCGATGCCCACATGGTCAAATGGGTCGCCAACTGGTTGGAGGGCCGCACCCAGAGGGTGGTAGTGGATGGGTTCTTCTCGACCTGGAAGGATGTGGGCAGTGGGGTTCCGCAGGGCTCGGTCCTCGGGCCCGCACTGTTCAACATCTTCATCAGTGACTTGGATGAGGGGGTAGAAAGCACCCTGTTCAAGTTTGCTGATGACACTAAGATGTGGGGGGATGTGGGTGCACTAGAAGGGTGCAATAGGCTACAAGCTGACCTTGACAGGTTGCAACGGTGGGCGGATGAGAATAGGATGGGGTTTAACACTGATAAGTGCAAGGTGTTGCACATGGGGAGGAAGAACCGGCACCACACTTACAGGTTGGGGAACTCCCCTCTTGCCAGCACGGAGACGGAAAAGGATCTTGGAGTCGTCATTGACTCCACGATGAACATGGGCCGGCAGTGTGGGGAGGCAGTCAAGAAGGCCAACCGTACCCTGTCATGCATCCACAGATGCATCTCGAGCAGGTCCAGGGAGGTGATCCTCCCCCTCTATGCGGCACTGGTCAGGCCGCAGCTGGAGTACTGCGTCCAGTTCTGGGCGCCACACTTCAAGAGGGACGTGGACAATATGGAAAGAGTTCAGAGGAGGGCCACTCGTATGATCAGGGGTCAGCAGGGCAGGCCTTATGAGGAGAGGCTATGGGACCTGAACCTGTTTAGCCTCCACAAGAGAAGGTTAAGGGGGGACCTTGTGGCCTGCTACAAACTGGTCAGGGGGGATCAGCAGGTACTGGGGGAGTCCCTGTTCCCCCGTGCGCTGCCAGGAGTGACCAGGAATAACGGTCACAAACTGGCGGAGGGTAAGTTTAGATTAGATATTAGGAGGCGCTACTTCACAGTCAGGGCAGCTAGGGCCTGGAACCAACTTCCAGGGGAAGTGGTGCAGGCTCCTAGCCTGGGGATTTTTAAAAGGAAGTTAGATGAGCACCTTGCCGGGGTCATCTGACCCCGGTGCTCTTTCCTGCTAAGGCAGGGGGTCGGACTAGATGATCTACCTAGGTCCCTTCCGACTCTAGCTACTATGAAACTATGAAACTATCATAACTTCTTTTAAGCATTTTCCCATTGATCTTTTATTCCATTATCTCTTTGTAACATAAACATATTTTTACAATAATGTGCTCTTTGTACCAAAAGTATTTTTTAAAGTGATGTAACATTATCTGACATATAGTAATGCATAGATTTACTGTAATAATATACCTACTATATGTAACAACTAATACTAATTGATTAAGATAACAGCTGGAAAATATTAGTTGATAGCAGTATAACTTGGAAGAGAAAATCATTTTTTACTCAGTATCCGTAATTTTTACCTCTATCTGACATTGAGTTGCCTGTGCTAAGTGGAAAAAGTATTCATTCAGCCAAAATTGTCCACATTTTGCCCCACTGAATTAAACAGGAATTACAAAATGGGAAGATAAGAAGAAAACAATCACAAAGTCTTTGGAAAAATGAAGAAATTGACCCTTCTCTTACTATTACGTGTTGTCGTGTTTTCATCCATTTTCTGTGTTCTGAGCCCATTAAGAAACATATAGAAAAAAAGGACAATACCTAGAGATTTTATGAAAAACTGAAGGATAAATATTTCATGTAATAAACTAATTTAATAACAAACAATTAAAAGATAATAAGGGTGCAAACTGAAGTCCTTCAGGCTCCTCACATACAAATACTACCATCTCCAAAATAGTCAAGCTTTTTACTTTGAATGATGATGAAACTTGGAGAGATTAAGGTCATACTGCTGGGGAAAAGGAAGAATATCAAAGAATGTCACTTTTGCAATATTAACTTCCAATTACCACTGGCCTCACTTTATATCCTGATATCATTAAGGCAGTCTATAGCCTTGTGGTCACTGGGATTTCTTGCTACTTCTGTCCAACTTCAGGCTAGCACAGCTAACTTCCTTTCACTACTTCTGAATATTCAAGACACTGCCAGAAAATGCACTATTTTCCTTATTCTATTGGCTAGAAGCCTGTGCCTCCTTCAGTCAGTTAGCCTTAGCCACAATAATACATTAACTTGTGATCTCCAGGCTTGATTTACTGTAAGTCTCTGTACTTAAGCATTAAAGTACTAATCTTAAAAATACTATAATTGATTCAAAACATACAAGTCAGTCTGATAAACATTACAGCCTGCCAAGGGCATATCACTTCACTGACTCCTTGTTAAGTACTGGATCAAATTTAAGATATGGGCCCTGATCTTCAAACCATTTACAAGGGTTTCACACACATTACCGGGAGGGCTGCCTCACATGAGAATAGCTTGACTTCTACAACAGTCATGTTCCACTGGCTCTATCAGTCTCATGTGTGCAGGAAGCAGAACTTTCTTGGCAACAGGCCCACAAATCTATATTTCACTTCCAGAAGGTAACAGGATAACTACATACACATCAAAGCAAAGTGAAAAAACAATTTCTTTGAACAAGTCTTTCCAAAATAATACTATATTAAAATAATGAGTCTTTCTCCTACTGATTGCATGGAAGATAAATACATAAAAATATCTTTAACTTTACCTGTATCTCTTTTTTGGGTCTCTCAAATGTATTTAACAACCCTTGCAGCAGCAGGACACTGACCACTGTTGTCCCCCTGCTTTACCTGTGTCAGGTTAGGATGCTTTGCCTGGTACAGTAGTTGTAAGCCAGGGTTGACTGTGTAATTTTAGTAGTAAGTTAAACAGGATTAGTATATAATGGCTTGGATAGGAATGATCCTGTCTCAGGCAGCGGTGTTGGATTAGATGACCTCTCAAGGTCCCTTCCAACCCTACCTTTTTATGACTTCATAATTTTGGGATGTTCAGACAGTATGCTGATGGGGGAAGGGGTGGGAGAGAGGGGGAGTCCAGGACAGGTAGGCAGATATTTTTATATCTGGAATGGCAAAATTAGTATTGCTTACACACCACCAATCTTTGTCTACAAGTCTTTAATTGTATGTGTCATGGGGAACAAAGATATCTGGTGATTAATTTGTGGGGACGTTGCTTAGACATACATAAATATTTCCCCAAACTGGTCTAATTACTGCCATGCCTGGATTTAAACAACAGCTAATAATAAGCTATGCCCATTTGTATCATTTACATATATGTAAGTGACATGTTGTTCAATATATGTTTTGATTTAGAGCAGTTGGGTCAAAACTTTTTGACAGGTGTGCTACAGATTAGACCTGCAACCTCCTTGATTAGATGCACACTCTGATCCCCTTCTCCTGCTGAATCTGCTGCTCTGCTTTCTGCCCTATGTTCTGTGCCCAATCTTCTGTTCTTTCTGCTTCTTTCCCTCTCTGCTGGTATGCTGCCTGCTCCCTCCCTGATCTACCATATGCCACAGGCAGAAGCTACCCATACCACATGTGGCACACACGCCACAGGTTGGCCACTCCTGATTTAGGGTCTCAGGGCTACAGTGTTTGACTACATGACCTCTTGAGGTGCTTTCCAACCCAACAGTTCTATGGTAATTAGCCAGGCATCAGTTGGTTTGTTGACAAATATAACTAGTTTGATTAGTTAAGGGCCAGTTCCTGTATCTCAGGTTAAGAAGTCTTGTTGAGAAGCTTTGAGAGGTGTTAGAATCAAACAATAGCTGGCAAAAGGAAAAAGATATTAACAGGGAAAATCTAAATCTCATTGTGGAGATTTGCAAGAGACAAGGATTTTTGTGGGTGATATCTTTTACTGGAACAACTGCATGGTTGGGATAAACTTAGAAAAGCTTTCAAATAAAGTGCAGATTTCCTGGACCATTGTGGCTACAGCATTATTCCAACACTACTAAATCCTGCAAAGAATGATATTTCTCTCCCTCTGGAATAGAAAGAATAGTTGAGGAAATATGATAAGAGGGAAGAAGAAATAATATGGAAAGATATATCTATAAACTATATATAAATATACATATACACACCTATGTGTGTGTGTGTATACACACACTACATATACATATACATATGCACTTATACTTACATACATACGTACATTCATACATACATACGTGTATACACACACACACACACAAACATACATACATACAGGATAATCTCATAAATCCATCATGCTTGGGACCGAGCATCTGCCAGAAATTTGAAAATTCCAGATTTTTTAAACTGGAGCAGTGGCTGGTTGTGGAGTGGGGGGCAGGCAGAGCGGGGGGAAGGGGAGGATAGTGGCAGCCGGTCTGGGAGCAGTGGCCGCATGTGAAGCAGTGACACAGGGTGGTGTGTTAGCAGCCACCATGTGCAAGCTTCCAGCTCTGCCGCTCCAGGACCAGCCGCCGCTACTCCTCAATGTAGTAGTGTATTTTTAAAAAGTGCCGGATTTTGAGAATTCCGGATTTTTGATATCCAAATTTATGAGGTTATACTGTGTGTGTGTGTGTGTGTGTGTGTGTTTCTATCTTCCTTGAACTTAATAATGAATGAGGAGGACATCCAGCTTGTCATACTACCAGAAAGGAGATTGTATGCAAAGGACTTAAGTATTTCTAGTCATCTTAAATACTGGGGGAGATAAGGGAGGATGAGAGCTGGAAGATATAAGTAGGAAGCTCTGAAAGGAATGTTATGTTCAAAATATCAGAATTGCAAGTCAGTCAAGACTCCCCAGATATGGGGGAAGAGAAGGGACACCAGCTAAACAAGCTAGGGCAATCACCTGTGAACAGCAGCAAGTGTGATTGAGCAGTGAGCTGAACTGCTGACAGCACCAAGAAAGTGATCCAAGTCAGAAGGTAGCCGTTTCTGATTTTATTACCTTGTATTTTTGTTTCCAGACTTAACAGATTCTTTTTCGTCTTTCCAATATGTACTTCTGTCTTATGCGATAAACCTGTTTTGTTTTATAACATACTGATTGTCCCGTGATAATAGTGATTTCAGGGCAGTTACAGAGGACAGCTACAGGCATGCTATTTCCAGAGAGATTGTGGGTCACTAATATTTTGCAAACTGGGAGTAAACTCCCTCTAAGCCTGTCAGGCTTCTAGTACTGGAGCTGCAAGGTACATTTAGGGGTTGGGAACACTGAAATTTGCTGGGACCATGAAGTTACCTTACAAGAAAGATGTGGTTTGTACTCTGAAGATATGCAGCAAAACAATCAGCAGGTCCTGACTATCTCCACCCCAGAGTGCTGAGGGAATTAACAGAGGTCATTGCAGGACCCTGCACAGCTTTATGAGCACTCATGGCACTCTGGCAAGGTGCCAGAGGACTGGAAAAGGGCCAGTGTGATCCCCATTTTCAAAAAAAGGAGGAATGAGGACCCAGGAAATTATAGGGGTAAGCAGGGGAGTGTGTGCTTAGGGGCAACCAACATGGGTTGATTAGAGTAAGGTCCTGTCAGACCAACCTGGTGGCCTTCTATGACCAGGTCACAAAATCCTTGGATGCAGGTGTTGCGGTGGACGCAGTCTTTCTGGACTTTAGGAAGGCCTTCAACACTGTCTCTCATCCCATTCTCATTAAAAAATTAGGAGATTGTGGTGTCAATGCCTACATAGTCAGATGAGTCACTGTGGCAGGACAGTGTGTGTGTGCCTGCCACGTTAAGGGCTGGGAGCTGGCAGCCTCCAGGTGCCTAATGGGGGCAGCGATTTTAGATTCTGGGCTGCCCATATAAACAAGGCAGTTCTGCTGCTGGGGGCCAGGCAACAACATTGCCTGGCTGGAGGGCTGCGGATATCATCTGGAGGTAAGGGAGAAGCTGTAGGAGATGGTAAGAAGGCTCCTGGTCCTGGGCATGACCTAAAACTGCACCCTGCTGGGAGTGGGTGGCCTGGTGGGGCTCTCAGTGGTGCAGGAGCCCTCAGGAAATGCTAGGCCAGTTACCACCCCAATGAAAGGCAGGTTGAGGCACCTTAACCCCTAGCCCCCACAACTGGTTGGGTGACCCCTATGTTTGGAGGGCCCAGAGGGTGGACCCTTGGAGAGTAAGGAAAGGGCCATAGGCCTGTCTGAACTCCCCCTGACTGGCCCATGCTGGGGCCAGGACCAGAAGGAATGCCCAAGAGCTGAGGGCCTGGGGTTCCGACTGGCCTGGAGGTGGGCCAGGGCTAGAGAGCCGAAGGTCCAGGTGGGGGATCACACCCGAAGGGGAAGAGTCCGCCTGAGGGGAGGAATCCAGGTGGGGTTTAATAGTAGGATTCTGGAGCCCAGCGAGGGGCCGATGATAGTGAGAACATTGTGATGCCATCTGCGAGGCTTGGGCTGCAGTGTAGAGGAGGAATGGAGCCGCAGATAGCACCCCCTGGCATCGGGGCAGAAAATGGGCAGCCTCCTGCTTATTAACATCTAATTAAATATAACAACAAGGCGTGGTGGGCGAGAACGTGGGCGGTTAGCCCAGGAACAGGTGGGCAGGCCACAGGGAAAGCGGCCCTGAGCAGGCCCCCTGTTACAGTCACCAGTTGGCTGGAGGGCTGCACCCAGAGAGTGGTGGTGGATGGGTCATTTTTGACCTGGACGGATGTGAGCAGTGGGGTCCCCCCAGGGCTCAGTCCTTGGGCCCGCGCTGTTCAACATCTTCATCAGCAACTTGGACAAGGGGGTGAAAAGCACCTTTTTCAAATTTGCTGATGATACTAAGATGTGGGGAGAAGTGGGCACGCTAAAAGGGAGGGACAGGCTGCAACTGGATCTGGACAAATTACAGAGGTGGGCGGATGAGAATAAGATGGGATTCAATACTGATAAGTGCAGGGTACTGCACCTAGGGAGAAAGAACCAGCAGCATACCTACAACCTGGGGAACTCCCTTCTTGTCAGCACAGAGGCAGAAAAGGATCCTGGAGTCATTATAGACTCCAAGATGAACATGGACTGCCAATATGGGGACACAGTTAGGAAGGCTAACCACACCTTGTCATGCATCCACAGATGCATCACGAGCAGGTCCAAGGAGTTGATCCTCCCCCTCTATGCGACACTGGTCAGGCAGCAGTGGGAGTACTGCGTCCAGTTCTGGGCGCTGCACTTTAGGAGGGATGTGGACAGCATGGAGAGGGTCCAGAGGAGGGCTACTTGCATGATCAGGGGGCAGCAGGCCAGGCCCTACAAGGAGAGGCTATGAGACCTGAATCTGTTCAGCCTCCAAAAGAGAAGGCTGAGGGGGGATCTGGTGGCCATCTATAAACTGGCTACCAGCAGGCAATGAGAGAGTCCTTGTTCCCCTGAGTACTACTGGGAGTAACAAGGAATAATGGCCATAAGTTGATGGAGAGTAGATTCAGGCTAGATATCAGGAGGCACTACTTCACTGTCAGGGTGGCTAGGATCTGGAAGCCTTGCTCGCTCCTACCCTGTGGTTCTTCAAAAGGAGGCTAGATAGACACCTTGCTGGGGTCACTTGACCCCAGCATTCTTTCCTGCCTATGGCAGGGGGTCGGACTTGATGATCTGCTCAGGTCCCTTCTGACCCTACCTACTATGAATGGGGAGAGATTTGAGGAACCTACTGTTTACTAGTACACTCTATGAAGCAGCAGTTACTAATCATACAAAAAGCTGGGTATCTCATTCCGTATTAAATTATGCATGGCCTAAAGTTTTGTCACTAGCCTTGCGCTAAATAACAGTAAACAAAGTGTAGATATCCTGGAAGTTCTCAGTACTGTATCCCGGTGAGACCTATAGGTTTCATAATGGTTTCACTTAAGTCCTATAGCTGAAGACTCTGTCTACTTCATATTGTCATTTATAATTTTTCATTATTACATGATTTATTATTTGTATGATGCCAACAAGGTATTAGTTGTATGGTGCCAACTTTACAAACAGGCCTACAGTCAAGTTTCTTGCCCCATGTGGTTTACAAACCAAATGGGAAATACTGTAATATAATAAAAGACTTAATCTGTCTGTTTATCTGTCCATCTGTAATGCTTTTGCTCAAGTGTGCATGCACTGCCAAGACAGGGTTACCATATATCTGGGTTTCTCTGGATGTGTCCCTGCTCTTTTTAAGCCCTCTGATAGCTGTCGGGGGTGGGTTGTTTGGGATTTCCCTTTGCTCCAGGGGTGGCAGCAGGGGGAGAGCAATCAGAGGCAGCTGGGAGCGCACATGGACACACTCCTGTGCTGCCTGCATGAATTGGAGCCACCCTGCTCTGGCCCAGGCAGGATGAGTATAGCTGGGGCCCTCTGGGGGGGCAGGGGGCTGCAGGTCGGGAGTGAGGGGCATCGGGTGAGGGCAGGGGATTGTGGCCTGGGAGTGAGGGGTTGGGGGCTGCTGTGACTTGGGATTGTGGGGCGTGGGGGTGGGGGTGAGGGCAGGGGACACTGGCAGCATCAGGGGGCTGTGGCTCAGGAATGAGGGGCACCAGCAGGGCCGGGGCAGGGGCCGGGGGGGTTTGGGTCAGGAGTGAGGGGATCGGTGTGGGCGACTGTTCATGGCAGGCAAGCTGTGTTTGTCTCTGCGTGCCCATGTGCAGAGTGAGTGAGTAGAGTGCACACCTGTCTACATGTGTGTGTGCATGCATGCGTGCGCCTGTGTTCATATCAGGAGGGAGACTATGTCTGTGTGTCCATGTGCACAGAGTGAGTGAGCAGAGTATGTGTCCATCTGCGTGTGTGTGCATGCAGGGCCATCCCTGGAGGGGTGAATCGGGGCAACCGCTCTGGGCCCTGTGCTTTGGGGCCACCACTGTTTCTCCCCCAAAACTCTGCTCTGTGACAATTTGGTTAGGATGGGCCCAGCAGAGGATACACACCTTGCCCTATCTCTTTAGGTAACCTGAGCTGGATACATTCCCGAGGGAGGGGGGAAACCTGCTCCCTCTCCTACGTGACTGGTATCACATACCTGGGTCAGGGGCTTGGGCTCCCTGGGGAGCTAGGAACTGCCAGTCTGCCCAGCAACTAGTGATGCATTTCAAATTGGTTGGCTGACAGCCAATAGGTGCTGGCCTCCATTGAACCAGGTAAATTAGCTCATAAGGGCTATATAAGATAAGGACTGCCCAGGTGGCAGCAGCCATGAGGAAGACTCGGAGGGAGAGAAGAGCTGGACCATCTGAAATTTGCTCTCTCTCTCAAAACTCATGATCAAGAAACTGCTTGCCTCCAGAGGGAATCTCCACCTGCCTCTGGATGATACTTGTGAGTAAGCTACCTGAGATCTAACTAGATATATAGCTTGCAGTAACTCAGATGTGTGATCTAAAGCTACCCAGCCATGCCAGTTTGCTCTATGGGATTTCTGTGATATTGCTCCACCCTGTACCTTATTCCAACCCTACCCCTTGTAACTAATAAAGTTCTCCTTTGTACCTAGTGTGGGAGACTTCTGGGTGTGGGTCTAGATTATGCCTTGGGGTCCCCTTGGTTCAGCTGACTAAGGGAGACCAGTACTTGTGCTTCTGACTGAGGGAAGCACCCCCAAGTGCTTGAAGTGAATCAAGTACCCTTGAGGGCTACTAGGCCTGTGTTTCCCAGGGTACACAGAGCCAGAATAAAGCCCAGCCCTGGGTGGTGGCAGTTTTTACCCCAGGCTAGCGGGTGTGCTCCAGGAAGGGGGTCGGCCAGATGCGAGGCACCCCAAAGGAGGCACTTATAGCCTAGGTGGTTGGACTCAGTGAAGTGGGTGGCTCAATGCAGGAGCACCCTCTACTGGCCCACCACAGTGCATATGTCTTGTTCATGGCAGGGAGAGTATATTTGTGTCTGTGTGTTCATGTGCAGAGAGGGAGTGAGAGTAGAGTCTGGCTGTGAGCCTGGCTGTGTGCATGCCTGTGTGTGTGTGCCTGTGCAGCTGGATGTGGAGTAGGGGGACAGGTTCCATGTGGCCAGACATGAAGTGGTGGCAGCACCAGACAATGAGTGGTGGTGGCAGAGGCTGTGTGTAAGCTTCCCTCCCATTCCACTCTCTCCCCTGTTCCTAGGAGGTAGTGGTGGCATGGGGTGGTGGGTGGCAGTGCTCCATCCCTGCCTGCCCCCCCTCCTCCCATCATGTCTGTATTAGCCAATTGCCCACCAAGAATAAGAAAGAAGCATGGGAGTGGTGAAGTACTACCATGTACCATATTAGTTGCACAGTTCTAGATTTTCTCCATTATGATCACCATAGAAATTAGACAGCTAAATACCTCAGAAAATGTTTCCCTTTTCTCCTTCCATATACTCAATTTATTGTAGCATTGTTTAATAATCTTTTTAGTTACAGAAAGAATAGTTGCCAAATGTGGGTTTCCAAGGAATGCTGTCCAAGACAAGATGCAAGATCCAGAAGGCTTAACAGAAGATGTACGTAATCCAAACAAAAAGCCCTTCTCCAATGGGATGAATGAGAAAAAAAATGCAACTCCACCCCTAAGCACATTGGAATTTTACTCCCATTTGCCAGTGCTCCAGTCAGCCACACCAGATAACTGGGAGGTTCTGCCTGAGGGAAACTGCACTTTTGGTCCTCCTACCGCTTGCAACAGATTAACAGCAAACTCCAGTAGGTCCCTTCGTATTCGAAATACCACTACAAAATTAATAAACAATAGACTTCATTGTCACTGTAAGAGAGATCCCCCCCAAAAAACCCTTCAGGGTCTAGTATGTAACAAGCCATAAGCCACCCTCAGCCACTCATTCTTCTGAATCAAGTGTTGGATGGCTAACAAGAAGGGGCTGGGAAGTAGCCATCCCATTCATAACTACAACATTCCCAGACCCTGTCTCTAACCCCAAAATATGCTTTTAAGTACATCATCAAATACAACAAACTCAGTAAATCAAGCTCTCTGAAAATTGGTTGTGCAGATATTTTTTTTTCACTGAGCTGCCCAGACTGATCATTCAACCATCCTGAGTGGTTACTGTTAAATTTATCACCCAGCAAATTTTCTGAGTAGTTAAAACTGTTCCTTTCAATACATTCCACCTTGCACTTACCAGCATAGACTTTCATCCACTTCCAAGTCATCAAAAGCACATCTACATCCTTGGGAAAGAGGATTTCCCCTGTAGAGCAACTCAGTGCCTTTCTTACCTACCTTGGGCTGGATGCTCAGGAGAAGGTCTGGATCACCCTCAAAACAGGATTTAGGAGCCATCCCGGACATTAAAGTATTGAACCTCCCCTTTGATCCAGAAAAAGTGTAACTAAGGCATGTTATGACACTTTAGATAAGTATAATTGAATGCAATCAAATCAGCCCATCTCCTGCAAAATTTAATTCTACTACTTTAACCTGATAGAATTCATAGAAATATTTAGTAAAAGAATGGGTAAAGAGGTATTCATAAGGTGCAATATACTTGATTTGCATTTAAAAAAATGTAATGCAGTCCCTCAGGTGGAGGACTGGGTATTTTATGCAGGTGCCTTATAGATATAATTACCATAGTCTGGATTATGTTACTCTTGCAAAAAAAACTGTTTTACTCCTTGAACAGTCCCATTTTCTTGGGACTACTCTTGGAATTAGGATTTCAACAGCTGACTCCCAATTAAGCTATGTTTAAACCATGTTAGTAAAATGTTCCCCAAACTTATTAAATGCTACCTCCCAGCCCCTTCTTGTTAGCCATCCAACACTTGATTTAAGAGCCTTTTGCTACTGTGTCCCAGAACTTGAGTCATATTGCTGTGTCAAGCTCACTTCCATCGTGTCTTCCCAACTTTCAGGAATGTCTTTATGTTTCTTTACCCCATTACCTTGCCTCTTACTAATATCTCTGTGATTTTGTCATGAAAGTGCCTGATTCAACATTGTGTTGTTTTTGGTTTTATATTTGTGTAAATGTCTTTAAATCAAAGGAGAAGCAGAGTTGTGAATCAGACATTAGGGGTCAGATTCTGTTCCACATAGTGGGAGTCTAAGTGGACTTAGGCTTGTAAGTGCAATTCTATTCAACCCCATTCATGTCTTGAAAATCCAGTAAGACATCTACTTCTGTAAAAAAATTGTCATCTACGTCTTATGACTGAGTCACAAAAGAGCAGTGAAGAGGACTCATCCGCTTTTTGCATTAATCATTTTTCAGGGATCTAGAAGAGTGGCATAGAATTGCATTTAGGAGTGTAGATGTCTACTTATACAACTGATAGGTGGAATAGAATCTGGCCTTTGATTTATACATTTCTTTTTAATTGGCTTATTCACAAGGATGTAAGAGAGACACATCATTATAAGATAAGCAGCAAAGTCCTAACATTTTATAGCCACTCTGTTGAACAATGACAATTATCAGAGCCTTGCAGGTCAGTATCTTTTTGGAAGAGAAATCAGTGGGATTTGGGTACTCTTTTACTGCATATTATTTATTTTACAGTATGTGCACCAAGCCTTGAACAAAGGTTACAAACAAAATGCTGGCAA
This sequence comes from Crocodylus siamensis, assembly GCF_052110815.1. Lineage (NCBI taxonomy): Eukaryota > Metazoa > Chordata > Crocodylia > Crocodylidae > Crocodylus > Crocodylus siamensis. The sequence continues at coordinate 173,826,982 of NC_143396.1, read as the reverse complement.
ACCCATCTTTCTGAAATCTCTGCCCAAACACAAGTTCCAATACAGCAAGAACTGATTCTAATGACATTAAGGTGAAGAGCAAACTCTCTTGCTACTGGCAACAGCTTCACATACAAGAAATTATGTCAAAATACTAATGATAGTGCCATAGGTCTTCAAATTGTAAATTTGCTCATATGTTAACAGAAAGAACTTATAAGTCTGATTAACAGCACCACCTCATGACTCTAACCATAATAATACTATTTAAAACTACTTAATTTGTTGAAAATAGAAAATTAATGGCTGCTCCTCAGATTGGTAAAAAAATGTGAAATATATCAGGATTACAATTGCAGACTACTATCTAAAAGCAGGCGACTTAAGCAGTGCTATTCATAAAGGCAGAGCATTCTGCTCCTTTGCTCACAGCCCTGGTAATTCTAGACACGAGAAATCTAAAGTGACATCCTCTGGATATTAATAGAGAATGCGGTCACTAAAACAGCTTAGCTATACAAGTCATGCTTTTGATTCATGATTCTAAAACTTACTAAGAAAAAATAATTAAAGTTTGTAACTTATTTCAAAACACGGCCCTTTTCTCCACTGCATTATTTTGAAACAGCAAGATAAAATAGATTGTGTTCAAATGCAGTTATGTATTATTTGTTTGTAATAGCTATGGACTCAGGTACTGTAAGTGAGAAGAATTCCATTGCGCATTTGTGGATTTTTAGATTTTTAGAGGGAGTTTTCTTAACTGTATCTGTGAAAAAACAGCCTAATCCAAAGGCAATGAAGTCAGTGAAATGTCTCCGTTTGGTTTGAGTAGGCTTTGGATCAGGCCCATTGAGGTTTTTGATGACAAAATTCTACTTAACGCCTGCCATATTAACAGCTATAGCAAACTACCCTTTGCAGCCAACTAATAAATCACTGGAGAAATGACCACATTGAAAGGTTGCTTAACAATAGAAATGATAGTTTATTCAGACAAATGGCTGGTTTTTAAGCTAATATAGATAGAGCAGGTTTTAGACTAACTTCTAATTCTTCTGCTTGAGAAGCAAGGTTTACATTCTTACAAAATAAAAAAGAAGCTAATAGCATTCTTGACAAGGAAAATTGAGGGAATAAGAGCACAAATGGCAGAAAAGACTGCTAAAATGATTAAATTGACACTAAACTGAAGATATAGGTTTAGACAAAATGTATAATGGAGAAATGATGGAACAAGCCTTTGAGTATATAAAGAGGCTTTCATCTATCTCTGACTTTGACAAAGATGAGATTTTTTTTCACTAAGTTATTTGACAAGAATATGTAAGAATTATGCTGATAAAAGAGAATAAGAGTCACAGGTTAAAATACATTGTTCCAAATACTTTTGAGAAGAACATGTAGAACAAACCCCAGCCAAAGACAGCAAAATTAACATTTCTAAAGTCTTTGTGCTTTTGTGATTTTATTTTAATAATACAAAAGAAACATTTTGTAACACAAAGAAATGTAAAAGTTAAAAATTAAAGTACTAGTTACAGACTAGAAAATTTGAATAAGAGATACTGTACGTCACTGGCAAAGCTAAAAAAAGATACTTTGCAAAAATTATCTTATTTCTCAGATATTCTTACAGATCGAGCTAGTCTGAATTCTAAGGGTCATAAAGCCTATGGTGGACAGCAAATTGCCAGTAAATGATAGGAACTGTTGAATGAGAATTTACACTTCACATGTATGTGATGTGTATATTGAAGTACGGTGAGATATAAACTGAGCCCATCTGATACATATCATAGGACTGCACAGCTACATTTTTATTTCAGGGTTTGAGTACCATGTTCAGACTCTTCTAGTCCTATGTTTGCTGATACACAGGGTGTATAATAGAAGGTGGGGGCTGAACTAGGACAAGATTAATCAATTCATAGATTTTAAGGCCGGAAGGGACCTTGGAAGATCATCGGGTCCAGCCCCCTGCACCAGTCTTTCTTCTCTTTTGAGTTATGTGGGTTTTGCTACACTCACATAAAACTGCCACGTGCCTTCTGACCTATAAGGGATTCTGCATCACACACTGTTCAGCAGCCTTGTTCCCAACACGCACACTCTCTCCATAAATGTTTATTCTTAGGGCATTGTGAGGTTGGGGGAAAGTATGCCAGAGTTTATCTGAGGTAGCTAAATACTGGTATTGCAGAAAGCCCTCCATATGGTTTTAATCTCAGGATTTTGCAGGACCAATAGTTAGAAAACTCACCCTATGCCTTTTTAACTAAGAAAATGTGACATGGAAACCAATGAAGGGAAATTCAACTTGAAATCCCACTGTATCCTTTTCTTTATAGTCACTATCCTGACCATAACCACACTTCAGAAAAAACAATTGAATTAAGGTGTAGGGACTTTGTAGGGAGGGCGTAGGGGGGATAATAAGACCGTGTCACCTTTCCACATCACCAGCAGGAAAAGCATGTTACCATGTAGAGGCAGGATGTCACCCATTCGCAGCCCAGGCATGAAAAAAAGCCCACATATATTTCTAAAGGCTTCCCCCATCCTTTGAAGCTGGAAGGAGGCAAGACAACAGAGTTTCTTTTTATCCAGGTCCTTTTGATCTACTCCTAGAGCCAGATTCAAAGGGATTTGAAAGGAAGGGTCTGGACTGGAAGAGAAGAGGTGGTGGCGGGTATTGCTCCCCTGTGCTCCTAGACTCTGTAGTTGACCACCAGCCTGCGGATCAACTGTAAATACATGCACGCCGTTTAGCCCTGCTTCTCTACCTGCTTCTCCAGAGTCAATTTATGCCTCCTTAGTCTCAAACAACAACAAAACAGTTGCGAAGTTGCCCGCGAGGGAGAGCAGGGAAGCCGGGCTGCCGCACGCAGCTCTTCCCAGGGCTCGCCAGTGCCCGGCCCGGCCGTAATGAAAGGTAATTGGCGCGGTGCTTCTCTCTCTGCAGCCTGCATCTTGCTTCCAAGTGCCTCTAATTGAATTGCTGTCATTTTTGCCCTTCCTAATGCAGTGACTTGGCGAGGGGAAATGACCTGGGGATGTGGGCGGCTCTCCCTCCCCCACCCCCTTGGGAGCGAGCCCCTCCTGCCAAGTGGCGCGGCAGCCCATAAATAGGCGCGGGGGAGCCGGTTTGGGCTCACAACGGCACCGCGCACCCCGCCGCCCCCGCCCCGCCTGCAGCTCGCCAGCACCGCGCCCGCCGCCCTGGGACCCGCCGCCCGCACGGCTCCCTGCCCCGGCCAGCCAGCACCGAGCCCAGCGCCCTGCACGGACCCGCACCCCCGCCACCAAGGTACTGGCCTCCCGGGGCATGCGACTCCCAGGGCTCTGCGTGCTGTCCCTTGCGCATCCCAGTAGAGGTGGGGAGAAGGACTGGTCTTGAGCTCGTCCAGTCTCCGGCCCTCGGGATGCTCCTGCTTGTACTTGCCAGGGTGGAGGGGGGCATCCCGCATGCACAGCCTTCCCCCGCCTGCCAAAAACAAAAAAGTTTCCCATCTGGATGCTTGCTGAGCTGGGAGGTCCCTCTGGGAATCTCAAGCAGTGTCAGCACCCCCCACCCCAGCAGCAGGAAGGCAAAGCTGGTAACCCTGAGATGTTCCCCCATCTCCTTTCAGATGCAGAGGTGCACTGGTCTCCTGTTTCTTTCTCTCATCCTTTGCGCCACCTTGTCAGAAACATTCGGGCTGGTTCTATCAGTAAGTATCACTTTCATCTCAGGAGGGGTCTGTTCAGGCTGGGTGTGTCTACACACTCATGAATGGGCCTTAAATACTGCACATTTAGTTTAGTACTTCCTTAATAAAGTACTAAGCTAAAGTTACTGTGCAGTGGCACTTGCACAGGGTTACTTAGTGACACTTACTGTGCATTAGCCTAATAACAATGTGCAATAGGCTATTAGCATGGTTTTTGCCATGACACGCTACTGTGCCATGCATGTTATTAGGCTAATGCGCAGTAAGCATCTTGTGTATAGATGCACCCTCTGCATATCACTTGGCAAGTAGCAGCAAACACTGCACACACATCTGCTCTTATTAGGCGTAGTAAAGCAAAGCACCCCAGATCAGTTTGGACAAGAAATACATATATACAGGGCATGTCATTCTCTTTGGCTCCCTGAGGCAGAACTAAAGAAAGCGAGGTTTATTGCAGTTTTACAGAGCAAAATAAAACAAATGCCTCAAACTCACTCTGAAAAAAGCAAGGACTGAGTTGGTTTGATACCAAGAAATTTCCAAAACAAGTAGCTGAGACATGATAAATTCCGCAAATCCATATAACTGGGTGAAGAGAGAAATAGCTATACTTATTCAGTAAAGCAGATTGGGGGAGCACCGCACCTATTTGGATTTAAACAGTTAATCATATTCCTCATGATGTGTGAGACTTGCACTTTCATCAATGTAGAGTGGAATTGGGAGTTCCACTGACATCATTGGCAAACCTCCCATTGAGTTCAGTGAGGATTTGTCCCAGGGAGACTGCTTTCCTAGTGCTTGTGTGTGTTTAAAAAGGTGAATCTCCTTACAAACCCTAAAAAGCCCATTTGCACACAGGTACTACTTTCTTTCAGAAGCATTGTGTAATACATGCAATTCATAACCTACCTGCGCTTTTCCCTTCTATAAGGCAAAAGAAAAGAGGGGCTGGACTTTGAATAGTGCTGGTTACCTACTCGGGCCACGTAAGTCATTTTCTCTATGTTGCTTTAAAATTGTCACTTGCAGCATACTATTTACTAGTGTTTTACTTGCTGTTCTGGACTCTGCAGTAATTCTGGCTTAAACAAAAACTACTGCAGTAGCCAGACTTCAGCTACTGCAGGAGGATGAAGAGAGTCTGTTGGGAAAATCTGTATTTCATGCCTGGCACAGAAAAAAAAAGTAGTTTTAGAAGTTCTTTTTTGTCTTCAAAAGCATTGGCATGTAGAAAGGTATTACATTATATAGAATTACACATGACATCCTTACTGATAGTGAGTAGTTATTCTCAGACAGCAAATATCTGGTTATTCTAAACCTGTATGTTGACCTCCATTATAAAATGAGGGATCATGAGTTGTATAGGATTTATGGCATTTTGGTGACCAGTTCAGAAGAAGAGGCAAGGAATGAAATCTAGTTCCCAAAATGTTGCCAAGATTTCTCCACAGGTCTACATCAAAATGCCTTCATATGCATTGTCTTTAATTATATCCTAATTATGGACAAATAATAAACTCCCTGAGATTGTAAATAAGTATCAGGAGCTTACACAGGGAAAATACCTAATACCATGCTGTAATTAAAAGAAAAACATATACCAATGTCAACCAGTATATCACAATTCAGGTTTAAAAAAATGGAGATTCACCGTTAAGATATCCTATATAGATTTCCTTTAAAATTGTTTTAACTAGTTTAAAAATAGCCATTATTGCACAAGCTTTTCAAAATACTAAGCAAGACACAGAACATACAGAAGTTAATATTCTTTACTACTTTCATGTTAAAAGCATATCTGTTGACCATGGTTGCCTATTTTCAGTCTCTCTGATCTATTATTAATATATGAGATACTACTATTAGTCACATAAAGACCATGAATGTATATTTTTTATTTATTATTTACTTTTTGTAACTAACTTTTGAGGATAACTAACTTCTTGCATCTTTAATGTTTTTATTATTTTTGTAAATGTTTGTAAGTATATGTTCCTCAAAGAAGAATAGACTGTGTTGACAGATGTGTGTTCCATTCTGTACTGGGAGATATACCTACCAAGTGCCATTTCTCTAAGACTGGATAATAGGCATCATCCTCTGTTGCAGGTCGTATTGATCAGCTTTTACTGATAAAGGAAATGCCCATTGCAAGGGGGAGAGAAGAGGCACCTGGGGAATGTAAGATAGTTTTTGGAGGTTATTCATGTAAACTAACTGAAGTTTACTTTTAAATAAATTCAATGGTAATTTAGCTGTAAAAAAGAGAGGAAAAAAGAGTAGCATCACCACATTCCTAAATTATACATGAATTCTCCAGCCCTGTGTTTCCTGTACACCCAAGCTTCTTGCTGAATTCAGTAAAAATGTTGGTGTGCAAGTAGTACAAGACTGGGCCCATACTAGATATATGCTAGAATATATATTTGAAGATGGCTTCTTTAATTTAGCAGTAATATGTTATAGAAAATTAATAATTTGTTTCACTGACTGTGCATTATTCCATCAAAATGTCCATCATGTTCCTTCTTTGAAATCTTCTGAGCTAGCTCAGTAGACTCCATGAAGATCAAAGCACATGGCTGAAAACTAAATTAGCTCTTCTGATTTCTAATTTCACAGATGCAATAGATAACCACAGATCTTTTAATGAAAAACATGGGCTAGCTGGTAAACGTGACATACAGCCTGAAGAGGATATGAAACCAGGTAGTAAAATTATGATTGCTACAAGAGCTCATTTGCTTACGTATATAACATTTTGTTTTTTGTATACGAGTTACTATGTTCCCTAGGTGTATGTTTAATCATCTTCAAATGGAATCCAACATATAAGAGAAAGGAAAGCAAAATTTTGCCCGGATACTCCAGGGATGTGTGTTTTTTGCATGGTCATAGTCTGAACTGCAGAGTAACCATCAGAGAAATTATGTTAATTTAGATAAATCTTACCTTTTCTATATACTGTAATATTCAAAACATACTTCACACCATCTTAGAAACTGTAAGTTTCATTAGATTAGCCAAGAGGTATAATCAGTAAGGGACAGATTTTTGGGGAGACAGGATTGTATAGTAGACTATTATTGAAACCGCTGAATTATTTTTACAATAGCAATTTAAAATTGAAATGTTGGAAAATGTGTGAAACCGCTCATTATAAAATGGATTTTCAGCATCTTATAAACTCAAAATGCAGCTATACAGTATGTTCCATATGTGTAAGTAAGATCAGTTATTTCCATTGTAGGACTTTAGGGTCTGAAACAAAGATCAGTGAAAGAATGGGAATCTTTCCCTTTTATCCAGTGATATCTGAATCAGAATCATAACTCAACATTTTGAGGCCAATACAAACTGTGAGTGTTCAGTGCTTCTCAGGATCAGGTTGTAGTAGACTCCTCCCGGTCAGTGACTCTGGTCTTCTACTGTGAAATCCATTTCTACTTTAAAAGCAAGTTTTCCAAATTGAACTAAATTTACATCCTAAAACATTTAATTTTACTCAAATTATGTAGCTGGGCATGTAAAAATATTTCCTTGTTCAATTACGTTATTTTCTAAAATATTTATAAAGCCCACTTCCTCTCTTGGTATAGGTGACATTTATTTGTTGAACTGAAATAAACTGGGATTACATCCCCAAACAAAAGCTAATTTTTCTGGTGGCAGATGAGCTTTCAGAGAAGCAAACTTGTTTTGTTATTTGCCATCTATTTGGAATTTTTAAAACCACTTTGGGACATACTATTCCACCTATTAAGTGCCTAGGTGGATCTAGGTGCCTTAAATTCAACCCTATTCCACCCTGCTCAAGTCCCTGAAAAAATATTAACACACCTATTTTTAACATGTCGTTATCATCATCATTTTAGCCTTAAGACTAAAATTAATGTCATCATCATCCTAGCCTTAAGGCTAAGACTAAGTCACACAAAGCAGCGAGCAAACAAAGAACCAACCCACCTTCTTGTGCATTAAATGCTATTGAGGGACTTGAGCAGGTTGGAATAGGATCACAGGTAGAAACCTAAGGTAGAGTAGGGGATCTGGAATTTGCATGGGTTTTTCTATATCCATTCTTCTTAAGAAAAAATGTAAAAAGCTATATCATGATAAGGGTGCTAAAATATACCAGGTGTTCAGCTGGATAGAAACTGCTTTTAACAATTTTAACAACCACCTCCTGCTTGAACATTCATAATTAAACAGAATTACATCTTAGCAGCAGGTAGCCCTTGCTTTTATAGAATTACAGTTTTAAGGACATATACCCATCATGGTAATACTGTCATATGAGAGTAGAAAACTGATAATTTCTCTCAGAGTTTTCTTTCTATTCCATTGAGTCAATTTTGAAGGACCTGCTAGCCATTCCCTCTTTACCCCACCCCTACCTCCAGGCAGATCCAGAAAGGGTGTGGTAGTGTGGTCATACCTTTTTCACACCACACCACACCACACCACACCACACCACAGGAACAACAGCTGGGGACTTTCCTTAAGTCCACAAAGCAGTCCCCCCAGCCCTTCCCCTTGGGCTCACCAGCACCTCCCTTCCCCTCTCATTCCCCAGCTTCCCCTATCCACTGCTTCTACTGGGGCACTGGGAACTCTAGAGCTGCTCCTGGCCTACTCCAGCAGGGGCACAGAGAGCCAGGCTTACTTGGGGACACTGGTCGTGGCAGCAGGTTCCTCCTCCTAGCCCAACTCCCCCAGGTGTTCCCCACCAGCTCAGGAGCAGGTACAGGGGAACTCACCTGCCACCGCTGCTGCTGCTGTTTCTGGCTGAGTCTGGCTCCCCATGCAGCCTGGCTGAAATGGGACAGAAGTGTGTCTAGAGATTCCCCCTCCACACCTCCGCCCCCCAGGTCAGCCTGGGACTGTAGCAGCAACAAGTGGGGAGAGAAGGGAAGGGAAGAGGAGAGGCTGAGAGGTGGGATGGGTATTATTACCTGATTCAAGGAATTTAAAATAGTTCCCAGCTGATGCTTTCATGGCATGGTCTGCCCACCCAGGTGAGGAGGGGAGGCTGGGAACAGGGGATATAGCTACCCCTGCAGCACCCTTCACTTCTTCCACACCACCCTTTACAAAAGCCTGAATCTGCTTATGCCCCCACTCCACCCCTACCCAGGGTTATAAATGTGACAGTCCTGCTCATTGACAGCACGACTGAGGCCTCCCTTAAAACAGCTGAGATTCCACATGACAGAGTGGAGTGGGTATATTTTGAAAAGTAAAACAGAGTCTGTTCCCCTTTGAACCTAGTGTCAGTTCATCTACTCTTTCTCCAGCCAAAACATTGCTTGCTTCCCTCTTCTATCTAGGTCACTAGACACACAGATAACCCACCAGGTGTTTACAAAGGCAGGAAGACTTTTATAGAAGGAAATGATTGCTTTTTCTGCATAGTGAGGGGTGATACACACATAGAAAGACCACTGTAAGCATAATCTAACCTGCTATTGGGAAATACAGTGTTACAATATAACATCCATTTCTTACTCCAACCCTGGGTAGGCTGATTATTGTTTGAGTAATATTGCTGTACTCAGTACTGTACAGTCCAAGCCCCAAGGAGGTTACAGTTTAACTCAAACGCAGACAGTACGGTACAGATTTATCTGTTTGATTAAATCGTTGTCCAAAATTCAAGAAATGCCCTTTTATATTTTGATAACACACACTTACCCAATAAATGAGGAGGAAGGAACACAATGATAAGTCTTCCATAAATTGTAAAATTATCAGGGAGATAACTCATTTGTTCCTGGTCTATGATAGACAGCAACAATAGTAGGCAGAATGTTTCCTCAAACAGGGGCATCTTGCAATGCTACTTTGAAATAATGGGTGAAAAGGACAGTTAGGTACCAATTCTAAGTGTGATTCTATTCCACTTTGCTTAGGCCTCTGAAAGAGTATTAGTAAAAAAGATGAGCATGTCCTCCTTCTCCTCCCCTTTACTTTTTGTGACTCAATCTTAGGGGAAAGATTGCAAAATAGATGCATTAATCAGTTTTTTCAGGGACTTGAGTAGGGTGGAGCAGATATGCATTTGGGCTCCCAAGTCCATTTCTGCACTTAATAGATGGAATAGGATCTAGACCTTAATGAATTCTGATCTAGTAGTATTTCTCACTAGCACAGTATCTTTTTCAGATGCAGACAGTTCCTTTGTAAATACATGGTCCGTAAATTACAAGTTACAGAATTGTAAACGCAGTTTGTTGGAACCCAGTCTTCCAAAGTTTTGCTGAGTGCCCTTGATTATCATTGGCATCCAACTAGTGTTTGGTACTTAGAACCTTGCAGGATGGGGGGGTTACAATTGTAGCTCAGTTTCTGTTACAAGTCTCACTTAGACACACTTCTCCCATCAACCCTGAAAAATCCCATTGTATGTGAAACTTCTCAGGCAGTCCCTATCCAAAGGGGACTTCTTGTTACCTTTAAGTTGAACAGAATTAGGTATTTAAGGGGGAGGGGGAGGGGAGTAATTTTTTGCACTTGAAAAATCTTGAGGTTTGTTATAAAGTTGTTTTAAAAAGGTCATGTAAAATGTAAATGGCTATGTAATGTAAAAATGATAATAGTAATTATCTTTCAAGGAAAAGTAATATATAGGAATGTTTTTTAATAAGACTGGGTCGCTTTGGGAATCTGAGTTGCTGATGAGGTCTCAGAAGATGGAAACATGATGGATGCTGTAGGATTTACAAGCTTACCAGCAAACTTGGAGGAACTTGTAAGCCCTGTAAGCCAAGTAGCTTTAGTTCAAAGAACCTACAAGTAAAACCAGAAAACCCTGTAAATTCTAAGAGACAACAGGAATTTCAATACCAGAGTCTGCAAAGAACAGGTTATACAGCATAAATTCTATGGTAACCTACGCAGAGGCCTATCTCTACAATATGTCCAAGTCCCTGAAGAAAAATATTTATGTACAGCTCATTTCATAAAGAACTTGAACTTCCAGCTTTTCTGCTGAATAATTAACAATAATGTTACTGTTTAAATATATGGAATGAGTTATGGCCATCTTAACGATGCATTAACATCATAAAAGGGCATGCTAAAACAAAAAAGGTCAAAAGAGCCAGAATAGGAAATGCATACAGAACTACTCTTGTTTACTCTGAAACCTATTATGCAACAGAACCCACCCCCGATATTCTGCTCACTGCAAAGACTCAACCAGAGTACAACAGAGTTTAGGAATTCGGGGGATCAAAAGGCAGTGAGAGATGCCTTATCATACAAGTGTATAAGAGAAGCACATTCTTATAGTTTCATATGAAGCAACACTTCTTTGAGCCATTAATCAAGGGTAAGGGCTAGTTTCTTATCCTCCAGTTCTGTTCTCTTTACTCATGCTTAAGTGGCACGACAGGGATGTGATCTGGCTGTACCTGACTAACTTAGAAGTCTTACATTCCAGGGGAGTTAAAATTTTTTAACTTCTGATGAATATATGGTAGAATGGGTTCCTACTCCAGCCTTTCTCCTCGATGCCACCTTAGAGGGACATAAGGAGGTAGAGGTGGGGCAGAGCATAGCTGACATATGGCCCCTTACAGACCATACTCAGTTGTGAGTTATAACCACTCCTAGTTTAAAGCAGCTGGAGCACCTCTAGAATCAGGGAGCTATTATCAGCTCCCTGGATGGCTGTTCTGCTCTCGCTTTGAATGTAACTTGGTATAGAAGAAAATCCAGGCCTCAGATTTTGTATTAAACATCTATAAATGAAATGCTGTTCCACACACAGGTTTTTCTAAATGCTTGCACCTTCTATCATGAAAGTTCATGAATTAATAAATGTTTGTCTTATCTACATGTTGAATAATTCTCAATAAATGTTTTTAGGTATTCTTGGAAGATCTCTGGGCGATGACAATATTGTGCGCACAGTAATTGAATTTTTGAATTACTTGCATCTTAAAGGTTAGTAAAACTCTTCTAAAATTATTTTAAAGAACAGCTGTATTTCCCACAGCCATTGAAGATTTGATCCTTACCTGGACCAAACTTTGGATAAGAGCTGCAGGAGTGTGCTTGAATTTACAATTGCTGATTGTGCAGTATCTTGGGAGAAGAATGGCTTTGATGTTATTTGCTATAAAACCTCTAGAACAAAATATTCTGATATTATATCACTGAATAATTGCTTGAGATCTGGAAAAGATGTATTTAGACTCTGATCCCCCCACAAACACTTAAACACATGCCCTTAACTTTGTTTAAGCAAGCAAGTAGCACCATAGATGTACAGAAAGATATAAATGAGTAAGTAGTAGAGGAACTAGTATATTCTAGATACTAGATTATATACTCCTTAGTGTAGGGGGGACCATCTTTTTATTATAAATGCATACAGTGCTTAGCACAATAGGGCCAAATATTGTTTGGAAACTTTAGGCACTACTTCAGTAATAACAAGAACTGCTAAAACTGTTTGAACTACCTTTAAATGAGCTAAAAAGATTACAATGTCTGAGAATTTCATTATCAAATTGTTTTACACTTAGCATGTCTTGAATAATTAGTAGAACTTGAGATACATTTGTGTTATTGACAGAGGAGAACACTGCAATGAAGACGTACCCTGAAATTTTATAATCAGTCATCCATGTAGCAATACACAGGACACAATTTTGAAAGCAAAACACTATGAAATCCCACATATTTGTGCCTATACAGGATCTGCAGAATTGTGCCTGTAGGTAGCTAAGGAATATTACCTTACTATGACATCCAGCAACAGGGTTATCTAGGTTGTTGCTAAACCTGTATTACAATTTTGAAGGTCTTCATACATTTTTCAGAAATCTTCAGACAAAGTAGATTGATTCACTTAAATACATTTTTTTCAAATGTCAACCAATGAAAAATAGTTTCTTGAAATTTACTATCTTCAAAAGGTTTAGAAAGTGATCTATATTGAGAGAAAAATAACAGGAAGATTGAAGGCATGTATTGTCATTGCAAGCATTATAACTAACTCTGTTTCAAAAGTATTCAATTCCGTTGCATGCTTTTTCATAAATCCCTACCTTTGTGTATAATGTCTTATTGACTGTTTCATAGCAATTAAGTTATTGCTATTTGAAAACATACAGCATACCCTGGTTCATTTTTTTTTAAATTCATACCCTGAAATGATAACATGGGGCATTATATTACTTTTTATGTTTAATAAATTGTCTTTTATAAAATATATTCTCAGTAGTCTTATAAAGGAAACTGGGCACTTTTGGCATTATTTTAAAAAATGTCCTGCATTTGCTCAGAAATTCTCACTGCTGACAATACTGTAGATACTAGCATGCTGATGTGATGCTCATTTATTTTTCATTTTATGTGCCAGAGATCGTATCTGTGAATAGTATAGTTAAAAAAGTACAAGCATTAATGTGTTTATAAGACTGAGAATAATTCAGCTGCAATTCTTAACTCAAAAGCAGATTTTGAATCCTACCCTTCTCAATCATTTTATTTTCCAGTACAGAATGCCCTTAATTGTCTGAAATTCATTGACCAAACTGAAAGTTACATAGTGAAAGTCTGAGAAAATTGAGGAAAAGTTCTATGTAGCAAGCAGAGCTTAAGGCATGATGTAGTCATGTCTTAGATAACAGGGCTTTTCAGACAGTCATAGTTATAATGCATACCAAAGAATTAATGTAGATTAAAACAAATAATCTAAGGCATTTTAATGACAATGTATAAGACAAAACTGGAAACAAAATCTGATAATTTAATACTGTGCACTACCTAGTCAGAGGATAGACCAGTAACATCAGCGAGGCTTCTTGCGGAGCAACTTCCACCCTCCCAATTCCTGGAGAGTTATTATGCTTAGTCTCTTGTTGAGCATTTTCCATTCAACATTTTTGTTCATTTGATACAGCTCATGGATATGGATCTAACATCATAATTTTAAACATTCACACAATGTTGTAACCTTAGCTAGTCTTACAAACCTTCAGAGATCTTCTGTCCTGTCAACTAAAAGATGTGTGCTGGGGAAATGTTACAAATCTACAGTAAAAGGGTAATCATTTTTCCTGACTACTGATTGTTGAAGATCCTACCCACCTTCACATGAAAATCACCATTTTCTAATGCCACTCAATCTTAGCAGCTCTCTACAAAGTGAAGGTTGAGGACAACAGCTTCAGCATAAAGAGCTGGAAGCACAGATGGTCTGGGGGAATATGTGGGTTGGAATTCTCCCTCCAAAGAACTATTTGGATCTCTCCTTCTAAATGTAAAATAGAAGGTCAAAGGTATCGTGAATTATTCTTGGACAGCCAATGTTCATATATATACCAGTGCAATACAGTAAATTTGAGGTAGCAACATGCCAAGGATTACATAGAGTGGGGACAACCATGTGTGACAGCACTATCATCTTCATCTGAGATGTCAAATTTGTATCCAGTTAACTGATCTGGACACTCTGGCTCTTATGAGAGATTCTTTCAAGGCATGGCAAAGTTCTCAACTTCCTACCCCCATGCACGATTAGTGAAACCCTTTCAAATTCTTCAGCTAACCAGCACTATTTGGGTAAACTTCCTGTACCTACAAAAGAACTAGCGCATGGGGAATAATAATTAAAAAAACAACTTATAGCTTTTTACTGAACTCTTAAATTGACAGCTTCAAGTTATGGTGATTCTAGAAGAATGTGAGTTTCTTGTGTGAGAGATAATACCCATTGTTTAAATTATCATGGAATTAGTTAAGATACAAGATTGTAAATCAGAATTGTAAATAAGGAGTAATTCCATGGAAGTCAATAGAGTTACCATGGTATGAAACTGGCATCAGTAAGATCATACTAAGTAGCATTATCTGACACGATGCAGTGTCAGATAGGGAAATCCAAGCTTGTTCTGAGCAAGGTAGCCTAAGTACTGTAGTATTGTGGTAGCACCACAATCTGCTAGGTCTAAATAGCTGTGCTGATAAGGATAGTTTAGCCCCAGAAGAGCACCATGCTAACAGAGTTATACTGCTTCCAGTACATGAATTAGTGTATTCAGATTTAGCTCAGCTTTTGTGTTAATAGTTTTTCAAGGACTTGAGCACAGTGGAATAGTATAAGGCTTAAGCACTTAAATCCACTTAGAAGTTTAATAGGTGAAATAGGATCTGGCAGAAGTATAACAAGGCAGCTAGGCATCTGGAGCTGTGGAACACATTGGGGCAGCAGCAGTCTCAGCTGCTGTCATGCCACTGGTGCAATTGTGTGGCTGTAGCAGCTGCTGCTGTCTTTCTGTCCCTGCCTCTTCAAGTTGACTCCCAAAACTACTGCTGCAATCACTCTGCTCTAGTTATGCAGTCTGGTGACTGGAATTTGACCCAATCTGTTTATCATTGATAAGACTGTCAGTTGTTTAGTGTGGCTGTGCTAGGTATAAAGACTATAAATACTTCTGTACTCTGCTTTGTGAGCAACCTGCATCACATCCAGTCACTGCTGGCAGAGCAGCCTTGTGGTAGGAATAGGGTAAGGCTTGATTCTGCATCCCTTAGGGTGAAGGTCAGTGCAGCTGGGCTGGCACATCTAGTAAAAGGCACAGACAGACTTTGTTCATGAGGCAAGTGAGCAACAAGGGATTGAACTGTGAGTCTCTGAGCAACAATTTCCTGGTCTGCTCACAGGTCAGCACAAATCAACATGCCCCCTCACTCACAGCAGACTGTGCTGGTATAGCCTAACCTGAGAGTGCATGAAAAAAAGATCCATTGCATCATGTCAAACGCCTTTGCTGTGATCCAACATGAGCACCTGAAGGCAACAACAAGCACAAAATATTAACAAATGACACTGCATTCTCATTACATAAAGGCTACTGGATACACCTAGATATGAACTCATACATCAAATCAATATTTCAATTCTGAAAAAAACCACTGTGAGTCCAATATTAGTTTTAATATATAATATAATATAATATCCCCTCTATTTTGGAAGGAGAAAAAATGTCATACATTGACATCTGTAAGACGAAAGACATAACTTAAATTATAATTGCATAAGGGGGGTTGATTTTTTTGAGGTATTGATAAGTAGCCTTTTAGACCTTTGTTCCAAGACTGACACTAAGCATGTTCCTGGGCCTGTCTAAACAGAACCAACTGCAGAATCTGGGTCTTAATCAAACAGTATAAAATCTTTTGCTTTGGGTATTCAGCAACAGAGGCATAAGTTTTGTGCCCTTGGTGACCACCAAGATGTCTCGTCTAAGACAATACCTGGGGCTGATTCCCCACTTGCGTGTTCCTAGTTATGCTACCATTCAGCAATGTGAATCAAAACTTCATGGTTGTGGTACATGGTATGGAATAGTTTCAAAACAGTGCTAATTCTAACAGGAAGATATTAATACTCAAAAGAAAAAAATCACCCAAGAAATTAAACCATTTAATATGTGATTATATTACCTTTTTATATGGTTGAGGGAAGCAAAGTAATAATAATAAAAAAAGAGTAGTCTTTATAATGATAATTTTTAGGACTCAGCTACTAATATTAAACTTTGCACTTAGATACTTTGTTGTTAAAGCATTACTGAATTTTCTTTTTTTTCCCTTTGCAGAGGTTGGGGCACTTGACAGTCTACCTTCATCAGAAGAAACAAATCAGTCCTGAAAAAGAAAATATTTCTATTTTGTCGTATTGTAAATTAAGATTGAACTCCAAACAGAGCTTGGAATGAACAGAAGAGGTTGATTTTTGTTTACATTCATCTTATACAGAGTTACATATGGTAAACTACTCTATGCCCTCTTGGGTCTTTTTCTGTGATGTTACATTGTAAAATTTTGCTTTGAGAAACAATTTTCTTTAGGTAAATGGTAAAATAAAAAAGAGCAGCTACATTTTGTTTCATTTCCCTTAAAACAGAGTTTTAACATTACATATGTACAGTAGAAATAATACTAAAACCAAGTTAAACTGTTTCTTTTAGAACACATGTACATTTGCATAAGTTACAAGACGTATAAATCAGGACTAATCTTGTCAATTAAGCGCTTTAGCTAATTGCTCCCAAGGAGGATTAGAAAAATGACTTCTGCAGTTATGCAGTCTCTTCAGTGCCATTGAGACGATTCAGATGAACTGTGTATAATTTCACAGCTGATGAAAATATATCTTTATAGCAATAATTTTTCTGACACAAAGTACAGTAATGCCCTGTTTTACATTTTTCATGTACGCTGTAAGAAACCAGCTATAAATTCCATTTTAATGGCTTCATATAATGGATTTATATGAAGAGCCTGTGCTGGACAAAATATGTACTTCCTGGGCTGGCCAGAGTACCTGTCTTTAAGACCAAAATACTATCACCCACTCCCTCAACCCTATGCCTAAGTAAGGACTTGATTATGTAAGGCACTTGGTTTTGATGTAGCATATCACTTAAATACATTGCTACTTTTAAGCATGTGAACAATTCCATTGTGGTCAGTAAGACTACTCACATGCTTACATCTAAACATATGCTTTAAACACCTGACAGACTCAAGCCCTGTGGTAGGAGGCCTAGACAGCTAGTTGAACCCATTGCCAGGAGATGAGATTCAGCTTGATAGCCTGCATCTAATCTTCATACACTTCTTGATGAGATTTAGGGCTGTCACAGGTTACCTTTCAAACCAGCATAAAGGCACTTAGGTTGAGAGAGCATTTGCCCATTCAAGGGTGTTAAACTGTCATAAAGTACCCTCTAAATCGGGGCGGGCAATTATTTGGGCTGGGGGGCCACTTAGGGATTTTTGATGAGCTGTCACAGGCCAGGTCAGCACCCAGTCCTTCCCCTACCCCATAGCTTGCAACTGCTCACCAAAACTCCCTAAGTGACTCTGCCCTGGGGCTCGGCCCTGTGCTGTTACTGTCTGGTGACCCTGGGGTCTCCATGGACATTGGGCCAGGACCCACATGGGCAGGGAGAGGGTGTGCTTGTGCTCGATCCCAGCCCTGGCCCCATCTGCCCATCCCACTCCCGGATGCTCCTTCCTGCCCGCCCATGGCCACATCCCACCTAGCCGAGTACACCCTTTCCACACAAGTCCCAGCCTTGTCTCCACAGAGGTGCCACCTGACCACTGTGTCCAGCGTCCTCAGTGGTGGGTGCGGGGTGGATAGGCTGGGGTGCCTGGGCAGTGGGGACAGGTCCAGGAGCAGTGGTGGAGACTGGTAGTGACAAGCTGGAAGGAGCTGCTACTGCAGGGGCTGCCAGGAAGTGAATCTAGCCACCACACCACCCAGCCCCACCGCACACCCAGAGGGTGCACTGTCACTTCCCCAAAATCCCAATCCTAGCCCCACCAGTTGCATGCATCATGACCTGGGCCAGGCAGGGACAAAGGACCCACTGCAAGCTGGATAAAATCTGTCGGTGGGCCAGATCTGGTCCACAGGCCATATTTTGCCCACCCCTGCTCTAAATATTTTAAAGGTAAGCCACTCATAAAGAGGTTTATCTTGGAAAAGTTTTACCCATGCCCTTCCAGCGTACTGTTTGCATGGTAAGGAGAAGTAAATACTTCAGCATCCCAGGATGCACAGCTCCCAGCTGCTCTACCTGTTTCTACCCTCCAGATCTCTAGTGGTCCCTTCACCCCCACACCCCCCGCTTCCTGCTGAGAGCCATTGCACCGAGTGGCTTAACTGCAGAGAGACCACGGAGCTGGGGAAGCTGCTTTCTCTAGCAACATGGTCTCACTGCTGGGAAGCTCAATTTCACCAAGACCAGAGAGCCCTGGGGAAATGTTCTTCCCTGGGGCTCTCTGGTCTAGCTGAGCTGCAGTTCTGCGCTGAGAGCAAGCAGCCACTGCATCAGTTTCAGCAAGACCAGAGAGCTCCCAGGAAGCTGCTTCCCAGCTACAACTTTCCCTCTCACCCTCCCACCTAGCTTCTATCTCCACACGCCTGCTTGCTAGGCCTGCTAGAAGCAAATCACAGTTGTGCAGATCTGAAATGACATGAAGCCTTCACCTGTAACTTCCCTAACTGTATGTTACCATGACATTCCACAAATTTGTGGCATTATACAGGTAACCTAGGACAAAGCCTGAATCATGTGGCTTCTTCCCCAGACTGCTGCTAATGACCAGAGTAGAATTTCCTGCTGCAGCACTAAGGGGATTTGGAAGTTTTACCATCTACACCAAACAACCTGCTGCACATCCCCACCAGAAGCCTTAGGAGATCTCGAGAGCTGTGGGTAGGCCCTGCACACTTGGACGATTTGCGCACTCACTGCTTACAGTGCAATTAAATACTGGCAGTGAAAAATGTTGCTGACCAGGACATGCAAACTGCTAGAAATTTCACAGAATTACTTCATAAACTGCTATTCATTCTTATTATATACATCTGTTGAGGAAATTGCATCCTATAGCCAAACCCCTGGTATTAGTGGCCAATTTAAAGAGTCGTCAGATGTCTCCTTGTTGAGCAATGTTTGCTATACCTTGGATGGTTGCTCAGAGCCTCATCTAGTGCCCAGTCAAATCTTTAAGCATCTCTTTTGACTTCAAAGGGGTTTTGAAAAGGTCTTAAGAGAGAAGGTTTCACTCTTTATTGGGAGGAAGTCATATACACATTTTTTCACCAAAAGAAATATATGAAATTCCAACAAGAAAAGAACTGAATTTAAACTTTAAACTACTTGCAGTTTCCAACATTGAACTCATAGACCTGACCTGGCCCATTATGGATGCTTTGGGATAATAGACCTATCTCTAGTACTTTGCCACAAGTGCTCTTCTACGGTAAAAAAGAAAAAAAAAAGTTGATCCTTGCGTCAGTTTCAGGCTGGTTTCAAATCTCAGTATGAATTCCAGTTTCTTTACAAATAGAATGAGAAAGTCAATTTAAAATAAACAAAGTTAATTACTGAAATTAGCACAGCTGCTAAATTAATTCAAATTAAAATGCTCTTTTGCTGCAGTGACGGATGACTTTCATAAGGTTTTGTAGTAATGTTATTTTGAAATTCCTTATGCCAAAAGCCTCAAGAGATGAACCTCTTGGAAGATTTCCAGTGTCTGATTTTGGCTGAGCTGGAAATCTCACATAAACAGCTCTTATAATCACATTACTCTTCAGATACAGTGGAGATTCACAGCTTCTAAAACCAGAAGGAACCTCCTGCATAACAGACAGAAATTTCATGCAGTAATGAGCGCCATTGAAATGCCCACAAATAAATATTTCAGTGATTACAAGTCCAACAGAAGAATATAGAAAGGCAAAACGTGTAAAGGGTCCCTTGATCCCACCAGAAAATCCCCAAATTCTTAACCTTTGCAACCTTCAATAGAAAACTATCATATTTTTCTTTACAAGAAAAGAATGCATGTTCCTATGTTATTTGACCCAGTTTTTCCATCTTGGTATCTCAGAGAGACATTCTCAAAGACTGCATATTTGTTAATTGATGAACATGTCCATTAACTAGTGGAGTAATGTCAAAAGTAGAAATCTCATACAGATTTAAAACTGCCTCCTTCATAGTCAGCCCCACAGGCAAAATTCTGGTAAAAGAGATGGCCTTCATGCCATGGTCTGAAGGTCAATGCAATGGATGGAACAGAAAGCAAATGGACACATATGTTTTAAGCATCAACAGATGACAAGAAAATTTCCTATCCAGATGTTCCTTGCTACTGGTTTCCCAGAGGGTGGATCCATTTAAATCAAGTCGATTTAAATCACTGATTTAAATCAAGACTTAAAATCAACAAGCCCAAAGCCTGATTTAAATAATTGATTTTTATGAATTTCCCATTGCTTTTTTGTTTGTTTTTTTAAAAAGGTGTATTTTCATTGGTTGATATAATTAAAACATGTTGATTTACAAATAAATACGGTTTTTACAGTAGATTTGGTACATATGTTTCCTAAGTACACTATCTATCTATCTAGCTTAACATATTTGGATACATTTTAGTACGCAATATAATGGTGTAATATATATTTCTTATTCACTAGATGATTAACTTTTTGCTCACATTTGTACAAAGCTTCATTAAGATGAAAACTTGAATTTAATTAAAACACACAAAACCAGCACTTTAAATTTACTAAAAAAACTTTAATGTTTTAGATACAGAAACTTTTTTTAATCAAAACAAGTTTTTAGAACTCATTAATCTCATCCTCCTCCCCCTTTTGATTCATAGACGGGAAGAGAAAAACAGGCTTTTCTGCTTTTTTAACTCTCTATCAGTTTCTCAGCTGTGAATGAACCAGTCCAAATGAAGAAAATAATCTTCCTGCACCTGCAGAAGTGGCTTCTGCTGGTCAAAGATCATCTAAACGTCAACAAACTCTGGTTTCAAGTGCTTTGCTAGTGACTACCACCAGTTTAGTGCTGTGACTTTCTTTAAAACATCCTCAGCAAATATGTACTGCTTGAATGGTTTGCCTCTAGCATGAAATGTATTATGGTTGGCATGATCAGTAGATGCCCATTAGGGGTGTGCGAAATGGGCCCTATTCAATTCAGATTCGGCCCAAATTGGGAACATTGATTCAATTAGTTGATTTGGATTACTATCCCTGATTCGATAAGGCTGAATCTGAATCTGAAGATTTGATGCCATTTGGAGAATCAGTGATTCGGACACAGACACAGCTTTAAATGTTTTTTCTACATACCTTGAGGTACCAGGTGTGGCTCATGAATGCTGTAATGCTGGGGCAGATGAAGTGTCCCACAGGAGCATAGGAGGGCCCACCATAAGCTCAGCGGCGACCTCAGAAGTGAACCAGAAGGAGTTCCAGTGCACTTTCGGGTCTGCCAGGGAGCACACTGCCCCCCCCAGCTCAACAATTGGCCATGGGAAGACCCCAAGTGCCCCCCCCAGACCCAGGAGGCACCAGTTGCCAAGCTGGGCAGATGTGGGGGGGGCCCCCTGTGTGCTCCCTGGTGGACCCGGAAGTGGACTGTAAGTGTTTCTGGTCCACTTCCAGGTCTGCTGCCGAGTGTGCTGGGGAGCCCCCCCCCATGCCTCCGTGGGACACTCTGTGTACTCCACCATCTCAGTGTTCACGAGCTGCCTGGTACGTTGAGGTATGTAGAAAAAACATTTAAAGCTGTGTGCACCCACCTGGCTTTGAATCCCTGCTCGCGTGCTGCCTTGGTCTGTGCTGTAGAGGGTACATGCTGGATACCCCGGGGTGGGCTTCAGTTGTCTCTCTGGCCTCCCCCAAACTCTCCTGCCATGTCTTTGAATGTTACTTCAGTTGGGGGGGGTAGCCTTGAAGGTCCCCTCAGGGATGACCACTCCACTCGCAGGATGTTCATGGGGCTCCACCTCCCCTGCACCCCAACCTTACAACAACCTCTGGCAGGGTGCCAGGTCTTAACACAGCCACCTCTCCTCAATGGATGTTCTTTGTGCCTTATTGTGTCCCTCTTTCCTCCATAGGGCAGGATCGTTGATTGTTTCAGGCCCTATGCCTGAGGCCCCTTTGAGTCTGTTGGCTCTATTCCTGGGGTTGGCACTGGTTCCCCTGTCAAGCAGGGCAAAGAAACAAAATGACAAAAAGAAAAAAAAAAGAGAACCCCAAAAGGGTCTTCCTGTCCGGTGTCCTACCAGCTGGTTCTTCCCACACTCCTGCTTGTGCTTGGCAGTACTCCCCTAACGCTGGTCCTACGGGGTCTTTCTCCCCTTTTTGCTCCCAGCCCAGCTCCCTGACCGGATACTTGAGAGTGGTCAGGTAGAAAACCTTCTGGTTCCCTGGGGTTGGTCTCAGCCAGTTCCCCCAGGTCACCATCCTGATGGCTCCGCTGCTTGGAACCTGCGCCACCAAACTTCTTCAGAGGTACAAGGGGGAAGTCACCCCCAATGCTCCTCCCCTCCTGGAGCTCTGCCTTGGTCCCCTCAGTGCGAGGGAACCTTATTGCTCCAGCTGCTGCCCATCATCTGGGCATTCCCCATTCTTGCTAGCTCTGTCTGTTGCCAGCATGGAGAGCCTCTGCCTCCTCACTTGCTCTCCCCATCTCCTTGCCAGCAGCCTCTTTTATTCTTGCCAGATGGTATGTCCCCGTGATGTCACCTGCCGGCTTTAATTGCACAAAAGCATGGTTTATGAACCATGACGGCTCTTCTTTATGTCCTTCCGGCCTTACTCCTCCTGCAGGTAAGTGTTTTGTTTGTTCTCCCTTCTTTATTTCAATGTTTTTT
Organism: Crocodylus siamensis; assembly: GCF_052110815.1. Taxonomy (NCBI): domain Eukaryota; kingdom Metazoa; phylum Chordata; order Crocodylia; family Crocodylidae; genus Crocodylus; species Crocodylus siamensis. The sequence continues at coordinate 173,804,057 of NC_143396.1, read as the reverse complement.
CCTGCACTGTACCCCATGGGCAGGGCCCCCCAATCCCTCTTCTCTGTCTCCCTGGGACACTGTGTCTATGTCTGAATCGCTGAACATTTACGAATCTCACCAAATCAATTTGGAGGGTTCTGATTTGATTCGGAGAGATTAAAGGGTCCTCTGATTCAATCTGGATTTAGAAGTGTTAGATGTTTCCCCCCTCATTCTTATATAGAAGAAAATCAGCCTTTAACTCCAGAGTTTTAAGTGGAGGCTCATTGACTCAAGGTATTATTTTATTTAAATCATTTAAATAGATTACACTTGATCTGAGCCTTCAGGAGACTAAGACATGTTGTAAATCTTAGCCCAGAGGTACTCAACCTCTAGGCGTGGTACAATGTCAATCTTGCCTGTGGTGCTCCCCATGGGTCTGGACATTTGGCAGTCAGAGAATGGTAGCACTGCTCCTCTGTTGTCAAATCTCTGGACCTATGGAGAGGCCTGGGCCTTGTGTGCCAGATCTGGCACCCAAACCCAGAACACAGGGCCCAGCGGAAGTAGGTCTGGGCCCCAGGGCTATTGGGGTGATAGGGATGGGAGGGGGCAATGCTGGCCTTCCTCCCACTTGCTTATCTCCTCACACCTTGCAGTGCCCTTCAAAAGATCTCATGACACTTTTGGGTTGAGAATCACTAGTCTAGACAGTAAGATCTGGGGAATATTGACTACCTGCATCTAGTTGCCATCATGATACGTGAGAAAGGGAGAGGTCTCCAGTAGACAGACTTCAGAGATCAGAGCCAAGAGCCAGAGTTGCTCAAAAAAACCAAGCAGGGAGGAGAAGCAGCTTTTGAGAATGGGTGCACTTTGCTTTCTGAGGCTCATAGCTCTGAAAAAGTGGAGAGCTGTTTTTGGACATCTCATTAAGAACTCTCCTTCTATGTGTACTACACATATGAGCACTAGGGATCCTGGTTTTCTCTGATAAAAAAAATCACAAAGTATCTATATATATATAGGTATCAATTAAACATAATGTTTTATTGATGTATTTATAATTTTAAAGCAATTTGGAAGCCTACCAGTGCCTCAATCACTAAAATAAAATACATTCTAAATACCTATAAATGTTGGTATTTGATTTGGGGGGGGGATTTCATGGAAAATAAGAGGTCCCCTGGTCCCCTTAGTTCATGGAATACAGGTCCAGGCCCCTCGCTCCCAAGCCACAGTCCCCCATCCCTGCTGTGCCCTGGCAGCAGCAAGGGGCACATCTCTGCATTGCTGCCCCTGCTGGTGCCAAGTGGCTAGGGGGCACTTTGCCATGGTGGCGTGGGGTTCACAGAGGCAAGAAGCTTCCCCACCTAGCCCTGCTCTGCCCTGCCATGCTGGGTCCCACCCACTGGACTTCAGATGCCTTCAGGAGAGGGCAGTAGGGTAGGGAGACTGAGCCCACAGCAGGCAGCCCACACCCACCCCTGCCCTCGTGCCCCCCCTGGAGGACACACAGTGGCAAGGAGCCAGCCCCACCCCTTTCTCCATCCTCCAGGCGAGTTGTCCATGGCCCCATCCCATTTCCCACCTGGGCCCTGCAGCCACGCATTCCTGCCCGAGGCCTCAAGCCTCATGCACCACCCAGCTGGCCAGCAGCCCCAGCCCCAGCCCCAGCCCTGCCCAACTCTCTTCCTCCTTTGCTTTGGGGGCCTCAATCTCCCCTTCCCCACCCCAGCCAGACTTACCTGTGGGAGCTGCTCTCCAGGCTGCCTGGTGTCTATGTGCATGTACATCAGGGATGGGTAATTATTTTGGGTGGAGGGCTACTTACTGAGTTTCGGCAAGCCATTGAGGGCTACATGACAGGTAGCTCATGGCAGATTAATATTAATTTTCTAAATTTTTTAGGGGCCCCACAGGCCAGATAGAATGGCCTGGCAGGCCACATCCAGCCCCTGGGCTGCATTTTGCCCACCCCGATGTACATGCATGTGGTGCCCCCTGCCTGACTGCCCTCCTCCCACTCCCCACAGTCCCTTGCAGGCTGGAACACTACCAGCATGCAGACAGCTCTTTGCAAAAGTGCACAATCCATGTGAAATCCACGTTTTTCTCTGTTTCCTTGTTAGAAGCGGAAAAGCTGGATCCCTGGTGAGCACACACAAACACAAACAGTTGCAAAAGGCCAACTATCACCTGACCTGCAACCTACAAGTTACATTTCCATAGGTGGCATAACTGCAAATAAAACCTTGCTAAAGCTTCTCTGGCAATTTTTCCACTCTCCAGCATACAATGTTGTTTTGCATTGGATTCTCAGATTTTCCACGGTGGGGCTAATACATTTTCAGAAATGGACAAGTTTTATCTAAAAAAAAAAGGCATGCTTTTAACAAGATGTTTCATTGATCACATTTACTTACCCAGAGACTTGTTTAAATGCAGATCAATTTAAGGTGGAAGTTATTCCAGCATTCAGGTGGCACAATTGACATAAAACAGCCTACTCAGATGGGAAGTCATTAGGCAGATGATGGAATACATATATTTTCTCACCTGTCTATGAATGCAAAGGTCATACTGCAAACATTAGCACTCAAAACAGGATAGGGATTTGGAACATTTGGAAGTCTATAACTGAGACAGGCATCATTTTGCTTTCAAGCTTTATGCTTCAACAGTTACAAAGGAGCTGTACTCCTTTTTGTCAGACAATCACACTGTAATTTCACAGCAATGAATGAACTCAAATGATTCAGGCAATTAATTTGCTATTCCCTTCCCTTCTAAACAAGATGAGGAGATATGAGGAGGTCTATAAAAGAATGAATGATATAATAGTGAAAGGGCCATTCAACCACTTGTTTACCCAATTTCGGAGAACAAGAGCAAAGGGAAAATGGAAATTAAAAGGAAATACTACTTTATAATTAACTCAGGACACTTGCTACCTAAGAGATTATTTGAGGCAAATATCAAGATTCAGAGAAGGGTTCGGTATATACCCAAGTATAGAAAATGCATTTTCATTAGGGCAGTGTGAAGCTTTGTGTGGTAATTTGATTCGGAGGAGATTCGGCCCGATGCAGTGTCCGAATCTCCGAAACCAAATTGAATCGGGGGACCAATTAAAAGGTCCAAATTGATTCAAAGTTCTGTGAATCTTCGGCAAAGATTCAGAGAGCTTTGATGATTCAGACAGTCCCTGGTGGCTGCAGCAGGGAGCTACAGTCACTTTGAGCTGGTAAGTACTAGGGGCAGGGGAAAGGGGGCTGGGGGAAGGACCAGCTCCCCTGCCCCCCACCCACTCCCTGGCCCCCCTAGCTCCCGATACTTAAAAAAATAGCCCCAGTGCTCACCAGGTGTTCCTGGGTGGGGGGGCAACCCTCATGAAGAGCCCCCATGCAGAGTAGGGCAGTGGGGAGCAGTGGAGATCGCCTCTCCGCCTGGCAGTACCTGCTGAGTGGGGGTTTTTTTCCCCCAAGTGCCGAGAGCTGGGGCGGATGGGGCAGCCATTGCCAGGCTGGGAGGGGGGCAGAAGATGGGCCTGGCTTGGCTGATTCAGAAATTTGGTTGCTGCCAAGTTTCCGAAAAAGATTTGGCTGAATTGAATCAGGACAGTGATTCAAATCACTGAATCGAATCACTGTCCCCTCCCCCAAATTGGTCGAATCCAAAGTGAATACTAGCCGCTTCGTACAGGCCTAATTTTCATCAGCTGTTTTACAAATAAATTAAACCAAAACAGTCCTATTTTCTTTTACACTGTTATATGTTTGATTACTTTGATATTTATAAGTTCACAAATCTAATTTATTCACTGCTTATTAGCTAATTACCTAGGAATTACTTGGGTTAACATTCAATCTTTGCCCCATAGTACAATGTAAAGTTCCTGAAAGGAGTTGTGACGCAGGATTGCATGCATGCTCTCTCCTATTAATTGGGTATCTGAATGTTTATAGTTTATATTAGAGATCTAAACTTTTAATTTCCATGGGCATTTGGGGGATGCATCACTTTACAAGCAGCATCCAACATTTGTTCTATCACAACTTAATATAGCATTTAGAAACGAAAAATATAGAAGTGAATAACAATAATGTCAAAGAAGAATGCTTTGATAATTTTCCTTTTAAAATTTTGATTCAATGATACATTGTCATGGAACATTTTAGTTGAAACAGCATTTTCCATGGAAGTTTGTTCCCACCTGAATTTCTGACAAGCTCCAGTTATTCACTGTGAGAGGTACTGTTTTTTTTAGCTGATATGAAAAATTAAGGTCAGTTACCATAAAAGATATTTGTAAAAACAGAGTTGCTTACATGTTCATTCATTCAAATTTCAACCTAAGCTGATCATATCATACCTTCCTAAGTTCTTCCTGCAGCTTCAACTGGGTTGGAGATTTCTCTGATTTTGCTCCAGTTATATGGTGCCTGACTTCAAATGCAATAGCTGCCAGGTATCATCATTATCTTTGCATATACTTCCACACATAATTCTTTGATGAATTTACAATCAGCTTCTCACTGGCCTCCAAAATTTTAAGCAAAAAATGGCCTGCTCACTTTATTTATGTATATAGACTGGTACTTGTAGGAATAAAAGTGGTAACTTCCTGTCTAAAAAAGTAATGGAAACAGAGAGGAAAAACACCTGCAGTCACCTGCAGTCAAGTGTTATATTTTTATTAAGTTCACTTGTCAGTTTTAAAAACAGCCTTGGAAATTGCACAGGCACATTTTTTACAGTAACACCTGTTTATACTTGCATGTGGCTCTATTTGAAAATACAGGCTAATTATAGCTACGTTTTTATGCTCACACACAAACTGGCCCAAATCAGCAAAAGTCCCTAACATTTACTCTCCTATGTGTAATATCCAGCTCTCACTCTGCTTTCAGAAACGTCATAAAAAGTTCAGGTTTGTAATCTCAGATTTTGCATCAGCATGATTTTAAAAGCAGAATTCACCTTCATTCCATCAATTGTTTTCCTTTTCCCTGCCTGCTGCACAGTTCATTATTCAGGAGCTCCCACTTCTTGTCTTGTGCTTTCATAACCCTCTTCTCTATTAACAAGGCCATTAGAGAAATGATTCCACTTCTCTGTATTATTTCACCACTACTCCCTATTCTATGCAACCTTAATTAATTTTATGCAGTATGTCAGATCTAATAAGTTATTTTAATGAAAATAAGCACACCTTCTCTCTGCCTTTGTTCTGTTTTCGTTGGTGTTTCTTTATCACCATGCATTATAATATCTCCCACTACAGCCCTCAAACATCTGTTTGCAGAAGGCACTTTGAAAGGACATAGCAGTTTTATCATGGTAATGATTGTTTTATTGTTCCTATGTAGCTCCCAACCACTGGTACTCATGTTAATGTTGGTAATTCAGACTTCCTTGGGTAGAATAAAAGGAACAGTGTGAGATCCCTCCAAAAAATGTAATTTTTCCCGTACCTATCAACAATGGCTATTAGCTTATGCTTTGTAATTTTTTCAGCCAAACCAAACGGCAGCCCAGAGTTGGGGAAAAAAAGAAACAAAGAACAAAACAAAACAAGGCCCTCTGACTTTCTGCCTTGCTGGTTTAGTTTCATAGTTGGTAGGGTCAGAAGGGACCTGAGCAGAGCATCATGTCCGACCTCCTGCCATGGGCAGGAAAGAAAGAAAGCTGGGGTCAAATGACCGCAGACAGGTGATTATCTAGCCTCCTTTTGAAGACCACCAGGGTAGGAGTGAGCACCACTTCCCTTGGAAGTTGGTTCCAGATTCTAGCCGCCCTAACTGTGAAATAATGCCTCCTGATACCTAGCCTGAATCTACTCTCTGTCAACTTATGACCGTTATTCTTTGTTACTCCCAGTAGTGCTCGGGGGAACAGGGACTCCCCCATAGCCTGCTGGTCCCCCTTGGCCAGTTTGTAGATGGGCACCAGATCCCCCCTCAGCCTTCTTTTGTGGAGGCTGAACAGGTTCAGGTCCCTTAGCCTCTGCTCATAGGGCCTGGCCTGCTGCCCTCTGATCATGCGAGTAGCCCTCCTCTGGACCCTCTTGATGCTGTCCACATCCCTCCTGAGTGGCAGTGGAGTACTGTGTCCAGTTCTTGGAGTATTGTGTCCAGTTCTGGGTGCTGCACTTCAGGTGCCACTGGTGAGTGGAATTGTACTTGGGTTGGAGTATAGAGCCGAAGTACAACTGTGAGACACTGCAAGGGTTTGTCTAGTGCAGTAGTTTTCAACCTTTTTATCATTTGCAGACCCCTTTGGAAATGTCAAATGGAGATGTGGACCCCTTTGAATTGTAACTGTGGGTATCCACATACTTTTAATTGATCATAGTCATCTTTTGCAGACCCCTTAGACATAGTCTGTGACCCCCAGGGGTCTGTGGACCACAGGTTGAAAACCATTAGTCTAGTGCAAAGGAACATCCTGCTGAGACACCCTGTGCTGATGCACTTGTTTAGTGCTTCAACTATTGCAGGATGCCAGCTGAGAGGCAGAGCTCACTGGTGCATGTAAGTGGAGTGGGCATTATATGTCTCTCAGCATGGTGCTGCCTTGCACTGCATAGTCATATCCATAGAACCAAAAGGTATGTCAATACTGCTTCTACAGAGCTCTATGGATCATGGTCAAGAATCAGTCTCTGTCCACGTGCTTCAGCTCTGCACATGCCAGATGCAGAAATGAGGTAATGAAGCCTGAAAAAGGGTCTTTGTGCCTGAAAGCTTGCAAAGAACAATTTTTTCAACTATTTAGTTGGTCTAATAAAAGATATCTACCCAAAGAACCTTGTCTACTTGCATCATTAAAGAGCAAAACACCTTTGAAACCCTCACCCTTATGTGCCTAAGGCCTGATATGCACTACAGAAGGTGCCTTTTGTTGCCATAGGTTTGCCTATGTCCACACAAAGGTTTGATGTAAGCTGGACATCCAGCCCATCAGTCACATGAACCACCTCATCAAACAACGTAAGTCCCTAGCCAACATATAGCCACTGCCCCAAATGCCAGTAAGGATGTGCCCTGGAATTGCAGCAATAGTGGAAACTGTGACCACTGGTCTTATACCCACAGTACAACTTGTTTTCTTCTGATGCAACCTTTAGCCACAAGGACATGCAGCACCAGTAACAACAGCCAAGCTACACACGTGCTTCAGCAATGTTACAAAGTCCAGTTTGTGTAAGCCAATGGATGTGGTGGTGAGCTTTGCCAGTGTATATGAGGGCTACATCTAACTGAAAGCTAAGAGAATTTAGTTTCTTATATGCTTTAGTCATTTCCAACTCAGACACTTTTGAAAAATTACCCTTTTTAAACATTTTAGTAAGAAGACTTCTTTAGGGACCCCTATTTCTGCTTGGATTGAATCAAAACTCCAGCTGTAGCATTCAGTAAGAAAGATGGTCCTTTAAAAATGGAAATACCAAAATATACATTTAATGAATGACTACAACATCCAGACAAATTCTGGCTGCTAGGAATTTTCTGTCTCTCTAAATGACAATATTCTGCTTCTTATCTGCCCTAACGTCATCTCATATAATAATCACAGCTCAGAGCACATGCTGGGTTTCACACTGAATGTTGGATTTACATTGTTCTACTCTGTCAGGAATACGGCAATATTAACACTCAGGGTCGTAGGGTCCCGTAGATTCATTTACATAGCCTCCACCAATATTTGTGGTGCACAGAGCTTTAAGAATGCTGAAAACTGAAACTGCTACTGCACTTTTAAGGTCAGGAATATTCTGTGTAGCCAAGTTATACAGAATTGTCATTTTGAAGCTGCTGTAGCTGGAAGGCCCACACAGCTACTGGCTTCTGTGTAATAACAATAGCTTGTACCAGCTGAGAGTACAGATTGTAAAAAGACTATAAAAATAGAATGGGGCCAATGTAGCTCATAAACAAGGACCCTGTGTGTTGCTAACTGGATTATTCTATTGTTAGTTGCTTCTATGATTCATTTAAAGTCATTTTAGCATAAATTAAAAGACCTAATGGACTGACTGGATGTTGGAAGACAACATATTTTGGCTGGCTGTATAAGTAAGTATCAAGGGCAACTTTGAGATTAATAAAAGTTAATTTTTAGAAAAACCTACATAGATCAGTCAAGCCTCAACACATCAGGCTGTTCCTTTCATCCTCTGGTTATTGCTGCCTCACCTCCATAGAGAGGAGCGCTGCCAGCTCCTACTACTGCTGTCACACCACCTCTGTTGGATGCTGCTGTTGGTGCTCCTCTTTTGCACAGTGATTGTGTGCTGCTTATTGCTGCTGCTTTGCATTGAAAGACTTCATCACTGACTTATTCACATGCACGTTGGCAAGTACCACTGCCCATTATTGTTGTTGCTGCTCTCTCTCTCTGGACACCAGTGGCTGCTCCTGCTCATCTTTATCACTTGGGACTGCCAAGTGGTGATGCACTGTGTGTTACCACTCAGTCCTACTGAATCGGAGGGCAGTGCTGCATACTGGTGCAAATGGCACGATTACTAATGGCAGTGCAATGATCGCATACCTAATTTGTCAGTCTTTCCTCAATTGTCATCTGAAGATGGCTTCCATGAGTAATACACTGGACTTCCATAAGGAATACAGCTTTTAGAATCCTATTTATTTGTTTATTAATAAATTGCCATTTTCATAATAGCATAGGGTCCAAGAACAGTAACTATTACTACTACTTCTCTTTTTCCTTCCTTCACTTGTCTCATCTAAATGAGATTGATGTTACTGATTCTGGCTCTCCATCAGCTTCAGTCATACTTAACTTCTTCTTTCAACTCCTCTTTCATGTCCCTCTCCACTATATCTTTCCATCTCATCTTTGGTCTTCCTCTTCCCCTTTCCTCTGATAATGCCATTCTGGTAACATCTTTTCCCATATATTCTTCCAGACTCCTTTAAACATGTTCCTACTATGCCAGTCTTCTCTTTTGTACTTTCTTAGATGCTTCCACTACCTTCACCGATCCTCTGATGTTAACATTCCTCGCTTTATCCATCTTCATTACTCCACACATCTATCAGAGCATTCTCTTCTCTGTCATATTCAGCCTCCTTTCTTAAGTTTTCTTGTGAGTAACAATTTCTTGTGCATAACTTGTATATAACAGAATTAGCTATCATCAGTCATGACCACTATACAAACTTGCTCAATCTCCAATTAATTAACTAAATACTACAAATAGCCCATTTTCACTGGTCACAGACAACAAAAGTTCATAAAATCCACTAAGTAATTGATATGGTCTTACTGTGATGGGGAACAGTACATTTTCTATTAATATAAATTATGGAGAGGTTTCAGCATCTGTGCAGTTAAGGTTGAAGTCAGCTCCCATTATTATTTTCAGTTATTCTTTCTCTTACAAAGCCATATTGCAACCCATTCACCATACCTTTCATTTGGAAAACAGCTTTGGCTGAAAAGGCAACAAAGATTATTTCTGCAAATAAACAGATAATAAATGAGTCAAACCATTTTTTTCCCATTTCATATAATTAAAATTTACCCTGATTCAAAATTTTAAAACCTCTTTTCTATTAGCTTTGTGTTAGTGTAACTCAAAACAGCTTATTGCTAGGGCTGTGCGAAGCTTCGGATGGTGATTTGATTCAGAGGAGATTCGGCCTAATTCAGTGTCCAAATCTCCAAATCTGAATTGAATCAGGGGACCAATCTAAAGGCCCAAATCAACTCAAAGCTCTCCAAATCTTCTGCAAAGATTCGGAGAGATTTGATGATTTGGGCAGTCCCTGGTGGCTGCAGCAGGAAGCTGCAGCCGACTCCGAGCTGGTAAGTACTAGGGGCAGGGCTGGATAGTGGAGAGGGGACCATGGGGGACATCTGCCAGCACCCAAGGCCTCCCCACTCCCCCAGTCCCCCCAACCCTCCCTGCTCCTCCCAGCCCCTCATGGCTGCTTCTTCTCATCCCAGCTCCAGGTATTTAAAAATAAAGCCCTGTGTCACTGGGTGCTGCCAGGTGGGGGGTGAACCCCACTGCCCCATGCTGACTGGAGGGCTCTGCATGAGCCCCACGAATCCCCCCCTCTCCCTAGGGCCCCCCATGGGTGTCTCACCCGGGCCAGCTCCAGCTGAGAAAACCCCCAGGACTCACCACTCCTGTGGCAGCCTCAGGGCTTCTGGGGCTTGTACAGAGCCCCCCATGTGGCATGGGGCAGCAGGGATCACTCCCTGCCAATAGGAGTGGTGATTCCGGGGCTTTTTTCTTCTTAGAAGGCTGGAGCTGGCCCAAGTGGGACCAGAGATGGCAGCTATCTTGGGGTGCCCTTCTTGTGGGGAGGTGCCCCCTACCCCCTTGCTGGACTGCCCAGCCAAGCCAAAGCACCGCAAGGACTGCTGGCTCCCTCTGGGGAGCCAGAATTTTATTTTCAGTAATTTTTTTTTGTTTTGCTTTGTTTTGTTTTGTTTTGGGGGAGATTTTGTGGACATTGCTTGCTTTCATGGGCAAAATTTCGAAATTCAAAATTTCCATGAAATCCACAAAAATCATGATTTTGGTAGGTCCCTAGGGGTGGGGAACAGGGATGACTCATACAAGCTGAAAAGCCCAAACCCTGATTTTTTTTCAGTTATGGGAAACTTAATTGAAACAAATTTTTCTTTTCGAATTTACCATGACCAACTTTAATACTAACCCTTTCATAGTTCAGGCTGATATTGATTCTTTGTTTTTTAATCAAAAATAATATTTGAGATTCAAAATAATAAAATAATTACTTTGACATCTTTAAGAAGTCTAAGATGTCTCTCTATCTGTCAGCACAATAACATTAGATTGCACCAGAAAACTCAAGGCATAACTAGCTTTTGCTATGTATCTCCAGCCAGATAGATACTGCTTAATCTATGAAGACGGTGCAGTATAGTGTCACTTTAACAAGCACCTTAAAAATTAAATTTGTCAAAAACCAGGCACAACCCTCTACTATTATAGCTCATGAAAATAAGAATAAACCAACAGGATTAAGTTTAATAACAACCTTCACCACGGACAATTTTTTTCCAATGAGCAAACAAATTAATTTGGGCAGATTAATAGCTCTACTGTATATCTCAGTTGTTGGCTAAGTACAGACAGTCGCAAAGCCCGAGGCCGAATCAATTCAGTTTTTGCAGGGTTCTCTAAGCTGCATAGATTGAACCGATAAGCAAGTAAGTAGATATTCACTTTTGATTCCTGAAATACAGCTACATGCCTGCAGTGGCCCAGGTCAGAAGCTGGGGGGCACTGAAGTACATCTCCCTGCTTGGCTAGAGCAGACTGCTTGGGCCAAAGTTAGCTCATCCACCCCCAAGGGAAGAGGTTGCAGGGGAGGTGCAAAGCATCCTGGGATGCTGGGGGATTGTGAGTTAAATTGAATCTGAAGGGGATCTAGGACACAAGTTCAATAAACCTATTTAACCTAACTCAGGCAAGTCTTGATACTATATCCATCCAGGTTTACCTTAAACCAATTTCAGCCATTTTGAAAGCAGTCTGTGAACTGAATTTCTGTTGTATTACAAATGTGAACTGTTTTCTCATCACTTATACTGGCGTATATGTAATTTCTGTCCCTAGCCATTAAGAGGTGATTTCCACAACTCTAGCACTGGGAGGATATATTTTGACTTTTTAAAATTACTGTGATGAATCAGCTCACCTCATTGTCTTAACTGCGTCTTTGTTAACCTATACAAAAGATACCCTTTGGAACACTGTGAAAATAAGCAACTGTCTCTCAGAAACCAGTTACCTTTTCTAAATGTCAATAATGTTTTTATCTGTCATGTCTTTAGATTACAAAAGCAACTCCAGGCCCACAGATTCTTGGGTCCATGGGCAGCCCCACTGACTGCTTGCATGCTTGAGTGTTCAGAGAAAAAGTCTTGAATTTTCTTCACAGAGGACCAGTCTTTTGAAATAACACACATGCTGCTGCCATAATTTATAACACATTGTTATATTTTAAGCATTTCTAGTTCTCTTATATTTGTACCATTTAAAATGGAAGCTTGACATAAGAGTAGCGCAAAGTAGGCTGTCAATATGTCACGTGACCTCAGTTTACCCGCCTTCTCAAAGAGTAGCAGTAAGCTGCTTAGCTGACCACTAGGTGGTGATGTTACTCTATCCTAAAAGCCAAAATAAATTTAACACAGATAACCAATGTAAGTCTGTTCATAAAGGGTTAGATCTTATACCACCTGTTAGGCCCCTATGGAGTGTATATATAATCCTGTCCCATGCAGCTCAAGAGCCTAAAAACATTAATGCAAAGGGTAGGTACATCCTCCTGTTTGCTATGTTAGCAGTTTTTCAGGTAACAAGTAGGCGGAGTAGGATGGCACTTAGATGCCTAATTGACGGCCCCAACTGTCTTTAATTTGCAAATATTTATAAACTAACAAGTGAAAGCAATAAACAAAAGCACTACATATCAAATGACAAAGGGGGAGATAAATGGATTAAATCATCAATAATTCATGCAAATTAAAATATTATCAAAACACACTTTTTCTATTAACGTTTCAAATTTAATTGCTGCAAAGTCAGGAAATTAAATATTTCTGATTATCAGCCAGTATTTGCTTAGCCACCGTGTGTGCATTATAGAAAGAAAAAGAATAGAAAATCCTCACTAGGGAGAAACCACTTGGACTTTTCCATTGTGAATGGGAATGGACCAACCAACCTCTAGAAGCCCGTATAAGCCACTGTTTGAAGAAGACTTAAAACAACAACACATTTCAAGTGTACGGTTCTCTGAATGCAACTCTCTAGCTGCAAATAAGACACATTGTTCTTTAGGTTATATTTTCATCAAGTAATTATACTTGAATATTTCTCCCTCCATTTTTGAGCAATTTGCGTGTCGATGTATATTGAAAAAGAGAGATACAGTGTGATGAAAATACAATTTGTCCTGCTTGCTAGCAAAATTCCTGAAATAAAACTAAAGTCTAAAAGCTAGAGTCTAAAACTAGTTCATATTCTTGCACTAAAAGTGTTGAGAAAAACAAGATTTAAGAACTCTTGCAACTGTGCTGGTCCCAAAAATCTGCTTCTGCAGGTGCTAACATGTATCTTTGTAGATATTTGCCCCGTTAGAGACTGGCTTCTCTGATAGGCTGATATAGAATATAATGTAGGGCTTTTGAGGGTTAGATGAACAGTGGCTTCACTCTGTTTATAGGACTAGGGGGAAAGTTTTTACTGTCTGTGGATGTACAATTCATATTTCATAACAATTTCTATATAGTGTAGGACAACATAACATTTCCATTCATGTAAGCCCCTGGGGCATATTATTGAAACTCCCATTCAGGAGAAGGTCTTGCCATCTTTACTACAGGACAGGAGAGTGTACTGGGGCCTTTATTGCATAGATTGATGCCTGTCAAGTCCATCCACCCCACGCCTACCTCCGGAGGCACTAAATGGAGTAGGCAGGTGGATGGGGTTTCCACAGAGACTGACCTGGGACCCGCGTGGGTAATGTGTGCTCAGCCAGGCAGATGGGATGGGGCCAGAGGTGGGCAGGCAGGAAATGGCATCCAGGACCATAATGGGCAGGCAGCGGCTGAGGCCAGAGCTAGGATGATGGGGCAGTGACAGCAGGGGACCAGGGCTGGGAGCAGAGCAGTAATCCACTTCCCACACATTCCTGCAATGAGTGCCAGTTCCACAGGCAGGGAATTGTAGGGAGCAAATTGTGGTTGTGCCCCAGGGTCAGGTCCCATGCTGCTGCCACCTTGTGATCCCAGCCCTGGCCCTCATCCCCACCTACCCATCATGCTCCCAGATACTGCTCCCCAGTCCTGCCTGCCCGCTCCATCCAACACGCCCGGTGGTAGGTGTGGAGCAGACAGGCTGGGGTGCTCAGGTAGTGGGGCTGGGTCAGGCAGCAATGGCAGACACATTGGCAGCAGCATCCAAACAGAGTGAGCTGCCACTGTAGGGTCTGCTGGGAAACCAGGTCTGGCTGCCCCTGCCCCACCGCATGTCTGGGGGCAGTGGGACTGGCCCCCTATGCTTGGGCTGGGCAGAGCTGAGCCCCTTGCCATGGACTAGATAGAATCCCTTGCTAGGCCAGATTCAACCCACAAGCCGTATTTTGCTCACCCCTACATTAGACTGTAAGGAACTGGATGGCTTCCAGGTTCCTAGTGTTGGCTCGGAGATTGTGGGGTCTCAGGTTTGTGGAAGGGGAGGGTAAATGGATAGTGCCCAGCTGGCAGCAGTATACCTTACTTTAGCTCCCTCTGCTTCCCAGTGCCCTACCAGTGGCTCCTGAAGGGAGCACAGTGGCACTGGGACTGTCCTCTGCCCCAGAGAAGCAGAGTTTCCTCTGAAATAACTCTTCATTTTTCCAGGTGCTGTAGCCAGTCCTGTCCTGTGCCAGAACCCTGCAGGCATGCATGTGTAGGACCGCCAGGGGCAGGTTGCCAGTGCTTTTCTCCCTTCAACTGCCAAAACTTTTGAACAGTTCTGGAGCTCAGTGTGTGCATACTGCTGCTGATTGTCTCCCCCCAGGCTTGCTGAATTCATCAGCAGGGGGACAAAAAAGAGGGGATGAGCAGCAGCTTTGTGTTCCCCAGCATGGTAGCCTGGTGAATGCTGCCACCACTCATTCCCTCTTGTACCCTGCTGCCGAATTCAGCAGGGGGATGAGGGGGAGAGCATATGGCAGTGGTGTTCCCCCCCTGGGCTCCAGACACAAAAGTTATAAGCTCACCACAATGTTAGCACAGGTGAACGCTGCCAACGCTCATGCCCTCCTTTCCCTGCTGCTGACTTCAACAGCAAAGGAAAGGAGGGGATGAGCAGTGGCAGCATTCACCTGTGCTGACATGCTGGTGACAGGCTGTTCATGCTGGTTGCATGGGCCATATTTGGCCAAGATGACTAAACTTACCCTTGCATGTACGTGATGTCTTGCAGACAGTATAAAAAAGCCTTTGTGGGTGGACATGAAAGTCAAGAAGAAGAGTGTGGGGTGCAGGATACAGGCAGCGGTTGCACTAGTGACATTCTCAACCCACTACGTCTGTCTGCTTCTGTGACATCATCTGCAAGTGTTGGTCATTTGAGTGCCTCTCTCCAATCAACTGAAAAACAACAGGTTCTTCAGCCAACTGTATCCAACAACTCCCAACAATGATGTCATCACCAGAACAAATGGCACCAGAATAGCAACAAAGAATTGACCCAGCTCTCTCAAGACCGATACATGCTTCTGAAATGTCATTATCCACTGCTTGAAAATAGTTATTGCCAGGCAACATTTATGCTATTAAGACCATCATACCAATTATACATCAGACATTCTTTGAGCAGTTTGAATATGAAGCTGGAATGCAAACCACGCAACAAAAAAAGTAATAATGAAGCACTTTGCCAGATAGTGCTTACAGATGAATAAATGCACAGGGTGGGAAGAAGGACTCCTAAACTTTGTGATAATGACAGTGCCACCAGCTCTTTTCAAGAGCACTGAAAAAGTAGAGAACAGACATTCTGCAGAGTACTTTACAAGGGAAATATGTGAAGAACTGCATTAAAGGAGATTGGAGATGGGGAAAATATTTGCTCTGTTTGTAACAGAATAGCAGCACGGAATGTCATAATGGACAAATATCCATATTGCTACACTAGGATGTCCTTTCCATGGGTTTAATCTACTTCTTAATGATATCATGAAGTCATGCACAGTGAAAAGAGAGTAAAAGAAGTCACGAAACATGAAAATAACTCATATTGGACTTGAAGTCTTTAAAAAGAAGCGAGAAGAGTAGGGAAGAACAAAAAGTTAACACAAACTTTCTAATGACACCAGATAGTGTGGCCATGTCACGTGGAAGTTAATTTTAAAAAGAAAGCTCTTTGAGCCATAGTGATGATTCAGTGGTTAGAGGTGTGTGACCCACCATACATGCTTAGGACATTTTCCTAAAGGGTCTACAGCCAGCTCCTTCTGTAATCACCCTGTCTGAATGAGACAAAGCACAGAAGTCAGACATTCCTTCCTTGATGGCCAAGTTAAAGCCAGACATTTCTGAGAAGCTATCAGCATCACAAGTCCAGAAGAAGTAAAACTGAAGGACATTTATTTGGAGATGAGAAAAAATGTGCTGCCAAACAGTACATGCAGCTGCAAACCTCTAGGATCCAAGATTCAAAGCTAGTAATGTGTAATGATAATACTACTGTTACAGCATTTGGCTGGATTTTTACAGAAGCCACACACTGAGGACCCGATGTGAGAAAAGTATGTTCCATGTTGCAGAACATGGAACTTCTTTAGGCATTGGATCAAGGAGTACAATCTGGGAATTTGCCAGGTGCACTGCTCCTACAACACCTGAACGAGGTCTTTGTAAACTACCACCTCCAATACCTTGGCTTTTCACTTGCTTCAAAAGATTCTTTCATCTTCTGCAGCAGGTGAAAAGGACTGGTCAATGCTTGGAAACCACACACACACACAATTAAGAAACATGAACTAGCTGAGAACCTTGTAGCAATTTGCTCAAACCTTTCATTTAAAGAGTGCATGATGATCATAGGTGAAATTTCAGAACTAGAAGCTGTGGATCTTTCAGACTCAGCAGGCATGTCTACCTGCATCATTAATGTGCAGCAACAAAGAGCGTATTGCTCTGCAGTTTGTTGCTTCCAGAAAGCTCCCAGGGGCAGTTTACATGTGTGCCCAGATCACAGGACTTTGAACTGGGCTGCAGCAGGCCTGGCTGGCAGGGGGCCCAGCCTGCCTGCCCAGGGCTGCTCCAACCAGTCTCAATGTGCTGTGGAGGGGCTAGATGGGGCACAAGGGTGCTTCAGCATGGGACTAGCCAGCAGGCAGCCCTACACTGAAGCACCCTCATGCCCCAGACAGTCAGGCCAGTGTCTACATGTGTACTCCTGTGTACAAAAAACTCTGCAGCAGGGTAGTACAAGTAAATACAAGTACTCTGAAAGACAGTTAATGCAAAAGATGGGCGAGTCCTCCTTTTTGCTGTTTTGTAACTCAGTGGTAAGGATAAAGTGATAATATATTAAAGAGTAGGTGCATTAATGGATTTTCAGGGATCTGAATAGAGTGGAATAAAATTGAACTAAAGTCCCTAAGTCCACTTAGATGGATAATAGAGGGAACACAATCTGGCCTTTACCCTGAATGTGATAATAATGCACTATTAACAAGTCTGGTGTTTATGATAAAGTTGGGATATATTTATTTTTCAGTCAAATTTATGGTTAACCCTCAGTATTGTGCTGTGTTAACTACTTATAATGACTATGAATAAGGATGTTCATTTTTTACCCACTCTCCCTAGAAACATGACTGTCTTCTGTATCTACATTAAAACATCAGGTATCTATTTATGTACTGTTTCTGAGCTGTACAGATATGCTTCCTTTTGATGTACAAGTCAACAATAGTGATTCTTTGTTTTTTAATATTTTTGCCTATTTCACAGAAATGTTAACAGGCAAAAATACACTTAAGCACCTTTGTGGGCAGCTCCATCTCTAATACAAAGTATATTTATCATTATTCAAAAGTAACAAGTTTACACTTACTTATTGCAGAATTATGAGCAGTATTTTCTACGTGCTAACTAATTTATATATAATACATTTGCCATTCTTAAGGAAGTAAGCATACTTTAGTTCAGATAAGCAAGTAGTTATTGAAAATATATCAGTTTTTCCCAAAATTTCCATTAAAAGCAAAATAAAAAAACACATTATTTCCTCCCATGCCTGCTATATTTCTAGAAATTATACATCTCTTATGATAGGTTTGATGAACTACAAAAGTGGTGTTGGCTTAATAGACCTGGCAGTGCTTTTCTATCAGAAACAGAGGTTTCAAATCTGTTATTTAGGAAATAGAGAAAAGCCCAAAATCTAATTTCTAATGGTGTCTTTCACACTGTCTCCAAAGCAGTGAGTTAGAAATAACAGTAACGCAATAACTGTATAGGCAAACAGGGCTGTCACCCTCAGTAGTAGCTCATACACACCTTTGGACATAGTTTATTGCTACGAAAGAGAAGTGGTAGGCATTCAAAATTGAGAAGGACCCAGGAATTATATAGCCTTGTTAATTTACACCTAAACAGCCCTAAGGAATAAGCAGAAAGAACAATATTTAGCATCTCAGCTGAGAACAGAGTCTCTTACAGTGCATTAATTGTGTATGTGCAAATCCAGATCTGCTACTTACATTTGCCTACTAGCCAGATACAAAAGTGCTGAGTGTCTTACAGATGTGTGTAGCTAATTCCTTCTCCATTAATCCTTTGAGAGCAGTCATTTCTGTGTATGGCTGTTGGTGGCCTATGTGAAACGGGTTTGGTGATTACAGTGGACAGAAGTCTATTATCCAGGATACAACTATGGCATAGGGTAGTCAGGGCTTGTCCCTAGAGGGTCACAACTCCAGGGAGTCAGCAGCAAACAAGGTCCAGATTGGAGTCATGAATTAGGGATGCAGGAGCAGGTGGGTCAGGAGGCCAAGGTCTGTAAGGAACTAAGTCATGGGTGGTCATTGAGGTGGAGCCACAAGCCATTGGGGTCAGGAGCAAGAGGCAGAGATCCAGACTAGAGCTATTGCCCAGGGGATCCAGAGCAGAAGAGTCAGCTCTCAGGAGAGAGGGTTATGGACTAGGGGTTAGGTAGGCATTAGGAGCCAGTAGATCTGAAGCAAAAGGGTCAAGAACATGGAACAAGAAATCAGTAGGCCAGAACCAGGAAACTAGAAACCAACATGCAGGAACAAGAGGTCAGAAACCCAAGACTAGGCAGAAAGACATCTCTCTCACTGAGAAGTTTGCTGGCACTGGAAAAGCCTCCACTTGTAAACAGGCATCCATATCCATGCAAGTCACCAGGGCCAGCTGGACATAGTTTGGCTGTTGACAGCCAGGCCCACTGATGTAGTTATGACCAGCTGGGTTTAGTCAGCCTAATGTGTCTGCTGCTTTTATTGATAGATTCCTGACATTCATAAACAAAATTCATAACCACAGCTGCTATAAACTTGGATCCTGACTGATGGCTTCAGTAGAGAGGCCGAAGTGTGAAAGAGCATCAGGACTGAACTCCTCTCTCCTTCTTGGAGATGGTCTGCAGGTCAGAGCAGAGGTGTACTGACAGAGCAGTGAGGGAAAGCTGCATTGCTGAAACTGTGGTATCCTAGGTGGTGCAGAGGAAAGGTGGGAAGTGAGGACTTACCTCCACATGTAGTACCTGCCTTAGCAGTGGCAGTGGTGCAAGTTGGTGTCATCTCAGAGCAAGCTTCCTGAACAGGGGCTGCTGTGGTGGCAGCAGTGGTACAGGATCCCAGAGGACTTTCATTTTGACGTTCCTTCAAATTGGCTTTCTGGGCTGGTGCCCTGCCCCCTCCCCCATGAAGACACACTACTGATAATTGCCATTGGCCCTATAACTGGTTTATGGATAAAGCTTCAAGGCTTTCAACTCAGTGCCTTATAAGACCACTGATTTTTTTAAATTTAACACATTTTAAACTAACTTTGGTTTAAAGTACTCAATGATATAAAACACACTTTTGCAGGGCACAGAATAGAGATGTTTTTGTCCATTCAATGCATGCCTTACTACAAGGTACAAGGCACAGCTAAACATACACAAAGTCTACTGATAATTTTGGGCAATTGAATGGGATTTGCAATAGGGCTGTGCGAAGCTTTGGACAGAGCTTCAGACTCGGAGAAGCTTCAGATGCTCTGAGGTCCGAAGCAGCACATCCAGGTTGAAGTGCTGCCTT
Organism: Crocodylus siamensis; assembly: GCF_052110815.1. Lineage (NCBI taxonomy): Eukaryota > Metazoa > Chordata > Crocodylia > Crocodylidae > Crocodylus > Crocodylus siamensis. Next base: position 173,784,243 of record NC_143396.1, on the reverse strand, counting down.
ATTCGGCTTCCCAAAGCACTTCGGAGCTTCTGAAGTGCTTCGGAGCCGCCTTAGAGATCCAGTCATAGGGTATAATGGGGAAACAATAAAATATAACCATAACTTTGTTGTTTTTTGTCCGATTTGGATGAAGTTTTTAAGGGTGGTAGACTCTCCAGAGAGGATGAATTCTGCTAAGTTTCAAGAAGATTGGTGCAGGGGCTGGAGGGGGAACACCACCCCAAATTCTTGAAAGCAAAACTCATGTCACATCTAGGCATTACAATATAGTGGGGTAAAAACTGCAGGGCTGGTAGCTCTTACTGAGGCCACAAAGCCTGCTAAGTTTTGATAAGATCAGTGCAGGGGTTTGGGGGAACTGCACCTCAAGCTGCGGACAAGCAAAACTCGTGCCAGGGGTGCTTGTGGGACTGACTGTGTCTGTCCTGGGGCAGGGAGGGGAGACACTGCTGCAGGCCTGGCTACTAAGCTGCTGTGTTCCCAGTTACCAATCGATCAATCATCCAAATCGGACAAAAAACAACAAAGGTATAGATATTTCATTGATTCCCCATTATACCCTATGGCCAGATCTCCAAGGCAGCTCCAAAGCTTCAGAGCTGCTTTGGCTGGATCAAGGTGGAAACCTGGTCCAGAGCTCCAGATCAGATCCCTGGCATCCAAAGCGGCTGGTTCCGAAGCCAGATTGGATTGCTGCCAATTGGCCTAATTTGCAATACTGGAGACAGGAAGCCTGAAATAGGAGACAGGTAAGGAGTGCGGTGAGAAGCTGTTCCCAAGATGTCTGTTAGGCTAGGTCTATATGGCCAAGGCAAGAGCGCAGCTAAGAAACAAGCCCTGTCAATTATGTCTAGTCAGTGCATACCTAAGACCACCAATTTAGTTAGGATAGCTCAGGTACATGACTAAGTAGTCTAGAGTGCATACCTCGTAGCTTTCTAGGAGGGGCATGTGCGGACGAAAGTGGGCTAAATGCTTTTGCACCGCTGTAATGGTGTCAGTGTTTGCATGCCTTGGTGGTATATTGTGCATTAATTGCAGCCACTGTAGCAAATTTGGTAGCGCAAAGTGCCTTAAATGACTTGGGGCACAGCAAGTTAGCTGTCCTACAGCCACGGAGCGAAACACTGGGCTCCATGAAGCTCAGGAGCTCTGCAGGAAGCCCTGCAGGCAGCCGGGCAGCAGCCTGGGAAGGCAGGCTGTGCCCTAGAAGGGGGAAAAAAAGTGGTGAGCCTGATCTTTTTTTTGTTTTTTTACCCTGGAGCCTGCCTGCCTGCCTGAGCTGCGCAGGGGTCCAGTGCTTCCCTCAGTGGCTGCAATGCCCCCTGGGACTGCCCGAGCTGGGTGCCTACAGGTAGGTGCCACTTGTGGGGGAGGTATCGTTGCCATGGAGGGAAGCACCAGCCTCCCTCCCCGCAGCCCAGGGACCTCTCTGCCCACTAGCAGCTTGCCCTCCCCTCCCCACTACCAGAGAGGCAGGTAGGTCATGTGTGTGCACAACGTGGGGGGTTAATTGGCCCTAAATTAAAGCGGTGTTTTTAAAAACCCACAGCTTCAAATTAGGGCCCCTGTTTCATCTATACACATCCTTATTCTCCATATATGGCATAGCTATTAGAGGACTTAGGGAATTGTAAGGTAGCTTTGGAAAGAAGAGCCCACAATTGTTGTAAGTTCATTGGTTTATATTGTTAACACAGGGTGTGTCTACATGTACAAATGCTGCGGGGTAGGTTTCCTTTAGAGTAAACTACTCCAGAGAAACCCCCCCGGCTGGCATCTACATGTGCGGGGATGCAAGAGCAGAGTTGCTGCTCTTGGCAGCAGTCTGCTTCTGCCCCTCTGGCCCTGGGTGCTAGCCCAGGGGCTGGCAGGGAGCATGGGAACAGGAGACAGCTGTCTTTGGGCAGGGGCTGAGAGATTGCTCCCTGCCCCTGGGAGCTGCCTACAGCCAGGGTGGGCTCTGCTATTGGACACTGGGCGGGGACAATGTCTCCCTGCTCTGGCAGCAGAGAGCTCCTGGCCCTGGCTCACCTACTGGGGGTAGGGGGCTTGGAAAGAGCTGGAGGGGAGGGGCAGGTCCCAGCCCCCTGCCCTTATCTGCTCATGGGGCAATTAGCATCGAGCCCATGTTGACCAGGGAATCCCCATGCAGCCAGGGGCTCACTGCTAGCTGCCCCACAGGTAGAACAAGGCAGTGGGCTGGAACTTGTCCCTCCCTTCCAGCCCTTTCCAAGCCCTGCCCCTCAATCGCCCAAATGGGGCTTGGGGCTGGGACTTGCCCCTGACCGGGACAGTTCCCACTCCACGATTGTGGGGCAGGAGCTAGGTAGCTTGTTTCTAGCCCCAGCTCTGTGATTGTGAGGCAGAGTCTGGGGAGTTTTTTCCCTAGCCGCAGCTTCACGTTTGTAGGTCATGGGCTGGGGAGCTTTTTTCCAGCCCTAGCTGTGCAGTTGAAGGGTGTGGGCTAGGATGCTTGTTTCCAGCCCCCGTCCCAGAGTTGCAGAATGGGGGCTGGGAACAATCTCCCCAGCCCCTGCTCCATCATTGTGTGAGGGCTGGGAGCTCCTTGCTGCCAGGGCATGAAGACATTGTCCCCATCCGGGCTCCAGTGGCAGAGCCCACCCTGGCAGTGGTCAGCTCCCGGGGGCAATCTCTCACCTCCTGCTGCCTGGCTGACTGGGCGCAAGTTTGCTTCTGGTCAACTGTCTACACACGCCATACCATGCAATAGCTAATTGTGAATAAATTTGCTACTTGTATTTACAGGTATAAAATTTCCTCATGATTAGGACAAATTACAGTGCAGTAAGCATCTGCACACGTAGACGGTGATGCTTACTGCACAGTAATTTGCTCTAATCTTGAGTAATGCATCTCATGTAGACATGCCCACAGTTACATTAAATAAGGAGACTGATGAAGTTTTAAGGTCCAGTCTGTAGAGAGAATGAGACTGGACAGAATTAAAGAAGTCACACATGCTTATTCATCAAAGCCAAATTTCTTAGCAGTGTCTTCTAGCTTTGGGAATTCAAACTGAGACAACTAGACTCTGATTCTTATTGATATTCCCCTCTGAAAACTCAGGCTTGACGTATCTCAGATTGGTCTCTCAAAAAGCGAGGCCCCTAAAATGCAGAAATATTTTTGTAAGGTCATTTTTCTACACTTCATACTATAATTTCTACATGGGAAGAGAGCTAGAAAGTTGAAATAAAATGGCAAAATGATTGAGATCCAGGCATTATCAAAAACAAATTAAGCCTGGATGTGGTTGGGACTCCTGGAAGAAAAGGTATAGAAGGGGACAGTTTAGCCCAGGTGCGGAAGTAATTTTCATATCTTGTAAAAGAAAATCTATTTACTTAAATTAAAGCCTAATTTTTACTATAACATTGCAGCTTAGTTCATGCAGCTACCTAAAGGACAAAAAAAGGGAATTAAATTGCTGAAAACTAGCCATAAAATGGCAATCATTAGCCTTATATTCTGGAACCCATGTAGAGTTGTGGATCTATCATCCAGTGGAAAAACAGCCATTCAGTTGTAAAGGTTTGTTTCTCAGTTACCAGGAACAGATACTAACTCCAGATATAAGATAGTAATTTAATTCAAGATTGTTAGTGACCTCACCTGCCAATTTCTATACTCTAGAACAAAGTCATAACTAAAAGCCAGGTTACTGCATTACAATGTCATGGTACCCATTTCAGTTTGAAAGATTGGTCTGTATTTGGATATGCAAAAACATGGCTGCTGAAACTTATAATGCTTTCAAGAAACACCAGTGTTATCAACTGGTATGAATATGAGTTTTGCTGTATCTGTTTTGAACTCTTGACTTCATAAGAGTATGCAAGAACCTCAAAAATCAGTTCTTTTAAAAATAAATTCGTCGCCCTCAGGGTTGTGGGAAAAAAAATCTTGAATGTTCTCAAATACTCCAGCATGAGAAAATAAATAAAAATAATCCAAAATTCCTTTGCATATAAAGGTTTACAACACTAGGCTTAAAGGAGATATAGAAAGCTCTTGGGTCAGAAGCAAAATATCTTTTATTTGAACAACTGAATAATAGCAACAACAAAAATATCCTTTCTTTGCAAGCTTTTGGACACATACACCCTTCTTCAAGCTGCAGAAAATTCAAAGATTATAAAAGTCCTGCTAGGTAGAAAAGAAACTTCATTTTGCACAGGGGAAGTAGAGCGTGGAAAGTTATTCCCCTGGGTATCTCACAGCCTTTTTGTTAGAGTGTTGCTCTGTGATGTGCAGATTATTAGGCTGTCTTCTTCCCTGGGTGTGTCCCATGTCAGAGTCAGACAAGGAGGTGAAAAACCCTTCTTTCTTGGTTAGCAATGAAGTTTACTTTTCCCAATGGCTAAAATACAATATTTTCCATATTTCAGGGATCTACTGACCCCTAGGCCCAAAGGATGCATTTATACTGATACAATTTAGGTCCATAACTCTCCATCAGCTGATGATACTAATGTCAATCTTCTGATTTTGACTTTTACACTGTCCTTTATCAGTTACTACTGTCCTCTCCCAATTAGAAACTGATAGCTGACAAGGAAATCCTGCTATTATTTAAAACTAGATCTACAATTCTCTACCACTTCAGGTCCATCATTGCTGAATTATATAGTTCCAATGTCATATCATCTAACCCTGTTTTGAGCTAAACTGATGGAGAGTTATGGACCTAAATGTTACCGGTATAAATGCAACCTTTGGGCCCAGTCTTGTAAACCTTGTAACCAAAAAAATCCTTCCTTATGCACAGTCCGATTAAAAAAATGGAATTATTTGCCTGAATAGAGACTACTTGGATGAGGAAGGTTTTTCAGGATCAGGCCTTTTATTCTTGACTAAAGGAAACACAACAATTATCTGTTGTAATTAGATCATTAAGTGATGTGAGTAATAGTTCACTCATTTTCTAGTTATCCAGCTCAAGGTTAATGAGAGCTCTTCACATCCTCTTAATCATAAGGACCCTGTTCATAAATCACTCCCTATTCATCAAGGAGTTTACTTCACTTTAGTCAGAAGAAAAATAATATATAATGATCCTTTGGGATGCAGGCTGTTTACCTCTCCAAAAGGTGGCAGGGTCAGTAAAAAAAATGGTTATCACACCATCTGCTCCATGGCACTTTGCTTCTATTGTGATAAAATAAGTTTCTTATTGAAGCGTGACGGGAAAGCAGTTCATCTCCCTTCCTACAAGACCCGAAGGAAAAAAAACCCTCAGTTCCTTTATCCTCTTTTTGCTATAATTACTGACAACATTTTTGCTTTTTCTGTTAATAAAGATTTTGTTTTTGTATTGAAGATAAGCTGCTACCTATTGCTGGAAGAAAATAAAAATGTAAGGGGTTTCCTCTCAGGCACCTCAGCAGTTAGATTCTGATCTCAGTGACATCGCAGTGACATCTACAGGAACTCAGTGGCTGATTTTCAGCGGTAACAAGTATCTGCATCTCTCACAAAAGTCATATGGAGTTATGAATGCACCTCCCTGCTAATAATCAGCTTTTCAAGGGCCCTGGTGTGTTAATCAGGCCTTAGTCCTGACTATTTAAAGGGATTTTAGACCTGTAAAGTGTTCACAGGTCTGAAAGATGAAATGGATTCATTATCTGGGACCAGCACAACTCATGGAATCCATTAAACCAGGAGTGGCCAACCTGTGCTATGAGCCACAAGTGGCATGGACATCCTCTATGAGTGGCATGGGCATAGGTGACCTGTAGGGAGGGTATGGGGCGGGGGCACATGCCCCACCCCCCCTGAGATTGGCTACAGCTGCCAGCTTCTGCAGGCAGTCACTGCTAGCCACTCCCTCCCCCTCCCCGCCCCCGCCCCCGCTGGCTTCTGCAGGCGGCTGCTGATTGCCACCCTGCTGCTGATGCTCACAAACTGTACCAGTCATTCATGGGCATGGGTATCCTCTGTGCATGGCATGTGGCAGATCAGGTAGGGGACAAGCAACACAGGGTGTGTCTACACAAGACATTAACTGCACAGTTGACTAATTAGCTGTGTAGTAAATGTCACACATCTACAGGTTAGGGTTGCCATCTCTGTTTGAATCTATTCTGGGAGGTTTCTGGAGTGCCAACATGCCTGCAACACACAATGTGAACATGTCCATGTGCTTATGTATATCAGTTACGGATTACGGTGCATAGACTTTACATCAGGAAGGCAAATGCACATTGCTATTATATTTAAAAACCCACTAGATTACTGTATAAATTGGATTCAACGTTTAATATTTATTTTAATGAATGCCTATCATTTATCTCCTGGGGTGATTCTCAGCAGTCTCTTGGAGATTTATATCTAATTCCTGGAGACTCCAGAACAATTCTGGAGGGTTGGCCGCCATACTACACATGTACCCCTATTAGGCTGGGGTAAATTAATTTATTCTGCAGCAAAGTAGTACTGATAAATATAAGTACTATCCTGCTGCAGAGTAAAAAACTCTGCAATATTGCATATGTAGACATAGGAGGGGCTGGCTGAGGCATGAGGGTGTTTCAGTGTAGGGACTGCCTGCCAGCTAGCCCCCACACTGAAGCACTCTCTTGCCCTGCCAGCCCATCCACTGCACATTGAGCTGGGGGGGGGGGGGGCAGTACTGGGCTGGCAGGCTGACCCCCCAGCCCCTTGCCAGCTGGGGCTGCTTTGATCCAGCTCAATGTGCTGCAATCCCCGGCGTACATGTAAACACTTGCCCAGGAACAATAAACTCCAGTGCAATAAACACTGGAGTTTATTGCAGTGCATTAATGTGGACATGTATATATATATGTGCCCACAGTGGTCAATAGGGCATCGAGTGGAAAACAAAGCAGTAAATTAGGCAGGGAGCAGACAGCAGAGCAGCACATTGCACAGGGCAGGGAACAGAAAGCAGAGCAGCTGATTGGGCAAGAGGAGACGGGAGTGGCAGCTAATCTGTGTTTTGCCTGACAAAATGATTGGCCCCCACTACATTAAACAATAACACAGGAACATAAAACAAGAAGGGACCTCCTGAGTTATTGAACTCAGTCCCCTACTATCTCTGGCAGGATAATTCCTTTCATAAACCGAGGAGAACTAGATATTTGTTCACAGAGTCAGTCAGATCCCAAGGACATTTGAGAATTGTCAGTGCGATGGGGGGTAGAATCTCTAATTTCTGAGGCTTGTCTTTGCTGTGGCATTAGCTGTAGCACCCCATCAAGAGGCATAGGCTAAAGATCAAGCTAGTACAAGTTGTCACCTGTTGAGATGACCACTTTGCAGTGAGGGCACAGGCTGGTTCCCCTCCGATGTTGTTGGTCCCCCAGGACTTTCTCATATTTACCTCCAGAGCCCCAGAAGGAAAAAGTCAAATTTTCCTACAGCTCACTATGAAATAGCTCATAGAGTGGCTCAGTTTACTGCAGCACTAAGAACCATAGGCTGTGCCTCCGAAAGTCCTGGTGACAAAAGTGTGGGTACCTGTGTGGACACAGAAACTGGAAAGCTAATTCTCAAATTGGCTGCACTTACCAAAGCTGGGCTAGCTTGAGAGGAGTGAAGCTAACTTCACCCAGTTAAATACAGATACTTCAAGGTAGCTCAGCACTGAAAACACATCCTTCGATAAGTTATCAGTAACCAATTTAAGTAAAAAATACAAGGGATAAAATTATTTCCAACACGCTCCTTGTAACAGCATATGTTGCACAGACCTAACACAGGCCATACTTTATAAGACACATGTCTCTTTTATTCAGTGAACAACCTTCATATTAAAGTTATTAATGTTGATATGCTTTTTATTATCTTAAATGGGAATGGCAAGTTAGACATTCTGCTATACCAAGTCCAGAAAATAGCACCTTTTGGTTGTAATTCATCTGCTATTCCTCCTGTGCTCATTAAACAAAGACAATCAAAATCCCTTCAATCCAGTGTAGTATGAAAAAGAAAAGGATTTAAATGAATAACAGCAAAAAGTGGTTTATGAGTGACTTATTAGAGTACAGGCCTCCAATTTCCTTTAATAATTAGATTAGCATTAATGTGGTGGTAAGGACTAAGGTCTTATTTCACCACCAAAACTACAATTTGACTGGCATCATAGAGACTGCTGGGACAAAGTGTATGGCAAGAATATTGGTACAGAATGATACAACTTATTGGGGAAGGGTAGGCAAGGAAAAAAAGGGAGGAGGGTTTGCAGAGCACATACAACAAGAGTGTGTATATTTGCACTGAAGTTCAGGAAGAGGTGAGATAAAGACTTGTTGAATGTGTCTGGGAAAAGATAAAAAGGGAAAGTATCAGAGGCAATATCATAGTAAAAAACCTGGTGCAGACCCCTTTGTTGGGTGGAGGAAGTGGATGAAGCTATGTTGAACAACTAACAATAGCACTGAAGGACAGGACCCTTTGGTACCTACTTGGATATAACTAGAAAAGCTGTATGACAAAACCAACATCTTTTTGGAACATGCTGGGGGGCAACTTTTTTGTTTTAGGAGGTGAAGTTATGAGGGAAGCAGCCATTTTAGATGTGGGCAAGTAAGGAGGTGATTACAAGATTGTCCCGGAGCGGGGATGAGCCAGGCCCCGGTGTCACGGATGGTCGGGGTGGCAGATCGCATACGATACAGGCGGGATTACTGGCGTGGAGATACGAGGCACGGAAGTGTATGGTTTCAAAACACAAACTGGATTTATTTAACTTACGCTTTTGAGGCGTAGGTGTTGATCTTCAGTTACAGTGGATGGAACGATAACAATGAACAGCAGAGGGGTCTGTTGGCCCACGGGGTTCCGGAGTGAGCCCTTGCTATCTACCCTGCGAGGGATAGGGGCGGCTGCCCACTCCTTAAGTCCCAGGGCTGGTCAACAGCTCATATAAGGATCAACAAACAAACGACAACTGTAACACGTCGTGATGCCAGTCCAGTGATGGACAATGGGTGGTCGGTAACAAAGCCGAGGTCAAGAGCTGGGATGTGATGCAGCAAAGATACAATCGAGGTGAGTAGAGATGAGCCGTAGTCAGTAAACGAAGCCGAGGTCGTCAGTCAAAAGCCAGGTAAGTAGAAACCGGAATCAAAGTTCATACGCAAAAATCGAAGTCGAATTCAAAGCCAAATAACATTCGGTAACTGAGGAATCAATATGAAAGAAACGAAATTGATGAGGTTAATCGCTGTGTGAAACTATGAGGAGAACCGGGGGTTTGAATCCCAAACTCTCTCTGCCTCACAGTCCCTGCTAAAAGCAGCCTCTGTTAGCAGATTGAGCAGCTGTTTCTCACCACACTCACACCAACAACTCCCAGACAACCCACACCGAGGTTGGGGCTCACTAGCTTTTAAAGCAACCCCTTGGCCAATCAGGGTGCTTGGCGATCAGAATTTTCTGGTACAATTGCGTCATGCTCTTGTTAACTGAGCATGCGTTTGATCAAGCTCTGTGTGGAAACCAGGCATGCAGGGCTGAAAAGTAGGTCACCAGTGATTGACAGCTCCTGGGGTCGCCCAGGGGGCACATGGTGGGCACAGGGTGGAATTTTCCATGAGCCTGGGTTCTCTGCGCATGATCACAACTTAACTCATGTGTTGCCAGCACCTTTCAAAATTTTTACTTGGACAAAGATGATAGAGTTCACAATTTGAGGGGGCAAGGGGAGTGAGAGTAACATAAAAGAGAGTAATTTTGACCAGTGAATTCAATGCAAAATTGCAGAAAAAAACAATCATCCACAGACCGGATAATGTTAACCAAGGTCTCAAACTGGACTATGGTTTTGTATTCCATTATCTGGACTAGCTGTTAACTCCAGTACTCCAGGTGTTTAACTTCCTTGTTCATCTCAGTTGATCTACTCAACTGACTTATTACCTCCCTTAGCAGTGTCCCTTCCCCCTGTCCATTTTTCTTCTATTTAAAATCCTTTCTGTTTGCCAGTCCACGTATAGCATCTGATTTGTTATTGTTCCATTCATAGCATCTGAGTAAGTAGGTTGTTGCCTATGAAATCTCATAACTCCCTGAACCAGTTAGTCTCTAGGGCTAGGGACAGAAGTTATACATAAACCAGTTTAAGTGATCAGAAACTGGTTGAAACCTGTAACAGAACAGAAGCTCAGTGCCCAAGTTTAAAAATGGCTGAAACTAGTTTAAGCTAAACCTGGTTGAATGTAGTATCAGATTTAAGTGATTTGGGTCAAACTGTTTTATGGAATTTTGTCCCAGACTCCTTCCTGCTTCAAGTTAAAACACAGTCCTCCAGCATCCCAGCCTGCTTTCCAGCCTCCAGAGAGCAGGGCTAACCCCACCTCTCTGCTTCCTAGCCAGAGCGGTAAGGACTGTCTGACAAGGCAAACCCCAGCTGAGGTCTGGGGCTAGGGAGGGGGCTAAACACCTCTTCCCCCACTCAAACTTACCGCTGGCTGTGACTGTGGACTACAAATCCAAGAGGCACCTGGAAGCAGGAAGAGGAAGTGATGAGCAACCATAGAGTCTTGCTGCTGTTATTCTGGAGTGCAAATCCCATACACCTCAGGGGCAGCAGGAAGAGAAAGTGAAAACACACCCAGAGAGCTGTGCTCTAGTGCCCCTTGGTTTCTGGCCTGAGACACTGCAGACATGTGAATGCATTTCCTGAATCAAAGGTAAATGTCTGTTCACTTCTGTTTCAATTTAATCTGTGTAGCTTAGATGAATTTACAAAGACTGAATTGCTTCAGCCTCAGGCTTTTTGACTGTCTGCACTTAGCTCAAGTCTATAAAAAGATGTGACCAAAGGAAGTGGATCAGCTGGACAGATCCTGGCACAACTAATCCACTTCTTTGGGTGAAGCCTGTAGTTTCTCAGGGTTGGGCTCCTGTACTCCCAGGAGCAGCAGGAGCCTCACCCTGTGGGATGATGCTTGAGGTTAGCCTCTGCCAATAGATAAATCTAGGCAGGCACTCCTTGGGCTTCAGGAACCTGGTCCTGCATTCCCCTGCTTGTACTCTGTTGCCTTAAACAGATATCCACCGCAAAATAGCAGCATAGGTGAATAGTACCTTTTGTCATGCCCACAAATTTGGTCACAACATAGATGTCTGTTTGCTTTCACTTTGTATTACCATAAAAATTTTTATGGTGGCACAAAGGCAACATCTGTTTGCAGCCTAAGGGTGCGTCCATACATGCAGGCACACGCGCTTGCAACAGCTCAAATAAAAGTGGTGCAAATCTGAGCTGGGGCTTTTAGCTTCAGCACACATGCACTTTGGAGCAAATTGTGCCATTTGGGACAAAATAACCCTGCCTGTTTCCTCCTGGATCTACAGGCAGGGAGAGCTAGAGCCCCGGGTCAGCACCTGTGTTGTCACCAGCAGTATAAAAAGCTGCCCTGTCCTGGCCTCAGCAGTATAAAAACTGCCCTAGCAAGTAGCTCAGGGCTACTACCTCTCAGGAACTTCTGGGGCCCAGCCATCTGGTACCTGGGGACACTACCCCTTGTGCCAGCTAGGCTGCTGAAGCAGCCCTGAGAGTTCCTTGCACCCTCTACCCACTGCAGCAGTCTGGAAGTAGGGGCTGCTGCCTGGCTGTGACCTGCTGTGCACCTGCCAGACTCGGATGGGGACTGCACAGCCAGTAGAGGCATCTGCCCCTCTGGGCCAGCTGCCAGGGGACTGTGATTGCACGGTTGGCCTCTGTGCGGCACTACTGCCACGTGGGCCCCCTGCCCAGTCATCTGGGCAGCTATCGCCTGGAAGATGCTCTGGATGTGGTGGCCTGCTTTGAACTGTCAAAGCATGTCCTCCTGGCCCCATTTGTCCAGGAGGTCAGCCACAGCCAAACGGGTCCAAGGTACCAGCTCTGAGCAGGCAAGGTCCTGCCACTGGCCTCCCTAGCAGGACTTTTGGTGTTCCCTATTGGAAAACTGAAAAATCCCTGTTAAAAAAAATCCCAAAGTCACTCTGTAATATACCCCCAAATCCATGTTCCTCTACAAGTAAAACAAAAGACCACTATAAAGAGAGAGAGAGTGAGACAGAGATCAGTTGGACAATGTTTTATTGATATATCTTACAGTGTTAAAGCAAGTCTCTTATCATAATAATAAAATGAACTCTAAATACATCTTTCATGAATTAATGAATACATATGTTGCTGCCCTCCCACAGGGCAATGGCCCCCATGTAAGGGGTTTGGCCCCCCAACAGGGGATTTGGCCCCCAAACAAGGTCTACGGCCCCCCCAACAGGGAATTCAGCCCCCACCCAAAGGGTTCAGCCCCCCAACAGGGGGTTCATTCCTCACACAAGGGGTTTGCCCCCGCAACAGGGGGTTCAGACCCCACACAAGGGGTATGGCTCCCCAAAGGGGGATAAATGGCCCCTTCAGGGGCTACACCCCAACAAGACCCACATGCCCCCCCAGTCCCCCAATTGCTGTCCCACCTGGCCCCATCCCCCACCAGCTGCTGCAGCCCCCCAATGGCTGCCGCACCCAGCCCCACCCCCCCACTGACCCAGACCCCCCCCAATGGCCACCCCACTCAGCCTCACCCCCCAACTTGTACCCCAGGCACCCATGGCTACCCTCAGAACTCCATGCACCATCACTTAAAAAAAAAACCCTCAGAAAAAGAACAGAAAAAAGAAAGGGAAAAAAAAGCCTCTGTTTACCTTAGAAGCAGGGGTGGGGGGCTCCAGGGCCTCCTGGCAGAGCCCCCCCCAGGCAGACAGGCAGACAGGACAGAGGAGGGGCAGGAGGGCCCAGGCTGGGGCCACTGGGACTGTCACCCTGCCCCGCACTGTGCAGGCGGGGCCCCAGGCAGACACACGGCAGCTCCAACTGCCGGTAAGTGCCGGGGGGGGGGGTCGTTTGTTTTTTTAAACTATGGGGTGGGGGGGCAGGGATTCAGGGGGCTTGGGGAGATGGGGCTGGCCAGGGCAGGGGGAGGGGGCTTCAGGGGGGCTGGCAGGGGGAGGGGCCATCACCAGTTGTTCACTGTCAAACTAGGAAGACTTTTTAAGTGAGATCCTACCAAGATCTGTCCCAGACCCAGGTCTTTTCAATATTTACTGGGATGATTGAGTAGAAAGTATACCAAACGTGGAGGTTCAGGAATATAGGATCAGGATTGAAAGTGTTCTCAATATATTGGAGAAGTGGTTCAAAATCAAGATGGTAAACTTCAATAAAATTTTATATTTAGGAAGAATTGATTAAATGCATGTGGGCAAAATGGGGAATAACTGGCTAGGAAGAAGGAAACAGAAAAGGATGAGTCGTGTAAACCACAAAGTAAATATGAGTCAACAACATGATGCCATTGCAAAAAAAGAGCAAATATCATTAATGGAAATGCCATTTGTAAGATATAGAAGGCAGTTATTCTGTTCTACTCAACACAGGTAAAGCCTTGGCTGGAGTACCATCTTTAGTTTTGGCCTCCCCTCCTAAAAAAAGCTATAGATAAACTAAAGAGAATCCATAGGACAGCAACAAAAATGATGAGATGTTTAGAAAATATGACCTATAAGGAAGGAATGAAGGAACTGGGGCTGTTTTCTATAGAAAAAAGAAGAGTGAGAGAGAGGTAATAACAGTCTTCTAGTATGCAAAAGGCTACACAAAGAAAGGTCATCAGTTTGAAACCATGGGAAGAACTAGAAAAGAAAACAGTTTAATTTGCATCAAAAAAGCTTTATATCGGAGTGTAGGGAAGATCAATGAAATATGGAATATGGAAATAGGAAGATTGTGGAATCTTCTTAATTGACACCCATTTAGGATGAATCTAGATATACGGGATCCTATTTCAAAGAGGGAGGTTGGACTTGTTTTCTTGAGGTCCTTTCCAGCCCTAAATGCTTATGGTTTTGTCAGCCTCAAACCATCAGAGTACCCTCCCCCACCTCCCCCCCTGAAAAAAACCATGTGATGAGAGTCATGAACATTGGCTTGAGCAAGGCTAACGCAAGGCAGAACATACAGGTCATGCAGCTGGGATCATGAACAAGCTGAATGCTGCTGAACCAGACAAAGGGAAAGTGGATAAGATCTCATAGACACCAGACATTTTGAGGCAGATGGACAAAGCTTACATCATAGTGCTAAAATTACTGTTAATCTAAGCAAACTAGATATGTGATCAGCACAGTAACTACTAGGGCTGTGTGTGTCGGCAGAGATCCCATTCAGCTTTGGATCCGGCTGCTTCAGGTGCCAGGGATCTGATCCGGAGCTTGGGACCGGGTTTCCACCTCGATCCAGCCAAAGGGGCTCTGAGGCTTTGGAGCTGCCTCGGAGATCCAGCCTTAGGGTATGATGGGGAATCAATGAAATATCTATAACTTTGTTGCTTGTTGTCCAATTTGAATGAAACACGCAGGGATGGTAGCACCTGCTGAGAGCACGAAGCTTGCCAAGTTTCAAGAAGATCAGCACAGGGGTTTGGGAGGAACTGTACCTCAAATTCTTGAAAGCCAAACTCATATCACAGCTGTGTGTTACACCACAGGGGGGTCAAAACTGCAGGGCTGGTAGCTCTTACTGAGGCCACAAAGCCTGCCATGTTTCAAGAAGTTCAGTGCAGGGGTTTGGGGGGAACTGCCCCTCAAGCTGCGGACAAGCAAAACTGGTGCCATGGGTGCTGTGGGACTGACTGTCTGTCTGGGGGGGGGGGGGAGGGGAGACACTGCTGCAGGCCTGGCTGCTAAGCTGCTGTGTTCCCAGTTACCAATTGATTAATCATGAATCACTCGGGGAGCTGGGACTCAGAGACCAGCTCAATACACAAGACCTAGCTAAGGTAGCCAGTTAATTGCTGTCAATTAGCACCTACAAAACCAGGCTAGGGAGAGGAAAGACTCAATACAGACAATCAACTGCCCCAAGACCCACACGGTCTTGGCACGAGTTTTGTCTGTCAGCAGCCAGGGGTGCAGGGCCCCAGACCCCCCCTGCACTGATCTCCTCAAGAGCTGGCAGGCGTCACAGCAGGGGCCACCATCCATGTAGCTGTCACCCCGCTGCGCCAGTCCTGTTGATGTAGGATTCAAGCTGGGCAGCTTGTTGGCGATTTTCAACAAGCTGGGCAGCTTCCTGGCAAGTTTTCCTCCCCCATCTTGCCTCATGGCTGGGCTTCTCAGGCAAAATAGCTCACTCCCTGTTAGCTCTGCCTATGCTCTTACCACTGTTTAAAAAGGTCTCCTGCCTAGGTGCCTCTATCCCCAGGCCTGGCTGGGGGGATTCTCTCTCTCACACACACACACACACACACACACACTCCACCACTAGAATGGAACCAGGAAAAGTGTAAAGTGATATCAGGAGCGGTTTCACAGGGACAAGCACCCTAAAACTTCAAGACTTCATGGTTTTGGAGGAAAGCTTGAAATAGGACTTAGTGTAAAGATTCAAACTGCAAGACAAATACAAAGAGTCGTTTAAAGATTTGTTTAATATTTTTTAAATCTTACTGTTGGACCTCCACCCTCATTCCTCTGCTTAGTCCTTGCAATAACCATATGACCAGGATTAACATGAAAGCAAGTATATCTCTTCCCTAGGCTACTGCAAGTGATTAGTGATTATTGCAAATACTGTGCCTAGGGAAGGAGAAATGAGGAACTTAATTACAAAGATGCATAGTGTTGCCTAAGCCTTTTATTAGTTGCTTACATCTTGCAGGTTTTTTTGGTTTTGGTTTTTTTGGGGGGTTGGGTTTTTTGTTTGTTTTTGCTGAAAAGCCTATACCTATTTTAAAGCAGTAGTTACTAGGACCGCGAGGCTTTGGACAGAGCTTCAGTTGCTCTTTTCAAGGATCATGTATGTAATGTTCCTTTTTCTTTGTTTGTCTTTGTTCATGTGGCCCAAATTTTTTACTACAGTGTTATTACCTTACTTGCATACTCTCCATCCATGCACACTCCCTCCCTCTCTCTTTTCTGCTGCATGGTAGCTTTTAGAACCCACCCTTGTTTTTTCAGAAAAGTCTTGATAAAAGCAGCCAGTCCTGTTGGGGCATCCTCTTTCAAGTGTTGCAAAAGTGGCTTCATCCTGCACTGGAATGCAGTACTGTACCCAACATCAGCAGCAAGGAGCAGGAACCGATGCTATGCCACCCAGGGGCAAGCATCCCGCAGGGCTGAGTCCTTGTGCCTCTGGTGTGTTGCCATCTCTCATGCACCTCAAAAGTTTACAGCGTATGCATCCCACTCACTCACTGCTCCACCCATTTATAGGCACTCAGGAGGCAGACAGTGCCCCCACTGGCCTTGTTCTGGTGTAAAAAAAAAAAAAGCAGACAGTCTGGTGCTGGCCTAGTAAGAGCAAGAAAACCCCCATGGGCTGGAAAAGCATGCAAAATGCCCAGTCCCCAAAAAGCAGCAAAACAGAACTCTTCCCTATGCAAAAAATAGCAGGATAAAAAATTGCTTGGGGCAGCTTTGCAAAGTGAGTGGGTGGGAGACGCAATGCTTGTGTACACTTGGGGAGCCCTGCGGAACATTGTATGGAAAGATTTTGCACCAAAACTGCCCAAGTGCCGTGTGCAACTTGCACCCAGCAAAAGTGTGCAACTTGCAACTTGCACCCAGGAACAGTGAGGGGTGCTAGGCTAAGGCAGGGGTGATGCTGGGTAGCTTGGGTAGCCTGAAGGGTACCCCACACCAAGCACCTGGTGGAAACAGTGTGCAGCCCTAAGGGTACCCGCTCCCAGCCTCGAGTATGAGCAATGCTTGTTTACACTTGGGGAGCCCTGTGGGACTTTGCATGGAAAGATTTCACACCTCAGACTCCCAAGTGTCCCATGCAACTTGTACCCAGGAAAAGTGAGTGGCAGAAATGCTGTGGCAGGGCATTTCTTGTCCTAAAGCACCACCTGGCAGTAAGGTGGTACTGAAAGGGTAGGAGGGTAAAATTGTTCTGTTGTGCCTCTTAGTGCATTTTACTAGCTATAACATAATAAGCCCTTATGTGGGAAATCACATCCATGTTACTTAGTTAGCTGTCATAGACTAAGACAGGAAAATTAAACCAGGAACATTTTTAGCGGGTAAATGCTGATTATGTGGAGAAGCACCCTTATACTTTAAAATAAATCTGAGACTCTCCCCTAATCATGAGCCTTCAGGAATTGGGAGTTTAAGCAAAAAGTGTGAGAGTTAGCAATGTCAATATTTTGTTTGCAAGATTAGGGTAGTTGGTCCAAAACTCTAATTAATTTCTGGATTTAAAAAAAACCTTTTTTGTTTTTTTACTGGTTAATGGCTTTCTATGAACAATGTGAAACTGGTTTCACTGGTTTCAGAGAATAATGTTAAATATCTGCATAATTGCGGTATTTCTGACCTTATTCATGCTAAATTTATGGAAGATACTTTGTAGTGTTTCTGGCTTTACCATGATTTATACATCATTTTACAATATATGTAACAGCTGCTATAGAAACTGACACTATTATTTTTCTCTTTAAGAAACAGCTGAATGCTTGAAAAGCCATCTGCAAACCTCCCTTTAATCACCTGTAATGCAGGGAAGACTTGTCAGAGGCCAGATTTTATCTCATCAAGGATTACTTTATGAAATATCAGTCGGGCTGTGGAAGGATTTATTCAGGAAAGAAAGGACCATTCCACAAACATAACAATCCTCTGAGCAATAGCAATGGGTCATTCCTCTGTTCTGTTAGTATTTATTGTCTATAGTCCAGCAGCTGGAAATTTTTAAATCATAGGAGCTAGCTAAAAAGATATAAATTTTCCCTGGGGAATATTATTTTTGCTTGTTTGAGTTTGCTGAATTTATATTGTCACTAGGGATAGAAAACCTGTTTATGGAACAAACTTTTGGGGACCTTGAAGGGATAATAACATCGTATTTGCTAGGGGTGTGTGAAACAGGCTGTATTCAGTTCGGATTTGGATTCAGCTGGAATTGGGGACAGTGATTTGATTCATTGATTTGGATCACTGTCCTTGATTTGATTCAGCTAAATTCAAATCTGAAGATTTGATGCTGATTTGGAGAATCAGAGATTCAGCCACAGATACAGTTTTAAATGTTTTTGTACATACCTTGAGGTACCAGGCATGGCTCGTGAACACTGCGATGCTGGGATGGGATAGAGCATCTCAAAGGAGCATGGGGAGGCCCCCTGTGTGCTTGGCAGTGAACCCGGAAGTGGACTGGAAATACTTCCGGTCTACTTCTGGGTCCGCTGGGGAGCATACGCCCCACCCCCCCGCCCACTGTGCCTCTCCCAGCTCGGTGTTTTGCTGCGGGGAGACCCATGGTGCTCCTCCAGATCCAGGAGGCACTAGTCACTGAGCCAGGGGGCCCCCCCGGCACCTTCCCCAGTGGACCCAGAAGTGGACCAGAAGTGCTTCTGGTCCACTTCTGGGTCTGCTGCCAAGAGTGCTGGGTAGCTCCCCATGCTCTTGTGGGATGCTCTACCCACCCCACCATCTCAATGTTGACCAGCTGCCTGGTACCTTGAGGTATGTAAAAAAAAACCATTTAAAGCTGTGTCTATACCCAAATCGCCGAATCTTTTCGAATCTCTCTGAATTGATTCGGAGGGTTCTGATTTGATTCAGAGAAATTAAAGGGTCTCCGGCTTGATTCAGATTCGGAGATTTGGCCACAGAATCGGGCCGAATTGAAGCAGGGACTAAAGCTTTGCACAGCCTTAGCATTTGTACACTACCACAATCTTTCCTTTTCTTCTTTTTTCATTGTGTGGAGCCTTTCTGCTCTGGAGCCAATCCTCTATTCAAAGACTGAATGGGCAGCTCAGTCTACCCCCTTCAGCGGGCTAAAAGTGTGTCTCCTTCCTAGTCTACAATTTTAAATGTCTGTGAAATATCTCACTTGCATGTAGTGCTCTAAGACCAGTTATCCTCCCACGCAACATCTTATTGAGTTCCTACTCTGTTACAATTTGTTCAAATAAACTTTAGAACTTACACCTCTAAAACCAGAATAAACATTTTCTTAACATAGTAAGCACAAGCATGATCCAAAACCCAATGGCATGAAAGGATGGCTTTCCATAGAACCATATACATGTAACCAGTTAAAGTTTCTTTCTCTCCAGCAAACTGAGTCATGTAAACACATGGAGTGAAACAGAGAAATCTTCAGTAAAAAATGCCTGCAAATGCACTTTAATAGCTGAAGAAAATATAATCTAATAAGCATGCTCCAGACAATAAGGATGTATTTATAGTTGATAGTTTACTGTGTAGAGTGTGCAGGCCAGCTGACCAGAAGCAGAAATATTTGACAGTTTAGGATATGTCTACACCATCAGAAACCATGTCCCATTCATGTGGGCATACCCACTCCACAATGGCTGTACCCCCAGAACACATGCAATGTGGGTCTCTTACCCAGTGGTCCGGGCCACATGCCCATAAACACAGATGAAACAGCTTATTGGTGCATGTCAACCATTGCTTAGGGTGACTCTATCACAGCCCTTCCTGGGTGTAGCATTCAGGGTGCCAAGCTTCTCCACAGCATCGTTCAGTGTGGTTCTCTGATGGTGTAGGTGCCCTAATGAACTTGATTTTTTTTTCTTTTGTTCTCTTCATCTGTAATTTTAAAAGAAATGTAAAGTAAAAGAGTGCCTGAGATGTCTTTTTCCATAGCAGAGGTTCCCATTTAATTAACAAGGGTGATATAATTTCTTGTTAGGCTAGGGACAAAAATGACACCTAAACCAGTTTAAGTGATCAGAAACTGCTTTAAACCTGTAACAGAACGTAAGTTCAGTGCACATAAACCAATTTCAAAATAACTGAAATGGGTTTAAAATAAACCTGGCTGAATGTAGTATCAGACTTAACTGATTTGGGTCAAACCAGTTTATGCAATTTCTGTCCCAGACCTCTTCCTGGCTTAAGTTAAACCAGAGTCCCACAGCATCACAGCTGCTCTGCAGCCTTGGGCTATGCTGTTTGCTCCAGAGAACAGGGCTAACCCCATCCCTCTGCTCCCTAGCCTGAGCTCTGGCAGAGACTGTGGGCACAGTAGTCTTGTTTGCACCTACCCCCACACTCCACTGCATAAGTAGGGATTCTCTCCCTCCCTTCCTCCCATCTCCCACAGCATGGACCCCAGCCACACAGACCCTAGGCATGTAGTATACTAGCTAATGCTGAGAGGTGTCTGTGCGCATGTGTTTCCAATTTCACTGGGACAGAACAAAGACAGACAGGACAGTGTCCACTTAGGGCTTTTTGGAGCTAATTAACAGGTCACTTGGTAATTTCCCTCCACTCCTTCCTTGGAAAAAGCTGTTTAAGAAGAGCTTGAACTAATGAGAGAGGCTTTTGTTTTGTTTATGGGCTGAGAAACACTGTGCTAGCAGCTCCCTGCTGGCTCCCTTGCCTGTAGGTTTGCAGACAGTATGAAGAAACAGGGAGAGGGAGATTGAAAAGCTCAGTATCATCAACAGATGTGTGCACTGCACACCCTCTTTTGCCTCAGAGTGCTAGCCAGGGGCTGGGGGCTGGTACCATTCCAGCCCCTTGAGCAGCGAGCAGGGAAAAGCCTGGGATGGTGAAGGCAGGGTGGGAGTTTACACCCCTCCCTAATCAGAGCCTCCTGCTGGGGTCTGGCCATGCCCCGCCTCAGCTCAGTACTGTAAAATGGGAGGGCTGCTGTAGTGCCCTCCAGCTTCTAGCCTGAGCCATGGCAGGCATGTGCTTGGATTTCTTCAGTCCAGAGGGAATGTTTGTGCAGCTGCAAATTGGTTCAACCTAGACAGGTTAGACTAACCTGCAAAGATTGAATCAATTCAGGCTCAGGCTTTTTGAATGTCTGTCCCTAACTTCATAGGTCTAAACTCTTCAGAAAGGGAGCCTTTAAAGGAGCTGATTTGCAGAAAGTGTGGACTGTCTGACTTGTCAAAATCATACCTATTTAAAGAATCTCATGTTAGGTAATCAAACCCACTCATCACTTACGAAATTCAGGCCCTGTCTTTCCCTGGCAATCACAGGCAGTGGATAGGCAAAATAACCATACTGCTGTGAATGTGGGAGATACTTGTGAGCGCAAGTGATCCGTTGTAACTGTTTTATGCATCTATTCCTATTCTGCAGCAAGTGATGCTGAACTCCGGCATCTCCTATTGCAATGAGGCAGCTGCTTAATTATTATAGTTTCATTTTCATTTCTTGTAAGATATTGCAGACACACAAACAGTTCCAGTGGATCAGCTTCACACATGGCTGTCCATAGACATAAAATATATTGGACATATAGGTTCAAATCCTGCAGTACTTGGGCATAAAAGTATGGTATAGGGACTTGAAGACTAAACCATAATGACTATTTTAATAAGGTTGATTTATTGAAATTAAAATTATACTAACCCGCTCAGAGCACCACATGAGACTTAAATTAAGAAAACAAATTAAATACACATATACTTTTCTAATGAAATGTATGTAAAGCCAGTAAGCAATCAGACTTTTACAAATGTAACCTCTGTTTTGGAGTGGTGAATAGGTATAAAATTCAGCCTATTTGTTCTGGGAGTAGTTTTAATGAGTTATTTCAAATTCTGGCAGCAATTAGCCTTTTTTATGCCACACAGGGTAACATCCCTGAAGTGGTAATTGAACACACAGAAAAAAGCAAATCATTTGGTTAAAACAAAGCCAAAAAAAGCATGGAGTGCATTACATATAATAAGCCCTACAGAAAGACGGCATTGGATACAATCTGTCATAATATTAACAATGTTAGACCTGAAGGAGACACATTCATACTTTAAAGTCTTGAATTCAGATAGCTTTGATGCAAGATAATTAGGGAACTAGGAAAAAAAAGCAAAACAAAGCCCAGCTATTGACTACATGTTTATGGATTATTCAGATGAAGATGCACAAGAAAGGGCTTTTGAATGTATGCATTTAAATAGCAGATACTTTAAATAGCAGATACTGCTCCCCAACCGTACCAACTGAGGTTATAGTTAAAGGTGTGTTTTGCAGGAGGGGAGTGACGTTTTGTATTTGCCTACTTTTACGGATGTGTATATATGTTGTGCTGAACTGGACACCTGGTGAGAAGGGCCCATTAGGCATACGGACCAGGGTGTGGAATGAAGGGGCAGGATTTTGAGAGTCCATGCAGGGGATCCATACTTCTGTGCATTGTTTTGTGTCATGCCCTGGAGCTGTTTCTTGTGTCCCAACTTGTGGGTCACTATTTGAGGGCAGAGATGAGGAAGGATACATACAGGAGTGAGATTTGAGGAGTCTGCAATTTTTGCAGATCCCCTGGCCGCTGCTCCAAATGCACAGCAGAAGAAAGAGAGCTCCAAGTACCACGGTACCATGATTCACTTGTATGCAACTGTGGTGGAACTCCTCCCGTTATTTAAATCTGCTAACACCCACACTGGTCCCTAACTGCAGGACAATTACAGCCAGTGTAAGGAAGAGGCAGGATGCTGACAGATGTTCACGTAATGGCACAAGGCAATCTGATCCCCGATCTGAACACTTGTGCCTTCTGCCATGCCACACATGCATGTCAGGAGACAATTGTTGGGATCAGGGATCAGATCCCAAGTTAAGCCGCTGCCATCTGGGAGCTGCAAACCCACAGGTTCCCCTGTGAGCCCATGGACATGCTACACGTTCAGTTTATGATGCCATACAAGCAAGCCACAAGGATATTCAACACAATATGTGGAATATCTTTGTGGCTGGTTTGCTACTTCATGGTAGCATAAATCAGCTGCACATATAGCACTGTTACTATTTATGGTGCAATTAACACATGAATTGAACCTTACAGCTAAGCACGGACAGTGAAAAAGCCTGAGGTTGAAATGATAAAATCTTTGCCCATTAGTCTAAACTGTGTAGACTGAACCAATAAGCAAGTGACCAGACATTCACTTTTGATTCCCAAAATGCAGCCACATGCCTGCTGTTGTCTAGGCCATAAGCGAGGGGTGGGTGGTGCTAGAGTACTTCCCCTGATCTGCTGCAGCAGACAGCTTGGGACAAGGCTAGCCTGCTCACCCTGCAAGGAGGTGGGGCCTTGCAGGGGAGGTGCAATGTGCTGGGGAATTGTGAGTTAACTTGTATTTGGAGGGGATCTGGGATAGAAGTTCAATAAATCGATTTAAGTGAAATCAGTTAAATCTGATACCACACCCATCCAGGTTTATCTTATGCTGGTTTCAACCATTTTGAAAGCAGGTTATGTGCACTGAATTTCTGTAGCGTTACAGATTTGAACTGGTCTAAGATCACTTATGCCAGTTTATGTAGAATTTCTGTCCCTTGCCCAACATTAGTGTGTCAGAGGCCTCAGTGAAGTTAGAATTTTTAAACAGGTCTGCTCATACGTACAACTAAATATCACGCAAATTGTTGCATCACTCACATTACCTACTTTATTCTAACCAAGAATACAGTGGATCTGTCAGCTCATGCACTGACATTCCATTTTTTGGTTCCACAGCTTCTGAATATTCAGGATTGAATCCAGTGCAGGATTGAATCCAGGTGGCAATATGCTGATTTAGTGTGATTGCACATGGTATAAATTAGGGCCAAAGTTGGTATACCCTTACTTTTAATCCTCTTAGGACTGTTTTAAGAAGACTCTTCCAACCTTCAGTGAACATCAAGGGGAGTTTTATGTGATCAAGGAGCATAAGATCTGACTCTAACTTGTTATCTTACAGTCAACAAAAATAGGCCCAATTCCTTCTTACACTGAGAACATTTTCTATCACTCTGGTGGTGTAGAAAGGCCTTCACAGATATTTTGTCTTATCTTAAAACCTGTTTACACCGGTAGAGCAGTATAAAAGTGGCTTCCATGTAAATGAGAACCAGACAATATGTAATATTTAATTGCTGAAAATTCAAAGAGAAAAGTGTGCACACAACCCCAACACCAAATCTCTCATTTTTCAGCTAACATTGAGAGAAAGAAGAATGGAAATAAAATCCTACAGTCTACAATTTCTCTTGAATTTCAGTCTTTAATTTTCTTTTATTCTGTCCAGAATATTTTGCTATACTACTTAACTTTGTTTTCATTTACTGGTTTACAATGATTCAACCTCTCTCCTTTGTGGCAGAAACATATTTTAATTCTGGAAAGTCCTGTGTATGTAAGAAATTAATTTATCCTTTCTTACTTTTCATCTTACTGCAATTAAACTTAAAAACTTTAAAAATAAACAGAGTGATATTAAGTTCTTTGAACAGAAATAACAGGAACTAGTTCATTTCTTAATGGAGCTGAATCTCTGAAATGACTACATATAAAATGATTGCTTTTTCAATCAAATGATCTAAAGACTGAAGTAAATTTACAAAGTAAATGAAATAATAATGTTTCTTTTATATAATATGGCATTAAAGACATATGATGGCTGCACTGAAGGGCTGGAACAGTGCATCCAAGTAAAAAAAAAACCAAAATCTGTGTCTATAAAAGGAGAACTGTGATACTACATAAATAACTAAATAAAAGAAAAAAGTGTTGGAAAAGTGCTTGTATAATAGTCAAAGAACAATGGACACTTTTTCTTAACTCTCTCCATAGACAGATGTTTGTGTGGTACAAATAGGACAGAAGATGCAGATTGCATGTATGCACCACCTACTGACAATGCTTGACATTTAGTCAACTTTTGTGTTGTATTTTTTTCCCTTTGGGCACAGGTTGTTTCCAGATCTCACGGGGACAACTGTCATTAGCTCCCCTGGTATAAAAGAGCCTGACACATAATTTTCTTGCTTTGATCACGAAGGAAGGTAAATACTGTATGTCTAATTCTTGCATTCTAATCTGTATGCATGCATTATTGTTTGTAAAACAGATTGCTGGAAAGAAACATGACCAACTGAACTTGCATGTTTTCTGATCATCAGCTACTCAAAGCTCTTTACAAGTGAGTGTGGCAAACCAAATCCTTGACAGTATTTGGATGATAGAAGGGAGTGACAACAGACGTGCTAAAATGGTAAGGAGATTACCGTGTATGCATGAAGTTTGATTGATACTGTTATCTGCTCCATATTGCTAACTGCATCATGAAAATGATGCAATTAGCAAAATTGCATCATTGATCTCCAAAAATATTGTTCTTATTTTTTTACAGAAAACTAAAGCTGCAGTGGTTTGCATCTGTGCCATCTTCATGGTTTTTCTTATAGTTGAATCTTGGTGTGCTCCAAAGGTAAACTTTGGATGAAAATTGCCTCTATAGCACTTTATGAGAGGTTTCATTTCCAGTGAAATAATGCCTACTTTCTTTTCGCAACTTGCAGAGTAAACTAATAGCAAGAAATTGGGGCCCACAGTCAATGCTATACCTCAAAGGACGATGTAAGTTAAATGCACTAGCATATAATTTTTGCAGTAAGAATATATGCTTAGTTAGATTAAAAATTAGATTTATGACAATGAAGTAATATGCAGTTTTAAACACACCACCTTAGGTAAAAACATACTAGCTAGTTAATAAAGCTATTTACAGTATGAAAGTTGCATTAGCCTATTTTATGCAAATAAATATGCTGTGTAAGGATAAACTGACACCAGCATGTTGTCAACGATGTTTGTATTATGTACAAAGTTTATTACAAGAGAAATGTTATTTTTTCTATTAATGCCATTGTCATAACTTCACCTGATGTCCATTTATTTTAAACAACATCTTGTTTATAAGCAAGCGCCTTTTGGAAAAACTGTACAACAGTACTGATAGAAAATTAAGATTGTTTTCCTAACTTCCGTATCTGCACATTTGCACGTCCTTGTTTATAGTCAGCCTCAAACCAGTTTGATGGCATGTGGCAAAAATAGACTGCATTGTGTACTTTAAAACCTATTTTGTCCTAGTGTCTAGTCCTTAAAACAAACAATGAACCCTCATTCCAATGTCTGCCTGACTGTAACAGGACTCCTGCACTCCAGTGCAGGTTTTAAGATTTCATGCAGCTATTTTAAAGTGCAATAAATAAGCAGGTATTTTGTTTTGTTGATTCCCAGAGCAGTCTATAGAATGGAGAAAGACATGAGCTAACAATTTATGGGCAAAGGCATTTTCTTATCATCAGATAACTTAATGTCACAAAAATCAGCGGCACCTCTAACAAGACATTTGTGCTGAGGTACTATAAAAGGTACTGGGGCTTTATAGAACACCTACTCAGTATCTGCAGATATTATCCAGGTGACATTTGCATGGGATGTAGCTGACTACATCTGAAATGCTCTTTCCATCTTGGAGAAATATTGCATGTGATATCATGGGAGTAATATATTTCCAGATAGCAGTAAGCAGAGAGTTCATTGAGAATTACTGTCAAGTCTCTGGATTCATAAATTCCACTCTGATTCATTTTTTTAAAGTTTTATTTTCCCTTTGACTGCATGGGGTTGAGACACTGATAAAGGGAGGGCACCTGAGAGTGATTAAAAGTTAAAAACCAAAATATTTCTGGAGTACATTAGCGCTGAGGGCCCAGACTCTCCCTTACACTAGGATAATTTTTCTTTTACTTCATGCATGCACGATGACCCTGAGGCTGCTTTAACCATTCACAGGACTATTCCCCAATGTAAAGGGATTCACAGATAGGACCTTCATAATTAGGGTGACCATATGAGATGTGAAATCCAGAACACCCCCCATGTTCCCTGCCCCTCCCCAAGTCTGCAGGCAAAGGCAGGGGTGAGGCAACATGGTGTAGCTCTGATATTACTTATTCAGGCAGCTAAAGGGGTCAATGGTCTGTTAATGAGCCACTGTTTTTTTTTACTTCACAGATGTTAACAATTATCTCCCCTTTTTAATGATCATTCCATGAATCAAGCTAACCTATTTTACGGCAATTTTGCTGTCTGCTAGGATTTCCTATTTCACAGCTTGTGCTGCTCCCCCTCCCCGACAGTGCCCCATGCTTGGGATACTCATTTAAATTTTCATGCTGGCTGGGACTGGTCTCCAAAATCCAGGTCTGTCCTGGCCAAACTAGGACATGTGGTCACCCTTTTCATAAAGGTTCTTCCTTCTTCTTCCTCCCTGTGTCCAGTGCAGAGATCACTGCTGCAGGAGTGGTTCAGCACAGTTTTCCTGTTCCCCAATGATCCCTGGTTCTCATAAGGAGCATTTAGGACTTCTGGCAGCTGGTGCAGGTTAGGACAGCCTTGAAGCTACTCTTATTGGTGCCAGGGTACCAGCTTGCCTAGGATTAAGGGAAATAGAGCTCTAGCTTAAAAATCACTTTTGCTCTATTTCTCTTGACTAGCACTATGAGGTCTTCAGATGGGTCACATAATATGACTTGTAATAAGTAATAACTAAGCTGCAAATACCCCAAATTCTGTCAGAATCAGGACTGAATATGGGCCTATTATTTTAGAAAGTAATGCCATAGGAATATTGCTGGGGAGTTATGACAACTCTAAGGACTCCTATTACAGGAACTATTACAGTGACTATGGTATAGCCTCTACAGTCTGCAGATAATTAATATTAGGATTCTGTCTAGATATTGCAACTATTATAATCTTCACATGTACTAACTGGCCTCCTGTGGAACTCACTAGGCAAGGAAGGTATCTTGCCCAGTGAGCTGGCACTGTTTTTAAACTATCTAGGTTTTGATCCCAGAAATGCCAGGCATCCTTTTTCCAAATTGCAATGCCCCCTTTACAGCAAATTTCAAGCAGTCATTTTGTTTGTTATTTCAAGCAGCATCTAGTAAGAACGCTGCAGCTACAGAAAAAAAAAAGTTTGCAAGCTAAGAAATTCTGAGTTTGTTGAAAACTTATAAAATTGAAAACACTTTACGTTTTCACTTACGAATTCACAGCCAACCTTAACTCTGCTCCCATCCTTGCATCCCAAATCAATGATTGTGCATAGCTCTGAAAATTCATGCCTTTTTCTACATTTCTGCTCTCCACATACAGTATCCCCTACATAACAAATATACAAACTGTACTCCCATTACATAAGAGCCACTTAATGGATCACAGATTTCCTTTAACCTCTTTTTATGAAGCAGTTATAGATGATGATTTTTCACTATTGCCTACTTCTATACCAGTACTGTCACAGACAAGCATACTGCTTTAGAAAATAAAAAAAGGTGGAGTCTTGTCTCTAGGGACATATCCTTACAGTGCATAGGAATAACTGACTATACACAACTGTCGCTCCCAAATTCTTTTTATAGACATGGGTCACAAAACTTTCACAGATAGACCCCTACACAATATCTGCCAACTTGTGAGACTATTTAGTATTTCACTGCAGAACGTCACATTTCATTATTCTTAAAGTCACCGCAGTGAAGTGGAACACAATAATATTGAAAGTCTTTCCTCCCTCAAGTTCTAGGCCACTGTAATTATGTGTAATTATATTAACTACTCTGACTAGGTCTGACATTCAAACGTTCTTGCTCCCTTGGCTAAAAATGGCCACCCACCATAGGGAACTTGAAGATGAAGAAAGGACCTCACTCATTGCTCCTAGCAGATAAAGGAGGAGCTTCCAAAGGTACAATTGTGATGATTACTGTAGATCAGGGATTCTCAAGCAGGGCACTGGAGCACACTGGAGTGCTGCAAGATTTTTTAAAGGGTGCCAGAAAGTATGAGGAGATAAGTTCAGGCTCAGGCTCTTCCCTGCCTGGCTGCCACCCTGCCCCAATTGCCCAGCACCTCAACAAGGAAGTAAGCACTGTAATAAATGAGTTTTGAAACAGGATGCTGCTTAATTTACAACAGTTATGGAGAAGTGCCTCTAGTGAAAGGCTCTAGTCAAGTCTAAAAACATGGAGAATAATTGCTGTAGTTGTTGCCCATTTGATAAGTTGATGAAACACTTGCTAGTTCACTGGACTGTCTCAGATGTTACAAATGGTGGGCATTTATACATGTGCTCTGGGAGTGTGGGGGGGAGACGGCGGGGGGGGCACTTTAATTAGAGCAGCTCCAAGAGCCACTCTAATTAAAAAGTGCCCAGAGTGTTATATGAATCAGTGTACACAAGCTGAAAAATGGCAGCAGGGGTGGAGGAGGGCACTTTAAGTAAAGCTTGTTGAATAAGCTTTTGTTAAAGAACCCGTATCACCATTTTTCAGTGTGGGGACACTAACAAATAAGACACAGATTGAGTCTTCTCTGATGCACTGCAATTACAGCATGGATCTAGGCATTAGGGCTGTGCAAAGCTTTGGGTGCTGATTCGATTCAGAGAAGATTTGACTCGATTTGGTGGCTGAATCTCTGAATCCAAATTGAAACAGGAGACCTATTAAAAGGTCTGAATTGATTCGAAGCTCTCCAAATTGACTTGGAAATGATTCGGAGAGCTTCGGCGATTTGGGCAGTCCCCGCTTGCTGAAGCAGGGAGCTGGACCCTGACTCCATGCTGGTAAGTAAGGGCTGGAGGATGGGGGAGGGGACCATGGGGGGCCCCTGCCAGGCCTCATCCCCTCCCTGTTCCCCCAGCTCCCCATAGCACTCTCTGACCCCTGCCTGCTCCCCACCCCCATGGCTGCTCTGCCCAGCTCCAGCTCCTGGCTCTTTAAAAAAAAGCCCCAACTCACCAGCTGCTGCCAGATAGGGGGGCAATCCCTGCTGCCCCCACTGCCATACACTGCATGAGCTCCCTGATCCTGCCCGCTCTCCCAGCACCGCTGCATGGCTGCCCTGCCTCTCCTAGCTCCCGGCTCTTTAAGGAAAAAAAAAAAAGCCCTGCACTCACTGCCTGCTGCAGCAGCTGTTGGGGCTTCTGGGGGCTCGTGGAAGAGCCCCCCCCATGCAGTGTGGGGCAACAGGAATCACCCCCTGCCTGGCAGGACCCAGTGAGTCGGGGCTTTTTTTTTCTTCAAAGAGCAGGGTGCTGGGTCAGGCAGGGCAGACATTCACGGGGCTGGGAGAGTGGGCAGGGAATGAGGCCAATTCAGAGATTCAGCCAATTCAGTGGTGGGCAAATCTTCAAATCAGATTCAGCCAAATCAATTTGGGACAGTGATTTGAATCACCGAATCAAATCACTGTGCCCCAGATTGGCTGAATCCAAAACTGAAGTGAATACTAGCCACTTCGCACAGGCCTAATAGGCACCCAGTAATTGGTATAAATGCTGGACAGCTGCTGTGTGTGTACAGCCACAACGCATTCTGCAGTCATCACAGGCTCAACCAATGGTTCATTGCAATGATCTTTGGATTACCTAAGCCACGACCAGAGGGGTTTAGCGTGTGCTTGGTGAAAGATGGAGTCAGTGTCTGCATTTGGGAGTGAGGAACTCAGTATCAGCTCACACCCCCAGCAGGGGGTTGGTCTAAATCAGCATTTCTCAACCTGTGGATTGTGACTCAAAAGTGGGTCACAAGAATATATTAACAGGTTGTAAACAAACTTTAAAAACAGATCAATACATTGTTTAAGTGGATTCTCCTTTAAAGGAGAAAAACATGGGAAAGCATGGGTTTTTCTAGCCTGCAAGGGGCTGCTTAGGGCCCCCCTGCCCCACACATTTGGGGGGCTGGAGCCTGAGGGCAGGGGGCAGAGGATTGGGGGTGAGAGGTACTGGGTCAAGACTGGCCATCGATGTTTACAAATGGTTCCCGGTAGAAAAAAGGTTGAGAACCACTGGACTAGATGACCTCTGTAGGACCCTTCCAGCCTTACTTCTTTATGAAACTATGACATCTTTGATTCAGTCTGGTTCCCTCTATACATATGCTGAACATATAGTAAAGCATCTCTACTGCTCTTTTGTTCTAAATGCTGTTGTGACAATATTATTAACTTTCTCTTCTCTCTCTCTCTCTCTCTCTTCTTTAATAGATGGCAGGAGATATGCTTCTGATGATGAAGACCAATATTACAAGTTTGACCTAGAGGACTTGAATGCAATTTTAAAAAGTAATTTTTTAAAATACGTTTTTGACAAATACCTCTGTTAGATGCATTTATAGATAAACTTCTAAAACATTAGGGTGCAAATGTCCAGGAGGTATAAATTGTCATCGCTCAATTAGATAATTTGTAGCAGTTAAGAATCCATCCCTTGCTTTGCAAACTCAGTATAAATCTGATTACACCAAAGAATACACCAAAAGCAATGTTTTCCAAAATTCCCAGTTAGCCACTCCCTGCTCCAAGTGAAGCACTGAAATCCACAGGAGTGATTCAAGGCTATGCACAATATACTGGCAAATCCTGCATCACATCTACACAAGGGATTCAATTAGCTCTTAAATCAGTTATATGTGGTGCTCTGCCATGGGTAATGTGCCTAATAATAATGGAGGTGGAACTTCTGATTGATCAACACATGGTGAATAATGGCATTATTGCACATTGACACCGGTGTCGGCACTCTTCCTAAGGAATGAATGTGTAGGGATATACTGGGTGTAGGGGGCACAAGCAGTAATGGGTAAAGGTAAAGGGGTACACAGCCCAAAAAGTTTGAAAAACACTGTCTTATATGAAAGGAAAATTTAAAAGAAAGATTTTAAGTTTGGATTTGCAAAAAGGCAGGCAGCAATCTGGGCCACATCCTGAAGTCCTCAGAGCTAGGATAGGAGAAAGAAAAGAGAGAAGGGAAGGCAGGAATCATGGCACTCAGAGAGAAATATTTCTCTGAATTGGAGTGGTAGCAGTCTCATTCACGGACACTGGTGGAGGAGCATGCAAGTAGATTTGTACACATACGTAAAGCAGGTAGAAAGGTGAAGTTCAGAGCTGAGGGTGATATTCAATTTACCAGTAGAAGCAGTCAGCTAGAAATAATTATGCTTAGGTGGTGACATGAGAATCACTCCTGTGGAGCATGCCACTATATACAGACAGGAAGTAGGATTGCAATGCTGTGCCACACCATGGTGATGTGATACCATTGTGCTTAAATACTTGCCATTCCCGTAAATACGTCCTATTTTGGACACAGTCTCGCAACAACAGCACAGGGATTATTTTGGTTTCCAGACAAATATGATTTTTGTAGTAGCTCTAAGGGAGTAGCCTGGAGATTGTAATATCACATAATTATTCTTTGATTGCTGCATGAAGCCACAGAAGTGGCAACAACACAGGTGTCTTCTCTTCTCCCTGTTTAGCTTGCTTTCCCCCACTTCCTGGCAGGGAACCTACCTCTGCCCAACCTCTGGTTAGTGGTGTGTGTCCACTATAGCAAGTGCTTCATGTCAAGATGTCCAACAGACTGGATCTGCAATTTAGGGAAATTTTCCTATTCAAGCAGAATGCTCAGGCACTGTACCTATTATGAAACACACGCTTATGTGTATGTATGTGCTTAAGTACCTTCCTGAATTGGAAAGAAAGTACCAAATCAGTAGTGAATTTCAACTTTGAAGCAGGCTGTGTGAACTACAGGGCAATGTGGTCTTTTAGTGACAGTGACAATGGTGATACTTGTTGCAGAGCATGGGAACAGTAAAAAGGTTCTTAGCTCAGTTCTTCCAGTTGCTCTCATGGCCCTAAGAACTGGGGACCAGTATGCTTTTCTTTATGGTTTTATTATTTCAGTGGACTGCACATTGCTATGAAGTAAATAAAATACTGGGGAAGAGCTTGTCTGGCATTGGCCTCAGTCCTCCCACCAAGCCTAGGCTGACCTGCAAGGGAAAGACACAATGAATGAACTAGGAGCACAAGGAAAAGATCCATGAGAGATGTTCAACCCTACTTTTTGGTTTGGATCAATGTTCATTTTCAAGGCTGCATTGACAAGGAAGGAGATAAAGCAGCAGCCCAGACTTGGCAGGATGGATCTTCACACCGCGGGTGTGTGGGTCCGATATGACATGTGTGATTACTTTTATTGCTGTAGGGCAAGATCCTTCCAGAGATGGACTTTACAGCCCTCCAACTTAGGTCTGAAAATGTGTGTCTATGCTTAGGAAAGTGATTTAAAGTAACAGAGTCAGGGATATGGACTCCCTGTACAGCCAATTGGGAGAGTGAGGTGCCTCTGAACAGAAAGCCCAGATGCTGGATGTGGAGTCCCATAAAACTGGGCAATAAGAAGCACTAATCACAGGGAATATCGGAACACCCACCCCTCTGTGGAGCTTTGATGCAAGGGTATGCATTAGGTACTTCTGTTCCTTAGGGTCTAGAGTGCCATGTGCCCTTCTCAGAACAGGCTCCATCACAGACAATGGTGGAAGTGGTGAAAATAGCTTAGGAGAATGGATAAGGACGCTAAATAACCCCTCCTAGCTGAGTACCTTGACCCACTGGCTACAGAATCAGGAACCCTCTTGCATGCTCTTTTTCTGTCCCCATCACTCTTGCACAATGGCCAAACTTCAACAGCTGGGATGAAGGGTGCCAGAGCACACTATAGCATGGTGGTTAGAGCCAAGCATGTGAAAGACATTGGTTTGAATCTCCTTACTCTGATGACCTACGGCATGTGAAGACAAAACAGGGGCCCTAAATTGAAGCAGTGGGTTTTTAAAAACACTGCTTCAATTTAGGGCCCTTTAAACCCCTGTGTCATGCACACACCCACTTACCTGTCTCTCCAGCACAGAGGGGAGGGCAAGCTGTTGGCAGGCAGAGCAGTCCCTGAGTTGTGGAGGGGACTGGTGTTCCCCTCCGCAGCAGTATCATGCTGCCAAATTTGCTACAGCTGCTGGAATTACTACACAATACACCGTCAACTTGTGCAAACACCAACACCATTAAAGCAGTGCAAAAGCATTTAACCTGCTTTAAAGTGTTGTGCATGCATGCCCCTCATTTCATCTACACACGGCCCTAGAATTCAGATCTCTCACTGCTGGACTATTTCCCTAACCATTAGACCACTGTGAAAAAGGTGGGTAGTAGTGGCACTGCCATTACTGTGTGACCACTCTAAGAGAAGCATTTAGTGCTGTGGGCGCAACTGAACGGAAGTGCCTAACGTGCAGCTCTGAGTCAGACACCTAAGCCCTGGAGAGCAGCAGGAGTTCAGACACAGCCCTGTGCTTAGTGCTTCCTATTGGCTCCCTACTCTATAGGCTCTCTGAAACCGTACCATAATGATGGGTGGGCGAATAGGGCATGAGACCTGAATGCTGCCTAAGGGAAGGTGCCAGAATACAGCTAAGTTGGCACCTTACCCTCCCATTCCCTCTCCTCTCTCCCCTACATTGCGCTTTCCCTGCAGTGGTCCTGGCTCTGGCAGTGGGGAGGGCAGGGCAGCAGTGGCAGTTGCACACATTACAGGAACAATGGTCATTGGTTTGCTGCTTCTGGGAAGCCAACAGCTCATTTTTTTCTGCCAAAAATGGTACCTAGATGGCTGTTCAATTCATGATGGCAGTAAAAAAAGGTGGTGGCATCTTAAGCAGCAGGAAACCTCTGGTTGCTGCTCCTGCCCAGGGCGCAGTAGTGGCAAGTTATGTCTTTGCCCTGACTCACTCTCTGACAGCAGTAGCTCCTCATTGTCTAAATAGGCAGGCAGGGTCTTTACTCATTTCTTTGAATTGCTCTTGCAAGGCTCAGGTTAGAGGTATCTAAAGTGTCCCTTAGATTTCATTCTTTAATGTCAGTGGAAGTGAGAACATAGCAGAGTGGCTAACCAGCATGAACACTGTATGCACTTTTCTAGTCCCTGTTCATGCACAGCGAGTATCTCCTTTTCCCCCTTTAATTTAGGTTATAAGAGTTCAACGCCAGTGAAATTTCTGAACATCAGAAGAAAATTAACAGCTCAAAATATGGATATTAATGGCTTGGAATAGAACACAGATTTTCTTTACCTGCTTCAAACTTTTCATCATGCTGCAAAAACAAATATGTTATCTTAATCCAGTTACTGTAAAGGTCACAGTGAAAAGTCCCATTAAAGGCTGATAAATGAAGTCAGTTTGTCTTAGTAAGAATTTTTCATTTAAAATGGTTACTCTGTTAGTGACAGAAGCTAATGGGTTAATAACAGGATATTTCCCCCCACCCCTTTTTTTTTTAAGAAACAACAGACAATGTGCAATAGCAACAGCAAAACTTACAACTCACAGGCCTCTGGAAAACAGCAACTTTCAAAAGATCAGCCTCTCTGCTCTTTCTAAGGATACATTTCCCAAAACCTAGCATGTGTGACTCTGGGGATAGAAATAGACATCGTCAAATTAAGTGGATCAGCAGTGTTAGGATGTGTCCTGGCACAGCTGATCTGCTTCACTGGGTGAAATACACATTGCCTGTTGGCCTGCCTGTTGATGCTGCAGGACAACAGGTGAAGTGTTCTTCTGGGGCTTGAGTGGCCCAGTCCTGTGCACCCTGGGAACTTCTGCACAGGATTGGGCCCCTCAAGCCCCTGGAGCATCTACCTGCGGTGGCTGGAGATTGCACATAGCTCCATACTGTCTGGGCTCTCTTACCATGACGCAAATAGATGCCATTGCTTGCCACTAAACAGTCGCACAAAATGATACTATCTTTGTTGTGAGCATAATTTTTGTGGCATAACAAGGGGCATGAATGTCTGCTTGGCCTTTGTGCCACCATAAAAAAAAAACTTATGGAGTCACAAAGACAAAAAAAGGCAACATCTGTTTCTACCTTGTGTTCACCAAATCTACTCCAGTCATGTAAAACAGCTTTTCTTGAGTTTGGCATGCTCATCAAAATCACAATAATCAGCCAGGTATTTAAAGAGAATAAAATGTCCTATTGGAGTGGCAACCTCTGAGATTACTCTTTGTCCAACACAGAGAACACCTTCCACCGTATATAGACAGAATATGGCATTGACGAATGACTAAACAAAATGGCCATGCATTTGCCTTTGATCCAAGTTTCTGTCAGAGACCTTTGATTGTGAATAGTTCCAGATTTTTTTATATCAGTAAAGTTATTAGTTTATTTTCTTTACCAGCTTCTACATATCAGTGGCTTCTTACAGTTTGTTGAGGAATCTGAAGAACACATAAATGGGATGTTGTAATTGTCAGTTTCACAAATGTTGTGCTAACATATATTTGAGTCTCTCATAAGACTTATGGAAAATAACAGCATACTTCAAGTGAGCTGCTTTGGATCCTGCTGGTACAAATGTCAAGTGTGTTAATTACTTGCTGAAATTTTGCATCAGATGCTCACTAATCACATTGACAGAGGACATCTGTTCTGCTTTCCTTAGTGTTTAAACAGCTAAGTCTTTTACAATACTCCTGTATAATACTTGCAATATGCCTGTTGACATTGCATTCTAACGTAACAACCATTCCATGTCATTAACTCATTTTAACTGCTTCCAGGGAATCTTATCATGCATGAGACCAGCTAGTCTTTATTCACTTCAGTAAAAACTGACATAACCTGCACAACAATCTCAGCACAAGCTTGGGTCTGATGGCAGCCACCTTAGATTACTGTCTAAACTTT
Source organism: Crocodylus siamensis (assembly GCF_052110815.1). NCBI lineage: Eukaryota > Metazoa > Chordata > Crocodylia > Crocodylidae > Crocodylus > Crocodylus siamensis. The sequence goes on along the minus strand of NC_143396.1, from coordinate 173,747,792 downwards.
TGGATTCTTACCTGAACTAACTAATTTTTTACCAGTTTTCAATGTGCTCTTAAATTTGTTTTGCCTAAGCTGATATAGTACTCATATTTTAACTTGTACTCCCCTCTCAGGATTAGAATAGAGATATTTGTCCAGGACCCAAATAACCGGGGGTTATGACAAGGCTGATTATTGTAAACAGTAGGGCTGTGCAAGGCTTTGGACAGAGCTTTGGATCCAGAGAAGCTTCGGATGCTTTGGGGTCCGAAGCAGCACATCTCGGTTGAAGCGCTGCCTCTTCAGCTTCCCGAAGCGGTTCAGAGCTTCTGGAGAGCTTCAGAGCCACCTCAGAGATCTGGCCATAGGGTATAATGGGGAAACAATAAAATATTTTTAACTTTGTTGTTTTTTGCCTGATTTGGATAAAATTTTCAGGGGTGGTAGACTCTGCAGAGAGCATGAAGCCTGCCAAGTTTCAAGAAGATCAGCACAGGGTTTGGGGGTAACTGCACCCCAAATTTGTGAAAGCAAAACACGTCACGTTTAGGCGTTACAACACAGGGGGAGTGAAAACTGCAGGGGTGGTAGCCTATGCTGAGGCCACAAAGCCTGCCATGTTTCAAGAACATCAGTGTAGGGGCTTGGGGGGAACTGCCCCTCAAGCTGTGGACAAGCAAAACTCATGCCATGGGTGACACTGCATGTGTTAAGATGCAGTGGGGTGACAGCTGCAGGGATGGTGGCCCCTGCTGCAGCCAAGATGCCTACCATCTGTCGAGGATATTGGTGCAGGGGGGTTCTGGAGCCCTGCACCCCTGGCTGCTGACAGGCAAAACTGATGCCATGGGTGCTTGTGGGACTGACTCTGCTTGTCTTGGTGCACAGGAGACACTACTGCAGGCCTGGCTGCTAAGCTACTGTGTTACCAGTTACCAATCAGTCGTGATTCACTCAGGGACCAGCTCAATACACAGGATCTAGTTATCGTAGCCAGTTAATTGCCATCAATTAGCACCTACAAAACCAGGCTGAGAGGACAGAATCAATACAGACAATCAACTGCCCCAAGACAGACGCAGTCAGTCCCACAAGCACAAGTTTCGTCCATCAGCAGCTGGGCTGCAGGGCCCAGAACCCCCCTGCACTGATCTTCTTGACAGCTGGCAGGCGTTGTGGCCACAGCAGGGGCCGCCATCCCTGCAGATGCCTTAACACACCCAGTGTCACCCATGTCACGAGTTTTGCTTGTCCGTAGCTTGAGGTGCAGTTCCCCCCAAACCCCTGCACTGATCTTCTTGAAACTTGGCAGGGTTTGTGGCCTCAGCAAGAGCTACCAGCCCTGCAGTTCTGACCCCTCTGTGGTGTAATACTTGGACATGATAGGAGTTTGGCTTTCAAGAATTTGGGGTACAGTGCCCCCCAAACCCCTGCACTGGTCTTTTTGAAACTTGGCAGGTTTCGTGCTCCCAGCAGAGGCTACCATACCTGAAAGTTTCATCCAAATTGAATACAAAAGAACAAAGTAATATCTATGTCATTGATTTCCCATATTATACCTTATGGTTGGATCTCCGAGGCAGCTCCCAAGCCTCGGAGCCGCTTCAGACAGATCAAGGCGGAAACCCAGTTCAGAGTTCTGAACTGGATCACTGCCATCCAAAGCGGCCGGATCAGAAGCCAGATCGGATTGCTGCCGACTCACACAGGCCTAGTAAACAGCATTATTAAGAACATTAAAACAATTAAAATTAACAGAAAAAGGGAATATTTCAATTTGAGAAGTACAGTTGAGAAAGGGGAAGATTTTGCCAGCAGTCAGTCAGCTGGTTCTGAGGACTCCTGAATGACTGCCATTGTCCCCAGCATGTGCAAAGAGTGTGTATTGCAAAGTGAGACTACTGAGGAGAGAGATCAAAGTCAGTAACACTATACATCTGCAATACTGAGAAGAGATTATGGTTAGGAGTCTATTTAATTCACAGTGAGACAAAGCAATTTTTCAGCTGGTTGCGGCACAAAGAGCTGATTTTGTGGGCATTTCCTGGTGGTCCTGCTCCTTGCTGCTGCTTAGTGGAGAGGCGAAAGTATTATGTATGTATATTATCATATTACTATATATATAAATATTACATTTCAATACAAATTTAAATATAATATAAATTTACATACAGTATTAACTGTACCTTATATCATAATAATTTATTATTATATGTACTGGTCTACAAAAAGTTTAGTAATACTAATTAATGCTAATCTTAAATTTTCACTTTATTGGTTGGCACCTTCACTTAATCTATGTCACCAGCAGATAGTAACTCTCAATCACGTGATCTATGGCTGTAGTGATTTTGCATTGTTTTTGTACTGCAGTAAGCATTGGGACAGTGTAAAACAATGCAGCATATGAATAATATGCTGGGTTGTTCTCTGGTTTATTTTTCAGGAAACTGCCAGTTTCACAAATTGTGCTAATGTATATTTGAGTCTCTCATAAGACTTATGGAAAGTAACAGCATCCTTCAAATGAGCTGCTTTTGATCCTGCTGGTAAAAATGGCAAGTGTGTTAATTACTCACTGAAATTTTGCATCAGATGCTCACTAATCACATTGACAGAGGACAGTCTAAAACAATGCATCATATGAGTAATATGCTGGGTTTTTTTCAGGTTGATTTTTCAGGACACTGGCCAATGCAGTATTTCCTAGTGATTGTGGACAACGGAGTTTTTCACAGTTTTCGTGAAAACTGTGAATTAAGAAGACAACCCTAATTATAGTTGAAGACCCATGTCAAAGACATATTCTTTGTATCACAGACATGGCCAACGCCCTCATTTTGTATTTTGCATGGGCTTGTACAAACACATGCTCTCTCTAATTTAGCTGCTGCTGCTCAAGTCTCATATTCATATTTAATACATCTTTGTCCCCATGACTGGTGCAAGTAGGTGAATTTTTACAAGTCATAAGAATCCATGCAGCTGCCAAAGATGTTGCTTTGTGTGTGAAAATATTAAAATGTTGGATAAGAAAACTGCAGATTTGGGCCCAAGATGGTTAATATTCATGGACAGAGAAACATAGAAAGGATGGTCTTGTAGTTCAGGCACTGGGCTGGGACTTAGGAGATCTTGATACAGTTCCTGGTGCCATAACCTTGGAAAGTCATTTAGGCTCTTTGTGTCACGTTCCACAAAGCTGTCATGGTAGAGCCAAGGGTAGACCAGAAGTTTGGTGCCACAGAGGACAGATCTGAGTTACAAGCCAGAGGGTCAGAAACCAGAAGTCAGGAACTGAACACCAAGCCAGGGGAATAACTAGAATCAGGGTTGAGGGAGCAAACCAAAGTCAAGCTTAAGTTCAAATACCAAGCCAGAGGTTACCAGAATCAGTGGTCAGGAGGTAATCTGAAGTCAAAACCAGAGTCTGGAGAGCTGGGTATCCAGTCAGGGGTATCAGGCCAGGTACCGGGGAGGTCACAGAAGCAGGAGCTACTCAAGGACTGAAAGCAATACATTGTGCAGCTGGGACCAGGTGCTGCAGGAGTTCCTTAAAAGCAGCTCCAGAACCAACTGGGGGAAGAGGCTGGGGCTCCGCTGGCCCTGTTTAGCCAGCTGAGTGCAGCTGACCTCATTACATACAGGCTGCTGCAGTGCAGAAGCCTTATACTTTGTTTCCCAATTTTCCCATCAGTAAACTTAACATTCGCTTTCTCTCACTCTCTATCTTGACTCAAAAGACTGTACAACCATGAGGGCAGGAAATGCTGCTTACTGTGTGCTTGTACAATATTGAACTCAACATGACCTTGATTTTGGCTCAGGCCCTTAGGCACTACCATAATGCACATAAATAATAGAATAATAATCAATCACCTATTGCTAAAGACAACACATAAATATTGCCTTTCCCTTAATACAAAACTCTCTCAATAAAATATAAAGGTAACCAAGGACATATGAGTAATATCACCATATTGGATAAGATCAAAAAATGCCAATTCTTCTGTCAGCAGCATTGTAATATTTTTAGGGACTGTGAAACATTTTTGCAAATATGGTAATAGCGTTATTTTCTATATTGAGCTCTAAAAAGTACTCACATAACTATTCAAAGATGATTAATAATATTCTGACAGTGGATAGGCTGTACCTTTCCCAAAATAATTATATCTAGGCTGTCATGGAAAGCTTCCAAATCACTACAGCCCTGCAGAACCCTTAGATAATTAGCTTTGCTCATGACTCCCTGTTACTGCTTTTGTCAGTATCTACATCTTAACATGCTGCTTAGAAAGGAGGCAAGAAAAGAAAAAAAGCAAAGATTAAGATGGCTATGAAAGAAATGGGGTTGGACTTAGTGATGTAAGAATACACAAAAGAATTGAAAATATGGACATGCTTCTTGCTGAAGCTATTTTTCTATTGTCCCAAGGCTAATGCAGAAATATGGCACCTTGGTCTATCATTTCTCTTAAAATAAAGAAAGGTTTGATTCTCTCAGCTCCTGACATTTCTTCTTTCTTTTCACTAAGCAATAGGGCCATTTTCCCTTGCCATAGGGGCTAGTAAGAAATAATAACCACATTCTGCATAATAACATAGCACCTTCTATCAAAGATCTCCAAGTGATTTACTTAATCTTTTGATTTCCCTGGCATCTACGCAAATCTCTTGCTCTCCTGCTTGCAAGTAGTAAACATTCACACATATTAGTGGACCAGATTCTCAGCTGCTGAAGGTCAGCAGAGCTCTGTTATGGTTGATGGAGCTGTGCTGGTTTATAGCAGTTCTGAGTCCAGTTATTTAAAAATTAATAGTCTTATACAAAAAACAGAAAGATTCTACCAATAATGGAACAGCACAAGACCTAATATCATCCTGTGTTCTCCAACCCTCCTCTCAATGAGCATGAATATCCCTTAATGGCTGTGAGAAAAGGTAGACTTTGCAGCATACCTTTTAATGGTCCAGACACTGGTGGAGCAAGAGGGTAAATGAGCTCCAGTCAAGTTCTCATGAACAATGCTCTGGCAGCCATTTCCTCTCACTGATGTTCAGAAAGCTCCAGTTTGAGTAGTTCTGCTGGTTTCTCCTGTGGTGATAAGAAATGGCTCCTCAGGCATATAGGATCTATGCCATTTAGGGCTTTCTGAATTAAAACATAGAACAACTTCTGAAATATTCCTGTGAACTTACTGAGAGAGCCAGGTCAACTTACAGGTAACAGCTAACATAACAGGATCCCTGATATCAGCGTTGATTTCTTAAGGATGGGCAGCTCTGTGCTGTGTTTTGTTGAGTTGAGTAGTGTCCTCCCTCAGGTTGTTTAAATGTTGCTTAAAGGTGCTGAAATACCTTTCTGCATTTCACACATGTCATTTTCACAGTTTCCTCTGTATACTTGGTCATTTTCTTCTGTTGTCTGGTGTGGATTTTTGACTTAGCAATAAGAGAGAGAAAACACATTTTAAAGCTAGGAAACTGTGGCTGTAAAACCACCAAGATAATCAAGGGGCTTCAGGGCCAGAGACAAGATCCGAAACTGCTTATAACATTGATGGAGGTGACAGGGAGTGTCGAGAGTACCCTTTTAATCTGCTGGATATACTGCAAAGTCCATTTATGCTTCCAGACCTTTGGGGAGAAGGCTGCACGAAGGGAAAAGAGAAGTTTTATATATATTTGAAGCTTCAGGGCATATTTAAACTGAACACTATGGATCAAATATATCATCACAAGATCAGCACAGATCTTTAAGCTGGGTCTTGCTACGCAAGAAGATGGCTGCTGGCAGCATGTGCTCTATGAGAAGCCATAGAGAATTAATTTCCTTTTTTGTCTGTTAATTTTCAAAATATACTGGAAGGCGAACATTAGCTTTCAGTAAGAGGATTGGGAATTGATTGTTGGCAGGCTACAAACTGGTTCAAGGTGTGGGTCTTTAGGAGAGGTCCAGATGACTGGAAAAAGGCAAACATAGTGCCTATATTTAAGAAAGAGAAAAAGGAGGATCCAGGGAATTACAATCCAGTCAGCCTCACCTCAGTCCCTGGAAAAATCATGGAGCAGATCCTCCAGGAATTCATCTCAAAGCATTTGGAGGAGAAGAAGGTGATTACTGATTAGGAATAATCAGCATGGATTCACCAAGGGCAAGTCATGCCTGACCAACCCAATTGCCTTCTATTAAAGGTGACTGACTCTGTGGATGTGGGGAGACCAGTGGATGTGATATATCTTGATTTTTAGCAAGGCTTTTGATACAGTCTCCCAAAACTTTGTTGCAAGCAAGGTAAGGAAGTACAGGCTGAATGAATGGACTGTAAGGTGGATAAAAAACTGGTTGGAGCATTGGGCCCAGAGTAGTAATCAATGGCTCAATGTCTAGTTGGCAGCCAGTAGCAAGTCGAGTGCCCCAGGGGTCACTTCTGGGGCCAGTTTTGTTCATTGTCTTCATCAGCAACTGGAAAGATGGCATAGAGTGCACCCTCAACAAATTTGCAGGTGACACCAAGCTGCGGGGAGTAGCAGATACACTGGAGGATAGGGCTAGGATTCAGAGTCACCTAGACAAATAGGAGGATTGGGCCAAAAGGAACCTCATGAGGTTCAACACGGACAAGTGCGAAGTCCTGCACTTAGGATGGAACAATTCCATACATCAGTACAGGCAGGGACTGACTGGCTGGGCAGCAGCTCTGCAGAAAAGGACTTGTGGGTTACAGTGGACAAAATGCTAAATATGGGCCAACAGTGTGCCGTTGGCATACTGGGCTCCATCTGTAGGAGTGTTGCCAGCAGGTCAAGGTAAGTGATTCTTCCCCTCTATTCAGTACTTCTGAAGCCACATCTGAAGTACTGTATTCAGTTTTGGACCCCCCACTACAGAAAGGATGTAGACAAATTGGAGAGAGTCCAGTGGAAAGCAACAAAATGGTGAGGGGTTGAGGCACATGACTTCTGAGGAAAGACTGAAGGAACTGGGCTTATTTAGTTTAGAGAAGAGAAGACTGTATCCAAGTCGGCGGGCCCGGATGACCTTCATCCGCAGGTGCTGAGGTAATTGGCTGGTATCATTGCGGAGCCATTGGCACAGCTGTTTGAGGACTCCTGGCCAAGTCCCTGAGGGCTGGAAAAGGGCCAATGTGGTCCTTATTTTCAAGAAAGGGGGAAGGAAGAGCCTGGAAACTACAGGGCAGTCAGCCTCGCTTCTATCCTGGGTAAGGTCTTTGAAAAAATTATGAAGGGCCACATTTGTGAGAGCCCTGCAGGGGAAGTGATGTTGAGGGGTAACCAACATGGGTTTGTGCCAGGCCGATCCTGCCTGACTAATCTGGTCTCTTTCAATGCCCAGGTAACAAAAAGCTTAGATGGGAAGGAGGAAGTCGACGTCATCTTCTTGGATTTCCAGAAGGCCTTCAACACAGTGTCCCACCCAATTCTGGTGGGCAAGCTGAGGGACTGCAGCATTGACGAATGCACAGTCACATGGGTGGCAAACTGGCTCCAGGGGCACACCCAGAGGGTGGTGGTGGACGGGTCAGTGTCGACCTGGGAGGGTGTGGGCAGCAAAGTCCCCCAGGGCTCGGTCCTAGGGCCGGTGCTGTTCAACATCTTCATTAGCAACCTGGACAAGGGTGTGGAGAGCACCCTGTTCAAGTTCGCTGATGACACCAAGCTGTGGGGGAAAGTGAATACACCAGCAGGCAGGGACCTGGAAAGGTTAGAGAAGTGGGCAGATCTGAACAGGATGTGGTTCAACAAGGACAAGTGCAGAGTGCTGCACCTGGGGAGAGGGAACCAGCATTATGGTTGTAGGTTAGGGGCTGACCCTCTCAGCAGCACATAGGCAGAGAGAGATCTTGGAGTCATGATTGACTCGAGGATGAATATGAGTCGCCAATGCGATGAAGCAATAGGCAGACCCAACCACACCCTGTCGTGCATCAACAGGGGCATCACTAACAGGTCCAGAGAGGTCTTGCTCCCCCTCTATGCGGTGCTGGTCAGGCCGCAGCTGGAGCACTGTGTCCAGTTCTGGGCACCACTCTTCAAGAGGGATGTGGAGAACCTGGAGAGGGTCCAGAGGAGGCCACTCGTATGGTTGGGGGCCTCCGTGGCCAGCCCTATGAGAAGAGGCTGAGGGACCTGAATCTCTTCAGTCTCCACAAGAGGAGACTGAGGGGGGGATCTTGTGGGTGCCTACAACCTTATCAGGGGCCACCAGCAGGGACTTGGGGAAAGTCTGTTCACCAGGGGCCCCCTTGGAGTCACCAGGAACAATGGCCACAAGCTGAGGGAAGATAGGTTTAGGTTAGATATTAGGAAGAACTACTTCACTGTAAGGCTGACCAGAGCCTGGAATAGGCTCCCCAAAGAAGTGGTGCTCTCACCTTCTCTGGAAATCCTCAAGAAGAGACTGGCTAGGCACCTGGCTGGGGTCTGATGACCCCTGCCACCCCCAGTGCTCATTCCTGCTCATGGCAGGGGGTCGGACTAGATGATCTGTCTAGGTCCCTTCCGACTCATTGATTCTATGATTCTATGGACTGATTATGAGCATTCATAAGTACAATTTAGAACACATTTATTCCTATATACAAATAAATGCACCAAAGTTTTTCTGTGCCCTGGGCAATCCAAATGAAAGAAGAATCCACATTTTTGAATGCACTGTAAATCTAGTTCAAACACAGACACCTACCTCTTTCAAAGCACAGTCTCAAACTCATTCAATGTTGTTCCCCTTGCATTTTCTTTGTGTTGACAAGGAAAGGAGCCTAAATACAAGTGTCTTTCTCTCTCTCTTTCTATCCCTAAACTATAATTTGTTTCCATGTTCTTTCCAAATGTAAAGACTTCCCCCTCCCACTTCCAATAATATAATTATACCACAGTGCGTCTATCGTTATAAAGACAGTGAAGCATTACACTGCCTTTAACCAGCTCCTTGTTAGGATGGAATACAGAGGGATGCATTTCTAGCTACAGTAATTACCTTAATTTTGTAGGAACATAAGATTGCTGTGTAATCGACTATTACTAATGCAATTACTCTGACAAAAATGGCTCATAAAGAGACAGTATGAGGGTTGCTCCTACATCAGCACAGAATGTAGTAATTTAGTAAT